>NC_139220.1:19795961-20995961 GCF_055691185.1 Crinia signifera
ATGGCGGGAGATTAACATATAAATATTCAGTCAGATGCAGCCCACAATTGCTGCAAACATGTCTGACTCAGACGATTCCGCAGCTGAGGACACTCTGCAGAGAGCTACAGCACAATCCCTGCTTGATGCACTGAACAAGAGGGAACAGGAGCGGAGAAGGAGGGCCCAAGAGAGGAGTAGCCTGCAAGATCAAGCGGGCCCCTCAGTAACAGGCCCTGTTGAACCTCCACCAGCTCCACAAGGGCCAAGCAACCAGCCAGAACAAGAGGTTGCATCTCTCCAAACAGGTGTGACCCAGCAGGTGCATGGTGAGAGAACTGGGGCCACCAGAAAACGAGCTGCAACATCTAGGGTGAGGACTGAGCAGGATACCACCACCAGAAAGAGAAACCCTGCATTTGTAGAGGCCGAAATGTGAATTCTAGTGCCCAGGGCACGCGAATGGATTGAATTGGCAACCAGGAAGCCTAGTGCCAGTGCAAGGAGAAACCTTTGGGAGAAGATCACAGAGGAAGTGAACCAGGTGGCACCAGTGGTCAGAAATTGGGACGCGGTGAAGAAAAGGTTAGTGTGTTTGCCAGGGCTATTTTTCAGCAGTCTCCAGCAGGAACTGAGGCCCTTATTCTAGTTCACTCTTTCTGCCCAAATATTTCTGAGATGGACAAAACCATGTGCACTGCAGGTGAGGCAGGTGTTACTTGTGCAGAGATAATCAGATTTGGGTGGGGTTTTACACCTGCCTCACCTGCAGTGCACATGGTTTTGTCCATCAAAGAAATATTTGGGCAGAAAGAGTGAACTAGAATAAGGGCCTCAGTTCCTGCTGGAGACTGCTGAAAAATTGCCCTGGTCTTTGTCCCCCTGATGTCATATGTGTGTACATATGTTACATGTATGTTTTGAGACTAATAGAAAGGTGTGTTTGTAGATAGTGCTACACTTCAATGTCACATGTGAACACAACCATGTCTAATAACCCACATTGATATCTGAAACATGCACCATTGGTGTGATGTGAGGTTATGGGCACAGTTCTGCTCATGTGAAGTATGTGATGGGACAAGAGAAAGTGTGTTTTTGAAAGAGTTGTTGTAACATGT
The DNA here is from genome assembly GCF_055691185.1 of Crinia signifera. NCBI lineage: Eukaryota > Metazoa > Chordata > Amphibia > Anura > Myobatrachidae > Crinia > Crinia signifera. The sequence goes on from NC_139220.1 coordinate 19,797,062, forward strand.
TCCATATGATGCTACTGAAACAAGAATGACCAAACTGTGCACATGTAGCTGGTGAGAAACTTCACATCCCAGTATGCCATTCCATAGTTAAATTACTCCATAATAACCACATTGTCAAGCTATGGTGGAATGTGTAGTTTCACACCAGGTGGAGGTGCCTAATTTGGCCATGGATGATGTCATTTCTGCATAGTGATGTATGTATGTGCATTTAGTGGCCTAATGAATGAGATGAGACACTGAAATGCCTCCTAATTGAGACATGAATGTGTGTGTGGGACACATATGGCAAAAAAACATAAGATCACCCACACTAGGAAATGTCACGTAGCTAGGGGTACCACATAGGTCCTTTAATTCCGGACACATATTAATTACACAGGTTCTGTGGCTGGCTGACTTCAAGACTCCACTTCACCTAATTTTAAACTGCCACAGAACCTGTGTAATTAACATGTGTCCGGAATTTAAGGGACTAGGTGGTAACCCTACACGTAGCACAGTGGTGCACATATCTCATGGTGATATTTGTATTTTTAAACTTGTAGGTGGACTGACTTCAAAAGTACACTGAAGAGGAAGATGACTGACCGGTACAACCACAGCATGGTCCACCGGGAGAGGTCCTATGCCTGACCATTTGGAGTATACGTATACCCCACTGGAGCAGGACTCCTTGGACGTGATTGATGTGGGGGAGGTCAGGGGGATCTCCAATATGGACAGTGAGCTCCCGGCGGAGGTCTTTGCTGCTGCTTTTGATGGTAAGTCACAGTAATGCATTGTATTTAGAAAGATATTTTTTATTGCGTATGTGATGGTGACATTGTTTTCAATTCTTATCCTAGAAGAAGCAGAAACCCAGGATGTACCGGCAGCATCTTCCTCTGCAGAGCCACAGGTGGAGCAAGTGGTCCATCCTCCACCAAGAAGACACCCCCAGCCACAGGAGACATGGGAAGAGAGCATGATGGTGACGCTGGAGAGGATCGAGCAGCAAGGGGTGGATGCTGCGATCCGTCAGCAGCAGGTGGCGGAATTTCTGGCGGAGTGGAAGGCCACAAACAGGCTGCAGTGTGAGGCCTTGACCCGCATTAACGACACTCTGGCGGCTGGCATAGTAAGCATTGGCCAACACCTCAGCCGCCAGAATGAACTTCTTGCGGAGCAGCTGTCCACCGCCAGGTCCCTAAGGGACAATCCCCCATCTGCTGCCCCACCCCAAGCTGCTCCCCAACCTTCCACCTCTGCTGACCCTCCTGTGTCGACTAGGGGAAGACGCCGCAAGGCAGCTGAGCCAAAGGCCCCTGTCCCCAAGGCCCCATCTAAAAGGGGGAAAAAAGGGCCCAAATAATGAGACCTGGTTCACTTCCTCTGTGGTTGGACCCCAAATGTTTAAATTGCACTGGACATCCGCTTCCTGAGTTGGCCATCTATCCATTTGCGTGCCATGGGCATGAAAGTTCGTATTTTGACCTCTACAAATGCAGGATAAATTTGTGGTGGTGTGTATCTTGCTTAGTATTCACCCTGGTTGTTGCAGTACGTATTCTGGTGTCCCCATTTCTTTCACCATTGCATTTGCAGGGTAACACATGTTTGGAGATATGCAACCTCTTGTTCTGGCTGTTTTATTATTTGTGTGTCTATTTTATTTGTTTATTTGATTTCTCACATTAAAGTGTGAAATAAGCTGTGATGCTGAACAGCAAATAAATTTATTTTACAAATTAAATCAAAATTGTGGTATGTGTCATTTCTTGTGTGAAACAAATACTAGATTTATGTGTACTTACTGACCAGGGTATTTTTGAACATTTGTGGAAGTGTGGTAGAAGTTTCCCATGTGTAACCCTCTCCATGGCCATTGCCATGTTCCTATCCAACTTTTCCCTGCTAATTAGTTTGTGTCAGCACATGTGCAGAGCAACTTAATAGGTGAGAAAGCAGTTTGTGTGCAGGTGAGGTAGCTCCTACAGTAGTAGGTAAAAGCAGGTCCAGAACAATGCTTTCCTCATGGAGTGGGTGAGGCAGACAAACAAGGGTGAAAAGGTACATTTGTGTAGGAATGCATATGTGTCCTCCCTAAAAAAAGATGTGTGAATGGGCCAAACATGATAAATTAGCTTGTGAACAAACATGCATAACTTTTTAAATATATATGATTTTACAGTGTCATAAGCAGATGTAGGAATCCTTTGTTAGAGAGATGAGAGTGCAATAATGTGATTGGTGGCATCTTACATCCAGAGTGTAGTCAAATCCAAATCATAGCAGATGAGATAGTGGTACAGGTCATTATTTTGGGTACTATACAAAGATTGTGTGCAAAATAGTGGTCATGGGCTTAAAACATTGCTGAAACATCCTTTGTAGGTGTTAGATGTGGTTTATGTTATTGTATCCTAAATACAAAACCTATGTTAGTATTAGAGTGAACACGTTGACACATGTCGACTTGTGTAGATTGAGTGTGCTACTGCGTAAAGTCTATGAAAGCACGTAGTGAATGTGTATAACTGTTTAGCAAATACCTACCTTAGCATATATAAGCAGGTCTTACAAAGATTCTTACCTTAAATTAAACAAACCTTTAAATGTGGAGAAGTATAGAAACATAAGCTTCCAATGTGTTAGAGTGCTGTGTGTGTGGCTTGCAGGCAGTGAAATAATGGTTTGGACTTAATAGACTGCAGCATTGCTTATTACATTCAGGTGTATGTGTTTGAGTAGTAATCAGCGTTAATTAGCAAACTCAGCCGCACGCTGGCATGCGGTATCTGTAGGGGTGGTCTGAGCTGGCGGTTGGCGGCCGCCTGTCTGGTGTCCGAAATGAACGGTGCCTTAGTCGATCGTGCGGTAGTAGCACCGCTCATTTTTGGTGCACACCCCCTTGTACGCCCATATTTACGCCCATTTTCCCTCATTATTTCGGCCGCTCCCCTCAACACGCCCCTATGCCGCCCCCAATACGTACAGGTTTTTTCGCACGTTGAGACCCGTCCGTAAGCGTTGTTCAGTGGTCGCGCCTGCGCATTAGCGAATCTGCACATGCGCAGATCATGAAAAACCTCGGAACGTACGCGTACGGCCCGGCCGCACCAACCAGAATAAGGCCCTCTGTATCTACGGTCTCTGCATGTAAAGACAAGGGAAGCCTTGTGCAAAGGACCTGGTCGGATGTGTCCGAATTTGGCCCCTTCTTCAATGTTGGGGGTCTGTGCATGTGCAAACCCCCTGTGCACATGCCTTCGGAGAGTATCAAACTCGCCAAGGCGTTTGCACGGGCAAAGGAAGAAAGGGGGCAGGCAGAGGGCGGGGCAGGGCAACGCCCAATGTTTTATGAGTCACATGACTGTTTTATGATTCACGCGGTGGGGGGGGCGGGCGTTCGATTGGGCGGAGATTACCTCTTCGCTAGGCTGCCAACATACGCAGCCTAGTGAATCAGACCCAAAGATCCTTCTTCTGTTACCAATGTCACCACCTCAGACTGGCAATAAAATAAAATAATGACTCAAAAGATGCTTTATTCTTTAAATTCATAATATTTTCATTGGCCAATAGGTTTTTAATAGACTTTTATTTTTGTATCTATTTTTTTTTACATTTATTTTATATTTTTCAAATTGAAATCTTTAGTCAGGGTTTTTATTTCCATTGTAGATTGCGCCATGCAGAGGCGGATCCCCTGAGAATGGTCCTGACGAAGCGGTAGGTTAACCACTACCACCCTGGGCCAGAATCAGAGGGGCAGCTGAGTATGGGTCACCTGCCTCGTGATATTTTAGTAAGTAGACACCAGTGAATATCTCAACTTCTATATAAAGTGTTGATGTAGTAAATGGTATAACTCTTACCAGCATAGTCCGGAGTAGTGCTGGGTGGGACTGGCAGGGATGAAGGGGAAGGCGAACCTGGAGATTCGGATAACAGGAGAAACAATTCACTGGAAATCACGGCATGAAAGTCGCAGTAAGAACTGACGGCGGAGGAGATGGGTGGCAAACTGGGAAAGGTTAACCAAGAGGTAAACAAAGAAGACATCCACATGAAGTCATTGAACTACTCAGGCAAGGCAAGGGTTACTACTGAGGAGAGCAATCATATAGATAAACAACATTGTTGTATCTGTCAAGGGTACAGGGTGGGGGGTGAATATGTGCCCACACCGCACACTCTTACCTTAGAACTGTCCCTATTACAGCAGGACAGTACTGCTATTTGGAGACTGTCCCGCTTCCACCGGTGGCAGTGTCCCGAGGGCGCAGTTTGGGGAAGCTGGAGATCACCGGTGCAGAAGAGAAGCCGTATGCTTGCGCACAGCACCAAAGTCAGAACTACCATTGGTGCAGTAAATGCTGTGCAACGAGGCCCCTGAGGACTAAGAAGCAGCTCAATGCTGCCACTGTCACTCTCTACCTGCCACACTCTTCCTCCCCCTACCTCTACCTGCCACCCTGCCTCCCACTGCCTGCCCCTGTCACCCTCTGCTCCACCCTGTCACCCTCTGCCTTTTGCTGTCACCCTCGGCCTCCCCCTGTTACCATCTGCCTCTCCCTGTCACCCTCTGCTCCTCCATGTCACCCTCTGCCTTTCTCTGTCACCCTCTGCCTCCCCCTGTTACCATCTGCCTCTCCCTGTCACCCTCTGCTCCTCCCTGTCGCCCTCTGCCTTTCGCTGTCACCCTCTGCCTCCCCCTGTTATCATCTACCTCTCCCTCTCACCCACTGCCATGTTGCATATTGTGAACTTGGGTTGGGGTGGAGGAGTGGGGCCCAAGTTATATTTTTGCACCTGGGCTCATCATCCACATGTTCCACCACTGCACGCCATCTCTTCAGCACAGGAAGGGAAGGGAGGGAGCCAGGGGCTGCCCAGTTGCTAAGGCAGCACTGGGCACACACCCCCAATATGCGAAAAATACCATTAGACCACGCCCTTTATATAATATTGTGCCCCAAGCATTGGGGCGTGGTACGCGCAGGGCTGGCGCCACCACTAGGCAGCTTTAGGCTTTTGCCTAGGGCGCCGGCCACTGGAGGGCGGTAATGAGCTGCAGGAGAGCAGGAAGAAGAAAGCTGCAGCAGCTGCCAAGTACGGCACCCAGGATTTCGTACCAGCAGGGAGCAGTGGGGTGAGCCATATGCCCCCGCCCCCTCTGTCTGGATCCCGCCCGTGGAGCAGTGTTAAACCCACTGCCCTCCCCCCCTGTGCTGGTCATCAGCATAAATCTTCGGTGGGGGTAGCGCCCACACACACACCCCTCCCTGGAGCTAGTTAGCGGCAGTTAGCTGCACCCTCCCCTCCCTGCTAGTCAATCACAGAGAGGCGGGCACCCACCCCCACTGGAGTGAGGTAATCCGCAGGTGGTGCCTGCTGGCAACCCCCCCTCCCCCGTGAGCCTCCCCTGTGGACCGGGTCAGAGCGGGGGGGGGGGGGGGGGGGTCGCCTGGGGTGCTGACAGGGCTTGCACCGGCCCTGGGTACGCGGTACACTTACTGTGTCCATGTCGACATACAATTACATAGACCCCAAAAATCATGAAAAACGCATGTTGACCTTTTCGCAGACTTACACGGGGCGAGATCTATCTAAACGCGGTACATAGGCCTCCCCCTGAGATGACGTACCGCCAGTGACCACTAGAGGCCACTTAACAGACCAAATTACGCAACAGAAAGTGAAAGCAAAATTATCTGTTGATAGGGATGGCCATCAGTGCCTTTGCCATCGATGGTTGCCATCGATGGCAAAAGTGCACATGGCCATCGATAGTGTCAAACTATGCAATGGGTGACCATCGATAGTTTTACATATCGATGATCATCTATTATGTGTGAGTGACAACACGTGGGTGGGGCTTCGCGTGTGTCGGAACTATGCTCCATGACCCGGCATTTTGAAAAAAACAAAAAAACAGCAAAACATCGTTTTTGCTGTGCCATCGATGTAGGGAAACCATCTGGTTCTCTCTCATCGATGGCAAAAGTATTTGACATCGGCCATAAACCATCGATGATTTCGAATCGTCGGTGGTCATCCCTACTTTTTGAAACTTGCTGGATTTTGACAAGCTTTAAACTAGTAGCATTATAATTGTGCAGTCCCTGAATAGTTGCACACAGAGGAACCTATAAAGTGTGACACCCATAACACCATCACGTAATACACATATAATACACATATGTACACAGCTCTAGGAACTCCTGTATGTCTCACGTTTTAGTATCTGCACGGTCACCTCGTGCTTCCGGTCGTTGAACCATCCTGGGATCTCCACGCGGCAGCAGTAAGTTCCCTCATCTTCCTCGGTCACCTGACTGATGGTCAGTGACACGTCGCCCTGTGACATGTTCCCCAGGAGCTGGTACCTGTCAGATGTCCTCCCGGTCACACTGATGCCGTCAGTCCATATGATTGTATTGGAGCATGCTGATACAGTACAGCTGCCGCGTCCCCAGCACATATAATGCTGGTATTTATGTATGATGTATGTACAGGGCAGAGTCACCACGTCGTTCTCGGATCCTGTCACACTTCCAGCTGATACTGACAGAGCTGTGGGGTAAATACTGTAGGTTATGTGACTGAGAGCACTAACACTATACAGATAACAGGCTCACATAACACAAAAAGCACTAACACACAATACAGAGCACACTCAACAGTACACAGAGCACTAACGCTGTACACACACGCAATACACAGTGCACTCAAATATAAGACGTGCTGATGCCGAGCTGTTAGCAAGGTTGCAGGTGCGGCAGATGTAGACGTGCAGAAAGAGTTAGGCTGGCCATACATTAGAACAAACTGCAGATGATCATATGTGCTATAAAACACATAGGATCCGCTTACCGACTGCAAGCCATCCCGATTGATCATATGTGCAGCACGTATGATCAGTGGAACAACCTCTGGACCCGTGGGACCGCGCATCGCACCGATATACCTCACGATGTGCACATAATCGATTATGATGGATCGTGCATTCGGGCCCAGAATCGTACTGATGTATGGTCAGCTTTAGATTTGGGATGAGATATTTTGTTTCCGTGCAGGGTAAATACTGGCTGCTTTATTTTTACACTGCAATTTAGATTTCACTTTGAACACACCCGACCCAAATCCAACTCTCTTTGCACCTGTTACATCTGTCCCACCTGTAGTGCAGCATGGTTTTGTCCATCTGTAAAAATTGCAGTCAGGTCAGCGGGACACTGCTGGCCACGGGAGGGACGCGGGAATATCGCCCAAAAACCAGGACCTTCCCGCGGTAATCGGGACTGTTGGGAGGTATGAACTGGGCCGTAACTAGGGGGGCTGGGGGGTCACGCGCACCGGGCGCTACATGTGGGGGGCACTGTCGGGCCGGGCAGCGGGGTCCGGGGACGGGCAGCTTGATCAGAGCACGGGCATAGCGGCAGCTGGAAGCAAGCTACGCTATTTGCCCGGCGGGAAGCAGATTTTGAAAAGACTTGCTGGACGCTGATTGGCTGAATTCGCTCAGCCAATCAGCGTCCGGCAAGTCTTTTCAAAATCAGCAGCGTTTCTTGTCGCCAGGCAAATAGCGTAGCTCGCTACAAGTGAAAGCCGCCGCGGCGCTGCCTGTCCCCGGTCCCCACTGCCCGGACCAGAACCCCCGCTGCCCGTCCCCAGACCCCGCTGCACAACAGGTATGTGGGCGCAGGGTTCACTCAGCCTCCGGCGCCAGGGGGGGGGGGGTGACCAAGTGACTGCCTTGCCCCGGGCGCTGGGAACCCTAGTTTCGGCCCTAGTATGAACATACCAACATGTGCAGGATATTTCCGAATGCAGATATAAATGATTGTATCTCAGAAACAATCCAATAATATTCCAACACAAGGGGGGTATTCAATGCGGGATTCCGTCGGAACGTCCCGGCTGATTTTGCCTTGCTCGACTAATTCGACAGACAGAATTCAATGTTCTGCCTGCCTACTGTGGAAAAGGGGCCGTGCTGGCGAAATTGCCCGCGGATTATCGAGTTTGCCAATCCGCGGCCGTTTTTGGCAAAACAGATCCGACTGGTTTTAAAGTTGGATCTGTTTTGTCAAATTCCTTCAACGGTGTTGAAAACACAGCATTGAATAGGTGGGTGGTGCCAGGGGCGTAGCTAAGGGTTCATGGGCCCTGGTGCGAAAGGTCAGCTTGGGGCCCCCCTACATACAACAAAATTAAAATCTCGGTCTGTTTATATTTTAATACATCAAGTATATTATGTTAATAATAGAACTAACATTTAAACATAGGATAGTAGTTTATTTAAATAAAATATTAAAAGAACAAAGATGATAAAACTGGAGAGGCCCAGGTTACTGGAAGCTATGGTGTGCTAGGTATTAATCTACAAGGCCCAAAGGATTATATTATGATACTAGTGGCCATGATATCTAGATGTGGCACTACAAATCCCAGCACATCCTCTTTCGGCAGAGCATGCCGATGCCCACATCGGCACAGCAAGCTGGCAGGGAAGGGATATCCCCAGCACGGCTGTCTGTAATCCCCATGGCATCTCCTTCCTATGAGTCACCCAGGATGAGCCCCCCACCTTCCCTCCTCAGCATCATGGCGTCCCAGCAACGGAGGAGCTCGCTCATCCATAGCCGCAATCCTCCCTGCACAGCCACTCAATGCCCTTTCCCTACCAGCACGCCCAGCACCGCCGCCCACCTAACGTTACCGGCCTCCCCGCGGCATCACTGGTGCACCGGCCCCACTCACCATCCTCTATGCGGCGACTCTCTCCAGGTTACCAGGGGCAACTATGTCACCCAAGCCGCTGCTGCTGGTGACGCTGTACGCCCAATGGGCGGTCTTCTACGAGACGTATGGAGCGTGCTCCGCTGACGCCCGATGCTATCCGTCCATACTTGAAGCTGGAACGGCTCTGCGCATGTGCGAAATTATGCCATTAAACCTCGGCTGCCCTATTATAGTGGCAGGGGTTACAGTGGCGGGGGTTGGGCCCCCCTGGCTCAGGGGCCCGGTCGCAGGTGCGACCGCTGCGACCCCTGTAGCTACGCCACTGGGTGGTGCTATTTCCCCCTGTCGGAAATAGCGGCCAGGATTGAATTTCCCCCTAAGAATGTAGGAGCCGGACTGGAGGCAAAGCCTGGGGGTAGGCTCCCCTGACAGGGTTTGTAGGGAGCTGACTAGCTGGACAGTCATAGAAGGGGTGTCTAAGGAGAGGGTCATAGGGGGAGGGGCTTAACGGGGTGTAGTAAGGGTATATAAGCAGTGTGCAGGCAGGAAATAGGGGTCACTGGGAGATTTTTCTGAACAGCTCCCACCCACCCTCCCTAATTTCATAATTTTTAGGAAGAATTATTGATAGGTTGTCTTTTGTCACAGTGGCCTGTGCGGAGGGGGGTCCTCGAGGTTGGTGGCATTGAGGCTTAATTATGCGGCGGGGAGGGCCCCATGAGGGGGCTGGACTCCCCTGGGTGAGGCTAATTAATGAGCACTGGGTGTTGACAATTGGTGCCCTCGAGCCAATCGCTATCGACTGGGGGTAACAACTCCTGGAAGTGCTTAGAGGTGTGGATTGATTTATTGAGGGCCTCGGGGACCACCTTCCGTGGGGAATGTTTTTGATTATTGTTAATTTTGTATTGTTTCAATAAAGATGGCTGCTGTGGCCAATTTTATCCAACAAGAGAGTTATGTCATTTGTGGGGGGATAATTGGGCACAGCGATTAGACAATACCCTGTCATGTCCTATTACAATAAAAAAAACATGGAACGTGACGACTCAATGCTTCTTTTAGTGCTGAAAACTAAACAGCAAATACAATAAACTGCTCTAGCGCACATGCTGCTAACAGGAGAGTGTGCGCACCTAGCTCTTTCAAAAATATGGCAGCAACAGTGAGCAACAAAAAGAATGAGGAAGAGAAGAATGACCAAGAAAGGAATGATAAGATGATATAAACCAATAATTTGAAGTAGACACTCACCATTGAGGTGAAGGAGATAAAGACAGATGGTAGCAGAGATCCTTCCAGCTGACATCTTGTGAGTATTACCCTTCACACTCCAGTATAATATATTGTCTCACTATAGACTTAAGTTCCTTTTTCTCTGTAGGCTGCAAGCAGTGAGACCCTTTCTTCAGCAGATATGACACAGTTTTGTGGGGACTTCTTCATTCCTTGAGTCATAACAGTGAGAATACGATGACTGACCGCATCTCTGTGCACAGATGAGGGGACACTTCTTGCTGTACGGTATCACTATGACTGTTTAGCTCGTATTTTGCTTTTTAGTTCACTCTGGTGCATCCTGTAAATGTGACATCTGATTTACAGCACTAATAACAATTATAAGTATAACTAAAATGACTACATCAATTCAGAATCAAAACATAGACCGCAACCTCATGCCGACGTGAGGAATGTCGACAAAATATTCCACACTCGATTAAACAGCAGGATAGACGATAGCAACTCACAGGCTTTACATCTCCTGGTGACAAATTGGTAATAATAATTGGAGCATACACTCTGGTTGGTGGTCACGGTCGGATGAAGGTGTGCTCACTAACGTTACTCCAAGGACTGATAATAAATTATGTCAGCCTCTGTGACATCACACAGCCACCACAGCCTGGCCCGCAAACGTTACAGGCACGCCTGCTTTGTTTGGACTCCGCCCCCAGAAATGCAGTGCTGACGCCCGGCAACGCCACATCAGAATTAACGATATATATTTATAAAGGGGCCCAGACCATGAAATCTCTGATGGTTAGCGTGGAGTTGATTTTATATAGTGTGGCGAGCGCAGTGAGCCACCGAGGCTGAAGCGTGGCAAGCCCCGCAATGGGGACGCGGATTACCTTACATGTATTCTGCGGGGCTAGCCGCGCTTCAGGCTCGGTGGCTCACTGCACTCGCCACACTATATAAAATCAACTCCACGCCGACGTGGATAGTGGGGGTATGAAAAGGTTGGGAGGATGTGTAACGTGCACCCTCGCCACGCTTCACGCTGTCGTGGATAGTGGGGGATTGAAAAGGAGCCACTTGCCAGTATGTAACATGGAGCACCGGCAAATGCCTCCTTAATTGTGAATGAGACGCACTTGCGTCCGCACCCCCTCTTTAGACAGGAGACGCACACGCTACAGAACCCCTAACCCTGTACAGGGCTGCCAAGAGAATTCTCGGGCCCCGGTACAACAAATTCCCGGGGCCCCTATGGAGGGGGGGGGGGCGTGTTCTATATATATATATATATATATATATATATATATATATATATATATATATATATATATATATAGCGAAGAATGGAGGCACTCCTGGGACTTGCAGTGTACACTAAATTGAAGACACAGACACAGGGGTCTGGGGGCAATGTTTCGGTACTTTTATTAGACCATTTCCAAAAACGGTCTAATAAAAGAAAGGACCGAAATGTTGCCCCCAGACCCCTGTGTTTTCAATTTGGTGTACTACAAGTCCCAGGAGTGCCTCCGTTCTTCGCACTGTATTAGTGGTGTAGTCATACACCCTGGCAAGCACCCGGGCATTACCCACACGGGACAGCTTTATTGGAGTGCCGATCATCTGTTTGTTGTATATAGGGGGCAGATCCAGGAAAAATGGTGTGGGGGGGGGGGGGGGGGGGGGAGACACCACAGTTAATAAAGGGCAGGTCTCTAGAAAAGGGTGTATGGCCTATTAAAACATGGTTGTGGCCTCAAAAGGGAATGTTGTACCCAGGTACTATAAGTGCGCCTAAATTGGGTGTGTCATGTGTCAGGATGGGGCATGGTCATATGAAACTAGATGAGACTACATGACAATAGGGGCATGGCCACATTATGCCACACACACCATATGAATCTTACACATTATACCACAAGCCGTAATGCCCATTACACATCATGTTTCACACCGTACTACCCATTACACATTATGCCCCACACTTTAATGCCTATTACTTATTTAGCCACATGCTATAATTTCCATATTCCATTACATATTATGTCACACACCGTAATTCCTTTTACATATTATGTCACATAAGTGCCGCTTACCTACATGCTAGTTGCCAGGAGCTGCGTGCTTGATGCCAGGAGTTTTGTGCTGGTTGGCAAAGGGGGTTTCATGCTTGTGGCCATGGGAGGATTACATGCTTGTTGCCATGGGGGGTTCAATGCTAATTGCCATGGGGTGATTACACGCATGTAGCCCAGGGGATGGAACGGTTTACATCCTCATTGCCTAGGGGGCTCCCTCCAACCATGTCAGCTCATGACCCTCTCCCCACACCGCAGCATGGTCATGTGCAGTTGAGCTGCCTGAGGCTAAGCTACTATCTATAACTCAAACTCACCAACGGCGATTTCCAGACCAATCCAGGAGAAGGACCATCAGGAAGTCGGCATCCAGACTACTCCGATGGGCACCCGTGCTGCAGCCGCTGCCGCCTCAGCTGCTGATGTCACAGCAGGGCCGGCCGGCCAGCATATGTCTGTGTCCCACTGGCAGTGACTCCTGGGCCCTGACCCCAGGCTGCGCTGTTCATTGGCGGGTGGCAGTGGTGTGGGGCATAATGTGAAGGTGGGGGGGCAACATCCACATATTAGCTCCTCTGCACTGCACAGAGCACGTGTGCAGGGGAGCCAACAAGATCCCAGACAACAAGGAAGGGCTTACAGGATGGCTGACAGCCAGCCCAGCAGAGCCCTTATGTTATTACAGTGTCCGGGGGAAACAAGCCAAAACTTAAAAAAAAAAAGTTAAAAAAGAAATACATAACTAATAAACGATAAGGTTGTGGGGGGCAGCACTAAAAAAAAAACAGCCATGATATTATCTACAGTGTACAGTATATGCATTAAGCCAGGCAGGGCAGAAGAGTGTACTTACAGAATAGACTTTTTTGCAGGGTCAGCTCAAGCAGCGGGCTCAGCCTCCCTGAGCTCCTCCACTGCACCTTCTCCTCCCGATGGCTAGGCTGGAGCATCCGGTCCCAGGCTGCTGCAGACACACAGCCAGACTCGCGAGATGATGAAATCATCATCTCACGAGAGTGTCTGTGCTGAGCTCCGCAGCGGTGGACAACTGCTGCCACTGCACACAGACTGCTGGCTTGCTCTCCTAATACTCGGCGCCCGGCCTCCCCCGCCTGCGTTTTCCCGCCCGCGCTCCCACCGCTACGAGGCTGACCCAGCTCCCGCCGGCGCCGCACTCGCACCCAAAGTAAAATTTTTAAAAGTGTGTGTGTGTCCGGACCCGGGCCCCCTGACAGGCCCGGGCCCAGGTAAATTGTACCCGCCCCCCCTGCCTCTCGGCGGCCCTGACCCTGTACGCAGGGTTGCTGTACCCTGCCGCAATGACTACTCAGACGCAGAAGCGTCTCATTGCTGGAGCGTCTGAGATGCTCCTGCGTCTCAAACAGATGGAGCGCCTCTCCGCCGGCACCAGCATGATCCCCTCTCCGCCAAAGAGAGGGGATCATGCTGGCGCTGGTGGTGTGAGAGAGGCGCTGACTAGGCTTGCCAGGGATGCTGCAGTTCCCGGCAACAGTATGGTAGTTATTTTTGTAGTTTCACGGCGGCAGCCTATGATGAAAACGTAGCTTAGGCTGCCGCCGTGAAACTACACAAGTACCTTGATAAGTAAGGTGTTTCACCACAGGTGATGGCAATCCTACATTACCAGGGAAGTCCAGGAACAGAGCATTTTCTCCCTCACGGAGAGGGTCAGATAGGCAAGTATGTTCGCTCCTTCATGCCTGAGTTGGACACTGCCTACATCTCCCATCATGCTCCACCAATCAAGACTGTTGACTGTAACTACCCTAGTGATACCAACATTCCTATAGAACAGGGGTCCTCAAACTATTTTGCTCTCGGACCCCTTCAGGCAATAAAAATAATTACAGGACCCCAGCAAAGTCCTGCAGAAGGTCATCACATGACACGTGTAGTCAGCACACAGCACATACATGGCAGCATTGTGGAGGCACAGAGTGATGGGAGGAGTCTGATATACCATAACCCATCACATCACATGTGTAGTCAGCAGACAGCACATACATGGCAGCATTGTGGAGGCACAGAGTGATGGGAGGAGTCTGATATACCATAACCCATCACATCACATGTGTAGTCAGTAGCAGCACCTATATGGCAGCATTGTGGAGGCACAGAGCAATGGGAGGAGTCTGATATACCATAACCCACACATCACACGTGTAGTCAGCAGACAGCACATACATGGCAGCATTGTGAAGGCACAGAGTGATGGGAGGAGTCTGATATACCATAACCCATCACATCACATGTGTAGTCAGCAGACAGCACATACATGGCAGCATTGTGGAGGCACAGAGTGATGGGAGGAGTCTGATATACCATAACCCATCACATCACATGTGTAGTCAGCTGACAGCACATACATGGCAGCATTGTGGAGGCACAGAGTGATGGGAGGAGTCTGATATACCATAACCCATCACATGTGTAGTCAGCAGACAGCACATACATGGCAGCATTGTGGAGGCACAGAGTGATGGGAGGAGTCTGATATACCATAACCCATCACATCACATGTGTAGTCAGCAGACAGCACATACATGGCAGCATTGTGGGGGCACAGAGTGATGGGAGGAGTCTAATATACCATAACCCATCACATCACATGTGTAGTCAGCACACAGCACATACATGGCAGCATTGTGGAGGCACAGAGTGATGGAAGGAGTCTGATCAGAGGCGTAACTAGACATTCATGGGCCCCATAGCAAAAGTTTGTATGGACCCCCTATTTAGCAACTGTTGGTAATAAATGAATATAGCACATATACCTTAGACTGTAAAGATGGGGCCCCTTCAGCTCTGGGCCCCATAGCAGTTGCACCCCTTGCACCAATGGTAGTTACGCCTTTGAGTCTGATATACCATAACCCTCACATCACACGTGTAGTCAGCAGACAGCACCGACATGGCAGCATTGTGGAGGCACAGAGTGATGGGAGGAGTTTGATATACCATAACCCATCAGATTACACGTGTAGTCAGCAGACAGCACATACATGGCAGCATTGTGGAGGCACAGAGTGATGGGAGGAGTCTGATATACCATAACCCATCACATCACATGTGTAGTCAGCAGACAGCACATACATGGCAGCATTGTGGAGGCACAGAGTGATGGGAGGAGTCTGATATACCATAACCCATCACATCACACGTGTAGTCAGCAGACAGCACATGCATGGCAGCATTGTGGAGGCACAGAGTGATGGGAGGAGTCTGATATACCATAACCCATCACATCACATGTGTAGTCAGCAGACAGCACATACGTGGCAGCATTGTGGAGACACAGAGTGATGGGAGGAGTCTAATATACCATAACCCATCACATGTGTAGTCAGCAGACAGCACATACGTGGCAGCATTGTGGAGGCACAGAGTGATGGGAGGAGTCTGATATACCATAACCCATCACATGTGTAGTCAGCAGACAGCATATACATGGCAACATTGTGGAGGCACAGAGTGATGGGAGGAGTTTGATATACCATAACCCATCACATCACATGTGCAGTCAGCAGACAGCACATACATGGCAGCATTGTGAAGGCACAGAGTGATGGGAGGAGTCTGATATACCATAACCCATCACATCACATGTGTAGTCAGCAGACAGCACATACATGGCAGCATTGTGGAGGCACAGAGTGATGGGAGGAGTCTGATATACCATAACCCATCACATCACATGTGCAGTCAGCAGACAGCACATACATGGCAGCATTGTGGAGGCACAGAGTAATGGGAGGAGTCTGATATACCATAACCCATCACATCACATGTGTAGTCAGCAGACAGCACATACATGGCAGCATTGTGAAGGCACAGAGTGATGGGAGGAGTCTGATATACCATAACCCATCACATCACACGTGTAGTCAGCAGACAGCACATACATGGCAGCATTGTGGAGGCAGAGAGTGATGAGAGGAGTCTGATATACCATAACCCATCACATCACATGTGTAGTCAGCAGACAGCACATACATGGCAGCATTGTGGAGGCACAGAGTGATGGGAGGAGTCTGATATACCATAACCCATCACATCACATGTGTAGTCAGCTGACAGCACATACATGGCAGCATTGTGGAGGCACAGAGTGATGGGAGGAGTCTGATATACCATAACCCATCACATGTGTAGTCAGCAGACAGCACATACATGGCAGCATTGTGGAGGCACAGAGTGATGGGAGGAGTCTGATATACCATAACCCATCACATCACATGTGTAGTCAGCAGACAGCACATACATGGCAGCATTGTGGGGGCACAGAGTGATGGGAGGAGTCTAATATACCATAACCCATCACATCACATGTGTAGTCAGCACACAGCACATACATGGCAGCATTGTGGAGGCACAGAGTGATGGAAGGAGTCTGATCAGAGGCGTAACTAGACATTCATGGGCCCCATAGCAAAAGTTTGTATGGACCCCCTATTTAGCAACTGTTGGTAATAAATGAATATAGCACATATACCTTAGACTGTAAAGATGGGGCCCCTTCA
This sequence comes from Crinia signifera, assembly GCF_055691185.1. Lineage (NCBI taxonomy): Eukaryota > Metazoa > Chordata > Amphibia > Anura > Myobatrachidae > Crinia > Crinia signifera. The sequence goes on from NC_139220.1 coordinate 19,813,656, forward strand.
GCTCTGGGCCCCATAGCAGTTGCACCCCTTGCACCAATGGTAGTTACGCCTTTGAGTCTGATATACCATAACCCTCACATCACACGTGTAGTCAGCAGACAGCACCGACATGGCAGCATTGTGGAGGCACAGAGTGATGGGAGGAGTCTGATATACCATAACCCATCAGATTACACGTGTAGTCAGCAGACAGCACATACATGGCAGCATTGTGGAGGCACAGAGTGATGGGAGGAGTCTGATATACCATAACCCATCACATCACATGTGTAGTCAGCAGACAGCACATACATGGCAGCATTGTGGAGGCACAGAGTGATGGGAGGAGTCTAATATACCATAACCCATCACATCACATGTGTAGTCAGCACACAGCACATACATGGCAGCATTGTGGAGGCACAGAGTGATGGAAGGAGTCTGATCAGAGGCGTAACTAGACATTCATGGGCCCCATAGCAAAAGTTTGTATGGACCCCCTATTTAGCAACTGTTGGTAATAAATGAATATAGCACATATACCTTAGACTGTAAAGATGGGGCCCCTTCAGCTCTGGGCCCCATAGCAGTTGCACCCCTTGCACCAATGGTAGTTACGCCTTTGAGTCTGATATACCATAACCCTCACATCACACGTGTAGTCAGCAGACAGCACCGACATGGCAGCATTGTGGAGGCACAGAGTGATGGGAGGAGTTTGATATACCATAACCCATCAGATTACACGTGTAGTCAGCAGACAGCACATACATGGCAGCATTGTGGAGGCACAGAGTGATGGGAGGAGTCTGATATACCATAACCCATCACATCACATGTGTAGTCAGCAGACAGCACATACATGGCAGCATTGTGGAGGCACAGAGTGATGGGAGGAGTCTGATATACCATAACCCATCACATCACACGTGTAGTCAGCAGACAGCACATACATGGCAGCATTGTGGAGGCACAGAGTGATGGGAGGAGTCTGATATACCATAACCCATCACATCACATGTGTAGTCAGCAGACAGCACATACGTGGCAGCATTGTGGAGACACAGAGTGATGGGAGGAGTCTAATATACCATAACCCATCACATGTGTAGTCAGCAGACAGCACATACGTGGCAGCATTGTGGAGGCACAGAGTGATGGGAGGAGTCTGATATACCATAACCCATCACATGTGTAGTCAGCAGACAGCATATACATGGCAACATTGTGGAGGCACAGAGTGATGGGAGGAGTTTGATATACCATAACCCATCACATCACATGTGCAGTCAGCAGACAGCACATACATGGCAGCATTGTGAAGGCACAGAGTGATGGGAGGAGTCTGATATACCATAACCCATCACATCACATGTGTAGTCAGCAGACAGCACATACATGGCAGCATTGTGGAGGCACAGAGTGATGGGAGGAGTCTGATATACCATAACCCATCACATCACATGTGCAGTCAGCAGACAGCACATACATGGCAGCATTGTGGAGGCACAGAGTAATGGGAGGAGTCTGATATACCATAACCCATCACATCACATGTGTAGTCAGCAGACAGCACATACATGGCAGCATTGTGGAGGCACAGAGTGATGGGAGGAGTCTGATATACCATAACCCATCACATCACACGTGTAGTCAGCAGACAGCACATACATGGCAGCATTGTGGAGGCAGAGAGTGATGGGAGGAGTCTGATATACCATAACCCATCACATCACATGTGTAGTCAGCAGACAGCACATACATGGCAGCATTGTGGAGGCACAGAGTGATGGGAGGAGTCTGATATACCATAACCCATCACATCACATGTGTAGTCAGCTGACAGCACATACATGGCAGCATTGTGGAGGCACAGAGTGATGGGAGGAGTCTGATATACCATAACCCATCACATGTGTAGTCAGCAGACAGCACATACATGGCAGCATTGTGGAGGCACAGAGTGATGGGAGGAGTCTGATATACCATAACCCATCACATCACATGTGTAGTCAGCAGACAGCACATACATGGCAGCATTGTGGGGGCACAGAGTGATGGGAGGAGTCTAATATACCATAACCCATCACATCACATGTGTAGTCAGCACACAGCACATACATGGCAGCATTGTGGAGGCACAGAGTGATGGAAGGAGTCTGATCAGAGGCGTAACTAGACATTCATGGGCCCCATAGCAAAAGTTTGTATGGACCCCCTATTTAGCAACTGTTGGTAATAAATGAATATAGCACATATACCTTAGACTGTAAAGATGGGGCCCCTTCAGCTCTGGGCCCCATAGCAGTTGCACCCCTTGCACCAATGGTAGTTACGCCTTTGAGTCTGATATACCATAACCCTCACATCACACGTGTAGTCAGCAGACAGCACCGACATGGCAGCATTGTGGAGGCACAGAGTGATGGGAGGAGTCTGATATACCATAACCCATCAGATTACACGTGTAGTCAGCAGACAGCACATACATGGCAGCATTGTGGAGGCACAGAGTGATGGGAGGAGTCTGATATACCATAACCCATCACATCACATGTGTAGTCAGCAGACAGCACATACATGGCAGCATTGTGGAGGCACAGAGTGATGGGAGGAGTCTGATATACCATAACCCATCACATCACACGTGTAGTCAGCAGACAGCACATACATGGCAGCATTGTGGAGGCACAGAGTGATGGGAGGAGTCTGATATACCATAACCCATCACATGTGTAGTCAGCAGACAGCACATACGTGGCAGCATTGTGGAGACACAGAGTGATGGGAGGAGTCTAATATACCATAACCCATCACATGTGTAGTCAGCAGACAGCACATACGTGGCAGCATTGTGGAGGCACAGAGTGATGGGAGGTGTCTGATATACCATAACCCATCACATGTGTAGTCAGCAGACAGCATATACATGGCAACATTGTGGAGGCACAGAGTGATGGAAGGAGTTTGATATACCATAACCCATCACATCACATGTGCAGTCAGCAGACAGCACATACATGGCAGCATTGTGAAGGCACAGAGTGATGGGAGGAGTCTGATATACCATAACCCATCACATCACATGTGTAGTCAGCAGACCGCACATACATGGCAGCATTGTGGAGGCACAGAGTGATGGGAGGAGTCTGATATACCATAACCCATCACATCACATGTGCAGTCAGCAGACAGCACATACATGGCAGCATTGTGGAGGCACAGAGTGATGGGAGGAGTCTGATATACCATAACCCATCACATCACATGTGTAGTCAGCAGACAGCACATACATGGCAGCATTGTGGAGGCACAGAGTGATGGGAGGAGTCTGATATACCATAACCCATCACATCACACGTGTAGTCAGCAGACAGCACATACATGGCAGCATTGTGGAGGCACAGAGTGATGGGAGGAGTCTGATATACCATAACCCATCACATCACATGTGTAGTCAGCAGACAGCACATACATGGCAGCATTGTGGAGGCACAGAGTGATGGGAGGAGTCTGATATACCATATCCCATCACATCACACGTGTAGTCAGCAGACAGCACATACATGGCAGCATTGTGGAGGCACAGAGTGATGGGAGGAGTCTGATATACCATAACCCATCACATCACACGTGTAGTCAGCAGACAGCACATACATGGCAGCATTGTGGAGGCACAGAGTGATGGGAGGAGTCTGATATACCATAACCCATCACATCACATGTGTAGTCAGCAGACAGCACATACGTGGCAGCATTGTGGAGACACAGAGTGATGGGAGGAGTCTAATATACCATAACCCATCACATGTGTAGTCAGCAGACAGCACATACGTGGCAGCATTGTGGAGGCACAGAGTGATGGGAGGAGTCTGATATACCATAACCCATCACATCACACGTGTAGTCAGCAGACAGCACATACATGGCAGCATTGTGGAGGCACAGATTGATGGGAGGAGTCTGATATACCATAACCCATCACATGTGTAGTCAGCAGACAGCACATACGTGGCAGCATTGTGGAGACACAGAGTGATGGGAGGAGTCTAATATACCATAACCCATCACATGTGTAGTCAGCAGACAGCACATACGTGGCAGCATTGTGGAGGCACAGAGTGATGGGAGGTGTCTGATATACCATAACCCATCACATGTGTAGTCAGCAGACAGCATATACATGGCAACATTGTGGAGGCACAGAGTGATGGAAGGAGTTTGATATACCATAACCCATCACATCACATGTGCAGTCAGCAGACAGCACATACATGGCAGCATTGTGAAGGCACAGAGTGATGGGAGGAGTCTGATATACCATAACCCATCACATCACATGTGTAGTCAGCAGACCGCACATACATGGCAGCATTGTGGAGGCACAGAGTGATGGGAGGAGTCTGATATACCATAACCCATCACATCACATGTGCAGTCAGCAGACAGCACATACATGGCAGCATTGTGGAGGCACAGAGTGATGGGAGGAGTCTGATATACCATAACCCATCACATCACATGTGTAGTCAGCAGACAGCACATACATGGCAGCATTGTGGAGGCACAGAGTGATGGGAGGAGTCTGATATACCATAACCCATCACATCACACGTGTAGTCAGCAGACAGCACAAACATGGCAGCATTGTGGAGGCACAGAGTGATGGGAGGAGTCTGATATACCATAACCCATCACATCACATGTGTAGTCAGCAGACAGCACATACATGGCAGCATTGTGGAGGCACAGAGTGATGGGAGGAGTCTGATATACCATATCCCATCACATCACACGTGTAGTCAGCAGACAGCACATACATGGCAGCATTGTGGAGGCACAGAGTGATGGGAGGAGTCTGATATACCATAACCCATCACATCACACGTGTAGTCAGCAGACAGCACATACATGGCAGCATTGTGGAGGCACAGAGTGATGGGAGGAGTCTGATATACCATAACCCATCACATCACATGTGTAGTCAGCAGACAGCACATACGTGGCAGCATTGTGGAGACACAGAGTGATGGGAGGAGTCTAATATACCATAACCCATCACATGTGTAGTCAGCAGACAGCACATACGTGGCAGCATTGTGGAGGCACAGAGTGATGGGAGGAGTCTGATATACCATAACCCATCACATGTGTAGTCAGCAGACAGCATATACATGGCAACATTGTGGAGGCACAGAGTGATGGGAGGAGTCTAATATACCATAACCCATCACATCACATGTGCAGTCAGCAGACAGCACATACATGGCAGCATTGTGGAGGCACAGAGTAATGGGAGGAGTCTGATATACCATAACCCATCACATCACATGTGTAGTCAGCAGACAGCACATACATGGCAGCATTGTGGAGGCACAGAGTGATGGGAGGAGTCTGATATACCATAACCCATCACATCACACGTGTAGTCAGCAGACAGCACATACATGGCAGCATTGTGGTGGCACAAAATGATGGGAGGAGTCTAAAATAACAGACAACTCAACAGACTCCTTGAATCTGTTGCGATGAGAAAAATCATCAGCCTGATGGTGAGCAACATGGAGTCGTGACCCCATGCTGAGGAGGTCGCGAGCCACTTTGTAGTCAGGACCCACAGTTTGAGAACCGCTGCTATAGAAGATGTAAGTCCATCTGTCGTGGAAAGTTCCAGCACGTTGGAAAAATATGAGTTATCTTATGCTATCTTAAGAGCCCTCTGCAGTATCTCTCATGCAATGCATCCACTTCCTGTGCTGGGGTACACATAACAAACCTCTGTACTGCGCATGTGGCCAGCTTCTATGGGCATCTTCAGCAAAAGCCCAAGTGAATCTTGGTCCCGGCGCCTGTATAATATAGATGACAGGCACCGGGACCAGCGCATGCGCAGTACCGATGTAGGTACTACGCATGCGCAGGGCCGGCGCCACCACTAGGCAGCCTTAGGCATTTGCCTAGGGCGCCGGCCGCTGGAGGACGGCAGTTTGGAGCTTGTCCCCCCCATCACCCAGCAAGCAGTCCCATCCTCGGGGAGCGTTGTGGCGTGGCGACCTGCATCACCCGGCAAGCTCCTCCCCCTGGAAAGTCACGGCACTGGACCCAAAAAGCCCCCTCCCCTCCCTGGGGAGCGTTGAGGCAGCTAGCACCGCATTGCACGGCAAGCGCACCCCCCCCCCCCCCCGGAACGCTTCGGCGCCGCTCGCCGCATCGCTGGACCCGGCAAGCCCCCCCCTCCCTGGGGAGCAGTGTCGCGGCGGCCAGCATCGCACGGGTAAGTAATTGAGCACTGAAGCGCATGCGCAATCTTCGGATTTGTTCGGCAGCCCATAGAGAGGCGTCCTGGAGGGAGGGAACACCTCCCAATGGGACTGCCTTGGTGACTGGCAGGTCGGACTTCCAATAGGAAGTCACTGCCAGTCACAGTGAAGCCAGTGCTGTCTCACAGACTGCGCCTGGCATCACACAGTGGCGGATTTTACCTGGGGGGGCTGCCCACTGCTTCCAACTCATTTAGATTGACAATCCTAAAACTATTGTGTCCAGGAAAAGTTAGTTACTGTAATGTAGATTTTACCATAAACCTTTTACATTCAATATGTGTCCCATTGAAATCCCGCCTGTCAGCAAATGTCGGCACCAATAAAAGTGAAAAACCCATGTTTTTCACTAGGACTGTCAACCAAGACACTGTCGACCTAATACTTGTATCGACCTTCCAACCATGCCGACCTTAAGCATGTCGACAGTATACCATTTACAAGGGGAAATAAATGATTCCCAATTGATCTTATGCTAGCCCGGTGTTTGGACCTTTTCTCTATACAAGTCAGGGGCCAGGATTCCAACGATGCCAAGTGATTGTGCCCATGGTCTGCCAAACAAGGCATTATTGTACGTGCCCGCATGGCATAATAAATAAATTGATCATGGTTGCCATCGCTGGTGATTCTGCAACCAACCATCGATAGTAGTAAACTATTTGATGGATAACCATCAATAGTTTTAGCGATCGATGGTCAACCATTATATATGACTGAATGGCCCGTGGTCCAATCAGAACTCAGGGGCGGGACTTCCAGGTGTCGGAGGGCGGAGCAATGCTGTGGCAAATTCAGTTCGTGTTGATAGACCAAAAAAATATCCCTAATCCAAATGTTGAAGCATTAGCTTCCAAAATAAAAGGCAGAAACATTATTTTAGAATTAGCACCGAATTATTGTAAAAATTTTATTTATTTAAAAAAAAAAAAATCTGGGGTAGCCATGTGGTAAGTATTTTCTCACCATATAATATAAGCAGAACATCATTTCGGGAACTCCGTTACGATGTAATTCTGTGTAACGCAGGAAGTCTGGTTTCTGTGGTCATCTTTAAATGACACAATTCTGTGTCCCATGTTCTGCATGTGCTGATCTCTTACACGTATATTATACGGTTCATTGTGTGTATCTTGCTATGCAGTGCTGGGTGAGGTCATGTGAACGTCCGTTCGGCTTGTTTCAAAGGTGTTTTGTAAAGTAGGTGGTGGGAGAATATAGATTTGATAGGCAATATGAGGTGAACTACCGCCAGTGACCACTAGATGTCTCTCGACTGCATAAATGACTCCACTGTGTGCTAAAATATGTCATAACAGAAAGTGAAAGCAATTTTTGCAGGGACACTGATCTGTTTCAATCTTGCTGGATATGGCGAGAGGTTAGCTGTGACTACCAGTTGGTGGTAGGGGTGGATAGGGACTGGGGGTGGGGTGGAGAGTTGGTTGATGTTTATAGACCAGACCCAGGCCGAGGAGAGAAATACCGGGACCATCAATCTGATGACAGTAACCGGGCTGCTATCTCATATTAAGCGCTTTCTGAGAACTTCTGTTGCCTAACAGGTTCTCCACCAACTCTGGTAATCCTCTCCTTATCTAGAACCTGGCTATTTTTGCATATTGTTATTTTATGTCATTTTTTCTTATTACATAGTATTACACTATCCTTTAGCCTATTCTGTGGCACCCTATGTATGGACTGCACCGTTATGATTTGGAGCTAAGGCTATCGTCTGAGAACCATTACCATAATTGGACCAATATATCTCTGATAAGAGAGGCGGAGAAGAGGAGACGTTGAACCCCCACATGGGATGTATGGTACCACCCCTATCTAACTGTTGGGGAAGGGTCCAGGTTATCCCCTTTGAAGCTATTTGAGAAATATACCAAATCCCTCCCCCCCACTGTCTAAAGAGTGTCGGAGAAGAGGAGACGTTCAGTATTTAGCCTTCACGGTTCTGAGCGCCAGTGGAGAAAACACAGTTTTGTGTATTCTTTTACACTAATTTGGACGGTTTGTAATGTATTGTAGGGTCACCACATGTGTTTCCACCTATCAGCTGCTCATTAGCTCAATACATCACTGTTCTACTTCCGTTTCCATGCCGATCTAAGGTACGTGACCTTTTTCCTTATTTGTGTCGACCCTATGACCCTACCCTAAGGAAATACTCAACTTTTGCTTGTGTTTTTATTCAAGATGCCCCCAATGTGCTTCCAAATCAGACGCAGTGACGTCATTTTTTACTTTTCAAGATAGCAATCTTTGATGGCTTAATAACGACAGAAAGATAAGTACATATTGCAATACACTGCAAGTTCTCTTTCTCATGCCCTAAGTTTGAAAAACACCCTAGAGCGGGGGATGTTGTAGGTTAGCAAAAGAGGAACTTACTTAACCTGTGGAGTGCCACCATCTCTGTGAGAGTTGCGCTAAATATCCACGTCGCTCACATTTGTTATATAAATTCAAGTAAAAAAATGTGTAAAAAAAGATTATATTTCCTGTGTAAGGCAAACAGTACCGGTCATTATGATGAATGAAAAGGCTTGTTTGGCAATTTCTCATCTATTTTGACAAATTTACTTGGCCCACAAAGGGTTAATATATCATTCTGGGTAAAAAGGAAGTTTGGTTTCTTTGGACATTCTTTTGAAATGACCTTATACACAGTGTTATTCTTATAGGGAAAATACCGTGCTGGGTGCTACCCTGTCTGGGGGAGAAGATGGTTTAAGGGCTAGGGAAGAACTGTAACTGTCTGCAGAATAGCTGAGGCTGACAACAGGGCTTAAGCAATGGGGCGCAGAGGAGCAGTACCCACTACTTCTCCTTCCAATGGCATATGATATCTATAATGGTTGTAGGGTGTGTAATGCACCCTTATATAGTTATACTCTCCGAGTCCCATGTTGGCCAGCAGCCCAGCACTACCTAAATCACCATGATTTGGGCATGCATAATAGAGATACCCCAGGAGTAAGGCCAGGGGTCCCTGCGGCAGCTGGGCACTGCAGTCAGCAGCAGGTTCCTGCGGCAGATGGGAAGTCAGCGGCGGGGTCCCGGCAGAGGATGGGAGGTCAGCAGTGGGGTACCTGCGGCAGATGGGAACTAGTAGGGCTACTAGTTCCCATTACGCCACAGGGACCCCGGCGCTGACTGCCCATCCGCCGCAGGGACCATGCCGCTGCCTCTGTGTGTGTGTGTGGGGTGGGGGTGGGGGGGTGGGGTGGCTGCAATTTTGTTGTCCAGGGCACCCACAGACCTTAATCCGGCCATTTAAATAGTACGTTTTCATTCTCTCCACCGCCCGCCACACCCCTGATATCCAATGTGATACATTGCGAGTGCTTAACACCCGTGATGTGCCGATGACAGCGGCACCTAAGATTTATCATATACGCAGCCGTCCGACCTCCGACTCTGATCCGATGCACATGGGACCATGTATCGGATCCAATTCGATGTCATACACTTGCGGTTTGGGCCGATTTCCCCAGATTTCTCGCCCGAACCGACGAAATCGGGCCTCCAAATCTCATAATGTATGGGGGCCTTTGGTGTTCTGCCTTTATCTACTTAAAATAATTATAGGTTACATAAGCATTATAAAATCTACAGTATATGAGTCATACTAAGCTTTGCTGAGGCCACCCCAGCCCCTTACAAGTAAGCGTGCGCTGCTGATATCTGTTCCAGAAGTTATGGTGCTTTGTGGTTTGTGCTTTGCAATGCTGATATAAGACGTGTCATTAAGCTCTGCTGCCAATTATACAGAAGCCTGGATTAGTCATATGTTATATTCCACAGTAGTCTCTGCATCATAGGTGTCAGCCCTGCAGATGGAAAGAGAGTATAGTAGTAAAAGTACATTTTTTGAACGTTTATGCAAAATATACACATAAAAAGGTTGACACGCACACTGGAAAAAGGTTGACGCTGGAAAGGTTTTTTTGTAGAAATGTCAACACCTGAGCGTGTGGACCCCTAATTAGTGTACCACGTCCCCTGGCTTCGCTCACCAAGTAGGAAAAAATATTTTTTTTTACATTTTTTTACCCCAGCCATGTCGACATTATGCTTGTGTCAATCTTTTAACCATGTCGATTATATGTAAACATTTTCTGTCAGCTATTCGGCTACCCAATGGAGTAGTCACATCAATCTTACATTCAGCAGTTGCAACTGGGAAAACATTTCCATTAAACATTTCCCTATTTGAAGTTCATGAATCCGGATGAAAGCTCCAGGGATACGTACCTGCTGTACCTGCAGAGTCTGTTGCGGGAGATTCTTCAGTACTAGGCGTCTATATCTGAATCATCAGGACATTCTGCAACTGTGGAAATTGTGAAACAAATAATAGGATCAGAAAGACATTTATTGAGAGAGTGAATGTGGCAGAGATGATGTAGAAGTTTTGCTTATTCCTATCATAAAGCACTACCTTCTAATAGTCTTTGTCCAGTTACCCCCAGAAAAATACAGGGACAAATTTGTTCTCAAAATGGGCAAAACCATGCTGCACTGCAGATGGGGCAGATGTAACATGTGCAGAGAGAGTTAAATTTGTGTGAGTTATTTTGTGTCAGGGGAAACACTGGCTGCTTTATTTTTACACTGCAATTTAGATTTCAGTTTATTAAGTCTGTCATGGGAGTGTGTAAGAATGTTCCCTTGCACTGAGCATGGTCAGAGCCGGATTAACAATGGGCCTGATGGAGCTATAGCTCCAGGCCCACTCTCCAAATAGGCCCATTTTGTAGCTGAGGGTCAGGGCTTTCCAACGAGACCAGCCCCGCGTCGCTAGCCCTCCCGGGAACCGGAGATACCGCCAGGCAAACCTGGAACGTTTTCCCCATAGGATAACATGGGACCCGCTAATTCCGACCTCCACCCGGTTCCAATGGCTGCCAGTTCCCCCTACAGCATCACAGAAACTCGAGGTTGATCTCAGTCGAACCCAAATCGCTGGGCCTTCAATCTGATACCAGGCTGGTCCATATGGGTTCATTGGTTCTAGAGATATTGCAGGTAAAACTATTTTTTTTTCATTTCTGAAATGTAATTTCATGGCTGTTCATGTTGTTTGAGGACAGATTTCTCTAGAACCAAACGGCCCAGTTTCACGGGACCAAAATCATTCGAAGGCTACATGTAAATGGGTCAGTTGGTTCCGAAGATATAGCTGGTTGTTTAAAGGGGGGTGGGGGTGGTTTTCTCTCCCCCTCACACCAGAAAATGCAGGGACTAGGCTGGTGTAAAAGGGGCCAGTCCGAGAATGTCCCTGCATGATCCTGGGACCATATTCCCTGCATTTTCTGGTATGAAAGGGGTATTATTTCAAATAGTCGGGACATGCAGTGCTCTGAATACAGCCGGGCAGCCCCCTGCTCTCTGCCTGGCTGTTAATGGCTGTAATTTCTACCCGGCGGCGACTGTCCCCCAGTTACCGCGAGCATGTATTCCCCCTTGGCAATGAGCATGTAATCCCACATGGCAACGAGCATGGAACCCCTGGCAATGAGCATGGAACCCCTGGCAATGAACATGGAACCCCTGGCAATGAACATGTAGGTAAGCAACACTTATGTAGCATCATTTTTAATAGGCATTATGGCATACCTCCCAACTGTCACGATTTTAGAGGGACAGTCCCGATTTTCGGGTCCTGTCCCGCTGTCCCACCCGCGGCAGGCATTGTCCCGCTGCGGGGGGGTGGCAGTTGGGAGACCCCCAATCTAGTAGAATAGACGCTGTGCGCATGCGCACAGCGTCTATTCTCGTATGAAAATGAGGTCGCGGCTAATTAGCATAAGCCGCGCCCTCATTTGCATACGCCCCACCCCCTTTTCGGGCACTCATACGGACAGAAGTTGGGAGGTATGATTATGGCGTTTGGCATAATACGTAATGGAGATTATGGTGTGAGGCTTAACATGTAATGGGCATTATGGTGTAAATTTTTAATGTGGGCCATATTGTGCATTATTGCTCAATCTGTTTGGTATAGTGCAGGCATGTCCAAACTATGGCCCTTCAGCTGTGAAACTACAAGTCCCATCATGCATTGCCACAGTTTTGCAATTAGGGAATGCTAAAACTATGTCAAGGCATGCTGGGACGTGTAGTTTCACAACAGCTGGAGGGTCACTGTTTGGACATGCCTGGTATAGTGTGTATTTTGGCTCAATCCATGTGGCAAAATATGAATTTTGCATTAATTTGTGTGGCATAACATGAATTTTGACTCAATCCGTGTGCCATAGTGTGAATTTTGGCTCAGTCGGTGTGAATTTTGGCTCATTCCATGTGGCACAATGTGTAAGAAGCAAGTACAGTATAAGGGGTTACTATTGTGTTGCATGATTTGTATAAGGAGTACATGGTGTGGTAAACTTTGGTTACCACATAAAAGGTGCTGACATATTGTCTACCAAGTTTTGGTTTTCAGTATTTTTTTATGACTGGAGTGCCGCCTCACCCCGCAAGTATCTTAGGACATCGGCGTCCTGCGGGTGCACCTTTGGAGGGCACCCACCAATATATCTCCCTGCATTTTTCCTATACCAGCCTCCTGTCTTTTCCAGGCATATATAATTAGTTGAAAGTATTTACACAAATACAGACACACCCATGAGCAGACCATCCAACCAGAACACTGGTCACGCCCCCAACATTATTAGGTGCTGGCCACAACCCCTATTATTGCGCATAATAGGCCCTTGATCATTTTCAGCTCCAGGCCTATTTAGATCTTAATCTGGCACCGAGCATGGTACTTGGTAGAACGGTAGGGGGATCGGCTTGGGCTTTCAGGCACACACGACTTTCTCAGCCAATTGTCGTATTAGCATGAAAATAATGAAAGCATCTAGTGATATCGGCCATAATAAGAATAAGCCCCATTATTTGCTCTCTGTCTGTGTATTGTGTCTATCTTTGTATCCGTCAGACTAATAGTACCGGTACCTACCTTGTATCTCCACCTTTATATTCTTTTTTTCATCATTACCCAATCCTGGGATCTCCACGCGGCAGCAGTAAGTTCCCTCATCATCCTCGGTGACCTGGGTGATGGTCAGGGACACGTTCCCCTGCGATATGTCCCCCAGGAGCTGGTATCTGCCAGATGTCCTCCCGGTCACAACGCTGCCGTTTGTCCGTATGATTGTATTGTAGCATTTTGTTAATATACAGCTGCCGCGTCCCCAGCACATTTTGGTTCTACCGTTCCGTACGGAATAAGTACAAGGTAAAGTCAGTGATTCATCCACGAATCCCAGCACATTGTCTGCTGACGAGAAAGCTGTGAACACCAAGGAGAGAGAGGGACATTACACATTGTGCATGGAATGGATGGGGTTGGGATCGTTGCTTCTACAACAAGTTGGTTGACAGTCATTAGGTCGACATGGTTCTAGGTCAACATGGGACAAGGTCGACATGGGTCTAGGTCGACAGGTCAATAGGTCGACACAAGCATTAGGTCAGCAGTGTCTAGGTCGACAGTCAAAAGGTCGACATTGGTACTGAGAGGAGTGGCGGGTACTAATTACCTAGGCTCAGGCCTAATAGACGGGCACAGCGGGCACCGGGTCCACCGCTCACCCTGGAGAACCGCACATCACTAGTATAGACTGGCTGTATAAATTAATGGCATACAGTCGCTAGGTCAACATACCTTAGGTCGACCACTAAAGGTCAACACATGAAATATGTCGGCATGTTAAGGTCTACATCCACTAGTGCGCGGAGGGACAATATAATGTGCTGAGCATATCGAGGCCCCGTTCCCAAAGCATGTGAAAAACTAATGTCAACCTTTTTGACATTGTCGACCTTATGCATGCTTTGACGTTATGACCCTGTTGATTTTAGCCCCGTCGACCTATTTCATGAGTCCTGTCGACCTTTAGTGGACAACTTAATGTATGTCAGCACTTTGACCCTAATTTAATGAGCACTTGTGCTGATGTAGTCAGTATTCCCTGGTGCACCTTTCCCGGGTACTGGGCAGCGGGACACACAACTTCTACCACATAGATTTTCTGTGAGGGCAGACGACCAATTGTATGACATTCTGCAGTAACCAAAGCTGGCTACTAGGTGGCGCTCCTTCACACATAATACATACATACAATCCTTTGCAAAAAAATTTTTTGCCTGTGTTGACATTTTGTCAATATTGACCTAAGGCATGAATATCCTTGTGTTGTGTCGACCATTGACCTAAGGCATGAATACCCTTGTGTTGTGTCGACCATTGGCTTGTCAACCAATAGTGATCGACCTAATGACTGTCAACCTTTTTTTTACTGTCGACCATATGACTGCATCTTGTTTTTAATGGAATGTAGTCAGAAAGCCGACATGAGTCAGAATATTGACAGATCATAATATCGGTATAAAAATTATTTCAGTGTGTGAACATCGCTCCCGCGACAGCGTTAAATTTCCGCCCCTCCTCCGAAACCCACAAATTGCAGGATTTGCAGTATTGGGGGGTGGGTCTTGACTTTAAAAGTAGGTAACCCTGCCCGATCACCCGCTGCTATGTTGCATACAGATGGAGCCCCTTTCATCTTTGCCAGGCGCCGCCAGAACGTCCCCTCTGGCTAGCACCTTCGGACAGGGACTCTATTGAACTAGGACGCTTGTCCCAGTCTCTCAGCGGCTGGGCAGCGCCACCCTGCCCGTCTCTGCTTCGGAGCGACGGGCAGGGTTAGGGGTGGTCGGGGCGGCGATGGAAACCAGCGGGGTAGGCGGCAGACAGTGACGGGGAGCTCCGTTGCCACAGGGTGCGTGAGCACCTCGTGCGCACGCGCCACCTGGCGGGGGCTGGTGATAGTTTCGCTAGTCCCTGTCTGAATGAGGCCGGCTACCAGTGGCGTAGCTTGGTTTGGGCCCCCCCCCTGCCGCCGTTAATGGCTTCGGGCTCGGTGGCTCACCACACTATATGATATCAACTCCACGCCGACGTGGATAGTGGGGGTATGAAAAGGTCGGAGGATGCGTACCGCCGCCCCTCGCCATGCTTCGGGTTGGCATTGATAGTGGGGTGCTTTTAACATTGTAAGCACCTATTACGGTGCTTATACAATTATTTATCTTATAGGGGGCACATTTAACATTGCAAACACCCATTAGGGTGCTTATACAATATAAAATCGTATACCATTGTATATGCCATACAATGCCATACAATTAGATGGTATACAATTTAAAATTGTATAACATCGGCTAACATCGCATCGCATCACATACCATCGTATGCCTTATGGTATGCGATGCGATGGTTGCCGTACTAGGAAACAAGTACCCCACCTGTTAGTATAATGCATGTCGATCATTGGGTCATTGACCTAATATCTACCTGTCGACCTACTGCATGTTGACATTTTGGTGTCGACTTATTGACTATCGACACAGACACTGTAGACCTTTCAATCCACACCCCAACAAAGACAGGTTACATTTCCATGGGATCAGTTCCAAGGTCCGGACTCCCATGTTGACGTTTAACCTGGGCGTCTATGGGCGGTTCCCATCATAGACGGCTATGTTTACATTTTAACAAAATTATTTTTTTTGGTCCCAAAAAACACCATAGAGCTTATTGTCGGTGTAGGTCTTATTTTAATTAACATTGACAGCAACTTCAATAAACAGGTAAGTGTGAACCAAAAAAATCTACCTTTATTCAAAAATGGTCATGTCTTCTTCAACAACCTCATCATAAGTGTCCATACCCCAAATTCTGGCGCTGCTGTAAATGACGCTGGCGCGCACACCAGTGTCATTCACAGAAAACAAGGGGAGGGTGCCCACTCACTGTGAGAGAGTGAGACGCTGCAGCTGCGATTGGATGACACCGTTAAATCTTTAACATCGGCATCCATTTCATGTTGGGGGGTGGAGCTGGGAGCATTGTAGTGTAGCGCAGGGACCGGGAAAAATGGGGATTTAGCTTAGGTCTTGTTATGGGGAAACACGGTAGGAACCGTCAATAGGAGCCCATGTTAAACTTTAATATGGGATTCCTATGGAGCCGCGACTAGCCAGTCAGCCACGGAGCTCCCCCAGAGCCCACTGCTGATTGGCAGGGGGAGGACCAGCTGTCTGACATCACCGGCCAATCCCCCAGTTCGGAAGAGTAGCCCCAAGTGTAAACAATCACGGGGGAGGGGGGGGGGAGGAGGCAGGGCCGGGCAGCAGGAGCTGGGCAGTGGCTGAAGCTGAGCGCAGCGCTGATCTCAGCGCTCAGCAGTGCTGACCGGAAGAAGGGAGCGCCGACAGTGGCACTCCTGAGGATTTTCTGGAGCGCATGGTCTGTGTTATGTGTCCAGCTCCCATGGATACGCAGGTGGGCCGATGCCTGCCGCCGGGATCGGGCAGCTGATGTCACAACCGCCTGCCCAGTTTTTGTCCTGCTACACACAAATAAAAGTCAGTTACCACTGACTTTTATTTGTGAAGGCGGGAGGAATCATTCAATGGTCGGAACGATTTTTCCTGCAGCGGAGGCATGAGAGAGGCTGTGTTTTTATTACACATTCCCTTGCATATTACCAAGGGGAATCAGCAGCGGCGGGGGGGAAGGGGTTCAGATGGGCGGCGTCTCAGGCACTCGGTAAGCTGCGATCTGCCCACCTGAATCGACCCATATGTACGGAACATTTTCGGATGCAGCAAATTGCCTGGTACTTACCCAGAGGAGACAGAAGCAGCCCAATCATCCATAGGGACAGTAAAGCCATCTTGTACTACAGCTGAGGGTGTGCTTGTCAGTAGTTGCTTCCTGCACACTGCTGTGAGGGGTCGGAGAAAATAAACTACTTATCAGAGATTAGAAAAGGGGAAGTGCTGATGGGAAAATGATAAATGAATGCACCAAGCTTGCATCTTATACCCCTTTTCCACTAGCAAATTCTACCCGGGTTTTTGCTCATGGACGCGCACCGACACGGGTTTTTTGTCAGTGTGAACGTGTCCTTTTCACAAAACACGGGTAGAGAGACCAGGGAATTCTACCCTGGTATCTACCAGGGTAAAACACGGCAATGACACGGGTCTGTGCGCAGTGTAAACGCACATTACCCGTGTTTTAGATCCGGGTAACGCTCTGAGGCCGGTAATTGGTTCTTCAGGGGCACCAGAAGATGATGTCATCTGCTGGAGACGCGCTGGGAGACGCTGACCACGAGGAGGCTTCCCAGCAGCAGCTACTCCAGCGCTGGGCACAAGCAGCCATCGCAGCACATTGCCCACGCTGGGCACAAGTAGCCATTGCAGCACATTGCCTCCTACCTACGCTGGGCACAAGCAGCCATCACAGCCACAATCCTATGTCTTGTGGGCATTCTTGGGATTTTTCAAAGTTTACCCGGGTTTAGTGTAAAAGGCTCCGACACGGGTATAACACGGGTCTATGTGCAGTGTGAACAGTGTTTTTACCCGTGTCTTACACGGGTATGATTCGTGTTCAAAAACCCGTGTTTAACACGGGTTTCAGATGGAAAAGGGGTATTAGTGATGCAATGCTAATATACCAGCACATAGTTATTGTTTCCTATTTATATTGCTTATATGTGAACGTTAGATTAGCACTGTATGATATTATCTCCACTCTCCGTGATTATAATGTTACATTTGTCTATATTGCCCCAAAGTCTGTGTCACTGGGACCCTTATCACAGCCCACAGTTATCACATCCCCCCTGAGGTGCCAGCAATCCAGGTGGGCATCATACAGATATTGTATGGAATTCAGGAGTTAAGGCAGTGGTTCCCAAACTGTGCGCCTAGGCTCCCTGGGGTGCCTCAGGACACTTGCAGGGGTGCCTCGGGTTGGTCGTCCAGGACCAATCCAAATTATTTATGATCAATTATTTCTGAACAAAACCAGTGCTGGTGGCAATCATAAATTGTGTACAATCAGAACCAAATCCTGCCCTTTACCACATAACTGAATCTAAGAAGAACATATAAACACAATCTACTTAATTTGGTATATGTTTTTGGGGGCCTAGGGGTGCCTTGGAAAAATTATGATACTCTAGGGTGCCGTGATTAGAGAAAGATTGGGAACCCCTGAGTTAAGTTATTGTCTGTGTCACTGGGACCCTTATCACAGCCCACAGTGATCACCCCCCCCTGGGGTGCCAGCAATCCAGGTGGGCATCATACAGATATGTTATGGAATTCAGGAGTAAGTTATTGTCTGTATCACTGGGACCCTTATTGCTGTCCACAGTTACCACATCCCCCCTGAGGTGCCAGCAATCCATGTGGGCATCATACAGATATTGCATACTTGCCTACTTCTGAAAATTTGTTTCAGGGAGATTTTAGCTGCTAGAAGAATAGCTAGACACACATAGTAGAGCCGGCCATGGCAGTTCCAGCATCAATCGTGCCACCTGTCTGTGGTCTCCATGGTAACTACAGGTGGTTTTATGTCCAGAGACGCTAAGATCTTGTGCACCCATTTACCGCTGTCAACCAAACTCGCCCACCATGCTGGAAAGATCTCACTGGCCAGTATATAACATCTAGTATATGGCTGTAACCAGAAGCTAATCCAGCTGCAAATGGGCTCCTTACAAATTAGTGTCCTGATCACGGACATAGATGTAAATTCCCAGGTATTTACAATTTATCCACAATTTAGGCCACCGATCCAGTGGTTTAGTGGCCAGACCTGTAATACTTGGCAAGTACTAGGCGGTTGATGCGTACTTTAGGTCTCCGTTAAGGTGCAATAATCTTTCTCCATTTTGCATTTTTTTTATTATTTTAATTGCAAAGAAGCAAAAACAATTGAAGCCAAATGAAGATGTAAAAAATAATAAAAAAACCCAAAATGGGTAATATGCTGCAAAGGCACAGTAAGAAACCAATGACATAATATGATCTGATGCAATGTGATATATTAGCAGATCAGTAATTTTGTTGCTGTTATACTGTGAGGACGGGAATTTGTAGTGAAATGAATCTGTGGCTTGAGTATCATTGCTCGTGCTTGGGTTAATATCCGTTATCTGGTCTCTCTAATCTCTGATGATGGTGTAGTTCCATGGGTCATCCAAAGTATCATCCAAGCCTGCAGGGAGATTCAATGACAAAGATAGTGTTAAATATTAAGCTACCATAGTGGTCAATGAATCCTCTTATAGAGTGAAAAAGTGGAGTAGTTGCCCATAGCAACCACTACAGTGCTAACTAAGGCCGACTTGATTTGGCATTTTTTTTTACAAGTGATAAATCAGATGTGATTTATCATATGTAAACCCGGGGAACTGAAGACGGGGTCAGCAGAATTGAAAAAATCCTATTCAAAAGACTGGGTGGCCACTGATTGGCTAAGAGAGCTCTAGCAGCCAATCAGTGGCCGCTTAGTCTTTTGAATTGGATTTTTCCCACTGCACACCGGACCATGCTCCCCACCCAGGGCCGCCACTAGTAATTTTGGGGCCCGGGACTGACCTTCAGTCCGGGCCCCAGCTCGAGCAGTTTCCCGTGGTGTTTGAAGGGCTCTATCGCAGTGTAGGGAAGGTGCTGAGTATCTTTAGTGTATAGCATTTACTCACTCTGCCTAAGCAACCTTTGTAGTGTGGGGAGGAACCAATCCACTCCCGGTCACAAAGGAGAACCGCAGTGCAGCAGCCGCCGCACCCGCTGATGTCAGTTGGACCGCTCGCGCCTTCTGGCTTCCTTGCCCACTGACAGCGTGAGGCTATTTTATGTTTTGACCTAGTGACTGTCTTCCTAATGCATGTCGACCCTATGACCATAGCCAAGGGTGTTGTAAGTTCTCATCTTTAAATGGTATATATTTGCCCGACTCCTGTTTCTCAATTAAAGGGGCAAATTACCCACTCCCTTCCTGAAACTGTGACGTGGGCAGGACACGCGTTTCGCTATGACTCCTCTCATCTTGCCTCGCCCCCAGCATTGCAAAGCCAGGGACTGCATTTAAGGGACTGCGATGACGTGACTCCGTGACTCCGTGACTCCCTGTGTCCGCCCACCTGCCTCCTCCTCTGTACCTCTGGAACAGGGAATTGTCAAAGTTGGAAATGGTATGTAAGGGCTGTACTAGGATTACATAGTTACCTTTCATTCAATGACGTGTAGTCTGGAATCCATCTGAAATAAACATAAATAAATTCAATCAGTAATGATATAATATTACCACCACAAGGCTAATGAAGATCCAGCTACAGAATAGACAGTTACAGTAGTTCCGGGGTGATATGGGCCGGAGACAGGGCTGAGCCTAGACATTGTACGACCCGGTGGTGCACATACTGAAAAGGGGCCCTGTTCTCACTTTTGATGCTGATATAATAACTGTTTTTTTGGGCCACCTCCATAATATGATCATTAATGCTATTATGCGAATATATTAAAATGTTCCCTGCTCCAATAAGGGTCCATCCTGGCAAACAACCGGAAGCCACGTGATGGCGTAAAGTTATCATACTTTCAGTTTCGGATCCCCGGCAGCCAATACCCACGCAGCGTCATCGGCCGGCTCGTGTTACTGGGGGCTACGGCTTCCTCTAAATAAATCAATGAAAATAAGTAGCCCATAGGTTTTTACAGAGCAATTCTGGGAATGGTGTTGTACTATACAGATTAAGTAACCCTTATCCAAAGCATTTTGGATATGGGATTATTCCGTATTTCAGGAATTTTTTTTACATACTCACCTGGGCCCCTGGTGGCCCCCGGACGTCCATGGTGTCCCACGGCATCCACGGTGACCATCGAATTTGTCTTCAGCGGGATCCATGATCCCATGTATGCATTGCACATGAGTGTGGGTGTGCAAGTGACAACACCGGTGCACACGCGCAATGCATCCTTGGGACCGGGGATGCCACTGAAGACTAATCCAATGGCCTCCACGGATACTGGGGGTGGGGGGGGGGGGGGTTGTGGGGTGTCCATGCCAGCCATCGGATTCAGAATCTACAGTTTTCATAATATTTCGGTTTAGGGTTATCCGGATAAGGATACTCCCTAAGGAAAAATCCCTAAAAAATGTCATGGTCCTATTAGAGGCAGGGCCGGATTAAGCCTTCGGAGGTATCTCAGGAGATATCCATGACACCTCCTGAATAATGACTAGCCCTGATATTTTAATTTCTAAAAAATGTAAGAGACCACCGGTGATGTTCGCGGCACACAGGAATCAGCTAAATACATTACCCACTTAAGCCAGGACAGCAATTGGCTTAAACGTGCAATGCACTATGTTGATTCCCAGGCAATTCCCCCTGCAACCCCCCCCCCCCCCCAACACCTGTGGAAAATTAAAAGACACCCTCCGAGGGGCCTTGTTCTTCATTGATGAGCCTAATCTAGAACAAATAAGAGGTAATTCTATGACATGGGCTTAAGTTATAGGTTATAGTTCTGTGTAGGCAAGAGATCGAGTAATAGAATGTAAACCTTTGACCTTACAGATAAACAACTGAATTTCACGATAGGCTCCGTAACTCGCTATAAGAGATAACTCACCGTCCACTACCTCCACGGTTATCTCTTTCATCTGGTCATTGAACAATCCCGGGATCTCCACACGGCAGCAGTAGGTTCCCTCGTCCTCTTTAGTCACTCTTTTGATGCTCATAGACACGTCCCCCTTAGCGATGTTCTCCTGCAGTCTGTACTTGTCTGATTCCACCCATGTGACTGCTTCGCCGTCAGTCCAGACAAGGGTATTGCTGCATTTGTTAAATGGGCAGCGGCCTTTTCCCCAACACATTGGGGAGGTGCCGTCGCTGACGTTATACGAGCAGGGTAACGTCAATGTATCGCCTACCAGCCCTTTCACAAGATCACCTGGGTATATAGAGAGAACAATGAATACTCTCACAGTTAATACATTTCTCAGTATCTGCTCAATGACTGTTTGCCATAGGCGAGCTCAGGGAGGACAGAAACCTCCCGTGGAGCAGAAGGGCAAATACAGTCCTGTTTTTAGGCTAGCAAACAGGTCAAAGCCACCAACCCACCCACCCACCGCCCAACTGAACACTGCCCAGTTGCTCAAAGTAACCAGAACCTGTCATGGGATACATATGGATGACCGGCGGTCAGACAACCGATGGAGGAAAGTCAACATTGGTCACTTTGAGCAACCGCTTTACTTAATCTTTCTCCAAGGTTTCTATCCTTGAGAGTCATACTGGCGTCATCGTACTGTACCATCATATATCTGAAGACGGATTTCCTTCTTTATGTCATTGAATAATCCGGGGACATCCACGCGGCAGCAGTATACCCCTCCGTCATCCTCAGTCACACCCTTTATTGTGAGGGAGACATTTCCCTTCTTCATGTTCTCCAATACCTGGAATCTGCTCGCTTCCCTCCAGGTCACCTTTTCTTCTTCAGTAGTGAGGACCTTGTGGTCACAAGAGAGCATTCTACAGTGGCCTTTGCCCCAGCAGGTGGGGTAAGGGCCATTATCAGCCGAGTAGGAGCAGGGTAACTTCACTGTGTCCCCAAGTGTCCCTTTCACAAAGTCAACTAGGAGCAGAGAAACAAAACAATAATTATTTACATTTAAAATGCTAGTAGTAGCTGATTGTTTGTCATCTACCCGGCCTTTCCTCCCCCTATGTTACAGAGGTCACTCCTAACCAATCACTTTCTTTTCCCCATCATCAATGGGGTTGGGTAATAACCACTGCCCTGATCCCAGATTCATCAACAAATTTCCCAATTTCCCACTATCGGGAGGGCCAAAATTGAGTATCCTCAACCCGGATGCCATCTTGGCACATAGGCATGTTCTTACCCAGATAGAAAGGCATACTTTCGCAAAAATAGGTACAACATGTATATACTGTAACACTGTATTTATTTCTGTGGGACCACATTTTTGAAGCTTGGCCTTCATAGCCAGTTGGATTCTTCAAGGACTTGGATTCTTCCAGGGGGTGATACCAAAATGCATTGACAGAGCCTTCCTGTGAGACCACGCCTTCTCATAAGGCCACACCCCTTTAAAGCTCACGCCAGGGACACCAGTGTTACGACTGGGTACAAGGCCTCTATTTGTACTATTTTGCATGTACTGTATAACACATTTTTCCATTTTATATATTTTTTTACCATCACCTTTTTGATACCTTTAATATAGTTTGGTGTATGTTGTCTAAAAGAACACACAACTTTGACATAACTGTATTAAACAATCTCAGATAAATAGCACATTCTATAATTGTGTTCCAATATGATATACAGTACAGGGGTCTATGTAATAAGTCTGGGAGAGGGATCAAGTGGATAGAGCTAAAGTACCAACCGACCAGCTCCTAATTGTAATTTTCAAGCCTAGCCTGAAACATGACAGTTAGGATCTGATTGGTCTGCTATTTATCTATCTCCAAGGCTTAGTATATAGACCCCACAGTCAGTGTTTACTATTACACTAGGTGATTCATCGCGCCCTACGGGCGCTCTTCACACTGGCGTAACGGGCTGCGCCCCCTTAATTTGTGAACGTTTGTATATGAGAAATATGGTTAGAATTGTATGAAAGATGCCCTGTATTGCAACTTGAGTCCCGGCACCTTAAAAAAATTTGAAACTTGATCGGTTCTCCTTTGCTATCAATGTAGGGAAACCATCTGGTCCTCCCACATCGATGGCAAAAGTATTCAACATCGGCCATAAACCATCGATTATTTGAAATCATTGATGGTCGATGGGCATCCCTAAAACTGGAGGAGGGTGGGGGACAGTATGCAGCTCCCGGCAGTGGGTGAGCGTCTCCTCCCACTGGGAGGGAGTGAGCGTGCATGAGAGCAGGAGGCTGTATAATAGTGTTATGTGGGCAAGACATTAATAAAAGTTGTGGCGCTGGTGCAGAAGACCATGGGGACACTTCTGGCAGTGGGGAAACCTGCAGCGCAGCAGCCAGGGCCGGATTTCCCACCTAGGGGCGGCACCTGCTTGCGTTGGTACAGGATCCCCCATTGTCACGGGGGTTTGTGAAATGCGGGAGCGGGGTCGCGGCGGTCCACTGGTGGGTGGAATTGACGGAAAGGGGTCAGGGGGGTCTGCAAATTGCTGGAGGGGGGGGGTATGCAGGGATCCACGATTAGCGGGAGGGGGCGGGAGTCTGCAAATTGTGGGAGGGGGCGCAGGGGGGGCTTGAGTCGCAGGAAGGGGGGTCCGCAAATTGCGGGAGGGGGGTTGTCGGGATCAGTGAAATGCGGGAGGGGGGTTGTGGGGGTCCGTGAATCGCGGGAGGGGGGGGCGCGGGAGGTGCCGAGGGGGTCCGCAAATCACGGGAGGGGAGCGCTACGGGGGGTTCCGTGAATCACGGGAGGGGGTGGGGGTCTGCAAATCGGGGGGGGGGGCTTTAGAATCGCGGGAGGGGGCGGTGGTCCGCAAATCGCGGGAGTGGGGGGGTTTGCGGGGGCGCCGCGAAACGCGGGAGGGGGATGTAGCGGGGGGGCCCGCGAATCGTGGGAGGGGGGGCGCGGGGGCCCGCGAATCGCGGGAGGGGGGTCGCGCAAATCGCAGGGGTCCCGCGAATCACGGGAGGGGGGGCGCGGGGGTCCCGTGAATCGCTGGAGGGAGGGTCGCGGGGTCCCGCAAACCGCGGGATTGGGGCGGTCGCGGGGGTCCCGCAAATCACGGGAGTCCCGGGGGTCCCGCGAATCGCGGGAGGGGGGCGGTCGCGGGGGTCCCGCGAATCGCGGGAGGGGGGGTCGCGGGGGTACCGCAAATCGCGGGAGGGGGGGTCGTGGGGGAGTAATGGTGGATGGTGGCTGTGGAGTAATGGTGGATGGTGGGCGTGTACTGTAGCCCTGGCTGGGCGGAGGGAGGTGATGTCAAGCGGGTGGAACTTTATACACATAAAAACGTTCTACACATAAAACACTGGTATTTTCCCTAGGGGGGCGGGTTTGTGTATCCCACTGGGCGGGAGCATTATAAACACAGGGGATGAGTGACAGATCTGGCTAAATATATAAGAGATTATCTACAGATTAACAATTTACCATCTTGGATCTCAAGTTTCAAGTCCTTCTTCAGGTCGTTAAGAATCCCTGGGATCCTCACTCGGCAGCAGTACTTCCCTTCTTCGTCCTTAGATACCCCACTGATGGTCAGGGACACGTCCCCCTGCATGATGTTCCCCAGTAACTGGTACCTATTAGATTCCCTCCAGATCACAGTGTTTCCGTCTGTTTTAATGACCTGGTTTTTACATCCGGAGAATCCCCAGCCGTCTTTTCCCCAACACATCTCTCTTACGCCTTCACCAACAGGGTATTTGCAGGGTAAGGTCACTGTGTCCCCCACGGAGCTGCTCACAGTGTTGTCTTTCTTCGTGGCTGCAGAGCAAACAGAATTATTGGCCAAACCATGCTATTAGGTGACCAGTTGCTTCGTTTTAACTAAATATCAATGGGATGGGAGCTACTGTGTTGGGACACCATAGGACTGATTCTGAGAGTGGAACAAGTTGGAGTGTGGCGCATCCCGCAAATGTCTGCAAACAGGTCTAAGTAGGTTGCAACTATGTAATCAAACTGACTTGATCTGGTGCAGAGAATGTATGGGAGCAGAGAAGGGTGCAGAGGAATGTATGGGAGCAGAGAAGGGTGCAGAGGAATGTAGACCTGGTGACACTAAAATGCTGGTTCTTCTACAGTGACAGTTTAACTTAGCACCTGACTCCTATACAGTGGCATAGCCTACATATGTGGCAGACCCCGCGGCGGCTTGGGGGAGCAGCACCAGCAGGGTCTGTGGTGGGCGCCACTGGCTGAACTGACAGGTGACCCAGGCAGCAGTGAGCGCTGAGCTGGTCGCGCCCTGTACATATCTAATGAGCGGGGACCCAGTGCAGTGCATATTGAATGAGCAGGTCCCCACCCTGTGCATATGTAATGAGAGGGTCGGGGACCCGCTCATTAAATATGCATTGCGCTGGGTCTCCGCTCATTAGATATGCATGGAGCAAGACCAGCTCAGCGCTTACTGCTGCCTGGGTCGCCTGTCAGCTCAGCCAGCGGCGACCGTGGTCCTTGCCTCTCCCCTTTTTGGCAGGGGGGAGAAAAATTTCTAGCTATACCCCTATACCTGAGGAGCCGGCAATGCAGCCCGGCGTCTACTCCGGGAATGCTGGGCGCACCCTTGAGGTAATGTAACGGGGGCTTCCCATGAGGTCACACTACCTCTTCATGAAACCACGCACCCTGATTGTTGCAAATTAAATGTTCCCACTATGCCACGCCCCCTTCCTGCAAGGTCAAGGCAAAGTCCAGGTGCTTAGGCATAGTTGGGCTTCTGATGTCCAACCCTACCGTACCTACAGCTTGTTTGAAGAAGTATTTTGGAAGTAAATAGCTACATATGTAGGTATGAGGAGCGAGTAGTGAAGGGACTTACCATGCTGGATCTCTACAGAGACCTCCTTCTTCAGTTCAACGCCCAGTCCAGGAATCTTCACAAAGCAGCAGTAAGACCCAGCGTCATGCGGAGTCACTTTGTCGAGTCTGATGCTCACTTCTCCGTAGTCTAGGTTTCCCGGGAAGTTGTATCTGTGCGATTTTATCCAAATCACTCTGCTGGCGTTCACCTTGGCGATCGGATTGTTACAGCCAGTAGCTGAACAGCCCCCTCGGCCCCAGCACATGGCCGCGTTGTTTCTGGTAGAAGGGTATGCACAGGGTAAGACCAGCTCATCACCCTCTAACGCCGTTACGTGATAGGCTGATATCAGGGCTGCGGGGGGGAACAAAAGACAGTTATTGCAATTAAGAGGAAACAATGAAATGTTAAATCAATCTGCAAACGATGTGTCCTCAGCAGTATTAAAGCAAAGCATATACAGTACTTCAGTACCCGACGCATTTCTCAAACATTTCCCAATTTATTTAGAAGACCCATATGCACTGTATAGAAATCCCATCTTCATCATCCGGTTTATGTTCAGGCTCTGTACCCCCCCCCCCCCCCCCCCCCCCCCCCCAATAAAATAGGTTACAGCAGGTATGTCCAAACTATGGCCCTCCAGCTGTTGTGAAACTACAAGTCAGACCATGCCTTGCCACAGTTTGCTAATAGGAAATGCTAAAACTATGGCAAGGCATGCTGGGATGTGTAGTTTCACTACAGCTGGAGGGCCACAGTTTGGACATGCCTGGGTTAGAGGATGCTTCACATTTTGAAGGCCATTAAGAATACACCCGATGCTGTTTTATATATGACAGATACTAATATGGTTCAGGTCTGCTGCCTTGTTAAGCAGAGCTACTGTGTGATATATCATAGGCAAACTCAAGGGGTGTTTCTGGTTGCCCAGAAACCCCCCCTCCTCTTGGCAAGTGCCTTAAATTATGACAACAATAGCACTGGTATATAATATGATCAACAGAGCTGCCACCAGATCATGCAGTGTAAGGGACAGAGCAGAGCTGCTGCACATGCCCAGTGTACCAGCTTATTCTACCACATTTACTGTATGTGTGGATCTGAGCCCTCAAACAGAACAATGGAACAGAGAGCAGCTGCCAGGAGGAAGAGACAGGAGCCATACCATGAAGTGGGAGATTGTGAGTTTAGAAAGTGCAGTACTGGTTCTATTATGTTTGTGTATTTATATATTAGGATATTTTTAAACATTTCCTGACCATTATCTTATTAATGTTTAAAACAGCCTATACTATAGACCAGGCATGTCCAAAATATGGCCCTCCAGCTGTTGTGAAACTACAAGTCCCATCATGCCTTGCCACAGTTTTGCTATTAGGGAATGCTAAAACTATTGCATAGGCATTCATGTGTCTTCAACAGACCACATGATAGATAATCTGCAGAGGAGTGAGGTGCAGTGAGGCACTGACTGGGGAGGTGCTGGCTTGCACACAGGGGCCGGTGCAAGGCACCGGAGCAACCCAGGCGAGTCGGGGTGGGGGGCCCCGGTGCCCGGGGGGTGGGGGGGTGGTACCTGTATTATAAAACTGGCGCGTCGGCGTCCCTGCAGTGCTGGAGCGGGCAGGGGTGTCCGTGTCGCGCGGGTATCTGCGGCGCTGTCACTGTGTATAAAGCTGCTGCTAGCGGCGGTGGCGGGGGTCCCTGCAATGAATAGAGAATAACTAGCGCTATGCAGTGCTGGAGCGGGCAAGTGCTGGAGCGGGCAGGGGTGTCCGTGCCGCGGGGGTACCTGCGGCGCTGTGACTGTGTATAAAGCTGCTGCTGGCGGTGGTGGCGGGGTCCCTGCAGTGAATAGAGAATAACTAGCGCTATGCTGCGGCGCGGGAAGCGCTTCTGATTTTGAAAACACTTGCTGCACGCTGATTGGCTGAATCTCAGCCAATCAGCGTGCGGCAAGTGTTTTCAAACCCAGAAGCGCTTCCCGCGCCGCAGCATAGCGCTAGTTATTCTCTATTCACTGCAGGGACCCGCCACCGCCGCCAGCAGCAGCTTTATACACAGTCACAGCGCCGCAGGTACCCCACGGCACGGACACCCCTGCCCGCTCCAGCACTGCAGGGACGCCGCCAGCTATATGCACATGCTGGGGTGAGGGGCGAACTGCCGCCCTCCAGGGGCCGAAGCCCTAGGCAAATGCCTAGAGCTGCCTAGTGGTGGCGCCGGCCCTGTTTGCACACAGGGGTGCCGATTTGTGTTTTTGCTGGAGGGTGCTCAGGGAGGTGCCTTGTGAAGGGGGCATGTCATTTGGGGAGGGGGTGTGGCCCTGCAGTGTGCTGGCCTGGGCGGTCCTGTGTCATGGTGTGCAGTGGCTAGTGCTGCACACTGTATACACGGCACATGGTGGTGTGCTTGCCTCCCACTGTGGGCACACATGTTGCACGGAGAGGCCAGTGTGTGTGTACGGGGAGAGCACACATTGGGCAGCATGCATGCTGCACTCTGCCTGTTGGTTGTTGCTCGCTGGGCGGCAGGTTCGGTGGTGTGGGTGCAGCAGACACGAATCAGCAGGTGGATGTGGCCTGGCAGTGGGACTTAGGAGGTTGCGGGCCAGTGGGTACTCATAGTTTTCTGTGGGTGCTCTGGCCCATGAGCACCCACAGAATCGGCACCTATGCTTGCATACACAAACATGATTTGGTAGTGAGCTTTGACTGTAATAATTAATAGAATAATACAAAGATGATATCTATCACACATATATATATATATATATATATATATATATATATATATATATATATGTCTGGTGTCTGTGAGTCACTGAAACACTGCCATCTGTTGGCAGCAAGTGAAACTACATCTCTTTCTCTCACATTAGCTACCTTACTAGCTTTCGAAGCAGTTGCTTCCAGCGGGCTTACTAGTAAGTATTAAATATCTTTATATCAATCAATTTCATAGTCCAACCCCTGGAGTATGACAGCTGAGGCTCCGCCATTGTTGCCTACTCTCCCGGAATGTTTGGAAGGATCTCACAGTTTTAGTTCTCCCTCACTCTTGATGAAGCATTTGCATCCTGTAAAATGATAGACGAGCATCGCTATGGCACCTACACATGGAGCGATGTAGGGGCATTTTCTAAGCGATCTAGTTAGAGGCCCTGTGTGTAGGCCCTATTAGTTCTCCGATCTCCAAGAGAGTTATCTATTGCCAGATGCACTAAATTTAAAAAAAGTGATACAATGGAGTGATAAACAGCCAGCCAATCAGCTCCTATCTGCCATGTCACAGACTGTGTTTGATAAATGTCAGGCAGGAGCTGATTGGCTGGTTGTTTATCACTCTCCCTTTTATCACTTTTGAAGCTGAGTGCATCCATCTGTTCCTGCAGCCACAACGCTTCCCCTTCATGCACCCACTGTAGACCACACTATACCCCACTACGAACCATTGTGTGATGAAGCTTAGCTGCCGAACAGACTTGATATAATCATTCTATGGTCTTTTGATGGCTTACAATGAATCTTTAAAGGAACCGCATGTGAAGGCATGGGAACGGGACGTGGGGGAGAGCCTGGGGCAGAAGGACTGGGCAGAAATGAGTGCGTAAGATTCAACCTGTGTAAGAAAGAATCAAGGAAATCTCATACAGACAGATGTATAGATGGTACCTTAAGCCCATTCCCTTCTATCCTTAACATGAAAGCACACACAGGTGATGATCAGGTAGATACTAATTGCAGATACCTGGGCTATAGCCCCGTACAAGCAGAATGCAGAATCTACCCGGTACACCGCCCTATACAGCTCTATATGAAAAGTATATGGGATGCAGTTACCATCCCGGCGATCAGGATGCCAGTGTTCAGTATACCAACGCCAGCATCCTTACTGCCTTCAGAAGATCAGCGCTGGAACAACAAATGGGCCAGGATACTGAATCGGTAATACCGACAACCGGTATGCCGATTGGTGAGTATGTGGGGCAGGTTAGAGTCAGGGATAGGGGGGTTAGGTTTAGGTACTACCTGGGGGGGGGGGGCATAGGGTTAGGCTGCAGGGATAGGAAAGTTAGGATAAGGCTTTTGGGTGCCGGGTTATTGTTAAGCTCCGTACACATGGCGAGATTTTGACTAGATGCACTGGAGATTTTGGCTAAGCAATTTTGTCTAAGTAATTAGAGTCTATGATCTAGTCAAAATTGCCTGCACAGCCAATCTATACTAAGCAATGTATGCTAGACAATTTTGACTAAGCAGGAGAAAAACCTAGTCAAACTCTCCTGCCAAAATCTCTCTGTGTGTACACCCTTTTAGGCACTATCAGAAGGCATAGGGTCAGGATGGGGTGGGAGTGTTAGGGCTAGGCTGTGGGAAGGGTTGGGGGGGGGGGGGTGCAAGTATTCTTACCTGATCCCTGTTGGGACTCCCTGCACTAGAACAGAACCCTGCTGCCGGTCAATCAACGACACCCAAGGTAAATCCATAATTAATTCAAAAGTATCTGATCCTCCTCAACACCAGCATGTACATTTCCCCAGCTACTACTCCCACCCAACCACTCACCATCTATTATACTGGGGCTAGATTTATTAAGCCTGGAGAGGAGACAGGGCGGGATGTATTAATATACATCACCGCCCTTCGCCGACCAGCCGCCGCGATGCCAGCGCATATGTACTAACATGTGCGGCTGGCATCATGGTGCAGTGGTGGAGGACCCCCTGCGATACCTGTAATGCAGTGTGCTGGGGGTCTCCATCACCTCCCTGCTGCCTCCTCCTCCCCTCACACTGGGGACAGCTAAGCAGGCTGTCTCCGGCGCCTCCTCCTCCCTCTGCAGCCGGAAGGACATCCAGCTGCGTTACTAGGGGAAGGAAGGGTTTACCTCCAGGAGGACCTGGACTTAGGTAAGCCAGAGGGAGGGAGAGAGGGGGGTCGGTGGGTTTGCGGCGGAGGCAGTGGGCGGCGAAAAGAAGCCCATAGGCTTCTATAGGGTATCGCCACCCAAAGGTGGCGATACCCTGCTATGCGGAAACGTGGCGGCGGGGTGTTAGTATATAGGAAAATGCGTTTCCCCATAGTACATTCCACCCACAAAGTGGAAATAAAGTGAAAGGAGATAAAGCACCAGCCAATCAACTCCCAACTGTCATTTTCAAACACAGTTCATTGGCTGGTCTGTTATCTCCTTCCAATTTATCTCCACTTTATCTCTTCTTCAGGCTTAATACATCCGCCCCAATATGTGGTATTTGCTAAAAAAACTGAAGGCATAAATAATCAGACAGATAATCGGTGATAGATTTTATGCAAATCGTACATAAATCATCCAACTGCCACGTACAACTGCCTCAGGAGATGTCCCTTACATACAGTACATGCCAAACTATACACCCCAGAGAGGATCATATACATTACTAAAATCACTCAAATATACAAATACTGTGTGGGCTGAAACCATTGCTGATAATGACATTTGGGGGTAAATTT
Source organism: Crinia signifera (assembly GCF_055691185.1). Lineage (NCBI taxonomy): Eukaryota > Metazoa > Chordata > Amphibia > Anura > Myobatrachidae > Crinia > Crinia signifera. Next base: position 19,845,871 of record NC_139220.1, read on the forward strand.
AGTAAAGCTTCTAAAAATGAAAATATGTGATGTTGCTCCTAGCAACCAGTTTCTGTCTATCATTTCTCTATTGCATCCTAGAAAAAGATAGAATCTGATTGGGAAAAACGGTACTTATGTAATATCTGGACTCCCATTTTTCTTATGAGACCGCGTCCCCTCGCGGGGCTCGCTGCGCTCACCACGCTTCGGGCACGGTGGCTCGCTGCGCTCGCCACACTATATAAAATCAACTCCATGCGTAGTTGGATAGTAGGGGTGTGAAAAAATGGGGTGCATTTAACATGGGAGTCCAGATAATACATAAGTACCGGAAAAACACCTCTTTATTTTTAGATGCATTACTCAATGTACCCCTTAGTTCTTTCAGTAGAGCCGGACAAGTGTATGGGCGGTATTCAGTTTCAGCTTGCTATCCCTGGAGAGGTGGGGAGCGGAAATGTGCGAACGCGCGGCTAAACCTGACCATAATGAGCGTGATATGCGCAAAAAAATAGGTCAATTGAATATTGTCCTACGATCTCACATCATTTTAGATGGGCGATCAGGTGCAATATAACAATTGAATAGCACCCTACGTGTATATTTCTATTTACCCTACGTACCTGGGGTTAAGGACATGAGCACCGACAGCCCTAGGAGGAACATCCCCATCTTGTGTAATTCTCGGGAGGACGCTGGTGGTAGCAATAACCTGTTCCAGGGCTGAGGGAGAGATATATATCTGGAAGTGGATGCGGAAGGACGTGTGAGGGAAAAAAACAAGAGGACCATCTTGTGATAGACGAAGGCTCCAGGAAATAGCAGCTTCCAAAAAACAAAACAAAAAAAAAGAAAGAATTTAGGGAAAACTCAAGATAAAAGTAAGAGCAACTTAGGACAAGAGATTAACTCTTTAGTTACCTTGTTTTACATCATGTGTCACACATTTACTTATTCATTCAGGAACCTAAAGCGCCAGCGGTCATTATGGTGTTAGCCGTTGGCACACGGATCTGCAGGTTGTATAGTAATCTCACCAGTTATAGGGCACCATTTATCATTGATCGCATTTACAATGCGATCTGGGCGGAATATTTAACCCAAATGTATTACCTGCTAGGCAAAGGGACAGGGCTCCAAAAGGAGCCAGACCCTGCGATGAACGGAGCCGGAAGCCGCGGGGTCTGTGCATGCACAGTTACGCGCTGCCCCCCCTGATGTGTAGCCATAGGCTACAATGGGCTATCGCCATATCAGTATGGGGATAGCCCAGGGGTGTGAAGCCGGGCATCGGGCAGCTTCGCTTCCCCCATAGAAACCTATGGGGGATGCGGCCGGCGGCGCTGCAGGGGGGATCACAGCAGGGATCGGAGATTCCTGCTGCGGTCCCCTGTGATACATTAGGGGGGATGCGGTCATTTGGTCTACTGCATTATGGTAGAAAGTCATTAGGTCGAATCCATTAGGTCGACATGCTAAAAGGTCGACATGACTCTAGGTCGACATGGGAAAAGGTCGACATGATTCTAGTTCAAAAGGTCATTAGTTCGACAGGTCATTAGTTCGACAAGGTCATTAGTTCGACATTGTCTATGTCAACTTTCACAAGGTCGACATGGAGTTTTTCACTGTTTTTTGAGCCAACATGTGCCGACAGGCGGTATTTCATGCCCTACTATCCACTAGGGCGTGGTGGGAGAATAAAATAGTGTGCCGAGCGTAGCGAGGCACCGTGCCTGACGCATAGCGAGCGCAGCGAGCGATGCGAGGGGATGCAGTGCACTTTAAACTGTGTCCATGTCGACTGTGCTGACATTCAGGTAAAAAAACTGTGAAAAACCCCAAGTCGACCTTGTGAATGTCGACATAGACAATGTCGAACTAATGACCTTGTCGAACTAATGACCTGTCGAACTAATGACCTTTCGACCTAGAATCATGTCGACCTTTTCCCATGTCGACCTAGAATCATGTCGACCTTTTAGCATGTCGACCTAATGGATTCGACCTAATGACTTTCTACCATAATGCAATAGACCAAATGATCCCAACCCCATTAGGGGATACTTAATATTTGCAGCTAACCCCCCAAAACTGGTGTTTTCAGGGATTTAGCCGCAAATATTACTTGAGAAATGCGGCCTATAGTTTCTTTATGAATATGTGACCATATTTACGTTTAGTTTTATACCTTGAGTGCACATCAAGATTTAATTTAATTTAACTACACCGTATATGACACAGTGGGGCAGATATAGTAAGCCTGGTAAAGTGATAAAGCAGCGATAAAGTGAAAGGTGATAATGCACCAGCCAATCAGCTGCATTTGAAAAATTACAGTTAGAAGTTGATTGGCTGGTGCGTTATCCCCTTCCACTTTATCACCTTCCACTTTACCAACTGGTGGGTACTGTGGGGCCCAACCTTCTACTGCACCCAGACCTAATGCCTTACACTGCCCCCTCAGGCCTAGTGGCTAGCTACCTTGGTGGTCTAGGGGGATTATATATAAGTGATGGTGGTCCAAGGCTGCCTACCCATATCACTGGGTGATGCTGCTTTCCATGCACTCTAGCACTCCTCGGGCCTCAGCTTCTGTCTTGCTCCACCGCCAGATATTCTGGCTCTACCGGATCTCCTACTCTTCTGGAGTTCTTCTGTGCTCCCTCACTGTCAATGAACTCAACGCTCTTGCTCAGCAGTGTCGCTGTTCTCCATTGGATGCCGTCCCACGAGTCACTACTGGCATAATTTTCAAATAGCTGCTCATCCATTGGACAATCTTAAATCATTTAAAATGTAAGCTCATTCCACCCAGGGTCCTGGCATGGCATGTTGGCTGACACGATAGCACCCCCCTCCCAGCCCAGCATGTGCAGGAGATGAGTAAATGACTCCCACCTCCTCATCTGGACACTGTCTCACAAATGCTGGGTAGCACCTGAGGCAATATACCAGCAACCCTTTCTGCGACACTCAATACACTCACTTATGTTTGCTGCACTTCTTATTCTGCATTCACATTCTTCTGCTTACATTCATATGCTTTTTGACCGAATTTGTGACAGAGAGAAGATGGAGGTGGTACTGTAGCTCATGGGGGGCAGGGCCTTTGTTGCCAAATCACCAGTCTGTAAAGAGTGGGTGGACCAAAATGATGATTTTTCATGAAGTTACTGAATATTGGCACCATCTCCCCCCCCCCCCATTGATCTGCGACAAGTAGTCAGCATTTGGTGGAGATAACCAGGGGTAAGGGGCACAGATGGAAAGGCCCAGGCATCTTAGGAGATCCGCTCTGTCTGAGATAGCTTAGTGTCGCCCAGAGGTCGGATGATCCGACCGCAATGAGCCAGATGTTCCTGCTTATGTGTGCGTGTGAGAGTTGGATGAGGAATGACGGCTGTAGGTGGATTTTTGCAAGTCCAATTATCGGGCCTGTAGTGGCTGAAATTATCTAAGCATACTGTTATGAGAGTCCATGGATTTTGCTGGACTCCATCCACCTCCAAAAGAATCTTACCACCACAATCCGATCCGAGGCGGTGACAGAACTGCAAGTTCACCCAGGTTTACCTTCCACCCTTACATGCAAATTTGTGGTACTCTATTCAACATCTATTCCACCAATCCATTTTGGGACAATGTTGGCTTCCTGGTAATAACCTGCCGCTTATCTGGTACTGGAGAAATCTAGTCCGTTTCTTTTTTTATCTTCAATATACACATGGTCTGAACTTTTTTAGCCATATACTTCTAAATACAATTTAACCATATTATTATGGAATTCCATGTTTTCAATTTTATGGTATAATTTAAAAAAATTATTTAAGAAACCGTTGCAATTTTTTTCTTGTATGTCATACAGTATGCGCCGGTACACCCCCTTGTTTATTCTTCTCCTGTTATGAGAGACGTTGGAGGTAGTAGGGTCGGCAGGGAGCACCTAACAGGGAATATCCCAGGTGATAAATCTCTATATGAATAGTTTGTGTGGGAGAAATGGAATCCTGCGGATAAACAGGATATACTGACTGTGCACTCTCATGGCCAGCGGAGGAAAGAGGAAACTCAGCCTCCCTACTTTACTGCTGACTCTGAAACATAAAGGATATTGAGATGTGTATGAGCCAAACCTGCATGTCACAAAGTGCAGCAAGCCTGTACACATATACTGCATAATGTCATAGATACACAGTCTTCACATACCCTCCAACTGTACCGATTTAGCCGGTACAGTACCGTTTTTAAAAAAAATGTACCGATTGTACCGGGTTTTCAGGTTTTGGGGCATTCCTCAGGTCCCCCAACTCCGGGCTTGCAGTGCGGATATTCTGGATCGAGCCCAGCAGGTGTAAGCCAGTGCACCCGTTCCCAGGGGCATATTGCGGCCTGGGCAACGTGCAACGCGTCATGACGTCACGCGGCCCATGGAACCGCAGCACTGTCGCTCTGGGGCTGTCTTAGAAGATGTCTCAGATGCCACTGGCGCATGCATGCACTTTTTGTAATTTCCAGGTGCCACAGACGACTCTGTCTCCAGCAAGATTTCTCTGTGGCGGGACGCGGGAGCTGGACTTGAGGTGAGGGGACCCGCGCAGCCTGTCAGTGAGTCCTCAATTGTAAATGATCATCTCTGTGGTGGGTCTAAACACAGTGCCTACAGGGTAATTGCTGTGCATGCAGTAGATGTGGAGGGTGGGGGGCATCTTGGAAAAAAATGCTCAGTAGCAGAACACATTTGGAAAGGGGGTGTGACCACGCCCACTTAACCCATTACCACGCCCACTTTTCCCATGGTCACGCCCTCTTATCGCATGTGTACAGATTTCTACCCTTCAGATGTTGGAGCATAGCCCTTCAGTTGGGGGGGGGGGGGGGGGGCGGGACAAGGTGGCATAGATCCATGCTGTGGCACAACCCACCCTCATACCTCCCAACATTGGAACTCCTGTGGCGCGCCTGAAAAGTGGGAGGGCTGTGGCCTCACAGGGATGCAGCGGCTGCAAGACACGCCCTTGTTTTCTGTCACTATGGGGACATGGCCAGCACTGTGTAAGCTGCTGGCCATGCCCCCAGTGCCTCTGTTTCACTGACTAGATGCTGCTCTTCCGATCTGGAAGCGCATGTTGCGCAGGGATAGTGCTGGAGGATCAAGAACAGCAGGATGTACAGGGATAGTACAGGTGGATCAGGAACAGCAGGGTGTGCCGCAATAGTGCTGGTGGATCAGGAACAGCAGGGTGTGCCAGAATAGTGCTGGTGGATCAGCAACTGCAGAGTGTGCAGGGATAGTGTTGGTGTATCAGGAACAGCAGGATGTGCAGCGATAGTGCTGGTGGATCCGAACAGGAGGATGTGCAGCGATAGTGCTAGTGGATCAGGAACAGGAGGATGTGCAGCGATAGTGCTGGTGGATCAGGAACAGCAGGATGTGCAGGTATATTGCTGGTGGATCAGAAATGGCAGGGTGTGCATGGACAGTGCTGGTGGATCAGGAACAGCAGAGTGTGCAGGGATAGTGCTGGTGTATCAGGAACAGCAGGATGTGCAGCGATAGTGCTGGTGTATCAGGAACAGAAGGATGTGCAGCGATAGTGCTGGTGGATCAGGAACAGCAGGATGTGCAGGGATATTGCTGGTGGATCAGGAATGGCAGGGTGTGCATGGACAGTGCTGGTGGATCAGGAACAGCATAGTGTGCCAGAATAGTGCTGGTGAATCAGCAACTGCAGAGTGTGCAGGGATAGTGTTGGTGGATCAGAAACAGTAGGGTTTGCAGGGATCTTGTGGATAGATCTGGGAGAGAATGTTGCGCAGGGATAGTGCTTGTGGATCAGAAACAGTCATACTTGCCTACTTTTGAAAACTAGTTTCTGGAAGATTATAGTTGGTAATAGAATTTTGCAAAGCGCCCCATTGAGGGGGCGTCATACTCCACCCAAAGGGCGTGTCTAGTTCCATATATGGAGAGGTTGTGAACGTGGCACCTAGAAGCGTGGGTGTGTACTGCTACATCTGAGAGAAATCTTTTAAAATTACTTATATCCAAATGTAGATGAGGCCCAGAGCAGTTACTAAGAGCTACTAGGTAAAGTGCTGGAAAATTGTGGGCTTGGTGAAATGAGGGAGATTGTTAGACTAATGAGGGAGAGAGGGAGATTGCTGCTATTAAAGGGAGTCTCCTTCAGAATGCAGGAGGGTAGGCAACTATGGGAACAGTAGAGTGTGCAGCTATAGTGCTATTGGATAAGGAACAGCAGGGTGTGCAGCTATAGTGCTGGTGGATAAGGAACAGCAGGGTGTGCAGCTATAGTGCTGGTGGATAAGGAACAGCAGGGTGTGCAGCTATAGTGCTGGTGGATAAGGAACAGCAGGGTGTGCAGCTATAGTGCTTGTGGATCAGTAACAGTATAGTGTGCAGCTATAGTGCTGGTGGATAAGGAACAGCAGGGTGTGCAGCTATAGTGCTTGTGGATCAGTAACAGTATAGTGTGCAGCTATAGTGCTGGTGGATAAGGAACAGCAGAGTGTGCAGCTATAGTGCTTGTGGATCAGGAACAGCACGGTGTGCCGGGATAGCTCTGGTGGATCAGGAACAGCACGGTGTGCCGGGATAGCTCTGGTGGATCAGGAACAGCACGGTGTGCCGGGATAGCTCTGGTGGCTCAGGAACAGCAGAGGGTGCAGGGATAGTGATGGTGGATAAGGAACAGCAGGTTGTGCCAGAATAGTGCTGGTAGATAAGAAACAGCAGGGTGTGCAGGGATAGTGCTGGTGGATCAGGAACAGCAGATATGCAATTTAGAAACCCGTCCTTTTAACTAATTCTTTATTGTAAATCCCACGTGCCTTCATATATTGTCACTGGTCTCTTTTTTAACTTAACAATTATTTTTTTGATTTTTATGCATCCATCTCTCTCCATAACCCCCCACTCCCCCCCCCACCCCAAAAAAAAAAGTAAACATAAATCCCATTACTTCAATACTTGATGCACTTGTATTATATATTATTTCATGATGTTTGCACTAATCTAGCAATATCTGCCCTTTCCTCCTTCCGCATATGCCCGGGCTCGGCCAGGAAGGTCAGGGAGCAGTAAATCCTCCCAGTATTCTATACAGCCAGGACAGTGACAAGGACACTACAGGACATCTGTTTTCTTCAAAGGACAGTGAATATTGCCTGTGCAGTATCCTTTGGATCATTGTCCGGCTGATACACAAACTTCCTCTCCAACTGCATTTTATTTGCAGAGCGCAGCAGTTATCTGTAATGTTCCCATGGGAAACGAACGTTAGGTTGACACTATTAAGGTCCATATACATTAGGTCGACCATGAAGGTCGACACAGACAAACGGTCAACATGCCTAAGGTTGACAGGGTCAAAAGGACATTGGGAACGTTGATAGTCAAAAGGTCTACATGGTGTCCATGGTGTCCATTTGGGACAAAAAAAATGTGAAAAACCTATGTAGACGTTTTGACTGTTGACCTACCCAATATTGACCTAATGCTTGTGTCGACCTTTTCACCGTGTCCACCTTAGGCATGTCGACCATTTGTATGTGTTGACCTAAGACCAGTCTCGACCTCCAGTGGTCCACCTAATGTACGTTGACCATAATTTCCCATCAGTCCTAACCGCAGTGAGAAGCATCTGAGTAGCGTGATCCTACCTCAACTGCATCGTTACCCTATTGTTCTACGCTCCCTGCAGTTGCAGACGACTTTTGCAATGATGTCCCCCACACCCTTGGATCGGATCTCCCACATACTGCCCACTTTCTAGTATAGCGGGCAGGGTGGAGAGATAGTACCTGGAATCACCGCGCTGTGTGAAGGGGGCGGGACTGAATGATGTAAAATGTCATCATGACGTGAGTTCCCGCCCGCGGTGACTCCGCTCCAGGTTAGTCCCAGCCCGGAGGCTCAGAAGGTAGTCGCCGGTGTGCTTAGGAAACCGCTGGGAGTGTCTGGGAAAACACTAGGCTTGCCTGAGTGTGTTAGGGCAGTGTCTGTGATGTCAGCTCCAGGCCGGATACGCCTTTTTCCATTGCACCGCTGAGTAAGTCCTGGGCTACTCTAAACCTGCGATGACTTGAGCCCAGTGACAAATCATTCTATGGTGATGGCTACGATGGGTTTTGGACATATTCGCTCGTCTGCGAATAGATTTGTAGCCTTTTACTAAGTTAACGCCGCCGGGCAGTCATCCGCTACTGACTCACCGGCGGTGGCTGCAGGCTGATTTCGCCTCCGTTGCAAGATGAGCCATGTGGGTAGGTGGGAGGATGTGCGGGCGGATGTCATGTTGGGTCATGATGTCACACGCTGGACCCACTGCCTACATTCGACCGGTGGGCCCTTAACATCACAGTCCAAAAATGATTGTGGTGCCTGCATGGTTTCTGATGTTTGTCACGTAATTGTTATAACATGTATCCTATGATTTCATTGGGTTGTGGTAGGATATGCGGGCATGAGAATGTAGACACGGACCTAATGTTGATATGCATTGTGTCAACACTGATGGACTGTCAACATATAACCCCTGGATGTCTCAACATTACAGTTCCAGCTCATGGTGTTTGCAACACCTCCAGCTGCATCTTCCAGGTTCCAGCGGTCATGTGATGGTCAGTTCCAGGGGAGTCATCTGGCGGAGCGGCATTCTTCGGGAGTACACTGGCCCTATTACTAACACTTACCCCTCTATGTAGTGCCTAACCCCCCTCCCCCTTAACATAACCTTCCTTAATGCAAAAACCCTAATGTCGTGATATGTTGACATTCCAGATTATGTGAACATGTCGGCATTCTCAGAGGCCCACATCATAAGTGTCGACATCGTTGTGACTGCATCGCCCTGACTGTGCTCTTTCTTGATTTCACCAGTTCCTGACCTCTTATATTTTTTTCTTTATCTGCCAAAAACGAAATTAAAAAATGCATTGCCTTCATCCAAAAGCGATAAAACAATGCCGGAAGCCATTATGCAGATTACCGTGTCTACATCTTATCACCAGAGAAGAATCGGAAGGAGAACATGCATTCTGTACTGTTCATGCAAATATACATTTGTTCGATTTGTATTCTTGGCCATGTTCAAACACCTATCATTATGCAGACGTCAGCCAAACCTGCCCGGTCTCGATGTGATTATTCTCTACTACAATCAGCAGCTGACTTACTATCCTGTACAGCCAAGAAATGATTGCAGTTCATCTGGAAGACAAGTGCACAGTAATACTCACAAACATATGACGATGTAGTCAGGATTCTGGCATTCAGGATCCCTATGGACACATTCCCAGCTGTATTAGGGTTCGTTGAAGGCAGTGGTCTCAAACCTTTTTTGGGGCGTGAGCTACTCAAGACAAAATAAACCGCCTGAAGAGCAACTACCATTTTTTTTTTTAAAAGACATCTGCATAATAATCGAAAACTGCCCTTTACACATTATGCCACACACTGTAATGCCCCTGACACATTATGCCACACACTGCAATGCCCCTGACACAATATACCATGCACTGCAATGTCCAATATGCCGCATACATAACTCCCAACACTGGAGGTACCCGATTCTGCGCGTCCCGAAATGAGGGGGCATGACCTACTATTGTGGTACCCTGCGAGGCCACATCCCCCATTTTTTCCACTATGGGGGCATAGTCAGCCCTCTGAGAGCTGCTAGCCATGCCCCCAGCCTCTCTGAGTAGATGCTGTTCCATATATACACATGCCACCAGCATTGCCAGTTACACAATGCCCCCAGTACCCGCAGTTATGCCATAAACACAATACCCCCAGCAGTGCCAGATAAACAATGCCCGCCCGATTGTGGTGCCATTTGTGGAAGTCTAGGTACACACACGCCATTTTGTGATAGTATGGCCGCCATTTTGGTTCGCAGAGTTGCGCAAATAAAGTTTCCATACCCGAGTATGTGTGACAATGTGGACCAGAAGAGTAGACATACTATCACACATAAATTCATAATAACACACTTACACGAAATGAAATATAGTTAAAAGGTTTAGAACGCCACACATAGCTTAGTTAGCCCTGCACACACCTGTCTATATCGTGTTTAGTACCGTTCCGCTCAGTTCATTATGCGAAGTATTCCGGTCATTGCGAATATGTCGCAATGTACATTGCCCGATAGATATGGACATAATCCATATTCCAGAGACAGTTTCTGTTGTAAGTAGTTAACAAAGGAAACTAGCTCAAACCGGTTCTTATCCTTGCTGACGCCGAAACCACCAAACAAAGGACTCTTAAAGTTCACTCCCCTGCACCTGGTCAGACCAGGTACAGCGTCTAACCTCCAATCACAGTGGACCGGACATATGATCTCTGACCAATGAGAATGGCCTTTGACCTCCCCCTTCTGACCCTATAAGATAGGCGACCCGGAGCAGGCTCGCTCTCTTCGGCACATCTACTTTCCCTGGACCTTCCTACCGGACTATCGCTCATTCCTGAACGATAGTGAGCTCTGACCGGACTGCGCTTCGCATACTAGATGACCACGGTAAACGGTTGCATTTCACGGTATTTATTCTTAAAGTATTGTTGGCTGATTGTGTCTTGTATTATTGTATTCTTTCCCCTTAGCAGAGTTTGTTAGTATTCATTGTTAGTAGATTGTATCACTTGTTATACCTGTTTATTCTTATTTCTGTAACCCCCTTTTGTCCATTAGGGACTTTAATACAACCTTTTATATGGAGTTCTAACCTCCTTACTTCTATTCAGTGGTCGTGTCTGGTTATTCGCATAATAGCGATAAGGTACATTGCGGACTCTGTCCTTTAAAGTATATTCGCAGAATTAGAGACAAAGTCCTGCGAAGGGATCTCTTATCAAGGTATTGGTTCTTAAGTGTATAACATACAATTAAAAGGTACACTACGCTGTGCTACGCTTTGTTCACACGTAGCTAGGTATAAAGGGTACGTTGGTTGCGGACTTATTACGTAACCAACGCTTTTCACTTATCGTCACTCTGGTTATATTTTAATCACCATTAACAATTGGGGTGCTCGCCCGGTCGTTTCACAGTCCAGAACTCAGTACCAGGCGTGCGACTCGACCTATACCAGCAAAAGGGTGGAAGTATTTATTTGTTTCCATTGCTGGATAGGCCGAGTCCGCGGCGGTGCGGGGTTCGGGAAGTGCTAGCGCTGAACCCGGAGTACAATAAGTGAAAGCCACGTGTTTTTAAAATATATATTAAGTGTTTAGTAAACTGTACTTCTGCCTGCCACAAGTAGTTTAACGGGGTATAGTGTCTTGGGTTGCTTGTTTATTATAGTATATGTACCACGTGCGATAAGGTTCGCACACGTGGAGTCTGTGTTTATTATAGTACATAGAGGATCCCCTCTGTGCAAAACTATAACTTTTTGTTAATTACTGCAAAACCAGGGACTCAGCCACGTGGCGACAAGCCCTGGGCCTTTTTGCAGTAACGTAAAGCGTCTATTGTGTAGTACGCAAGGTGCGCGCGCACGTGCCCATATCGGGAAATTTTCGCATCTTTGTACGAGATTTACGGATTAAGTGCGGGATTTATTTCGCATCTTGATACGTAACTTTCGGACGGAGTTAAGGGATTTATTCCACATTTAGGCGCAATTACTGCGTATAGTGAAACCCGAGTGCAACCTTGCAAATACACTATAGAACACGTGGGTGGCCGATTCATCGGCGGCCTGTGAACAGTGCATGTACACACGTGGCTGTTCATTGGTACTGCACATGCAGCACACATAGGAACTCAAAGGTGAACAGTATTTAACCACTAGCTTTATTTAAACAGTATAGCAATATACTGCGAATGAGGCGGTGATTAATAAAAGAAAATAAGTTTTTTTCTTTTTGTTCATTTTTTTTTTTTAAACAAGCAACTCAAGCATTATTTTAATAGATTCCTATAGAGTATTATAAGGGATTTATACCTGCATAAGTATCTAGTGAAAAGCTACCAGCCTGGGAAGAATTTTCTGTACAGAAATATTTCAAATATATGCATAAGACCAAGGTGTAACCAGCGCCCAGTGTGAAAAATAACTGAGGCGAACGGGTGTGTGACGACACGACTCAAGCGCAGTGTAGCCAGTGTAGGACAGACCAGTTAGGACCGGGTTCACGTGACGACGTGCCCATAGGAACTGCCCCTTCCGTGGAACTACCTATTTTGATCCACTGGGAGGGTACAAGAGGCTAAATCGGAACCCAGTGATCCGATCAGCTACTTTAGAAATACCAGTTTTTGGGGGTACAGGAAAAACAAGTTTTGCTGTGCCCTGGAAAAACTGCCGCACCTTGCAAGTTGGCTAGCAGTTCGCTACTAGTTGAAAGACTTGGTGATTGAGTACATTACCTCGCATAGTGGGCTTCACGCTTGATTGCGGAATAGTGCCATTTTGTGGAGAAGGAGTGATTTGGGAGTGACTCACTGATAAACGGCCCTCCGGTTTCTGCTAGCTGTGAACGTTTATTCCTGTAATTATGGGTAATAGCGGTTCACACAGGGATACCGAGTCAGTTAGGGAGGAATCTAGTCGACCCAAAGGGTCGGCGGCTTTCATTATGTGCAGGAAGCACGGTGAACTCGCAGTTGTTTATCAAAATAAATGGAGAAGAATGACACAAGGCAGCAAGTTAGAATTTCCCAGTGTTGGTAGCTTTGATCCAGAAATCTTATCTGCAGTAAAGGATGAAATATGTCTACTCTCCAGTCGTAAGAAGAGAGTGAAGCACATGGAAATTCTTAAATTGTGGCAGAAGGAAGGGCAGGAACAATGGGGAATCAAATGTTTGGCAGTGCCAGATACAATCAGCCACAATAAAAATGCAACCGTAGCCGCAACCGCTCCCCCACCCCCATATGTGCCGAAGGGGTTAATGACTAATAAGCGAGACCTGAGTAGTAATTTACCTGTTGCTAACTTGTACCCTGTCTTATCCCCTTATAAGGAAACCCGAGAGGAAAACGAGCAGCTGTTGGCACTAGCCGTCTCCCATGCAATTAATATGATTAAGGGAAAAGCTCAACCCGCTGTTGAGGCTCTAGCACAGGAAGAGGAGACGGCTGATGCCAACAGCATAGTCTTGGACCCAGGTAAGAAGGCACTACACAGCACGGACACAGACGACTCCCAAGCAGGTCCCAGTAATGCGGATGTGGTACAAACATATCCTATGCGCACACTGGAAGTTCCCTATGGTAAGGCAGACAGAGAGGGTGTGATACCTACCAGAAAGATGACCATGCTAAACCCATGGACACGGTTAGAGCTGCGGTCCATCATTTTAGATTTCCCTGATCCTAGGAAAGATCTGACATTATGTCAGAAATTTGTAAGGGATCTGGGAAACTCTGATGAGCCCACCAACAAGGATTGGAGAATCATGTTGAGGGCCTGTCTCCCCACTCACATCGATATCCCGAAATTCATTCAGGATAGTGGATTGAAGGTGGACAAGGAGATAAATGATGAGATCAACCAGGAAAATATACGCCTAATCAACTTGCAGTTGGGAGTGTATTTTCCTGCAGCAGTGGAATATAGCAAGATATTCACTATCAAACAAAAAGATAGTGAATCAGCTAGCGAATATTTCAACCGGTGTTTGATGACGGTATCAAAACACACTGGTGTCGCCGATCTTAAGGGTAACCCACACCTGAGGGAGATGGTTGTCTCTGTGTTAGTGGAGGGGCTGAGAGAGAAATTGAAGAACAGGGTCCAAACATCGTTCCCAAATTGGCGAGGAATGACAGTAGATGCCCTACGGGAATCTGCCGTAGCCCATGACAAAAACATATCAAAGCACAGGGAACTGAAAACTGACAAACTAATGATGGTTAACATCCAAGCCCTTACTAATGCCCCAAACAAAACTGCATACCAACGAAACACCAGGGACACAGGTAGAAAACCAATTATCTGTTACAACTGCAATAGGGAAGGTCACTACTCAGCTCATTGTAGGTTAGGAAACCCCAGGAATTATCAGACACATAAGCGAGAATGGGAATCTCACAAAGGTGAGACACGGAGATACCCAGCCCCTAGACAATGAGAGGAGACAGACAGGTCACGCAACATGCCTCCTCCCCATCTGATGGCTGACACTGTGCTAAGGGCAACCCAGGTCAGACAATAGGAAACAGGTCATACCTGTATCCTACAGCCAGTTAGATTAACTCAACACCTTAGAGAGGAACCTCAGGTGAAGGTTGATATAGCTGGAGTAAGGCAAACCTTTTTGGTTGATACAGGGGCGGCCAGATCTGTTCTCAACACTCCTCTTCACTTGGGTTTCACTGACAAACCCGTTAACAACATTCCCTCCTGATCTAGGTTGTGCCAAGCAATTAGTAGCAGCAATTGGGGTAACAGGAAAAATACAACATTACCCACTGACGAAACCAGCGAAGGTTACAATCGGGCCTCTGCATACCAAACACTCTTTTCTGTTGGCTGCAGCGGCCCCGACTAACCTCCCGAGTAGAGATTTACTATGTAAAATGGGATGTGTCATCTATTGCACCCCTAATGGGGTATTTCTGGACACTCCTAGAAATCTTACACAAGAAGTGCAAGATATGCTGGACAGTCCTCAGAGGCTAATGTTGTATTCCACTGTTATAGAGTCAAATCCATCTAAGGTAGCTAAAAACTACAGCACAAATACCGAGTTCCCTTTGAACTAAAGATGGGAAGGACACAGGATCAATGGCAACCATAGCTTCAATAGAAACCCTGTTAAAAACAGAAAGTATAGCGCCCCAAAGTACAGCCTCACCATTCGAAATCTGAGGTTGAGCTGGAAAAATACCCAGTGAAATAACAAGGTTCCCAAAGGAGAACTTTTAGCTAAATACCCCTAGACACAGCCCATAGTCACAACCACACTGGGAAACAGAAAGAAAGGGAGGGCTTTACAAATCAGAACAGGAGTTGAAAAGGGTAAGAACCAAATAGTTGAGAGCCAATTCCCCCATAGTGCTAAATCCTGGTGTCATCAAAATAAAAGAAAAAAAATTTTCGGTTGAAAATAAATGTACACATTACTGTCATTAATATTTTCTACCCTTTTTGAGTTTTTCTCTCTCTTTTTCCAATTTTTTTCTCCTTTCCCTACTTTTCTGTTCCAGAAACCTCAGAAAGCCACCAAGCCCCTCCCCCGGGTTTTGCAAGATCGCACACTGTCCTTACGGCCCACAAATGGGTAATACCAATACAATGGGTTAATGATCTATTGTTATGTCCTTTCCTCATCCACAGCACCAGCAGTTGGCGATAGACAACCTCTGGTGTATCCTCCTGAGGCAGGACATAAGGTATCTCAGGACGGATTGCGGTTGCGCCTGAACAAGGGGGGGAGGGGGAGGGAAATCTGGGACACATTAGTAACCATAAACCCACAAATCATAGAAAAATAGTTCGAAAAATCTGTCGTACTCCCAGCAGAGAAAAATACCCATTGTGAATATGCGATACCCCATAAAGCGAGTAGTCACAATATTTTTCAGTAAATCTTGAACAAAGTCTCAATAACTTTAAGCATTACTCCTAATGTTACCCAGGGCAACCACAGCCACCATCTTGTGAAAAGCAGTCCAAGTAATGCACAAAGCATTCCCCTTCTACAAAGAAAGAAAAGGGTTGTAAAACGCATTTACATATAAATAGGTGCAATCACAATACCCATGTCTTCACAAACAGGCCTGATTACAGCTTTTTGCCATGGGTAAAACTGACACAAGAGACCATGTGATGTAGAATATTAGACCTGCTGAGGGGGCGACAGATATAGTGACGTAAGAAACCTGGTGATGCCAGCCTGACCAATGTCGTACTGCAGTGTGCAATTAAACCCTATTACTTAAGCACATTCATACTTGTCTACACAGTGTAGTAGCCATAGCACTACTGGTAAACAAAACTGAGAATGTGGTGTTGGGGTGTGTTTTAACTGTTTATGCTCCTCATATAGTCTAGACACTCCTAAAATTCTGCCTAAACATGTGAAAAATATTCATCAGCCAAGTTCACTAAATGGGAACTTGCATTGATGTTACCAGTAAAATGGGTAATATTGTAAACCCAGCAACACTCTTACCAGGTGTGCCCGCCAAAGGCACAAAGGGTGGAGTGGTGCTGAGGTTGCTGGAATGGTGGAATTTAGTGGGAGCCGAGACTAATATGATTGCATGACATGTTTGAGTCAGACCTTTTGCAGCAGGCCCCCAAAGGGTGGTAACAACCCATTGGAAGAGGTAATTCATTTTTTTTTTTTCTTCGTTCTTTCCACAACACCGAGAGGGAAAATTGTACACTGGCTATACCGTAATAGATGGAAAAGGCATAGTAGAGGCTGAACCCATTGGACGTCTCACTCAGCAACAGCAGTCTCATTAATAGTACTGCGAACTGAGAGAAAAACAGCCAATATTCATGCCGACTCCAAGTATGTTTGTTGGGGTAATACAGAAGATCTTAGGCCCTATGGCGCCTCAGATGTTTTGTTTCAGTAGCTGGCACTCCAGTGGCGCAAGCGTTGTAAGTTTAAAAGATTTCTGACAGTCACACAGCTGCCGGACAGAGTGGCTGTTATCAAGTGTAAAGGCCACATCTTCGATGAGGATTCAGTGTCACTTGATAATGAACATGCTGGCAAGGCATCTGGGTGAGCCATGCGCTCTGCGGATAATGTTTGTGTCCCCCCTGTAAATGTCAGTACATTCACATAGAAATACAAGATTTGTGTCCCCTGCAGGAGAAGCAGTCTGGAAGCCGAAGGGATGTGGACAGGAATAGAAAGATGGACAAGGAAAACCAGTGACTCTGAGAACATGCCAAACTGTCAGGACAGAGATAGCCCATGGCCTGATTTGTCTTGACAGGGAAGGTATGTGGAAAAAAAATGAGTCCGAAATTTCTGGCGTGCCCACAGACAGGTAAGACGACAGGATCATGCCTTACTTGTCTGGGGGGAAAGAAACTGCAACGGTTGTTCCCACAGAGCCATCTCCACATCCCTCCTCCAGCAGGATCCTCTGCAGGTAATACAAAATTGGCTTCGTACAGTCCACTCTAGAAGCATTTATTTATATATATATATATATATATATATGTTGACGTTTGTGTGTATAGATATGGCAGCCCAGAAACACCCTTGAGTATGCAAATATATATAAAAGGTTTAAGTCATGTGTTAACCTTCAGGGACTGATGGTACACCCCATAATCTCTTTTTGTAGTAGTAAAATCACTCTCAGAACTCCACCTCATTGGTCCCCATCGAAACATTGCTTGGCGGGCAGCCACAGGTTATGGTAATCCCACAAGGAGATCCTAGACCACAAATGCAAGTGATGTATCCACACCTGGAAAACTGCAGCAAAAGGACTTTGTTGACACCTGTTGTGAACTGTCATAACCATGAACCAGGAGATGTTGTTGTTGTTTCCCCTGCTTTGCCATATACAGGTTGCTTGATAGACCTTTGGAAAGGACCACCCCAGATCTTGTTGACCAGCACTACCTCAATAACAAAGTCGCAGAGAGAGATTCGGGTACGTTCGTCCTACTGCCGAAAGAACTGAAAACCGGAAGGTCCCTACACTCGAGGGCGAAAGAAAGAAATCGCTAAGAGGCACCATTTCGGGAGGACTGGAGAGCAGCTAAGGTCAAGCAACCTGTACAAGCTACAAAAAGGGACTGTGACACACCCCACTGGTAACAGGTTGAAAGGATCACTAACAAAATTTTTCCTTTCTCAGTTTTCTCTATTGTTGTGGGTCCTATTCTTGTCTCCCCCCCCCCACTATCCGTTCTTATCCTCAAAAGCAAGGATACCGCCGCCGCCCTGCTGCCAGGCATTGGACGGACGATACAGAGTTCTGAGAGTGTGTTACCCGTCCCAGCTTAGGTTAAGGTAGAATCTATAAACTTGACACCTTACCCAGGATCGGATGTTTTAATACCATCATACTTAAAAGCATACCAAAAGGAGAGACAACAAAGAGTTCAAGGGTCTGTTGTCACAAACAATACCTACCAAAGGATGCCATATTTGTGAACGTGTATATGTTGTAACCACCCCTGTTTTTATTTTTATCCCTAAATTGTACATTATCCTTCGTGACCCTGAGTAGATTGTTCGATAAATGCGGCCCATCGTTTATCCATGATCCTGGATCGGCCGAGAGCAGATGGTTTACTCCCCTTATATGTTTATTTCATGGATCCCAATTTCTTTGTTAGGATTATGAATTTCTGTATTGTCGTGTGAAATGTTTTTGTATTGTAACAGTTTTATATTTACTGTTAAAGGGTGGACTGTGGAAGTCTAGGTACACACACGCCATTTTGTGATAGTATGGCCGCCATTTTGGTTCGCAGAGTTGCGCAAATAAAGTTTCCATACCCGAGTATGTGTGACAATGTGGACCAGAAGAGTAGACATACTATCACACATAAATTCATAATAACACACTTACACGAAATGAAATATAGTTAAAAGGTTTAGAACGCCACACATAGCTTAGTTAGCCCTGCACACACCTGTCTATATCGTGTTTAGTACCGTTCCGCTCAGTTCATTATGCGAAGTATTCCGGTCATTGCGAATATGTCGCAATGTACATTGCCCGATAGATATGGACATAATCCATATTCCAGAGACAGTTTCTGTTGTAAGTAGTTAACAAAGGAAACTAGCTCAAACCGGTTCTTATCCTTGCTGACGCCGAAACCACCAAACAAAGGACTCTTAAAGTTCACTCCCCTGCACCTGGTCAGACCAGGTACAGCGTCTAACCTCCAATCACAGTGGACCGGACATATGATCTCTGACCAATGAGAATGGCCTTTGACCTCCCCCTTCTGACCCTATAAGATAGGCGACCCGGAGCAGGCTCGCTCTCTTCGGCACATCTACTTTCCCTGGACCTTCCTACCGGACTATCGCTCATTCCTGAACGATAGTGAGCTCTGACCGGACTGCGCTTCGCATACTAGATGACCACGGTAAACGGTTGCATTTCACGGTATTTATTCTTAAAGTATTGTTGGCTGATTGTGTCTTGTATTATTGTATTCTTTCCCCTTAGCAGAGTTTGTTAGTATTCATTGTTAGTAGATTGTATCACTTGTTATACCTGTTTATTCTTATTTCTGTAACCCCCTTTTGTCCATTAGGGACTTTAATACAACCTTTTATATGGAGTTCTAACCTCCTTACTTCTATTCAGTGGTCGTGTCTGGTTATTCGCATAATAGCGATAAGGTACATTGCGGACTCTGTCCTTTAAAGTATATTCGCAGAATTAGAGACAAAGTCCTGCGAAGGGATCTCTTATCAAGGTATTGGTTCTTAAGTGTATAACATACAATTAAAAGGTACGCTACGCTGTGCTACGCTTTGTTCACACGTAGCTAGGTATAAAGGGTACGTTGGTTGCGGACTTATTACGTAACCAACGCTTTTCACTTATCGTCACTCTGGTTATATTTTAATCACCATTAACAAATTCTAAATAAACACTCTGGTGGTACTGTGGGGGTAAAATGGGTGTAGCCACAGGCCACATGGGGTGCAGACTATGAAAATGGGGAGTGTGATACACATATGCCCCCAATAGTGCAGTGCCAGATATACATATGCCCAAATAGTGCCAGATACACATATGCCCCCAATAGTGCCAGACACAAATATGTCCCCTATGGTGCCAGATACACATATGCTTCCACAGTGCCAGGTATGCCTTCACAGTGCCAGAAACAGGTATGCCCCCACTGTGCCAGATTAAGGTCTCAATGGGCCTGGATCTGAATATTATCAAGGGCCTATTATGCACAATAATAGGGGTTGTGGCCAGCACCTAATAATGTGGGGGCATGGCCAGTGTTCTGTTTGGGTGGACTGCTCATGGGTGTGTCTCAACTAATTATATATGCCTGGAAAAGGCAGGGGGCTGGCATAGGAAAAATGCAGGGAAATATATTGGCGGGTGCCCTCCAAAGGTGCAACCGCAGGATGCCGATGTCCTAAAATACTTGTGGGATGAGGGCTCTCCAGCCACTCCAGTCATAAAAAAAATTCTGAAAGCAAAAACTTGGTAGACAACATTTCAGCACATTTTATGTGGTAATTTAAGTTTGCCACACCATATACCCCTTATATAAATCATGCAACACTCTTACACATTATGCCACATGGAATGAGCCAAAATTCACACTAACTGAGCCAAAATTCACACTATGGCACATGGATTGAGTCAAAATTCATGTTATGCCACACAGATTAAGGCAAAATTCACATTTTGGCACATGGATTGAGCCAAAATACACACTATACCAAACGAATTGAGCAAAAATTCACAATATGCTTCATAAACAGGGGCATTGCGCGCCTTTGGCGCGCAATAAAAATGTACACTATAATGCCCATTACATGTTAAGCCACACACCATAATTTCCATTATGTATTATGCCAAACACCATAATGCCTATTAAAAATTGTGCTACATAAGTGCTGTTTACCTACATGCTCATTGCCACGGGTTCCATGGTCATTGCCAGGGGTTCCATGGTCATTGCCATGTGGGATTACATACTCATTGCCAAGGGGGAATACATACTTGCGGTAACTGGGGGACAGCCGCCGCCGGGCAGAAGTGACAGCCATTGACAGCCGGGCAGAGAGCAGGGGGCTGCCCAGCTGTATTCAGAGCACTGCAGGTCACGGCTGTTTGAAATAATACCCCTTTCACACCAGAAAATGCAGGGATTTACCCGGGACTATGGTCCCAGGATCATGTAGGGACATTCCCGGGCTGGCCCCTTTTACACCAGCCTAGTCCCTGCATTTTCTGGTGTGAGGGGGAGAGAAAACCACCCCCCTCTCCCCCCCTTTAACCAACCGGCTATATCTTCGGAACCAACTGACCCATTTACATGAGACCAGTATTGAAGAACTTTTGAGTGGGCTTCGAATGATTCTGGTCCTGTGATGAAACTTGGCTGTTTGGTTCCAGAGAAATCTGCCCTCAAACAACATGAACAGCCATTAAATTATAATATCTCTGGAACCAATTAATCTACATGGACCAGCCTGGTATCAGATTGAAGGCCCACCGATTTGGGTTAGGCTGAGATTAACCTCGAGCTTCTGTGATGCTGGAAGGGGAACTGGCAGCTGTTGGCACCGAGTGGGGGTCGGAATTAGCGGGTCCCATGTTATCCTATGGGGAAAACATTCCAGCTTTGCCCGGCAGTATCTCCGGTTCCTGGTGGGGCTAGTGATGTGGAGCCAGGCTCATTGGAAAGCCCCGGCCTTCATCTACAAAATGGGCCTATTTGGAGAGTGGGCCTGGAGCTGCAGCTCCATCAGGCCCCTTGTTAATCCGGCCCTGCCCACTATGCCAAATATGCCCCACAGTGCCAGAAACAGGTATGCCCCCACTGTGCCATATATGCCCCCACTGTGCCAGATATGCCTCCACAGTGCCAGAAACCGGTATGCCCCCACTGTGCCAGATATTCCCCCACTGTCCCAGATATGCCCCCACGGTACCAGGTATGCCCCCACGGTGCCAGGTATGCCCCCACTGTGCAAGCAGCAGCACAACTCACCGTTGTTGCTCCTGCCGGGGGGAGGAGAGTCCGGTGTCCCCTTGCTGGCTGGTTGTCTGTCTCTGTCTCTTCCCTTCTGAGGGCAGGAGAGCACAGCACATCTCTTCTTCCCCCTCACTTCCATGTGACTGGGCCGTTCAAAGCTCGCGGGCCGGCTCCTGATTGGCTGCTGGCCCACGAGCTCTGTCACAGGGATACACAGTGAGGGGAAGGAGAGACGCGCAATGCGTTCTCCTCTCCTCAGAACTAGCGACTGCGGCAAGCAATGGAGGGAGGGACTGGTGGGCGGCTGCAGTGGTCGAGCCACCCAGATCGCTGCCATGAGCTACCAGTAGTTCGCGAGCGATGGGTTGGTGTCCACTGGTTTAAGGTATAGATTTAGGAAGTAGAGGGGGGAATCAGAAGGGGAGGGTTTTAGGATTAGGTTGTGGGAGGGGATAGTTAGGGTTAGGCTTTAGGGGGACAGCGGTTAGGGTTAGGCAGCAGGGGGGAGTGGTTAGGCTTAGGCAACAAGGGGGAGTGGTTAAGGGGAGGTTGCAGAAAGGGATGGTTAGGGTTAGCCTGGAGGAGGAAAGCGGTTGGGGTTAGGCAGCTGGGGGCATGGTTAAAGTTAGGCAGCACGGGTGAATTAAGGGTTAGGCAGTGGGAGGGGACAGTTAGAGTTTGGATGCAAGGGCTGAAAGGTTAGTGTTAGGCTGTGGGAGGGAACAGTTAGGGTTGGGGTTTAAGTTGAAACAAAAAAGGCAAAAGACACAGACACATAGGCTTTAGCGTCCAACTCAGAACTGCAGAGAGACCCCAGGATAACAGCTTCAGGGGGTTGACATGGCTGCGGAGAATGACATGGTGCAGGGTGGAGACGCGCTTTAGGGGGGGTGGAACCCGCTGCATTGAATACAGTACCACCAATCATCCAGCAAAACGGATAATCCAGGTGTACCTGTATACCGAGGGATTCAACAAGGTCCAGGTGGAAAACACTCTTCAAATAAAGCGAAGTATAAGAAAACCAGACTGTCAGGAGTGTTTGAGAATCTGATGCTTAGTAAATCCGCCCCGGAGACTGAAGCGTACTGTCAGCGGCACAGACAGTGGAGGAACGGATGGTGGGAATGAGCCAGCAGCATGGAGACTGATCAGGAAATATCTTTAAAGCATGAAATCTTCCCCTCCAGAAGAGATCCCGGAGGGTACGACGTACGAGTAGCTGGAGGGAAGCGGGGGCAGCGCTTCTTATACTTATAAATGAAAATAAATTGTACAAGTAAAACAAATATTATAATCTCGCCTTATTGAGATGATGTTATTTATATTACTTTTATGCTTTGCCTTGGTTTTAAAGCATCTTTGTGTTTATTTCTATTAGGGATGTGCACCGGCCACTTTTCGGGTTTTAGGTTCTGATTAGCTTGAGGTTTTGGGTTCTAATGGGTTTTGGCAAAACACCTCCTAAGTGTTTTTTTGGGTTTTGGGTTCTGATTTTTTGTTAAAAAAGCATAAAAACTGCTAAAATCGCAGAATTTTGGGTTTTATTTTTTGCTCCTACGCTATATTAACCTCAATAACATTCTTTCCACTCATTTCCAGTCTATTCTGAACAGCTCACACCTTACAATATTGTTTTTAGGGCAAAAGGTTGCGCTGAGGTAGCTGGATAACTATGATAAGCCACACAAGTGTGCGGCACAAACACTGGACTGATATGCCACACTTAGCATCCCCTCTAGGCTGATACTGCACACCTAGAATTACCCCTGGACTGATATGGCACAGGTAGCATCACCCCTGGACTGATATGGCACACTTAGCATCCCCCCTAGTCTGATACGGCACACCTAGCATCACCCCTGGACTGATACAGCACACTTGGCAGCACCCCATGAATTATACGGCAGACTTGGCTTACCCCAGGAATTATACGGCACAGATGGTGGCACCCCTGACCTGATACAGCACACATGGAATTATACGGCACAGATGGCGGCACCCCTGGACTGATACGGCACACTTAGCATCCCCCCTAGTCTGATACGGCACACCTAGCATCAACCCTGGACTGATATGGCACGCTTAGCATCACCCCTGGACTAATACAGCACACTGGGCAGCACCCCATGAATTATACAGCAGACTTGGCTTACCCCAGGAATTATACGACACAGATAGTGGCACCCCTGACCTGATACAGCACACATGGAATTATACGGCACAGATGGCGGCACCCCTGGACTGATATGGCACACATGGCGGCAGGCATGGAATTGTACGGCAGACAAATTCCTGCAGTAAAAATAAAAATTTGTATTCTTTTAATTATAAAAAAGAGCAGCACACCTTACTTAGCAACACCCCATGAATTATACAGAACTCTTGGCTCACCCCTGAACTACAGCGCATTTAACAGCCCTTGCAGTAAAAAAAAAAAAAAAACACATTTTTATTTAAAAAAAAGGGCAGCTCCCCTGGTCTGATATGGGACACATGGGGCACCCCTGGAATTATACGGCACACATGTGGGCACCCCAGGACTGATACAGGACACATGGGGCACCCATGGCATTATATGGCACATATGCGGGCACCCCTAGACTGATACAGGACACAAGGGGGCACCCATAGAATTATACGGCACACATGCGGGCAGCCCTGGACTGATACAGCGCACTCCTGGACAAATACAGCACACATGTGGGCACACCTGGACAAATACAGCACACATGTGGGCTCCCCTGGATGGATACAGTACACATGCGGGCACCCCTGGACTGATACAGCACTAATGTGGGCACCCCTGGACAAATACAGCACACATGTGGGCTCCCCTGGATGGATACAGTACACATGCCGGCACCCCTGGACTGATACAGCACAAATGTGGGCACTCCTGGACAAATACAGCACACATGTGGGCACCCCTGGATGGATACAGTACAAATGTGGGCATCCTGGACTGATGCAGCACACATGCGGGCACCCTAGACTGATGCAGCACACATGCAGGCACCCTGGACTTATACTGTGCACTGGCAGCAGTCATTTAAAATTTTTTTTTTTTTTTGCTTAATTAAAATAATGTAGCCCCCTCTGTAGCACTAGCAGCAGCCCCCTATGCATAAATCACCCCCCCCCCCCAACATTTCATCCCCCCAGCATGTTTCCCCAGCAGCTCAGCTCAGCAGACACCACGGACACATCCGTGCTGTCTGAAATCTCCAGCCTGTTTGAAAATGGAGCCGACCGCCGGGAACTATATATCCCCAGGTCTCGCGAGAATCCGACAGCGGGAAGATGACGTCCGGCCTCGATTTGAACTCAGAAAAATGGCGGCGACCATCGAACTCCCTGGATCCGACCTCGGATCAGGTAAGTTCGTGGGGGTTCGGATCTCTAGGATCCAAACCCGCTCATCTCTAATTTCTATGCCTGCAGGCGTGCGCATAAAAATACTGGGCATACCCCTGCTGACGTCAGCGCCCCCTCCCGAATTCAGCGGATAACCAGCGCTGGAGAAGTCGGTCCAATCATTCGATGGTCCGTGAACATCAAATAATGTCTCTCACATTCGGGTGCATGCATATGTGTACGCAACCGCTTGCATGCTAGGGGAGGGATTTGGCCGGCGGGGGCGGGCGTTCGAAGGGGTGACGGGCTGCGTTTACCTGCTTGCTATGCTGCGAATACACACAGTCTAACGAACAGGTCTGAATCTGTATATATTATGTTTTAATTATGATTTTTTTTTTTATACGTAACATAAAGAAAAGTTATATCAAATACAAAAGAATAAAAATCAAGTAATATTTAAAATTTTATTAAATACTGTACATTGCGGGTAATATGATATCCGCCTTAAGGGGTGTACACACGGTGCAATGTACTTTCTATTCAATCCCGATTTGATAGCAGCTGTATCCCCTGCACCTATGGCAGCTACACCCCTGTATATAACACATGTAACTGTGACAGGGAAGGTGGCTCCTCTCAGCTCTGGGCCCCATAGCAGCTGCACCCCCTGCACCTATGGTAGTTACACCCCCTGTATATAATACATGTAACAGTGACAGGAAAGGTGGCCCCTCTCAGCTCTGGGCCCCCTAGCAGCTGCACTCCCTGCAGCTATGGTAGCTACACCCCTGTATATAACACATGTAACTGTGACAGGGAAGGTGGCCCCTCTCAGCTCTGGTCCCCATAGCAGCTGCACCCCCTGCACCTATGGTAGTTACACCCCCTGTATATAATACATGTAGCAGTGACAGGGAAGGTGGCCCCTCTCAGCTCTGGGTCCCATAGCAGCTGCACTCCCTGCACCTATGGTAGCTACACCCCTGTATATAACACATGTAACTGTGACAGGGAAGGTGGCCCCTCTCAGCTCTGGGCCCCATAGCAGCTGCACTCCCTGCACCTATGGTAGCTACACTCCTGTATATAACACATTTAACTGTGACAGGGAAGGTGGCCCCTCTCAGCTCTGGGCCTCATAGCAGCTGCACCCCCTGCACCTATGGTAGCTACACCCTGTATATAACACATGTAACTGTGACAGGGAAGGTGGCCCCTCTCAGCTCTGGGCCCCATAGCAGCTGCCCTCCCTCTACCTATGGTACCTACACCCCAGTATATAACACATGTTACTGTGACAGGGAAGGTGGCCCCTCTCAGCTCTGGGCCCCATAGCAGCTGCACCCCCTGCACCTATGGTAGCTACACCCTGTATATAACACATGTAACTGTGACAGGGAAGGTGGCCCCTCTCAGCTCTGGGCCCCATAGCAGCTGCACCCCCTGCACCTATGGTAGCTACACCCTGTATATAACACATGTAACTGTGACAGGGAAGGTGGCCCCTCTCAGCTCTGGGCCCCATAGCAGCTGCACCCCCTGCACCTATGGTAGCTACACCCCTGTATATAACCCATGTAACTGTGACAGGGAAGGTGGCCCCTCTCTGCTCTGGGCCCCATAGCAGCTGCACCCCCTGCACCTCATTAAAGGGGGACAAACAAATTGGCAATGTCAGAACCAAAACCAACCTTTAGTAAATGAATCCCCAAGCCTTGATACATCTCCCTCCTATGTAAAATAAGTCACCATCTTCATAAATTAGATTAATATGCAGGCCCAACCTTGAACCAATAATTGGGAAATCCGAATGACACCATGCAATCATATAACATCTAAGTAAGCGTATCTCCTGTTCTCATTAACGTGCTTTGTTGTCCAGTGCAGACGAAAAAATTCCTCTTACACAGCGGCCCAAACCCCCGCCTTCCCCTGTATGGCACAAGACAAATTATAGTTTTAACATCAATTTCTACTACGACATCTTTGCTTTTTATTATTGAATTAATCAAGAATGGATGATCTCATCTGTAAAGACCGACTCAAATCTGGGATCTCTTGACAGGATTATGCAGAACTGACAGGTGGAGTTGTAGGGGGTATTGTGTCCAATTCTCTCTTTGTTCACTTCCCCCTATAGCAGTGAATGGCTGAATCCCTCCCACCTCTCTTTCTTCCCATTCACACTACGAAACAATCTACTACACAGCAGTCACCGTTGCTACATGAGACAGGCAGTAAGAAATCCCTTCACTACCATTTCAGGACCTTGGTCAGCAGACAATGTGCGCCTTGTAGATGACAGTCGCCAAACTGTTTGTGGAATATTTTCCTAAGGATATGTTTTCCCAAGGCTTCATTGACGGTTTAACATGGCAAGTATTGTGCTTCTGGCTCCTGGACTGTTATTCTGTATTAGAACCCATACAATCTTATAACAAAAATAAAATAACTGAGAATATTTAATAACTTCGAAATGTCTGTCTTATTCTGCGGAACGTGCTGGGCTGAGAAGTCAGGTTCTGTCATTTCCGTATTTTAAACTTTTGCTATTTTGCGTTCAATAGTAACTGCTGCTAAGGGTTCTTTTCTTAACCCTTTGAGTGCCAGGCAAATTTGTCAAAATAGGTGTAAATAAAAATGGGCAAGCAAACATTTTTATTCATCTTAAAGACCTTTTGTATAGGAAATATATATTTTTTGACACATTTTTTTTTTACATTCACATTTTTAGCGGATATTTTGCACATCTCTTACGGAGATTTTGGCACTCAAAGAGTTAATTAGACTTATAAAGAAGATAGCAAAGTTTTGATAGTTAAGTACAAATAAAACGAGAGTAATCGGTCTACAAGGAGCTTCATTTAAAATTGATTGCGATTGCATTGAGATGATGGACTAGTAAATTGGCATTACAGTATTACAAATTGCAATGCCCTGTACAATTTGTTGTCTTCTTGCATCTTGTTGGTGTCAGACTGTTGGAAGTGAAGGGAAGATCTGGTGTTGAGTCATGTAAAAGAAATCTGTTACGACTGTCTCTTGCTAATTTCTTGCAATGTTATCTTAATGAGTCGTCAGTGCTAGAGCAGCAGATTGCGCTGTGGGAGGATTGTTTCTTTCTGTTTCCAAAACATGTTGTGTATTCCGAAGCCCCCTCATCCTATTGCTAATTCCTGGCTCTGGCTGAAGATTCTTTGCCCGTAGCATGGATACTATTCATATACTATTGTCAATATATATTTGGATAAATACAAACGTAGTACTAGAAATATTAACTATTGGAGTGCCAGCGCTGCTGTGGGAGATACTCAAAATATCCGTTAAAAATGCCAGCGCCGCTCACAGCGACTATTGGGGGGTTTTTTTGCGCAATGTTTAACTAAACTTCAATGAATTGACTCGGCTATATTTGTATTTATTTATATGAAAGAACAGTTGCTGTGAGCGACGCTGGTATTTAAAGAAAGTTAAATTAATATATATATATTATATGTATATATATGTGTGTGTGTGTGTGTGCGCATTTGTGTGTACACATATATATATATATATATAAACATATTGATATATCTATCTGTCTATATATATATATTTATTTATTAATTTAATATCACAGATTGGCTTAAATCATTGCCAACACTGTCCCATCTCCTGTCCTAAAGTCAGAAGTCAGAGTCTCCTTATGGCAAGGAAAATGTTAACCTGCAGATCCTGCCGACATTTATCCCCCCCCCCCCCCCCCAAAAAAAATAATTATAATTTTTTGTACTATTCCTGGGAGCTATAATTGCACCTTCTCGCCTTTTACAACGAGTAACATTTCGATTTGAATTTGCTTTCCTGAAACGTCAGTAACTTATTTTAATACGTAGAAAATATATTCCTCGCCGGTGATTGGATGCACTAAAACATATCAAGAGCCAATGCAATGCTGAATACAATTCAATGGCTGCTCTCTGCTCGCCCCTCCTTCATTTCCTTTCTGTTGCCAGCTAGATTTTACCTTAGCCTCTCTGTCTGATGGAGGAAAAATTACAAAACAACCTCGACTGCATCCTTCCTTTTTTTCCAAAGGATTAACCGCTCCGTATTCAAGATGTGCTGAGGGGGGAGAGAGAGAGAAAAGGACGGCTTTTTCTACCAGGCGCTTCTGCGATGATTCATCCAGCAGGTTACCGTGTTTTGCAAGTAGGAATACTGCATCTCTTCCCTTTGTGGCTGCTTGTAACCCTTACATATGCACAGTTCCGATACTCTATCCCCGAGGAGCTGAACAGGGGAGAGATCGTTGGCAATATCGCTAAGGATCTGGGAACAGATGTAGCTAAACTAATTGCTGCCAATCTCCAGGTACTTTCTGATTCCGATTCCCAATATTTCTCTGTGAATGTAAACAATGGAGCCATATTGGTGAATGACAGAATAGACAGGGAGCTGTTGTGTGGTCAGAGTGTTACGTGTATCTTAAATCTAAAATTTGCCATAGAGAATCCAGTAGAAGTGTATAGGATTGAGGTGGAAATATTAGACATAAATGATAATTCACCCCGATTCCAGAGCGAGGAGCTGACTTTAAAAATAAACGAGTTGGCATCTCCCGGTGCTAGGTTCCTTATTCCAAATGCACAGGATCCAGATATAGGCTCCAATGCTTTGCAGGAATACCACCTTAGCTCCAGTGAGAATTTCGCTCTCATAGTCAAAAAACGCACCGATGGCAGTAAATTCCCAGAGTTGGTTTTAGAAAAGGCTCTGGATAGGGAGCAAACGGCGGTCCACCATCTGGTGCTGAAAGCAGAGGATGGTGGGGTTCCGTGTCGATCTAGCACCATGCAGATCACTATCATTGTCCTAGACGCCAACGATAATCACCCGGCATTTGACCAACCTTCTTATAATGTCCAGCTGAAAGAAAATGCCCCCAAAAACTCCCTAGTCATCAAACTCAACGCAACAGATTTAGACGAAGGGCCTAACGGAGAGATTGAGTACTTTTTCAGCAGCCACAACTCAGAGGCCTTAAGCAATATTTTCCAACTTAACTCAGAGAGCGGAGAAATCAGGGTCTTGGGAAATTTAGATTTCGAGGAGATTTCAGTTTACGAGATTGACATTGAAGCGAGAGATAAAGGCAGTCCCATAATGGAAGAACATTGTAGTGTCATTGTCCATATTATTGACGTAAATGACAACACCCCTGAGATGACTATCAGTGCGTTTTCTAGCTCAGTTCCGGAAGACTCACCAGCTGGGACAGTAGTTGCTGTGATAACTATAAAAGATAAAGATCACGGTGACAATGGGAGGGTACAGTGTCAAGTAGACAAGAATCTCCCGTTTACAGTACGGGAAGATTTTGAACATCAATTTTCCTTGATTACAAGTGATAATTTAGACCGTGAAAGTGTTTCGGAATACCATATAACTATTACCGCCAAGGATATGGGCAGCCCCCCTCTCTCCACAGTGAAAGTTATATCTGTTGGGGTCTCTGATGTGAATGACAACACCCCTCAGTTCGTTGAACCGGTTTATGAAGTCTTCGTGGAAGAGAACAACAAAGCCAGTGAGTTGCTTTGTACCGTTTCTGCCACGGACCCAGACTTGGACCAGAACTCACGTCTCTCTTACTCCATTTTACAAAACCCTAAAGAGGACTACGCCAGCTCGTCCCACATTTACATGAATTCAGAAAACGGACAGGTCTACCTTAAGTTTCCCCTTGATTATGAGAGGATTAACTACTTCCAGTTCCAGATAGAAGTTTCCGACGCTGGTTCTCCACCCCTCAAAAATAAGACTGTTGTGCATGTTTTTGTTTTAGACCAAAATGACAATTATCCAGTGGTTGTGTTTCCTTTAGTTGGAGCTAATTCAGTTGCCCAGTGCAAGATCCCACGTTCCACCGGGCCGAATGTCATGGTGAGCAAGATATCGGCAGTAGACCATGACTCGGGCCGGAATGCTTGGCTTTCCTACAATTTACTTGAGGCGACAGATCCTACATTGTTCAGCATTGTTATGAGAACTGGGGAAATAAAAACCAAGCGCGCAATTCAAGATGTTGATCCTAATCTTCATGAGCTTCTACTGTTGGTCAAGGATTCTGGAGAACCTTGTCTATCCACCTCGGTTACAGTGATGATGACCCTGGAAGACAAAGATCTAGAAGTGTCGCAGGGTGTAAAAGACCACTCCAAAAAGAGGAATATTTCTAGTCTCACGCTGTATCTTATTGTCTGTTTAATTGTGATTTCTGTCATCTCTTTAATTGGTTTGGCGGCCCTTGGAATTAAAATCCACAAGTGCGAGAACAAGAATTTCCCCCTCTGTTGCCGGCAAAGCCAAAAGAAGGGCGTCTTGGCAGGATCAAAACTACATGGAACTTTTCAACTTCACCCAAGCCTTTGTAACACTATAATAGGGGTTCGAGTGGATTGTGCTGGAAATATCCCATCTAATCGAAGGGTCAGGACATGTTTCTCCCCAGTCTCAGATATTAGTGAGTTTATGTTTATGAGACCACCTCATGTCACTGCTAGTTCCTCTTCCCCCGGGATATTGGTTCCAGATCCTAACTTCTCCATTGCATCCAATGAGGTGAGCTCCCAGTATTTGCCATTACTTGAAACCAAAGTCAAGCAAGATGAATGTCATTAAATTTTCTATATTTCATCTTTCATGGCATCAGTGGAACATATTTACAGCCCATTTATATCATCCCAGGTCATTACGCCATTCTCTCACCTCTTAGGAGAGGACATTACTACGTTTGCTTTTGGTGGGGAGAGGCATATTTTATCGGATTCAAGATTAGCAAATAACAGCAGAACACTCGATTATTGGATTAGTCATCCATAATCTGTATTAATCTGTTCGCAGATTATTTTACAGCACTTAAAGGCGACATTATTGTGTCGGCAAGGGGCCTAAAGTATTTATTTGTTTTTATGTAGATCTGTCCGCAGGGAAAGTGCAGCTTACATACAGTACCACCTAATAACATAAATAAGGGAAGCCATATTAGATGGGGACAAACTATAATAAAATAATTTGAGTATATTATATGGTAGTTGCTTGGAGATTGTACTTGGCGTCTTAAAAACTTGACTATTTTTGAGCGCTGCGTAGACACCTTGGTAATAGATAAGATATAATATGCCATTCCAAAAAATTTGACTTTAGCGTCCAAGTGCCTCAAACAACACAAAGGACTTTTTGGGGCCCGTTGATAATGACTACAGCTTAATCTCAGTCGCCTTTTGGGAAATGCCAAATTTTGAATCCAAGTGAAGCACAGAGGTGACCAGGCTTAGTCACCCAATAAAAAATGGCCAATGAATGAAGTTACAGATAATTTATTGGTGTAAATTTAAACTTTTATTTATTCATTTCTTGTACCGACAATAAAATCGCCAAATCAATTCTATAAATGAACAGATACCTATCCTGATCAAACACTGCAAAGTAGTCGCTTACCCAAAAATATTAAAATTAATAATTCCGGTTACATTTAAATCCTGGATTATGCAACAGTATCCCTAAACCGCCAATCCCCCAATTGCCCCCCAAAGGCTGGAATGCATGGCATTTTTTAGTTACTAGTGTCAGTAAGCCTTCTGCAGTCCTATAAGATAGATCTTTTTAGTTCATTACCTTTCCTCAGCCCCAGGAATAGTCCGCGCAGTTGTACAGTAGCCCGTAGCCAATATTACAAGCCCGAACGCTAGAAATCTTTTGCCTACGGACAATGATACTTGCCAAGATGTGACCTAGAGAATTAGCCGTTTTCACTGCGGATTGTCAATCTGGAATATTTATCATTTAAGAAACCCTTTGCAACTCAGAAGCCTGAAAAAGTCCACCAGATACTGTTGGGTTTTGGATTATGATTTAACAGCCGACTGACTGATCTTCTATTTATAAAGTGGCAACACTTTTTTTTTTTAGAATGCCTTATAAAAGTTGGTACTGTATCGGAGCAGCCAGAGAGACCATGATGAATACACGACACCAGCAAAAAAAAAAAAAAAAAAACTAAAAATTAAACGCCATAATTACAATGTAATCAACAAGGCGTTGTGAATACACTGACATAAGTTTCAGTCTGTTTTCACAGACACAGACTTGTTTATACAGATTTTTTTAGTGAGTCCAGATTAACTTACAAGCACCTTTTGAAGACCATATGATGGGGTAAGGAAATGTCATGAATCATGAAATTTTTATTTTTTTACATTTTTGTCATAAAAAAAGAAAACAATCATTTTTGTGCGATGCATTTTTTCTACATTCATAATAAAGCATTTTCACATTTTCTTTGTGTCAAATGAGTGTGTGGACCATTGTTTTTCTCATCCTGTTTTACACTGTGTTTCAATAATACTGCTGTGTTTTGTGATGAAGATTGCTGAACAGTGATAATAAACTATTATATGTGATGCTGTCAATGGGGGAGCTGTATCAAAGCTTGAATATCAACAGGGTAGAGAGATATTAGCGATCAACCAATCTGCTCATAACTGGTATTTTTTAAACACACGTTAGTTAAAATGACAGTTAAGAGCTGTTTGGTTGGTACTTTACCTCTCAACTTTTTCTTTCTCCAAGTTTTGATAAAATCTGGAAGTACAATGCCCCCCCCCCATGGAACCTGGTCGTTGTCAGGCATTCGTTGCTGGTCTGTTTAATGTCCTGTCCAATGACACAGGGGTCCTGCTCATTGTCGGGGGTTTCCACCCCCTCCCGCTGCTGCCACTGAGTCTGTTTCTCCTGCTGCCCTTAAAAATATCCCTCCCAAAATGGCCGCTGCCTCCTCTAGCATTCTCAATGAATGACTCCTGTGAGGCAGTGGCCATTTTGGAAGAGACATTTTCAATGGGGGCAGGCATGACGGGACCCCAGACCGTATCTGCAGGCCATGGCCGGGCTGTAACAATAGCACCCAGAGACCCCCAGTACCCAAAAGCCACCCAGCACCTCCAAGCCACTGCTTGTGTGGGATATTGGCCAAGAAAGCCCGGATTTTTAAAGGGGAAATCATTTACAAGGCATAGCTAGCCTGGTTTTGCCTTGCAAATGATCGCCGCTTTAAAAATATGGCCATTCTTGGGGGACAGCCTGTAACTCCAGCAAAACTCAGACCTTACCACATTTCCAGTTCTGTGAGCACTTCAATCAGCATGTATGGCAGGCCTGGCAAACCTATGGCTCTCCAGTTTGTGAAACCACAAGTCCCAGCATGCCTTGTCAGTTTTGCTATTAGGGTATGCTAAAACTGTGGCAATGCATGCTGGGATGTGTAGTTTCACAACAGCTGGAGAGCCACAGGTTAGTCAGGCACCTTTTACCTAGTGATATGAAATAAGTAAGCAAGCACAGTATTCATGGATCAGTAGAGGTTTTTGTGTATCAGATGTTTAAACTATATTTCTTTATTAAGCATTCTCTCATGTTCCCATTCTGTCTGATATGTAAGCTGTGATCTGATCTAAATGCCTCATCCCAAATAACAGGCCTCATACATTTTACATAATAGCTATCTGCACATAAAAATAGATTTGTAATTATTATCTACAGTGGGCCTGGCCAAGCTGCAGCCCTGGAGCTGTGGGGAAACTACACATCCCAGCATGCCTTGCCAGAGATTTAGCATTGAAACTGAGGCAAGGCATGCTGGATCTTGTAGTTTTATAACAGGCCAGGCCTTATCTCAGCATCATTGGTTTTGTAATACAGAATGTGTCATTTACTGTACATAGTTTGATTTCATATATTTGAGTAATGATCTACCTATCAATAATGATAGATAGATAGATAGATAGATAGATAGATAGATAGATTTACTGAGATGGGATGTTGCCCATAGCAACTAATTAGACTCTACTTACTTATTTATTTAGCATCTTCTACAAGATAATAGATAGACTCTATTTGGTTGCTACGGGCAACATCCCGTCTTCGATAGAACTGCTATCTTAGTAAATTTACCTCACAATGTCGGCTATCGCCATGTTCTTTTCTCCATCCAAGTTTGAACGACACATCGATCGAGAAGATGAGGTGGGTTACACGCTCCTGACTGGGAGAATCACATATGTGCACAATACAGCATGTGTCAAAGGGTTTCCAGTCGACAGGTCAACACCAATTGGTCAACGCAAAAAAGGTCAACATAGACCTTTTCATATGTCGACCATAACCACATTAGCATTTTGCATACCTCCCAACCTTTTCATTTGTTGAATAGGGACACTCGTGCGAAAAGGGGGCGTGATGTATGCAAACGAGGTCGCGGCTTATGCAAATTAGGCCATACCCCCGTTTTCGGTCACTGCGTCTATACACACTAGGCGATTTTGAGCTCAACGAAGCTCACTTTTGGAATTTCGAGATACTTTAAACCAGGGCTGGGCAACAAGCAGCCCTCCAGCTGTTGATGAACTACACATCCCAGAATGCTTTGCATCAGTATTTGGTATTTGGCCATGCTGAAACTGATGCAAGGCATTCTGGGATGTGTAGTAGTTCATCAACAGCTGGAGGGCTTCTGATTGCCCACCCCTGCTTTAAACTCAAAAACACCCAGTGTGTATATGCGGGCGGTGAGCGAAGAGAGCTGATGCATGCTCCCGCATCACCGCCATCTGCCGCCATCAATCGGCCTGTTGTAGGGTCCGAGTGAACCACTTTCCACAGTCTCCTACTGTAAAAAGTGGTTCACCCCGGTGAAAATCACTGGGCCGAGGGGAAAATCGATCCGTGCATGTGCACCGAGTGGACATTGGGTCAACCAAATTTAAGGTTGGAAGGTCGACACAAGCATTAGGTCGACAATGGGAAGTCAAAAGATCGACATAAGATTTTCAAATGTTTTTGTCCCCGAATGTCGACACACTCGGACACCGTCAAAGTGTACCCCCTGTCCCCTCACATGGCTCGCTACACTCGGCACATTATTTGATTCTTCCACCAGGCCCTAGTGGATTATAGGGCATGAAATACCGCCTGTCGGCACATGTCGACCTTTTGACTGTCGACCTTCCCATTGCAGACCTAATGCTTCTGTCGACCCTCCAATCCTGTTGAGTTTAGCTATGTCGACCTATTTCAGGTGTTGACATAAGCCCAGTAGTCCCAATGCATGTCGACCTAAATGGGGTCAACCTAGTAGCCGTATCCCTCTGATCAGGCCCCACCTCTTCAGCGGTGCGGTACACTATGGCATTGTACCATTATTCTGGTGATTTCTGCAGCAAGTGGACAGAGCACTGCAAATAATTACATGGGTAGATGGCGTGGATGCGGTCATCTTTTAGAATGAACTTAGGTCTACAGTCATTAGGTCAACCCCACTAGGTCGACTGGCAGGAAGGTCGACCTGACTTAAGGTCGACATGGGCCAAGGTCGACATGACTTAAGGTCGAATTTGCATAAAGGTCGACATGAGGAAGGTCGACTGGTCATAAGGTCGACATGGGTTTTTCACTGTTTTTTGAGCCGACATGTGCCGACAGGCGGTATTTCATGCCCTACCATCCACTAGGGCGTGGTGGGAGAATAAAATAGTGTGCCGAGCGCAGCGAGGCACCGTGCCCGAAGCATCGCGAGCGAAGCGAGCGATGCGAGGGTCCGATTCTCATTGCCAACTGTGTCCATGTCGACTGTGTCGACATTCGGATCAAAAAACAGCGAAAAACCCATGTCGACCTTATGACCAGTCGACCTTCCTCATGTCGACCTTTATGCAAATTCGACCTTAAGTCATGTCGACCTTGGCCCATGTCGACCTTAAGTCAGGTCGACCTTCCTGCCAGTCGACCTAGTGGGGTCGACCTAATGACTGTAGACCTAAATGCAGTCTGACGAATGATCCCATTCCGGGAGAGGCATGTATCACCCACCATGGGAAGGGCATGTATTACTCACCGGGGGGATGGGCGTGTATCACCCACCGGGGGAGTGGCATGTATCACCCACCATGGGAAGGACATGTATTACCCACCAGGGGAGGGGCATGTATCACCCACCATGGGAAGGGCATGTATTACTCACCGGGGGGATGGGCGTGTATCACCCACCGGGGGAGTGGCATGTATCACCCACCATGGGAAGGACATGTATCACCCACCAGGGGAGGGGCATGTATCACCCACCATGGGAAGGGTATGTATCACTCACCGGGGGAGGGGCCTGTATCACCCACCATGGGAAGGGCATGTATCACGCACCGGGGGAGGGGCATGACCGTCAGTAGGAAAAAGTGTAGACGTGGCCTGTAATTGGAAGGGGCATGGTCGGCCCATGGGGGACATAGATGGCTAGTGCTATAACAATAATAGAACAGTATACCTTTGCATTAAGGCCAAGAAAACTACAACACTTAAAATTATCTATTGAGCAAATACTACAGCCATCGGTAACACATGTATACTTCCTGCTTTACAAATCAGCAGCTCTGTTACCCAGTGTTCTGTAACAGCGATTTGCCCCAATTCACCAAGCTCTGTACCAGGCATTCCCAACCACGGTCCTCAAGGCACACCAACAGTGCAGGTTTTGGTGATATCCAGGCTTCAGCAAAGATGGTTTAATCAGAATCCCTCAGGTACTAATTAAGTCACCTGCGCTCAAGCCTGGATATCTAGAAAACCTGCACTGTTGGGAATGCCTGCTCTATACACAGGTCATAGTCATCTCACACACCTGATCTCTCTACCCAGGTATCACACACACCTGATACACACTGATCACTACACACAGGTCACAGTGATCTCACACATCTGATACACACTGATCACTTTACACAGGTCATACCATGGTTGCCTACCTGGCCCTCTCCTTCAGGGAGAAACTGCTCTGTTCCTGCACTTCCATGGTAATGTATGATTGCCAGCACCTGTGGTGAAACACCTTTCTTATCAATTACCTAGCTCCCCACAGGTGATGGCAATCGTACATTACCAGGGAAGTCCAGGAATAGATCATGTTCTCCCTCATGGAGAGGGTCAGGTAGGCAACCCTGGGTCACAGTGATCTCACACACCTGATACACACTGATCACTATACACAGGTCATAGTGATCTCACACACCTGATACACACTGATCACTATACACAGGTCATAGTGATCTCACACACCCGACACACCAGCATCAGGGCCTATATCCAACCCACACTGTATGTCACATTGTATCCAACTCGTACTGTATCCTGCTCTATATCTAATCTGTACTGTATCCAACCGGTTCTATATCCCGCACTGTATCCAACCCACACTGTATCCGAACTGCACTGTATCCAACCCACACTGTATCCAAACTGCACTGTATCCAATCCACTCTACTTCCCACTCTTTATCCAGCATTGTATCCAACCTGTCCTGCACTGTATTCAAAATAGACTATATTCGCACTGATTCGCTCACCCACACTGTATCTGACCCACACTGTATCTAGCACTGTATCTGACCCACACTGTTACCGACATTGTATCTGACCCACACTGTATCTAGCACTGTATCTGACCCACACTGTTACCGACATTGTATCTGACCCACACTGTATCTAGCACTGTATCTGACCCACACTGTTACCGACATTGTATCTGATCCACAATGTATCTTGTACAGCACCCGATGCGCACTGTTTCCTGCACTGTATCTGCTGCACGCTGTAACCCTGTGTGTTTGCTGAAGCAGTGTGGTGTAACCCTGTGTAATTGCTGAAGCAGTGTGGTGTAACCCTGTGTAATTGCTGAAGCAGTGTGGTGTAACCCTGTGTAATTGCTGAAGCAGTGTGGTGTAACCCTGTGTAATTGCTGAAGCAGTGTGGTGTAACCCTGTGTAATTGCTGAAGCAGTGTGGTGTAACCCTGTGTAATTGCTGAAGCAGTGTGGTGTAACCCTGTGAGCGTGCCAGTGCAATGTGTTGTTCCCCTGGATGTGCTGTTCCAGTGCGGTGTGACTCTGGGCCTTATTCTGGTCCATTCAAGAGGACCGGAATGTTTGCAGGGGCTTCGATGGTGGACGTATGGCATGCGCAGGGTAATTTCTGTGCAGGTGCATACCCTGGGTGTGTACGGCCATGGCGAAAAGGGTGTTCACCGGGCGCGCACACCCAAATGTGCGGGCGGGGTGCCGTGCCATTTGCATATGGGAGAGAACACTGGGCGTTCCCATGCAAATGCCCCGACGGTGTGCGGGGGGTGGGGTGGCCAGCGGACATCACCGGCCACCGCCCACTTCATCCCAAGGGTTCACACTTATGTAATTGCCTTGAGAGTCACTTTTTTATGCGTGCACCTTCACCATCATACGATGGTCGCCGACCATTGAATGATGTGGGTGGATCCCACTAGGCTGCGAATGGATGTGACTGTGTCTCATCCATTTGCAGGCCCTGTGAGGGTATCGCCCTTGCGAATGGGTGGCGGCCAGGCGAATCAACCAAAATAACCCCCTCTCTGTGCAGCTGCAGTGGAATGTGTACATGTGGCACTGTGGCCACTTGTGCGGCATGCACGGGGGTGGGCGCTTGTTTGTGTGGGCTGAGAGCGGCTTTTAAATGACCCGCAAAGCTGCAAATTTAGCAGCTTTGCGGGTCATCCAGAATCACAACCGTGTGGTGTAATGTGAACAACCGACACTACTGTGTGGTGTACTGTGGATAAGAGACACAACTGTGTGGTGTAATGTGAATAAGAGACACAACTGTGTGGTGTAATGTGAATAAGAGACACAACTGTGTGGTGTAATGTGAATAAGAGACACAACTGTGTGGTGTAATGTGAATAAGAGACACAACTGTGTGGTGCAATGTGAATTAGAGACACAACTGTGTGGTGTGGTGCAATGTGAATAAGAGACACAACTGTGGTGTAATGTGAATTGGTACTACTATGTAAGGTATTCCGTATTATATGAATGTTTCTGATTTTTTAATTTAAACATCACCACTTAAAAGTTAGCTCATCCCGAAAGTGTGTATATACAGTGTCATATCCACAGGAGTTTGTACAGTCACAGCAAAGTCATTTCACATTATAGATGTATTAGACAGATTTGTGATGACAGTTCGGATTGGAAGATTATTATCATTTGTCTCGTTACATGGGCGTTTGTAGCCATATCTTACTGCGGCAGCTTTCAGACAACTAGAAGAGAAGTCTCCACATTATTAGTCACAGAATTCCCACGCAGACTGTATCTGCTACACTCAATTTCTCTGCACAAGTATAACACATGAAATAGCTAATTGCAACCAGAGGAGCGGTCCCTCTGGCTCTAACGGGATGACAGACAGGGAGGTGCAAAGTCAGATAATGGTGGTAGGGGATTCTATCATCAGGAGTACAGACAGGGCAATCTGCTATCGGGACCGTGATCGCCGTACAGTCTGTTGTCTCCCGGGTGCTCGGGTACGGCACATCGCGGACCAAGTAGACAGATTGTTGGGAGGGGCTGGGAGCAACCAGGCGGTCTTGGTACACATCGGTACCAACGACAAAGTTAATGGTAAACGGGATGTCCTCAAGAAAGAGTATAGGGAATTAGGTATGAAATTAAAGGCGAGGACATCTAGGGTAATATTTAAGAATTAATACCAGTGCCACGCGCTAGCCCAGGGAGGCAGAGGGAGATCAGGGAGGCAAACGTGTGGCTAAAGGACTGGTGTAGGAAGGAGGGATTTGTGTTCATGGAACACTGGGCAGACTTCTCGGTCAGGCGCCATCTTTTTTGCCGTGATGGATTGCACCTAAACGAGGAGGGGGCTGCGGTGCTGGGGGAAGGATGGTTAGAGGGTTGGAGGAGATTTTAAACTAGGCGATGGGGGGGGGGGGTAGCTAGATACTATGGGACCTGTAGTGAGAATAGTAGGATTGGGGGTCAAGAATCAATTTGGGGGAGGGGGAGGGGGGGAGGACATAGTTACAGACAATGTCCGGGGTACTAATAAGGGTAATATCGTGGGTAATTCCCAGGGTGCTCCAGGAACATTATGTAATAACAGTAATCTTACCTCATTACAGCTCTTAGGTACAGATGACCGTAGGATATGGGAAGGAGTAAACTACATAGGAAGAAGTTACAAAACTGTAAATAGGTCGGGCAGTGGGCATGGTGGGTAGGGCTGTAGAGAGTCTACTAAGGGGAAGGTGGGTACGAGGAAGTTAGTAAGGAATACAAATAAGTCCAGAGGAGAAATTAAACACAATGTTAGGGACGCAACTAAAAATAATCATAAATTAAAATGCCTACTGGC
Source organism: Crinia signifera (assembly GCF_055691185.1). Lineage (NCBI taxonomy): Eukaryota > Metazoa > Chordata > Amphibia > Anura > Myobatrachidae > Crinia > Crinia signifera. The sequence continues at coordinate 19,887,137 of NC_139220.1, forward strand.
TAATGCAAGAAGCTAACAGGTAAAATCGTGGAACTAGAAACTGTGGTCACTAGGGACAATTATGACATTATTGGTATTACAGAAACATGGTGTAACGAGTCGCACAACTGGGCATTAAGCATGGAGGGGATATACACTCTACAGAAAAGACAGGGAAAATAGAAAGGGTGGGGGGGTTGTGCCTATATGTAAAAAATTACTTAACATTGTGTGAGAATGAAATGAACACAGGTACAGAGGAAGATTACACGGTGGCCGTGTGGGCAGACATAACCGACGATAACAAAAAAAACTAATAATAAAATTTTAATAGGGTATGCTATAGACCACCGAACATAAACGAAGGAGACGAGTCTCTTCTTTTAAACCAAATCAAACAATCATCAGATCAGGGTCAGGTATTAATTGTTGGGGATTTTAATTTACCTGATTTATTGGAAAAAAACAAAACAGCAAGAAGCAGTGGGTTCCTAAGCTTACTTAAAGACCAGTTTATCACGCAAACGGTAGAAGCTCCAACTTGTAATAAGGCATTATTGGATTTGGTATTAACAAATAACAGATCTAGTTTCAAACACAAAAGTAACTGAACATCTAGGGAACAGTGACCACAATATGTTTTTGCTGGAAATCAACTTCAGTAAATTGCATCATAAAGGATCGGCAAAAATACTAAACTTCAGAAAATCTAACTTCAAATTATTCAGAGAAGCCCTAAAAAGAATTGTGTGGGAAACGGTTTTTGAGGGGAAAAATGCTGAGGAAATGTGGGATACTCCCAAAAATGTACTCAAATCATTAACTATTAAATACATTCCTAAAGTAAGGGTAAATTCAATAAAAAAAAGCCACCATGGTTGGACAAAAAAGTTAGGTCAACAATAAAACAAGAGCATTTAAATTCTATAAAAACAACTTAAATGAAGAGGCGTTCACCAAATACAAAGAATCAAACAAAATTTGCAAAGGGGCAATCAAAGTAGCTAAAAGGGATTATGAAGAGCGCATAGCCACTGAAAGCAAAACTAACCCCAAGCTGTTTTTCAAATACATAAATAGTAAACGTATAATTAAGGACAACATAGGCCCACTAACCGATATCACTGAAAAAATTTTTTACGGAGGATAAGGGAAAAGCAGAACTGTTAAATTAGTTCTTCTCATCAGTGTTTACTAAGGGAGAGCAGACTGTGGATCGCACATACCACAAATGGGATGAACAAGTCGGACCTCAATATTGATTTCTCTACCGAGGAAATAATATTAAGGCTCAGCAAAATCAAAACAAATAAATCACCTGGGCCAGATAGGATTCATCCTAGGGTACTAATGGAATTAAGGGAGGAATTAGCAACCCCTCTTCATTATATCTTTGATAATTCACTATCATCAGGAAAGGCACCAAAAGACTGGAGAATAGCAGAGGTAGTGCCATTATTCAAAAAAGGAAAAAAGGAGGATCCCGCTAATTACAGACCTGTTAGTTTAACATCAATAGTGAGTAAACTATTTGAAGGATTTTTAAGAGATGGTATCCAGGAATATTTAGACCTTCATAGTTTACTTCATAATTTAGAAATAACCAGCATGGGTTCGTGAAAAATCGTTCATGCCAAACTAATCTACTTGGTTTCTATGAAGAGGTTAGCAAAAACCTTTATAATGGAAACGCTGTAGATGTGATTTTCCTAGATTTTGCTAAAGCCTTTGACAGAGTACCACACAGTACCGACACAGTACCACACAAATAAATGAATATAAATATATTGATAAAAAAAATGGAGGACCTGGGATTAGGGGCAAATATCTGCAGATGGGTAGGGAACTGGCTGTGTAATAGAGAACAAAGAGTGGTCGTGAACAGTGCCGTATCAAATATGACAGAATTTCACTAATGCAATGGGAGGCTCAGCTGTATTCTATATAATAATATATGTCACAATGGTTTTAAATTCATAAACCATAAATGTATTAAAAACTTTAAATCACAATGTATACATGATTAACAATTTTCCAAAGTGCACTTCATTTTACAAGACAAGACATACAGTACACATAACATCAATAAAAGGGCTGACGCCTTATAATATATAAACAAGTGGAGTGCCACAGAGTTCGGTTCTAGGGCCCATTTTATTTAATGTTTTTATTAACGATATTGGGATGGGGTTGCTCAGCAATGTATCCATCTTTGTAGACGATTATTAAATCATCAGAAGATGTCACCACGCTTCAAAATGATCTTGACAATCTAGATGAGTGGGCAAAAAAGTGGAAGATGAGGTTCAATGTGGACAAATGCAAGGTCATGCACCTTGGGAGACATAACCAGTGTGCTAGTTATAACCTAAGCGGGGATGAATTTGGTAATTCAGTATTCGAAAAGGATCTACAGTAGGAGTCCAAATAGACAACAAACTGGGGTGTAGTACTCAATGTAGTATAGCAACAAAAAAGGCCAACAAAATTCTAGCATGTATTAAAAGGGGCATGGAAACTAGGGACTCAAAAGTAATTATGCCTCTGTACAAATCATTGGTTAGACCGCACCTCGAATACGGAGTACGATTCTGGGCCCCACACTATAAAAAGGACATAGAATTAGAAAAAACCCAAAGACGAGCAACAAAGCTTATTAGGGGAATGGAGAATTTAAGCTACAAGGAAAGATTAAGCAATTTGGGACTATTTACACTACAGAAGAGACGTTTAAGGGGGGACATGCTCAACATGTATAAATATATTAGGGGTCAATATAAAGAACTGTCAAACACCCTTTTTTCTGCTAGAAAGGAATCTAGGATGCGAGGGCACGAGTTTAGATTAGAAGAAAAAAATATTTTGTTCATCTAGAACAGGGGTGGGGAACATTTTTTGTGCCAAGGGCCGTTTGTATAAGGAAAATATCCTTCGGGGCCATATGTAAAAATTTCACTTACAAATTGTCCTGCTGCAGCCGTCCCACGCTCCGGCGGCTGCCGCTGAATAGGACTGACAGTCTCCAGCTGCTGTTGATTAAGATTAATCTCGCGAGAACTACCGACCTCTCGCGAGAATTCCCCTGTACTTGACTCCCGGCAAAGCCGAAGGGTGGGTGGGAATGCCGCTCAGATGCAGCCCCCGGGCCTGAGATTCTCCACCCCTGATCTAGAAGAAAAAAATTATTTACAGTCAGAGCAGTCAAACTTTGGAACTCTCTTCCTGGAGAAGTGGTGTCTGCTGTCAGTGGTTTAAAATAAGGTTGGATAAACATTTATTGGTTAAAAACATCCATGGGTACGAATAAGTAACAAAATCTGTCTTCAAAAATATCATAACATACTATACAACAAGGGATAAACTATTATAAACATAGGTTGAACTAGATGGACCCAAGTCTTTATTCAGCCTCACCTACTATGTAACATTGCAGTCATTGCAGAATGTATAAATGACCAGTTGTCACGTATACAGGGCTGTAGCTAGGGAAGCCAATTCCGGGGCATTTTTTCAATCCCGGGATTCCCTGGATTGGCTTCTCTAATACCCCCCCCCCCACACACACACACACACACACACATACACACGTATTTACTTACATGCGTGGAGCAGGTGCAGCCGGTAGCTGGGTGGGCGGGGACTCCAGGAGCTGGGCAGGACGCGAGATAACAGTGCGTGCGGGTAGCCAGCATATCCAGGATCGAGGCGGCTCAGGCTGGCTGTGCGGCTGTGTGAGCAGCGTCTGAGCAGGTGCTTAGATGCTGCACACCATTAGATTGAGCATGCGCAGGCTAATCCTGAAATCCCGGGATAGGAAACGCCAATCCCAGGATTTAAATCCCAGCGTTTTGGGGGCCAAATCCCAGGATCCCACCGATCGCGATCCAGGGATTGGCCACCCTAGCTGTAGCCACAATCAGGCACAGTAGAAATATCATCCCTGGCAGCAGAAGTGTGTCATCCCTGGCAGCAGAAGTGTAGGACGCAGCGACTAGGATTTTCCCTTGCCTCTGACCCACAGTGTAATAAATCTCCTTTCCAGAACGTTCTTTCCATGGGGGACCTGCTTGGTTACACACCCCCATACAGCGTGCCATATTTAAGTAAGCTGCATTTGTCACCCCTTAGCATCAGGATCCCAGTGCTTGGGATAAAATGGAGAGAGATAAAGGAGGTGATGAAGATATGGGCAGATTAGCATCACTGCTGCTTCCTTGGATCGCCCACTTAAATACCAGCAGTCAGGATCCCAACTGTCAGAAGCAGTGGTGGCTCCAGAGGTGGGGCTGCAACACAATTAAAAATTCAAATAGGAGAGCCACACCCACTGCCAGTGAGTCCGTTTGGAACGGCAGTTGGTATTAGTTGGTGTGGCTCCCCTATTTGAATGGAGCCGCCACTGGTCAGAAAAGAGACAGCTGAATCCTGACAGAGGTAAGCACCGGGGTTAGGAACTAGTGGGAGTGCTAAGGTTAGACTGTGGAAAGAAGAGCTTGGTGTTAGACTCTTGGAGGGGGAGGTCGGGGATAGGCTGTGGGAGAGAGGTTGGGGTTAGACTATGGGAGAGGGATTCAGGGATTGGCTGTGGGAGAGGGAGCTTGAGTTTAAGCTTTGGGAGGGGCAGGTTGAGGTTAGGCTGTAAGAGGGGCAGGTTATGGTTAGACTGTGGGAGAGGGCAAATCAGGGGCTGGCTGGCAACTTTCAGCCTGGGGGGCAAACACAAGACAGTGGCCCCGCTTTTTCTACCAGCGCATGAAATGGGATTCACAGTGTTGGAGGCCTTATTTGCTTAATCAGCAGGAATGGGCTTAGCATGCCGCCTGTCAGAAACCAGCAAGTAAACACTGCATATTTCTGCGCATGCGTCAGATAAACGCGCTGCATGGGCACTGGGAGGAGACCGATTAAATCCCATTCAGTACATATTGCAAAAAGAAGCCCATAGGCTTCTATAACGCAATGCCATTTACAGATGGCAATGCCCACCAAGTCCATGCTCTAGAATGTATCCCATTCAGGAGCTTGATGTATACGAGAAATGTGGTCGGACCGCTGAATACGGATTTTCAGAGGATTGGCCACATTTTTACCTTTGGTGCACCCTGCCCCAGTGAGTATACAGAACCCATCTACTGTAGGAAACAATATATTACAAAATAAATAAAAAAAAAATTTTTAAGTTACTTGTTACTCTTATAGTAACAACCTAAATCAACAGTGGATCCCTATTCATAAGTCCCAAATATAACTGAGCCCTCTATACCCGCCGCTACATCACTGACCCCTCTATACCATACAGCAGTGGTTCCCAACCCTGGTCCTCAAGTACCCCCAACAGTGCATGTTTTCCAGGTCACCCACCAGCTACACTCATTATTCAGACACATTTTAAAAGATCCACAAATGGAGCTAATTATGTCCCCTGTGGGTACTTGTTTCCTAGCATGGCCACACCGATTCTAATCGGGGGCATCGCAGGTAAAAAAATCTGATCGGTCGCATCGCATGCGTGCTAAAAAATCACATGCGATGGTCCCGACGCGATGCCCCCGATATCCCATAGGGAACAATGTTAAATGCCTCAATTTACCCAAATGAACAGGGAAGAATGTTAAATGGTCCAGAAACCCCTAAAAACACCCCAGAACAGTGAAATGGCCCCCCAAAATTAGTTAACGCCACCCCACGATCAACGTGAACCCGAAGCGTGGCGAGTGCAGCGAGCCCGCGAGGGGCGGCGGTACGCGTCCTCCGACCTTTTCATACCCCCACTATCCACGTCGGCGTGGAGTTGAGAATAGAATAGTGTGGCGAGCGCAGCGAGGGGACGCGGATACCTTCACAGTTATACGCGTCCCCTCGCGGGCTTCACAGGTGTCCGTGGCGACGCGGACACCTGTGAAGCCCGCGAGGGGACGCGTTTACCTGTGAAGGTATCCGCGTCCCCTCGCGGGGCTCGCTGCGCTCGCCACGCTTCGGGCTCGCTGGCTCGCTGTGCTCGCCACACTATTCTATTCTCAACTCCACGCCGACGTGGATAGTGGGGGTATGAAAAGGTCGGAGGACGCGTACCGCCGCCCCTCGCGGTCTCGCTCCGCTCGCCACGCTTCGGGTTCACGTTGATCGTGGGGTGGCGTTAACTAATTTTGGGGGGCCATTTCACTGTTCTGGGGTGTTTTGGGGGGTTTCTGGACCATTTAACATTCTTCCCTGTTCATTTGGGTAAATTGAGGCATTTAACATTGTTCCCTATGGGAAATCGGGGGCATCGCGTCGGGACCATTTAATGCTTATTTAGCCGCATGCCACGCGACCGACGCGATTTTTTTACTTTTCAATGCATTTCAATGGGAAATCGGGTCCATCGCGTCGGGGGCCATCGCATACCACTATTAAGGGCACAAGATCAATGCGATTGTGGCCGTGCTAGGAAACAAGTACCCACCTGTGATTCTGTGTGGAGACCTGGAAAATGTGCACTGTTGGGGGTACTTGAGGACCAGGGTTGGGAACCACTGCCCTACAGTACTGACCCATCTATACCCTACTGACCCCTCTATACCCTCCGCTACATCACTGACCCCTCTATACCCTACAGTACTGACCCATCTTTACCCTACTGACCCCTCTATACCCGCCACTACACTACTGACCCCTCTATACCCTACAGTACTGACCCCTCTATACCCGCCACTACACTACTGACCCCTCTATACCCACTATTACATTACTGACCCCTCTATACCCACTACTACATTACTGACCCCTCTATACCCACTACTACATTACTGACCCCTCTATACCCACTACTACATCACTGAAGGTGCCCATAGACGCTCCGATGCGGGTGTCAGTTTTGTGCTTAAATAGCATGCATCGCATCGCATCTCTTGTGCATGCGTTGTGCATGCAATGCGATGCGATGAAAAGCTAGTACAAAAAGTATGTTGCTGTGGGAACGCGCATCTCAAAGTACAAAACGGACCTGCCAGGATCGGAGCGTGTATAGCCACCTTGACCCCTCTATACCCTACACTACATCACTGACCCCTCTATACCCAATACATTACTTAACCCCTCTATAAGCTACACTAATAAACTGTGTACTCCCTTGTACACAACTGACCCATCTAAACTCACCACTAAAATACATACCCATCTGTACAGAGGCAGAACCACCATTGATGCAGGAGGTGCAATGTACTGGGGCCCCTGAGGACTAAAGGGGCCACTGCTGCCACCCACTGCTTTGTGGCATACTGTGAGCCTGGGTTGGAGTGGAGGAGGGGGACCCAAAAATGATATCTTTGCACCACAGCATGGATTCCCAGGATGGCAGGGGACAGAGCAGCAGTGTGAGATGAGGAACAGAGGTTGGGGCTAGCGGGTCGCTGCTAATACCATGTTACAGAAGGATGGTATGGGGATTATAGCACCCTCCACGGTTTGGCGGTCTGCGCTACAAGATAACACCCCCCCCCCCCATGTATGAAACAATGACACAAATTTTTCCACACAGTCAGACACACACATTTAACGAAGAATACAACAGCTCCCACCCACATATCCCTCCCTACACATGACTCTTTCCACCAAAGAACTCACCAAGGGGTGCAGCTTCTGTACAGGGTGGAGAAGGGAGGGAGCAGGATCCATCATGCTGGCTGTGCTTGTGCTGCCCGGGAGGAGAGAAGAGGAGGTCGGGACACAGGAGGGGAGGGGCCAGCCTGTATGGGAGCTCAGCTCATTGGTGGCTGGTCCCAGGAGAGGGGCAGGCCCTAGTATTCAATTTGTACAGCTGTGTAGGCTCCGTACTGGCTGCACTGTGCACTGTGTGAGTGACAGTGTGACCAGCCCTGAACGGCTTTCAGAGCTATCAGTGCAGCGAGGAGCAAAAGCTGCAACACCTCCCGGCCACATGAATGTGCAAGCACAGCACAGACCTTGGTGTTGGTCCCTATGTGCAAAACTTTTCAGAGAGCTCCAAATAATAACCACCCAATTTCCTTCTCATCTGGATTGAGTAGGAGAACGGTGGGACCGATGGAAGGGGTCTATCACACCAACGCGTTTCAAAAGTAAATCCTTCCTCAGGGTGTGTCACACCCTGAGGAAGGATTTACTTTTGAAACGCGTTGGTGTGTACAGAGAGGGGTACGGACAGCTTCTGGATAGACCCCTTCCATCGGTCCCACCGTTCTCCTACTCAATCCGGATGAGAAGGAAATTGGGTGGTTATTATCTGGAGCTCTCTGTCCCTCACTCTCTTTTTTAATTGATTTTACTTGTATTGGAAATATATTTTTTATACCATTTACAATATATTACCCATTTTTTGGAAATCCCGTTGTTTGGAGTTGGGAATCCATTGTGCTGGCCGAGACAAGACAAAGAAACCCCTATGTGAACATAGGGAATTGATATCAGGTCAGTACCATCTAAAATACAGTGTGTGATTGACACCGAAAATTGAAGATTTAAAAGAAACCATGATGTGCACATAGGGACCTATTATCAGGTCAGGTGTAAACTCCCCTTGCTTGGATGAAAGTGTTAAGGACCTAGTGGATTTGAACCTGTAAAGAAACCTTGTTTTGCACATAGGGACCAACACCAAGGTCAGTGTGGTCCCATAGGGTATAGACCCTGGAACATCGTGTACATCCTATTGGACCTAACTAGCGCTGGGAAGCTACCCTCTATTTGTTCTCCTGGTCCATATGTAAAGGGGTGGTGCTCCTGGATAGCGATCCAGCTGCGGTTAAGAGCGCTGTTAAACTGATAATCAATTTTGTTTGAACTGTGGGAGAGGGCAGTTGGGATTAGTCCGGGTGAGGGGGAGGTTGGGGTTAGGCTGTGGGAAGGGAAGGTTGGGGATAGAATGTGGGAGAGGGAGGTTGGGGTTAGGCTGTGGTAGGAGGAGGTTAGGGTTAAGGCCCATACACACTTGACGATTTTCAGCTGAAAATCGCTCAAAACAGCCGTTTTGAACGATTTTCGGCTCAAAATCGCCTAGTGTGTATGGCCCAGAGATTGCCCACTAGCTAGGAAATTGGTTCATCTGCTGGTTTTACCAGCAGATGAGGCGATGATGGATGGTTTTTCATCCATCATCGCCATGTGTGTACGCCTGCCGGGCTGAAAGATTAACCACTTTCAGCCCGGCGGACCGCCCCGCTGCCCCCCCGCCTGTCATACTCACGCCTGTCATACTCACGCCTGTCAGCTCTCCCTCTGGCCGGCTGGCGCTGCTGCTGCTGCTGCTCCCCGGCCAGGTTAAACACCCGGCTGGCCCCGCCCCCCGCCCTGCACAACACGGAGCAGACAGCACAGAAGTGCTGTCTGCCCAGCTAAACACACTGACCACCAATGTTTATATATTTCTGCCCACTGCCACCAATGTATTAATTTAAAGGCAGCAAATATTGAATGCAGGAAGCAATAAGATCATTGCTGAGAAGTTACTTTTTTACAATAAATATGCCCGCTTTGTAACGTAATATAAAAATTCTTTAGCTTATGATAACCTGCTTCCGCCTTGGTGGAACGCAGGAAGCAATTTGCTCACGTACCCGGCTTGAGGATGGAACGCAAGCAGCGTCACATCCTACAAAGCACCACCTGACCGGACGCCCAGAAGTAAGTCTGTATGACTACTTCCTTCTTCTGGAACGCACGCCGCACGGAAGACGCGGCGATACAGAACTTTGTGTGACACGCACGCCACCCCACGAGCGGGCGGCGGGAACACGGGCACCGGACAGGTATGTGATTAACTTAACGGCTGATTTTCTTTAATATTGCTGGCCTGGATAGGCTGGAGATTTATCTTGATGGGCGTACTCTGTGGCATATAAGGCTTAGCGCAGGGGGATAGTGTCATCGCTGACAGCAGGAGATCAGGCTGGAACAAAGTCTTGAAAAAGGGTCGTGCAATGGCCCGAAACGTCGACTATCATGTTGAATTTTAAGAGGATGAATTAAAGTTTGGAAGTTTTAAACTCTCTTTTCTGAAGTCTGGTGAGTGCGCTCTGTGGATACTATTTCCCTGTATGGATATGGATTGGCACACTTAGGATCCCCTCTGTGAAGCCTGGGCTCATCTGGCACCCCAGCAAGCGTCTCCAGGAATATTGTGAGTGCTGCTTTATACTTTGGATATATTGGAGGACTTGTTTTCTTGTCACTCTTTAAAGTGCACCCATTTGAAGCTAAGCCGATTGGAGCACCCTGAGGATATATTGAGTATACTATAGTCTATTTGACAATACAGTTTATTGTTGATTGGCTCAGTCCCTTGCTAAATTATTGATTTTATATATATGTTGTTCGTGTTGCATATTAAATGTTTGCTGTCCAGGCTTATATATAGTGGTATTTTCCACCCCAGTGTTATTTTCTGTGCTTCTTTGTACATTCTCATCATGGCGGCCGGTATGGCTATCCTGGATGAGAACATGCTCAGTGACGCTGAGAATGTGCAGATAAGTTTGACCGATGATGAAGTTGATAAATTCCTGTTTTCAGAGGTAGATTTTGAGAGATTGCCCTCACAGACTCCATCTGATAGATTTAATAAATTGATGAAAATTAAGAAACGTGAAATAGATCTGTTACTTCATGGGCAATTTTTGTCGGACTACTACCGAAAAAAGCGAGTCCCACGAGGTTTTAGAATTGCTAATACCCCCACCATCGGGCGCAGGAACCCCAGTTTCTGTGTTAGATGGTGTGGGGTATTAAATAAATGTTCACTAGATTTGATAGCTCTAGTAATAGAGGAAGTAAGTGGTGAACTCGCTAAAATAAAAACTGATATCAAGGAACTAGAAAAGGAATCACTAACCATATTAAAAAATGACAAAAGTGATGATTGGTTGGGCCTTTTACAAGAGCAGGTTGAAAGATACAAAACTGAATTGGTAGCCTTCAAACGAAAAAAAATTAGAACAAGTGGAACATGATTACCAGCAGCACAATGTGTATCGCTGGCTGGCTGGTGATGACAGGTCCCGGGGTAACTCAGGTGGTAAATTTAAAAGTCGGTACAGGGGTCAATTTTCCAGAAAAGGAGATAACAGTGATAGATTTAATTCCTATTCCTCATCAGAAACAGAGTCTGGTGATATGCTGCCACCCTCGGGGGCGTCTACTAGCTCCACTAGGGTTCCTTTTTTAGGGAAGGGCCTGGGCCTGCGAGATGGCCCAAGAACAGAAAAAGACCACACCCGAGGCGCGGTGGGTGGAAGGAAAAGAGGCCGCCCGAGGGGCAGCAAATCGACCCGGAATTAATATTTAATCTATCTTCTCACGCACTAACTAAAGCAGAGCAATCCCTTCTACTAAAAGGCTTATCTTTTATTCCCACAAATCCCCATGACACTTTCAAATGGCAAATAGATCAATATAAGATTGGAAGAAAAATGAGGTTGCGGGAATACTTCGATAATAAACCACCAGACCCCTTACGCAGAGAAGCGGCCATAAAACCCTTCAAAAAACCAAGTCACTTTGACCCACCCTCATACAATGCAAGTTTAAAAACCTTTTTGCGAGTAGTTGATAGAGATTGTAAAAGTTCAGTAACAAAGAATAGTAAGAACACATTTGACAATCTAACTAATGAGGAAAGACGTGCCCTAACATCTTTAAAGAACAATAATAATCTGGTTATAAGGAACGCCGATAAAGGCGGGGCAGTTGTCCTACAGGACTTCTCTACTTACAATAGAGAGGTCATGAGACAGCTGTCGGATACACTGACCTACCAGCAAGTCCCTAAAAACCCTATGCCAACGGTAAAAACTAAAGTTGATTCTCTCCTGGCCCTAGGCAGCAGCCAGGGCTGGTTGGATGAGGATGAGGCAGCCTTTCTGACAGTAGAGCATCCGGTCTGTCCGGTGCTCTACACATTACCGAAGATTCATAAAACTTTGGACAATCCCCCAGGACGGCCCATTATTTCGGCCAGGGGCTCTGTTTTACAACCCCTGGCGAAATATTTGGACCATTACTTGCAGCCCCTTGTGAGAAATACGGGAACATACCTCAAGGATACTGGTCACTTGCTATGTGATTTGGACCGATTGGGGGCCCTTCCGGATGAATATGTATTGGGCACACTAGATGTATGCTCGTTATACACGATTATACCCCATTCAGAGGGTTTGCAAGCAGTTAGGGAGGCTTTGACCCAAGGAAAGGAGGGTGGGCCCCCTACTGAATTTTTGGTATCTCTACTTGAAATTGTACTAAGGGAAAATCATTTCATGTATGAGGGCATGCACTACATCCAGTTGGCTGGCACGGCTATGGGGTCCAATGTGGCCCCTAGCTACGCCAACCTTTATATGGATGCCTATGAACGTGATAACATCATTCCAACATATCATGACTGTTTGATATACTTTAAGCGTTTTATAGATGACATATTTGTGATATGGAAGGGCACCAAAGAAACATTCCATCTAATGGTAGAGACGCTAAATAACATCAATAGCCCAGTCCGCTTCACAGCAGAGTGTGATCCGATCCGCATAAATTTCTTGGATGTGACAATCTTCCGCAATGAGAGGGGTCTACAATATACCCTTTATAGGAAGGAAACAGACCGAAATACCCTCCTTTGGGCCACCAGTCACCATCCCCCTCAATTGAAATCAAATTTGCCGGTATCCCAGTTCCTGAGGGTCATGCGTAACAATTCTGATCCAGCGCGTGCAGAGACCCAGATCCAGGATTGTATCGACCGATTTATCATGAGGGGATATAGTAAACATGATGTCCAACAAAGTCTAATAAAGGCCAGAGCCACTCACCAGAGCATTGCACGAAGAACACCTCGGTCCAATGAAGACAGGATTGTATTGAACATACATTGCGATACTAATCTGAATACCACACAGAAGGCACTGAAGAAAAACTGGCACCTTGTAGCAACGGATCCAGCGTTCAAAAAGCTACAACACACCAAGCCTCTGATAAGTATCACTAGAGGACGCAACCTTAAGGATACCCTATACCGCACGAGTACAAAACACACTACGACGGTTGACACCATGTGGCTATCCAAGAAAAAAGGTTGCATTAAATGCCTTGGGTGCACCACTTGCCAAGGCCTGATTGTGGGCCAGTATTTCTGCCACCCACATAGTGGTAAGAAGATCCAGTTACGACATAAATTGCACTGTCTTTTGGACCATATAATATATTTCCTCACGTGCCCTTGTGGGCTAATGTACGTAGGAAAGACGGTGAGGACATTACGTGAAAGAATGGGCCAACACAGGTACACAATCAGGGAAGCATTGTCGACTGGCACTACCGACAAACCTGTAGCGGCTCATTTTCTAAAAGAGAGGCACCAAGTTTCAAATCTTCGATACATGATAATCGATTGGATAGCCCCTAGTCCGAGGGGTGGTGATCGTGGACTATCTCTACTCAGAAAAGAGGCCTATTGGATACATTATTTGGACACAATTTCACCAAGAGGCCTCAATGAGAAAAATACTTTGTCAATTTTTCTGGACAGTTAGTAAACAGGGTATTTTTTGCCCTGCTGATACATGCCCATGTGATATATATAGGTTTTTTCTTGTGTTTTATGGCTTGGTTTAACATTGGTATGATTTCTGATTCTTTTTGTGTTTCCCCCTTTTCTTTGAGTTGGTGTAAATATTATTTGGTAGGTGACACATGGGTTAATATGGGCCTGGACAGTGTTATGCACATACTCTGGGGATGACTGACTGATTGGTCTGTTCTCTCCATGAATATGTGTATTTTAATTTTACTTGATTTTAACTGTATGACATGTGTAATTTGATGTAATAGACAGCGATGACCCGGTTCCCCTGTTGAAAGGCTCGTTTTTTGTCACAATAATTATGCCCGTTTTTGGACTATAATATTTTTCAGTAACCTGCTCCCACCTTGGTTGAATGCAGGAAGCAATAAGATCATTGCTGAGAAGTTACTTTTTTACAATAAATATGCCCGCTTTGTAACGTAATATAAAAATTCTTTAGCTTATGATAACCTGCTTCCGCCTTGGTGGAACGCAGGAAGCAATTTGCTCACGTACCCGGCTTGAGGATGGAACGCAAGCAGCGTCACATCCTACAAAGCACCACCTGACCGGACGCCCAGAAGTAAGTCTGTATGACTACTTCCTTCTTCTGGAACGCACGCCGCACGGAAGACGCGGCGATACAGAACTTTGTGTGACACGCACGCCACCCCACGAGCGGGCGGCGGGAACACGGGCACCGGACAGGTATGTGATTAACTTAACGGCTGATTTTCTTTAATATTGCTGGCCTGGATAGGCTGGAGATTTATCTTGATGGGCGTACTCTGTGGCATATAAGGCTTAGCGCAGGGGGATAGTGTCATCGCTGACAGCAGGAGATCAGGCTGGAACAAAGTCTTGAAAAAGGGTCGTGCAATGGCCCGAAACGTCGACTATCATGTTGAATTTTAAGAGGATGAATTAAAGTTTGGAAGATATATATATATATATATATATATATATTATTATATATAATATATATATTATTATATATAATATATATATTATTATTATTATATATAATATATATATTATTATTATTATATATAATATATATATATATTATTATATATAATATATATATATTATTATTATTATATATAATATATATATTATTATATATAATATATATATTATTATATATAATATATATATTATTATATATAATATATATATTATAATATATAATATATATATTATAATATATAATATATATATTATAATATATATTATTATATATAATATATATTATTATATATAATATATATTATAATATATATTATTATATATATATAATATATATATATATATATATATATTATATATATATATATATATATATATATATATATATATATATTATATGGCCAGGTAGCGTCCCAGGCGGGGGGGGCGCTCCGGCACTACTCGCTCCACTGGGGAAGGGGGTGTGATGCGGGTGCCGCTTTGCTCCACAGGGTATCGCTCCGAGGGAGGGAAGGGGCTGCGGGTGATGCGGCTGGCGCTGCATGGCTCCACGGGGGGGAGGCTGGCGGGTGATGCGGTGAGGGCTGCCACGTCGGAACCCTTGGAATTCAAACCCAGCCCATTTATAATGAAAGATTTTCAGCAAAGTCTTTCGCCCTTCTGAAAATCTCTTGCTCTTTGGGGACAATAGCTCAGTGTGTACGCACTACTTTGGTGAAAGATATATCTATCAAAGATTTTGGCAAAGTCTTTTGAAATGAAAATCTTCAAGTGTGTATGGGCCTTTAGGCTGTGGAAGGGGCATGTTGAATTTAGACTGTGGGAGGGGGAGATTGAGGTTAGGCTGTGGGAGAGGGAGGTTGGGGTTAGACTGAGGTTAGGGTTAGGCTGTGAGATGGGCAGGTTGGGGTTAGGCTGTGGGAGATGGAGGTTGCGGTTAGGCTGTGGTAGGAAGAGGTTAGGGTTAGCCTGTGGGATGGGCAGGTTGGGGTTAGGCTGTGGGAGAGGGAGGTTGCGGTTAGGCTGTGGTAGGAGGAGGTTAGGGTGCAGCTGTTGGAGGGGCAGGTTGGGGTTAGGCTGTGGGAGGGAGAGGTTAGTTAGGCTGTGAGAGGGGCAGGTTATGGTTAGCCTGTGGGAGGGGGAGGTTGGGGTTAGGCTGTGGGAGGGGAATGTTGAGGTTTAGGCTGTGGGAGGTTGGGGTTAGGCTGTGGAGAAGGGAGTTTTTGTCAGGGATGTGTCAGGATTCTGTCCGTTGGGATCCCCCTGTCAGTATTCCGACTGTCCGCATTTTGTACCTAACCCTAATTGTGCCCCGGGTTCAGTGCCTAAAGGGATAATGGCAGAGTGAAGACTTATAGACATAGTGACCTACTGTACTTGACCTTTTGACCGTCGACCTTGCCATTGTCGACCTAATGCTTGTGTTGACCTTCTGACCCTGTCCACCTTAGCTATGTCGAGCTATGTCATGTGTCGACATAAGCCCTGTCGACCTTTAGTGGCCGATCCAATGCATGTCGACCCTTCATAGTGTCGACCTAGCGATGTATCCCGTACTCACTGTGCACCCGCTTCCTGCTCTATTCCTATGAAGGTCTGTGTTATACATCATAGGAATCTGTAGCGTATTCTTTCAGACTCGCTTCATTACATCTTTATCTCTACAAATATAAATCGATAGATTTTCATATCAGTGACAGACCCTGTGTCACACGTACTATAATGCTCAGTGTGTATAAAATATGGCCGGCCGCGTCTTTCCCTCTCGCTTGCCAAGAATTCAGCCCCGCGAGCACTCGGTTCTGGGATGCACCAAGGAAATGATGTTTTTACTTTGGTTCACAGGATTATAAAGCGAAGGCCAATGAGCAACTATAGATTACTTTGGGCTTAATTGTCACTGGGCCTAATTCATGTCTGTACACAAATTTTTAAGCCAGGGAGCTACTAATCATCGCAAGTGAAGCTGTCACCCAGAAAAAAAGTGCAACTGCATACCCATACGCAGACTATACTGGTCCTAAGGAAACACACATGCCGACGCCATGTTTTTCGCACTTACATGGCCGCAGCTGAGGGGGTATATTCTCCCCTACCCGAAAATACCCATGACACGTTCTCATTGCCACCTCCACTCTCTACAGTGCAAGCTCAGTACATGCTCCGTTACACCGGAGACTACAGCAAACGAGAGGCCGTAACTGGGGAAAGGCAGGGGACGGGATTCCAAAGGGGGTGGGGCCATGGGAAAGAGGCAAGGACTCCAGATTTGCTGATGGCAGCACATTGATGGATGCTTTATGGGAAAAAGAATACGGACTAAGGGGCCCATTTATAACATTATTTGTGGCTAATTCCCCCAAAACACCCGTTTATCCCCTGAATGTATCAGTAGGGACACCAGCAAGAATCTCTCATCCCTCCTGCACCGCCACCGGCCACCTCCCTTCCACGGGGGATACGATGCTGTCCGATGTAACAATATCAGGCACCATCACATCGCAGTGGCGTTACTAGGCGGGTGCGGGGGGTGTGGCCCGCACGGGGTGTCACCAGTCAGTGGGGTGACACCAAATTTAGCCGCGCTGCCGCACCCGCTGCCGGTTTCATTCAGAGGGGAGAGAGAAGAGCGCATCGCACGTCTCTCCTTCCCCTCACTGTCCTCCTCCGCCGCCGCCGCTTCAGAGGGGAGGAGAGCGTTCAGCGCAAGGCGCATAACTCCTTCCCATTCACTGTGTCTATGAGTCTGTCCCTTTCTGGGCCAAGCTTGCGGGCCGGCTCCTGATTGGCTGCTGGACCGTGAGCCAATCAGAGCTCGTGGGCCGGCAGCCAATCAAGAGCCAGACCACGAGATATGATTGGCTGACAGGGACAGATTTAGAGACACAGTGAGGGGGAAGGAGATATGCGCCCTGCGCTGAGTGCTCCCCCCCTCTGAAGCGGCAGCAGAGGAGACACAGGACAGCAGGCCAGGGGGACACCGGACTGGGGTGAGGACAAAGAGTGGCGTGTGCTGCCCCCTCCCCCAACAGCAGCAGCAGATGGAGACAGCAATGGTGAGTTGCACTCTGCTGATGGGAAATTCTGGCACTGTGGGGGCATATCTGGCACTGTGGGGGCATATCTGGCACTGTAGGGGCATATGTGTTTCTGGCACTGTGGGGGCATATGTGTATCTGGCACTGTGGGGGCATATCTGGCACTGTGGGGGCATATGTGTATCTGGCACTGTGGGGGCATATGTGTATCTGGCACTGTGGGGGCATATGTGTTTTTGGCACTGCGGGGGCATATGTGTATCTGGCACTGTGGGGGCATATCTGGCACTGTGGGGGCATATGTGTATCTTGCACTGTGGGGGCATATGTGTTTTTGGCACTGCGGGGGGCATATGTGTATCTGGCACTGTGGGGGCATATCTGGCACTGTGGGGCATATCTGGCACTGTGGGGGCATATTTGGCACTGTGGGGGCATATGTGTATCTGGCACTGCAGGGGCATATGTGTATCTGGCACTGCGGGGGCATATGTGTATCTGGCACTGTGGGGGCATATGTGTATCTGGCACTGTGGGGGCATATCTGTAGGTGGCACTGTGGGGAATATCTGGCACTGTGGGGGCATAAGTGTATCTGGCACTGTGGGGGCATATGTGTATCTGGCACTGTGGAGGCATATGTGTATTTGGTACTGTGGGGGAATATCTGGCACTGTGGGGGCATATATGGCACTGTGGGGGCATATGTTTAATGGGCATCACATTGTGCGGTGTAATGGGCAGCAAGGTGTGCGGCATAATGTGTAATTAGCATCACAGTGTGCGGCGTATTATGTAATTAGCATTGCGGTGTGGGGCGTAATGTGTAATTGGCATCATGGTGTGCGGCATAATGTGTAATGGCATTATGGCATGTGGCTTTATGTGTAATGGGCATTACAAAGTTCACTAAAATTTGCAATCTGCAGGAACACAATACACTCATGGTACAGGCCATGCCCCTTTCTGATAAGCCACACACCCAATTTTTCCAACGCGCCCCGGCGCGCACAGGCATCCCCGGCTCCATCTTCAAGAAAGTTGGGGGGCCTGGTGGTGGTGGTGGTGACACCGTGAGTTCTACGCCGGGTGACAACAACCCTAGTGACACCACTGGGCTACCACTCTCAAATCAGGCTCTGCCTGTAAACACTGATCTAAGAGTGCCTCTCCCGCATCTGAGGTGATTTTTTTCATTGTAGTATTTTTGGGCTCACATAGAAACTGTTTCCTGTTGAATCACTAGAACAGGTTGAGCTATTCTGATACTAATTATTTTAAACACACACACACACACATGGTTGAGATTACCAAAGTGCTCTGACTAGCCCCTGATGAAGTCTCATCTGACACGAAACGCGTTGGAAAATACAGCTAGTTAACCTTAAATGTACATTGATATAGCTTCATCCAACATTTTATCTACTAAAAAAGAGACTTTTAATATAAAAAATAAAAATTCTTATGGACTTCGTCAAGATGTAACTTGTACAGCAATGGTACAAAGGGGACATTTACCAGTGACAAAAACTAGACCAGCCGCAGCCCCGGGAATGCCCACATCCGCCGCAGCCCCGGGAATGCCCAGATGTGCTGCAGACCCGGGAATGCCCAGATGTGATGCAAAACCAGGAATGACCAGATGCGTTGCAGCCCACAGGAATGCCCAGATGTGCCGCAGCCACAGGAGTGCCCAGATGTGCTGCCGCCCCGGGAATGCCCAGATGTGTTGCGGCCCTGGGAATGCCCAGATGTGTTGCAGCCCTGGGAATGCCCAGATGCACTGCAGCCCTAGGAATGCCCAGATGTGCCGCAGCCCAAGGGAATGCCCAGATGCACCGCAGTCATGGGAATGCCCAGATGCACCGCAGCCCTAGGAATGCCCAGATTCACAGCTGCTCTGGGAATGCCCAGATGAGTCTCAGCCCTGGGAGTGCCCAGATGCATTGCAGCCCCGGCAGTGCCCAGATGAGTTGCAGCCCAGGGAATGCCCAGATACCCCGCAGCCCCCGGGAATGCCCAGAAACGCAGCAGCCCTGGGAATGCCCAGATGTGCTGCAGACCCGGGAATGCCCAGATGTAAAGCAAAACCGGGAATGACCAGATGCGTTGCAGCCCACAGGAATGCCCAGATGCACCGCAGCCCTGGGAATGCCAAGATGTGCCGCAGCCCCGGTAATGCCCAGATGTGCTGCAGCACTGGGAATGCCAGATGCACCGCAGCCCCGTGAATGCCCAGATGCACTGCAGCCCCGGGAATGCCCAGATGCACTGCAGCCCCAGGAATGCCCAGATGTGCCGCAGCCCCGGGAATTGCCAGATGCATTGCAGGCAGCCCACAGGAATGCCCAGATGCACTGCAACCCTGGGAATGCCCAGATGCACTGCTGCCCCGGGAATGCCCAGATGCGTCTCAGCCCCAGTAGTGCCCAGATGCGTTGCAGCCCTGGGAATGCCCAGATGCACTGCAGCCCTAGGAATGCACAGATGTGCCGCAGCCCAAGGGAATGCCCAGATGCACCGCAGCCTTAGGAATGCCCAGATGCACTGCAGCTCCGGGAATGCCCAGATGCATCTTAGCCCCGGGAGTGCCCAGATGCATTGCAGCCCAGGCAGTGCCCTTATGCGTTGCAGCCCAGATGCACCGCAGCCCCAAGTATGTCCAAATACACCGCAGCCCCCGGGAATGCCCAGATACGCCGCAGCCCTGGGAATGCCCAGATGTGTAGCACAACCAGGAATGCCCAGATGCACCACAGCCCTGGGAATGCCCAGATACACAGGAGCCCAGGGAATGCCCAGATGTGCCGCAGCCCCGGGAATGCCCAGATGTGCCGCAGCCCCGGTAATGCCCAGATGCGCTGCAGCCCCCGAGAATGCCCAAATCCGCCGCAGTCCCCGGAATGCCCAGATCAGACACAGCCCCGAAAATGCCAAGATGTGCCGCACCCTCCGGACTGCCCAGATCAGCCGCAGCCCCTGTAATGCACAGATGCGCCCAGCAGTTTTTCCTATGAAATGACAAATTTTTGCTAAAATATCCTATTGCAACAAGAGATCTGCCATAAATCTATCCGCATCATCCATTTATGGATCCATTCAGCGTGTTTTATATGCTTTTCTCTTCCCGTTGATCTCCCCCAGTTCCTCGCTGCGTGCCTTAGTTCTTTATTCCAATTTCAGCTGTTATTTTTAACACCCACTTAGAATAAAAGGCATATACCCTCCATTCGTACTACGCCGGAGAAGCAGGGCCCTGTAAACAAACTGCCAATAGGTTGTCATAGCAACTGTGAGGGGATCTGCAGGCATTGGATACACAGCTTTACAACCAGACCATGCCTTCAATCGGCAGCGAGGTATAAATCCTCTATATATAAAGGCTGCTGACTATTTTGGTTCCAGCGAATGCAGGCAGAGTACAAATGAGGGAACCTACGCACGGTTTTGAATGATTTGCTATGGCTGAATGAGGCGTCTTTTCTACCAGTCCACTTATTTTAATTATATGCGTAGATTTGTATTGTTTATCAGCGCCCCGGCGTGCTGCATTACAATGAAGATTTCTGCAGAGCTAGGCATGCACGCCGAAACAATCAGTCATTTGAATTCTAAATAAAATCCAGCGCCACCCACCGGCTTACCCCCTCCCCATTGTACCGGCAGCACTGGGAGGGCCTAGACTGACGCAGTGAATGTATTGGGGGCAGCAGTTTATGTGGTCCTCTCTCACACAGATACCGCACTACAGTGAATGCATCCTGCAGTGCACATGACGCGTTACACTGCAAATTTCCCCTGGCTCTAAATATAGTTCCAGAGCTAGGCCCGATCAAAATGCACCAGTGCACCCATTGTAAGGCAGTCATGGTGAAATCACAGAACATGCGTTCTGTTGTATCGCACACCAGAAGGATGCTTACTTATACAGAATAAGGTCTGCAACAATGTCGGAGGTAGGAAGCAATGGTGTAGCTACCATAGGTGCGGGGGGTGCAGCTGTTATGGGGCCCAGAGCTGAGAGCGGCCACCTTCCCTGTCACAGTTACATGTGTTATATACAGGGTGTAGCTACCATAGGTGTAGGGAGTGCAGCTGCTATGGGGCCCAGAGCTGAGAGGGGCCACCTTCCCTGTCACAGTTACATGGGTTATATACAGGGGTGTAGCTACCATAGGTGCGGGGGGTGCAGCTGCTATTGGGCCCAGAGCTGAGAGGGGCCACCTTCCCTGTTACAGTTACATGTGTTATATACAAGGGTGTAGCTACGATAGGTGCAGGGGGTGCAGCTGCTATGGGGCCCAGAGCTGAGAGGGGCCACCTTCCCTGTCACAGTTACATGTGTTATATACAGGGGTGTAGCTACCATAGGTGCAGGGGGTGCGGCTGCTATGGGGCCCAGAGCTGAGAGGGGCCACCTTCCCTGTCACAGTTACATGGGTTATATACAGGGATGTAGCTACCATAGGTGCAGCTGCTATGGGGCCCAGAGCTGGGAGGGGCCACCTTCCCTGTCACAGTTACATGTGTTCTACACAGGGGTGTAACTACCATAGGTACAGAGGGGGCAGCTGCTATGGGGCAGCTGCACCCCCTGTAGAGCTAAGAGGGGCCACCTTCCCTGCCACAGTTACACGTGGTTTATAAAGGGATGTAGCAAGCATAGGTGCAGGGAGTGCAGCTGCTATGGGGCCCAGAGCTGAGAGGGGCCACCTTTCCTGTCACAGTTACATGTGTTCTACACAGGGGTGTAACTACCATAGGTACAGGGGGTGCAGCTGCTATGGGGCAGCTGCACCCCCTGTAGAGCTAAGAGGGGCCACCTTCCCTGCCACAGTTACACGTGGTTTATAAAGGGATGTAGCAAGCATAGGTGCAGGGAGTGCAGCTGCTATGGGGCCCAGAGCTGAGAGGGGCCACCTTCCCTGTCACAGTTACATGTGTTATATACAGGGTGTAGCTACCATAGGTGCAGGGGGTACAGCTGCTATGGGGCCCAGAGTTAAGAGGGGGCACCTTCCCTGTCACAGTTACATGTGTTATATACAGGGTATAGCTACCATAGGTACATGGGGTGCAGCTGCTGTGGGGCCCAGAGCTGAGAGGGGCCACCTTCCCCATGACAGTTACATGTGTTATATACAGGGGTGTAACTACCATAGGTGCAGATGCTATGGGGCCCAGAGCTGGGAGGGGCCACCTTCCCTGTCACAGTTACATGAGTTATATACAGGGTGTAGCTACCATAGGTGCGGGGGGTGCAGCTGTTATGGGGCCCAGAGCTGAGAGCGGCCACCTTCCCTGTCACAGTTACATGTGTTATATACAGGGTGTAGCTACCATAGGTGTAGGGAGTGCAGCTGCTATGGGGCCCAGAGCTGAGAGGGGCCACCTTCCCTGTCACAGTTACATGGGTTATATACAGGGGTGTAGCTACCATAGGTGCGGGGGGTGCAGCTGCTATTGGGCCCAGAGCTGAGAGGGGGCACCTTCCCTGTTACAGTTACATGTGTTATATACAAGGGTGTAGCTACGATAGGTGCAGGGGGTGCAGCTGCTATGGGGCCCAGAGCTGAGAGGGGCCACCTTCCCTGTCACAGTTACATGTGTTATATACAGGGGTGTAGCTACCATAGGTGCAGGGGGTGCGGCTGCTATGGGGCCCAGAGCTGAGAGGGGCCACCTTCCCTGCCACAGTTACACGTGGTTTATAAAGGGATGTAGCAAGCATAGGTGCAGGGAGTGCAGCTGCTATGGGGCCCAGAGCTGAGAGGGGCCACCTTCCCTGTCACAGTTACATGTGTTCTACACAGGGGTGTAACTACCATAGGTACAGGGGGTGCAGCTGCTATGGGGCAGCTGCACCCCCTGTAGAGCTAAGAGGGGCCACCTTCCCTGCCACAGTTACACGTGGTTTATAAAGGGATGTAGCAAGCATAGGTGCAGGGAGTGCAGCTGCTATGGGGCCCAGAGCTGAGAGGGGCCACCTTCCCTGTCACAGTTACATGTGTTATATACAGGGTGTAGCTACCATAGGTGCAGGGGGTACAGCTGCTATGGGGCCCAGAGTTAAGAGGGGGCACCTTCCCTGTCACAGTTACATGTGTTATATACAGGGTATAGCTACCATAGGTACATGGGGTGCAGCTGCTGTGGGGCCCAGAGCTGAGAGGGGCCACCTTCCCCATCACAGTTACATGTGTTATATACAGGGGTGTAACTACCATAGGTGCAGATGCTATGGGGCCCAGAGCTGGGAGGGGCCACCTTCCCTGTCACAGTTACATGTGTTATATACAGAGATGTAGCTACCATAGGTGCAGGGAGTGCAGCTGCTATGGGGCCCAGAGCTGAGAGGGGCCACCTTCTCTGTCACAGTTACATGGGTTATATACAGGGATGTAGCTACCATAGGTGCATGGAGTGCAGCTGCTATGGGGCCCAGAGCTGAGAGGGGCCACCTTCCCTGTCACAGTTACATGTGTTCTACACAGGGGTGTAACTACCATAGGTACAGGGGGTGCAGCTGCTATGGGGCCCAGAGCTGAGAGGGGCCCCTTCCCTGTCACAGTTACATGTGTTATATACAGGGGTGTAACTACCATAGGTGCAGATGCTATGGGGCCCAGAGCTGGGAGGGGCCACCTTCCCTGTCACAGTTACATGTGTTATATACAGAGGTGTAGCTACCATAGGTGCAGGGAGTGCAGCTGCTATGGGGCCAGTGCTGAGAGGGGCCACCTTCCCTGTCACAGTTACAAGTGTTATATACAGGGTTGTAGCTACAATAGGTGCCGGGGGTACAGCTGCTATGGGCAGGGCTGGCTTAAGCCTTCACTGGGCCTGGGTCACTTTAGACAGGGGGGGCCCCCTCCCACCTGTTATTACTGGCCGCAAACTGCATGGGAGAATATTACACTGTCAAAACACTGAGTAAAGGCAGATAGGTGAAGCTGTAGCACAACCCATACACTCCCATACACAACCCCCCCCCTCCCCCAAAAAAACCATGTCAACCACAGGGCGCTCCCCTCCCCCTCTGCAGAGAGTCGGGCAGTGGGAGTACAGAGGACAGGCTGCCGCGGCACCATGGCCTCTCTACCCCACTGCTCAGTGCCATGTGCTGAGCAGGGGAGAGTTGCAGCCCTCACTCCCTAAGCAATTGTCCCGCCAGCACACAGCCTGCACCATCAGCAAATTATTATTTTATTCTATTTTTTTTTTTTTTAAACAGGGACGCGGCCACGCCCCCTGCTGTTGACAATGCCCCCTATTATTGGTCACACCCAATTTACTTCCAGTGGCCCTGGATGGGGCTACTTGGTATAACGGAAGACTTGGTACAACAACAGGAGATGAGATATCAATATAAGGCACCAGCTTGGTCCTTGAAGTTCAGGGCCCATGGATGACTCTCCGGAGTTTACCATGTTCCCTATATTGCCCATATTTGATGTGTGTCAGTGTGGACAGGTTTTACGTGTCGAGTATTTGGATGTTTGGACATTTTTGTTATTTTATATTTCTTTTTTATGTTTATATTATCTTTGTAAATAATTGTACAATCAGTATTAGTGATGTTTGTATGGGGTACAAACTACGCAATTTGTACCCAGCGTGACATCGCCACCAAGGTGACCTGGGATTATTAAGCATGCCACCATGTGGAGGCTGCCAGTGCTTCAGCGAGTCTGTATGCACTTGTCAATGCTGGCAGCACTGGTAGCCTCAATGTGGTGGCATTCTTGATTTTTCCCTGGCCACCAGTGCCAGATTAAGGTATAAATGGGCCTGGATCTGAAAATGATCAAGGGCCTATTATGCACAATAATAAGGGGTTGTGGCCAGCACCTAATAATGTTGGGGGTGTGACCAGTGTTCTGGTTGGGTGGTCTGCTCATGGGTGTGTCTGTATTTGTGTAAATGCTTTCAACTAATTATATATGCCTGGAAAAGGCAAGGGGCTGGCATAGGAAAAATGCAGGGAAATATGTTGGCGGGTGCACCCCAAAGGTGCACCCGCAGGACGCCGATGTCCTAAGATACTTGCGGGGTGAGGCGGCACTCCAGTCATAAAAAGAATACTGAAAGCCAAAACTTGGTAGACAGCATTTCAGCTTCTTTTATGTGGTCACCTAAGTTTATCACACCATATACCCCTTATACAAATCATGCAACACAATAGTCACCCCCTTATACTGTACTTGTCTCTTACACATTATGCCACATTGACTGAGCCAAAATTCACACTATGTCACATCGATTGAGTTAAAATTCACATTATGCCACACGGATTAAGGCAAAAATTCACATTTTGCCACATGGATTGAGCCAAAGTACACACTATACCAATCAGATTGAGCAATAATGCACAATATGCTTCATAAACAGGTGCAGTGCGCGCCTACGGTGTCCATTAAAAATATACACCATAATGCCCATTACATGTTAAGCCACACACCATAATGTCCATTAAATATTATGCCAAACACCATAATGCCTATTAAAAATTATGCTACATAAGTGCTGCTTACCTACATGCTCATTGCCAGGGGTTCCATGCTCATGGCCAGGGATTCCATGCTCATTGCTATGTGGGATTACCTGCTCATTGCTAAGGGGAATACATGCTCACGGTAACTGGGGGTCAGCCGCCGAGCAGAAATGACAGCCATTGACACCCGGGCAGAGAGCAGGGGGCAGCCAGGCTGTATTGAGAGCACTGCTATTTGAAATAATACCCCTTTCACACCAGAAAATGCAGGGACTTACCCAAGAGTATGGACCCAGGATCATGCTGGGACATTCCCGGGCTTACCCCTTTTACACAAGCCTAGTCCCTGCATTTTCTGGTGTGAGGGGGAGAGAATACCACCCCCACCTTTAACCAACCGGCTATATCTTTGGAACCAACTGACCCATTTACATGAGACCAGTATCATATTGAAGAACTTTTGAGTGGACTTCGAATGATTTTGGTCCTGTAAAACTGGGCCATTTGGTTCCATAGAAATCTGCCCTTAAACAACATGAACAGCCATGAAATTACATTTCAGTGGCGTAACAAGAAATAATGCCACACACCCCCCCCCCACCATGGCTGGTACAGATACAGTATACCAGGGTGGCAGGGGGAGGCGAGGTGGTACCCCGTACCTGTGGGTGCAGCGGCTGAGGGAACAGAAGGGTGCCAGGGGACCTGGTTCGGTGTCCACAGTGTCTGGGAACTGAAGCGCTGAGAGCGGTCTCTGCGGACGGACGGAGGCGGCAGAGTTTGACAATTCAAAAGATAGGCAGCTGATTGGCTAAGTGTGCGCTCTCTCTCAGCCAAACAGCACCGCTGTCTACGTCCACAGTGTTTGCTCTCAGGGCTTCAGTTGCCGGACACTGTGGCGCTGTCGCTTCACAGGGGGGGGGGGGGGGGGGGGGCGTAACAAAAGCACCCACAGACCCCGGTGCCCACACTTAGGGCCTTATTTTGGTTCATTCTTTCTTACAAAATCCTTCTTAGATGGGCAAAACCATGTGCACTGCAGGTGGGGCAGATGTAACGTGTGCAGAGAGAATTAGATTTGGGTGGGGTTTTACTTCAAAGTGAGATCTATATTGCAGTGTAAAAATAAAGCAGTCAGTATTTTCCCTGCACAGAAACAAAATTACTCACCCAAATCTAATTCTCTCTGCACGTTACATCTGCCCCCCCTGCAGTGCACATGGTTTTGTCCATCTAAGAAGGATTTTGTCAGAAAGAATGAACTAGAATAACCCCCTTAGTCAGCGCCTCCCCGCCTTTGCGGGGTCTGCGGCGCTATAGTTATGCCACTGACTGGGGTCCATACGTCACCAACCCGGCAATTACCCAGTTCTGAGGTGTGATGTGAAAGGGGTATAACTGATTTTTTTTTTTAATCTGTCATTCATCAAATGGAACTTAACATTATGGAAAAATTCTGCAGTTCAGTGAAGTACTTATAATTCCAATGAGGCCTCTAGCTGCCATATATCACACAACTACAGTAGCTGTACTCTGTTTCTCCTAACGCTCATTACAATATATATTTGTTTATTTTTTCCTTTCCTCTGTTTCCCAGCAGGCGCAGGCCAACATGGACTGGCACTTTTCACAGGCGCAGAGACCGGGGACCAGTGGGTTAGTACAGCTTGGAAATTTTTTCAATGATATTCTGATATATCAATATTATTATTGTTGTTAATTGTAATTATTGTTATTATAAATATTAATCTTATTATTATTAATTATATAATAACAATGGGAAGGTCAACAGTCAAAGGTTGACATGACTATTTTTTTAACTTTTTTTTGTGCCGACATGTGCCGACAGACCGTATTTTCTATACCCTACCATCTACTAGTGGTGGGAGAATATAAAATGATAGTTACTGTAAAAGCGGATTAGGTAAAAAAACGGAACCAGAATCATGATTATCATTTATTTATATGGCGCCACAAGGGTTCCACAGCGCCTGGCAATACATAGATGAGTATAAAACAATAAAATAACGAATTACAGTACAACGCAAATTAGTACAAGTACATGGTAATTAAAGACCATTGCATCAGAGGACAGGACACGGACGCAATTATCAGGGTGGCCGAGATTATATTCTAAGACACACTTGAGGAGAGAGGGCCCTGCTCGTGACAGCTTACATTCTAAAGGAATAGACCCGGAACGCTGGCCTGGAGGGGCTCCATTTAGTAAACTTGTAGTGCGGGTCCCTTTATGGGTGATGATTCTGCATACCTGCCAACATTTAAGATGAGACACGCGGGAGCAGGCACGCTGCAAATTTTTTGGGGCGTGACCTGCCGAAAAGGGGGCGTAGTCTATACTTGCGGCGCTGCCGTGAGGCCACGCCCCCCGTTTCTCGCCGCTGTGGGGGCATTCCCAGCAGCTCTGTAAGCTGCTGGCCAGCCCCCAGCCCCTCTGCCTGAAAGAATAGACGCTACGCATGCGCACAGGGGGGGCTCCCAACTGCCCCCCCACCGCGGTTCACTGCCGGCCACAGGAGGGACGCGGGAATGTCCAAAAATACCGGAACGTTCACGCGATAAGCGGGACAGTTGGGAGGTATGAGTCTGACCCATCCTGTGCCTGTGACAGCTGTCACCAGGGATATGTGAAGGCAGACTCCCCGTATGCTTCTTTGACTGCTCCGGTTTTAACTACATCCCCGGACCGTACAGGGAGGCTGTAAACAGGGGTAATAAGGAAGGGTGTGACCACAAGAAGGGGGTGGCCACGCCCTTTGGAAGAAAAACTGTATTCTTTTTTTTATTTCTGGATGGGCAGCAGGGTGGGGTGCGAGTGGGTGGGATTGCACACAAGGAGGGAGGACAGACTGCCGCTGCCTCTCTCCCCAGCTCAGCAGACAGCACTCAGTGGCAGAGACTGCTGCATGGTGATGGTCCAGTACTCCAGGTTCCGGACAGTTTTGGTTTTGACATAATCCCGGTAAAAGCTTATTGCTATGGCTAACTTCTAACACTGTCACATAAATTCCTAGATACGGCGTGTAAGTAGTATAATCACATAGAGAAGATAGAAGTTTTGTACAATGAAGTAACATCCTCCTTATTTTCTATTTACCATATTCCCCGCTGATTATCTGCTCTCTCAGCGCTCAGCCTGCAGAGGAAGCCGGTGTCTGGCCGAACAACCCTGTGGAAACAGAGCGGCTCCAGGCCATGATCCTGGCATCAGCAACCGGTGAGAATTTAAAACTATTTTGCATAATATTCCAAACGTCTCCCAAAAATATGACACACAACGCTCTGCCCCTGGGGGTGATTCAGACGTGGACAGAGGGAGCATTGTAGTAAAGCAGCAGCAAAGGGGCATGGCCACCGGATGGGGGTGGGGCCTCCGCTAGGGGTGTGGCCACGCCCCTGTGAAATAAATAAACTAGAAGGAGAGAGAGAGAGAGCATGTGCTGAGCTGGGGAGAAAGGCTGTGCTGCGGCCTGTCATCTCTCTCCCCACTGCCCAGCTCCCTGCAACGAGGGAAAAAAGTACCCGCCACCCCCACCACGTTTATGCTGTAGAGTTAGGGTTACAATGAAAATGCTATTGTCAACATTCTAAGGGGTATATTTACTAACGCTTCTATAAATGAAAATAAGTGATGTTGTACATAGCAACCAATTAGATTTTGACCATCATTTTCTAAAATGCAATAAAGAAATGATAGACAGAATTTGATTGGTTGCTATGGGCAACATAATCTCTTTTCATATTTAGAAGCTTTCGTAAATATACCCCATAGTGTTGAAATTCAAAATGTTGACATTCTGGCAGTGTTGACATTATGTCAGTATCGACATTCTGAATGTGTCATGAAATTTAGACCATGTCAACATTATGCTGTCGACATTCAGAATGCCAACTTAATATACCAAACCCTATATCTGCACCCAAACCATAAAGAAGTTTAGTGAAGAACAATACAGAGAGAATCCTAGTGACTGATAAACGTGAGAGAGAATCCAAACGACTTGTATATACAATACAGAGGCATCCCAATGACCAATATACTATACAGAGAGCATTCTAGTGACCTCCATTCTATACGTAGAACATCTCAGTGAGTGCCATTGAAATACAGTATACTTCTAGTGAGCACCATACAATTAGAGCTCTACAGTAATGTAATTGACTGCCTCTCAATACAGAGAGCATCCCAGTGTCTGCAAACTATGCTTTTTCCATTTTACTTCCAAACTGACCCACTTTTGGGACTGATCTGTTGATAAATGTATATTAATAATGGACTCCACTATCTACAGTCCATAAAGGATAAACATAATAACTCCAAAATACTTTTTAAAAAAATCATTGACGTGGCGATTACTCCCTTATCCTGCAGGATGCCTTATTTAAACCCACGTCACTGCCTGGGCCACCTCATTTAGGGGCCCATTTATCATGTATCGCATTTAAAATGAGATCTGGGGGGAATGTTACTATGGCTGCAGTTGGGAGGCAGGTAGAGAATGCTGGACTCTGATTGGTGGATAGCTTCAGCCATACACCAATCAGCATGTTGAAAGCCATTCACTGTCTGGCTGCAGGCTGGAAAGCAGGAAGAGAATACTGCCTGGCCACTTTGATTGCGTGTGATGCCCAATCAAAGCAATCAGGCAGCATTATCTACTGTCTCCCAAGAAGTTCAGGAGACAGATTCCCACAACCCAATCTGCCCCTAGAATTGGGGAGCCCTTTGGCAGCTGTCCATTAAGCCCATACCTTAAGAGGGCCCTGGTCCTCAGTGCATTCTGATAGTCTAGGCAGCCCCAAATAAATGATAGCTAGAATCTGATCTCTTGTTCTCTTTACGAATCTTGGGCCGTTTTCACCTTTCTCAACAGATGGAATTCAATATTCCGCCTATAGAGTGTAGAAAAGTGGGCATGTCGGCAGCAAACTGCGGAAAACCGGACAGGAATTTGACAATCCGCGGCCATTTCCAACAAAACAAATCCAACTTATTTTAAAGTGGGATTTGTTTTGTCGGAGTCCGCCTTCAATGCTGTCGGAAACGGCAGCATTGAATAGGCGGCGGACACTATTTCCCCCGGCAGAAATAACGGCCAAGATTGAATACCCCCCCCCCCCTTGTAAGCTGTGCCTGAATTTGTGTGACATTTTAAATGGACATATTTTTCTTTCGCGTTCCAGAAGCTGCTGAAAATTCCAACATCGGATGCGGAACGGGGACTATGGGTCTGGGGGCCTGTTACGGGCCTCAGTTTACTCTGCAGCATGTTCCTGACTACAGACAGAACGTATATATTCCAGGGACGGCTACTATTAATGCTGCCGTGAAACAGGAAGGGAAAACTCCTGCACCTTCAGGGGGGAACAAGAAAAAGGCGGCCAAAAAGGAGAAAAAATAACATTTTGCACCAACAGAGTATAACCCTCTAAGCACTTATCCCCAGCCAAATCATGATGAATGTTACAGAGAAAAGCATAAATAATGAAGGCGATTGTTAATGAAGGCGATTGGAAACAAAGTTAATTCTCCTAGTTGCCATGACACCATATATATATATGATTATTATTTTGTTTTTATACATGTAATGATACTTTATGCATTTTTATGTTTGACCTACTATATAAAACAAAAACATTCCCCTTCTAAAAATAGAATTATTAAAAATGCATAATTAATTAATATACACTAGATAATTTAAAAAAAAACAGTCAACTAACTCTAAAACCTTTGGACTATAGATTTAAGTAGCAAAGCAGTGAAAACAATTACTGGGCAAGCACATCCCTTTTTCCAATTATGGGTACAGTCCCTATTTTTCATGAAAGAGACACCCCCCTTTCCACCACACCTCCCCTTTCCCGATATTTTCCAAAAGCTTCTGGGGAACCTGTGAAAAAAAATATTCAATAACAACTCAAGTCAATGGCTATAACTGTTACTAAAGGGTCAGGCTGAAGTGTACTGGAAAACAAAACAGATTCAGGTTTGAGGTTTGTGCATTAAATGGTTCATACATATCTAGGAAGAATAGGCACGCAAGTCATAATGCCACATTGGTTGGTATATGGACCTGGCTTCTAAAGTGCAGCAATTTTGAAGGCCAATCTGGTTGTTTAAGCAGAATAAAAGTTCAGTATGGGGAGCCCTAATTCAAAAAGAAAGGAATGTTTTTGTAAAAAAATGTAATAACTATAAATTAAAAAAGAAATAAAAAAAGAAAGATCAAGTAAAAAAAAAGATGACATAGTAAGACACGTGTATGGGGAAGGCTAAATGGAAATGGGAAACGTTGATTTTTAAAGATTTTTAGCATCTACTTGGCGTCGCCGACAGGACAGTGCCCGATTTTTTTTCTAAATCTGTGAGACTTAAGCAGCATAAAGAAATAACAGGATTGTAAAGAGAAAATATCATTTGTTCAATCAAATGTAAAGAATGTATGTTGTGATTGTAATAATATATAAGCGATTGTGTAGCAAATAATCTAGTACTATTCATTGTGATATGTTGATTTTTATTCTGGTAGGGAAAAATAAACATGTTAAGGTTAACACTTAACGTAACAGGTGCCTGTCAGCAGCAACAGTGGCAGGCATTTCGGGGGGCTGATCACCATTCATCAGAATACGGCCCTTAACGCACTAAGAATCCATGCCGCCAGTGAGGCACAATGTATCTCATTGGTTCTTGGAAAATCACTGATTTCTGTTGAATTGAATGTGATTTGGTGCAGTCTCATGAATTGTTCAAGTCTACTGTATATAGGTGTCAGGTCCAGATGAAAGGAAAACTATCATCAAATTTTTTAATAATTTTATTTCATTCGGATAAATGCACAGTTTGGGCCAGTCCAAGTCTGGTATTCTTGGTGAGAGACATGTAGCACTATACAGAGGCCTGCATGCTAAACAGCTGATTTTCGAAGCCACCAATTTGTGGCGATTCTAGTTTTAAAATGCAAATTCTGTTAAAAGTCAAAGTTCTGCAGAACCGATGACAATCATTGCTTCTGAAAGCTGTTGCTTAGTAAGTACACACCTTACAGATACATTTTCCAAAGTGTGATTTTGTAGACATAAGAGATGTTGCTTATAGTAACCAATATCTGCTTATCTTTTATCTAGCACTTTCTCGAGCAGCAGTTCCCAACCTGTTTTCTCACCCGTACCCCTTGATTATGCTTTTCATTTATTAGTACCCCTCCTCTCAGTTTGAAATATCCCTAGTTCTTACAAGTGGAGTGGAAGTGAGCGGTATGCATATCCGTATGTGTGTTGTATATTAGCGGAGGAGTAGTGTTCTGTCAGGAATCAGATCCCTCTGTGTCTGGCCACTGGTTGTGTACTATCTCTGGGGTTCATGATAATGCCTGTAGGAGTAATGCCTCTGCTTCCTCCAGATGAATACTGATGTCTGAGGGCAGTGCGGGTATCTCCCAGTGGATTGCTGGTCGGGCAAAAGCACTGATGACGCTGCAGACGGAACCAGAAGTGACGCAACGTGGTTCATCACCATGGCAACAGAAGACTTCTCCGGCCATCGGGAGACTTCTTCCTCTTCTTCCGCCATTACCAATATTAATTTCAAGTGCCCCAACTGGTCTGCGGCGTACCTCCAGGGGTACTTGTACCCCATGTTGGGATCCACTGTTCTAGAGTACAATCGTTAGAATCTGATTCGTTGCAATGGGCAACATCTCTCACTTCTAAAAACTCACCCTTTAGTAAATGTACCCCTCTGATCAAATATATTGAGGCATAACAAGCAAGGGCACCAGAAGTACCAGAAGTACCTATGCTGTGCATTCTTTCCTTATAAAATAAATGGCAATTTTAAATTAGTATTAATCTTGCACAATACAGTAAAAAAAAAAAAAAGTACAATTAGTTGATAGTTTTCACTTAAGATTTTGGGAGATTTTATTCCAAGACACAACCAGAGGGGCAGTAATTCTACCTGCAGCGGTTGGTCGAGGTTGAAAGTGTTTTTACATAACTGTACAGAAAAGTGCATGCCGGCAATCCATATGGTATTCACAGGTGCATTGGAATAAGGTCCATCATTTGCATGTCTTAATGAAGCATGGGGTTTACTTAATTTGTTTGCATAAAGCAAAATAAAAAAAGGACATAACTGGGCAAAAGGAATGGAAGTCTACCTACGGCCTAGACACAATGGAGTTAGCCTTTGTATGGACAGATCACTAGGAATTAGACATAACTGAGGCTCAGTCTTCTCCTTCATCAAGGGGGTGGACTGGGAGCAAGAAAAGGTCCCGGCATTCCTTGTGCACTCATGCACTAGGGATGACCATCGATGAATCATAATCATCGATGGTTTATGGCTGATGTAGAACAGTTTTGCCATCGATAGGGGAGAACCAGATGTTTTCCCTCCATCAATGGCACAGCTTAACCAAATAGTTTTGTTTTTCCTCAAGGGACCAGGTCACGGAGCATAGGACCGCTCCAAACCATTTGAAACCCCACCCCCAGGTACTGATTTGCCTACAGGCCAAACAGTCTAAGAAAATGGATAACCATCGGTAGGTAAAACCATCGATGGCCATCCATTGCATTGTATGCAACCATGGCAATGGCAATGATGGCCATCCCTATCATGCACACGAAGAAAAGACATGGATATGCATCACAGGGGTGTGTCATGAGTCATGGGGCGTGGTTTTGCAGTAGTCTCCTGTCCGCCAGGAGGCAGAGACTACAGCCAGGCCTTCAGGCATTTGCCAGTAGTAATGGCCAGCCCACATTTGTTTCAAGATACTTCATAAGTTGATTTGTCACACATTGGCTGCCTCCACTGTGTAGGTGATGGGTAAACTATGACTGTTATTTCACTTTCTTTGTAAACTTGTGCTTAACGTTTCCGAAAATTCTGGTAGCAGTTTATTGTACAGCTTGAAAGACTTGGATCCACCAGCTCATTTGTGCGGGGGGGGGGGGGGGGGGGGGTGTTTTGTTAGGAAGTAGCTGTTTGCGTCATTTTTTCCCCCCTTATGTTTATTTTACATTTGTATAAGCTTTGTTCTGTTTTGTCTTATATTTCTGCAATCAGTACAAAGGAAGATTCCAGTACAGAGGTTCCTAAACGTTGTTCTCGAGGCATCGAAACGGTCCGGGTTTAAGAATATCCATATTTGGCCACAGGTGACTTAATTAGTACCTAAGTCAGTTTGATTTAACGATCTGTACTGAGCCATGCATATACTTAAAACCTGGACTGTCAGGATGCCTTAAGGACCACAAAACCGCTGCTCCAGTGTTTCGCTCTCTACAGAGGTGTAACTCTGGGAGGCAATGGAGTCATCAGCCGCCGGGCTCCTGTTCCCAAGGGGGCACCTCTACTCCCCTGTAAGTTTGAATCAGTTAATTGAAAGCTGTCGATATTGCTTCTGTGGCTTCTCCTCCTATCAGGACCGTAGGTGTTACAGTCTCTTTATTTTAAACATAATATATGAACAATCCATACATACATACATACATACACACATGCATACATATATTTATATAAGGTGCTATGTGTGTGTGTGTGTAGGGGGGGCACCAATTTTTTTTTTTGCCTCTGGACAACTGGGACGAACTTACGACACTGGCTCTCTAATATGATGTTTATGGATTTTAGAGACAGAATGACCTATAACGTCTGATGAATAAGTACCAAGTGTGGAGATTATGTAAGATATAAAGGACAAGATGAATAGAACGGAACAGTTAATCTCGGGTTTTGAAAACTCGACCCTCAAGGTAATCTAAAAGTTCAGGTTTTAAGGATACTCACTGTGCTTGCGCTCAGATGGTATAATCAAACTGACTAAGGTACTAATTAAGTCACCAGGGCATAGGCATAGACATCCCTAAAACCTGGTCTGTTAGAGTGTTTTGAGGGACCACTGAGTTAAATCAATCATTAAACAGAGCACTATGTCCAGGAAACAGTTTCCAGAGACAAATGACGGGAACCTGGGACTGCATCTGGAAAATGTGAAGATGTATGTAATATATGCGCTGGTGGGATGCAGTTTAAATCCCGGCGGTCAGGATCCCGCCATTCAAAATCCCGAACGCCGAAATCCCGACACTTTCTCCCCCCGTGGGTGTCCACGACACCCTTGGAGGGAGAATAAATTAGTGTGCCGAGCGTAACGAGGCACCGGGCCCGCTGTGTGGCGAGCGCAGCGAGCCCGCAAGGGGGGGCGATCCACGTCCCCCCCTTGTCGGGATTTTGGCATTCGGGATTCCGGCGTCGGGATTTTGAACGCCGGGATCCCGACCACAGGCTTTTCATGCCGAATCCATGCTGGCAGTGTATATGGGACCGGCAACGCACAGTCTATTACAGAGTCTGCGATTACCTCTGCACTAGGATTCACTCTCCTAAGCCCACCCCCAGAATCTCATTGGCTAGTTTCACAGGATGCAGGCTAATGGGCATGACCGATGATTTCTTACAGCCTTACTAATGGATATGCGCGTATTGATGAATATTGAATTCATGACATCAGAATGCACCTTTTATGCATCTACAAATGACATCAGATATCCCTTGTGTATGACGAATCAGGTAACGCTCAGATAAAGTGCCGTGTTCAGGCTGCTGGTATACAGAAAGGGCCCATTGCATAAAGATTCAATACTGATTGTTAGAATTGATATGACTTTTTTATTGAATGGGAATTTCGTTTTCTGCGGCGGCGAGATGTAAAACAGTCTTTCGCCCAACGTGCAGGATGTCGGAAGAACTCTGACTTTTATTTTAAAGCGGCAAACGCATACAAGGCATGGTTTTTGCCCTTTAAAATTGTCCCTTTAAAAATATGTCCGCGTTCAACCGGCATCCTGCAACTTCGGCGAACTTGGACTGTTTTACATCCCGCCACTTGTCTTTGTTTCTTTCTATATGTCGATGTGTCCAGTTTGCAAACAGCCTCACTCTATGTTCCATATCTGTCAGACTGCTGACTCAGGGCTGTGTGCATCCCAGCCTTTATTTGATTGGTGTTACATTAGGAACAGTGCACTTACGTGCATGTTCGGCAAACCGGAACGACCCTGACAATGGGAAATGATAAGAATAGTTTACATTGATCCCAAAGCATGCTAGAACCGTTCAATCTTCTTACTGATCTACTGATCAGCTTCCCATCATCTTTAATAATGCTTGTCGTGTGGGCTTACACCATTGTGTAATAGTGACTTGGGACCTGATTCTGAGTCGAATGTTACGCGCCGAGAGGGACTAAAAACGAAAAAGCCGCAGCGTGCGCCTCAGAATCAACTCCTTACTCTTGGATGCGAATAACCTGTAGATATCACTCATGCGACCTCCCCTTTTAATCCTCCTGTGTGGCTCGTGATGTACATGTCTCTATTATACCAATGCACCTGTATGTCCAGTGTATCATACAGTACATTCTACTCTTCATTATATTATATACGATGATCCATTGACTCCATTGTCGTTGTATTACATGCAAGTTTTATACTCTAATATTTCTATTGCTTTTTTTCCCCCCCACTGGGGAAAAAATAAAATGTTTTCTTCAAAATGAGTTGTTTCTCTGTGTGGCGCAAACTTCCTGGTAAGCGAAACGAAATGCTTTTTTTCAGGTATGGGTCAAAGGGTCTACAGGAAATAGGTCAACACGCAAAAGGCAGGGTTGCCTACTTTTAAAGACTGTCAGCAGAACTTCGGGGGGCGGGGCCTGATCCCGCCGTTTGCGGATCTTCGAGGAGGTGCTAAATGACGTGATTTGCATCTTTAGCCCCTGCCCCCATCACCCGAAAAGCAGAGAATCACAGGAAATGAATGCTACCACAGGGGAGATGCTGGGAGGGGGGTGGGGGGTGGGGGGGGTGGGTTGTTGGTGTCCGGGAGAGTTGCCCACCTTTCTTGGGGGGCCGGGAGGGTAAATGCCGTTCCGGGAGGGTAGGCAACCCTGGCATAAGGTCAAATGATTGACACAAGCAATAGATAGAAATGGAAAAGGTCATGGTGAAAAAGGTTGACATAAGTTTTTTGGGTGTCTATGTCGACATAAATCCACATTGACAACATATATGTGTCCCCTTGAATGGCTCAGTTTGCTCGCCATGCTTTGGGCACGTTGACTTGCTACGGTCGGCACAAGTATGACAAAAACACCTTTTTTTTTTTTTTAAATGGGAAAAACGCATGTCGACCCTTTTCACGTTAAGCTTTTGCTTGCGTCGATCTAACACATGTCAACCTTTTTCATAGACCAATAGTGGTCGACCTACTGACTGTCTACCTAATTAATGTCAACCTATCGACCGCATCCCATATAAGTAGCGCAGTCAATGTGACCAAAAAAGATAAAAAGGGATAAATTTACTAAAGCTTATGAAAATGAAAAGAGGGGTGATGGGGTCATAGCAACCCCATTACCAAGCCACGGCAAGCAACTCTACTCAACCCAGCACATGATGTGTATCCAGATAGGTGCTTACAGTGCACATTTTTTCAGTATTTTAGTCTAAGTCAGGGTGCATGGCCACGCCTCCCACTATTAGGCCACGCCCCCTGAAAAGTACCGGGGCCTGCCCATGCTCCCTACTGTCCTGGCTGAGACATTCCCTGTGGCAGTCTGGCATCTGAAGGCCAAGGTAAAGCGGCATTGTTACCAGCTGCTGAGTCACTCCAGAGACCCAGCATCAGGCGTATCGCTCACCCTCCAAATGACTCTGACAAATTCTGTGTTGCATATTCTTTACATTGTGCTGCTAAACTACATTACACCAACACAAAGGGGGAACTTTACTAAGATGTGTATTCTACTTCACATATGATGTTGCTATGGGCAACCAATCAGATTGTGTCTACTATCTTCTAGAGCAGTGGTTTCCAACCCTGGTCCTCAAGTACCCCCAACAGTGCACGTTTTCCAGGTCTCCAAACGGAATCACAAGTGACATTGGGGGCGATTCTCTAACACAGAAATGCATTTTTTACCGCATTTCTGTATGCTCTAACCCAGGGAAGCCGACCCTCCCGGAATTTACGGGAGTCTCCCGAAAATCGGGACCCCCTCCCGGCCCCCCGGAAGGGTGGGCAACCCTCCCGGATTCAGGGGGGACCCCCGCTGTCCCCCGGATCGCGGCATTAAAATGCCGCAATCCTCGGGTCTCAGAGGAGGGGGCGGAGCTAAAACGGCACAATCGCGTCATTTTAGCCCCGCCCCTCCATGATGTCACTCGTAAGCCCCCGTCCACTGTGCTGCTGCTGAAACTCTCCTCTCCGGGCTTCTCCCGGAGAGGAGAATCTTAAAGTCGGCAACCCTGCTCTAACCCCCCTCCGCAAAAGCTGGCTATTACCTGCAGAAGCCTATGGGCTTCTTATCTGTCACGGATCCCTCCCAGCATGCCCTGCGGCAGCAGACTCGGGCGCACTCCGCGCATGCGCAGATGGACTCCCGGGTCACAGACAGCGGGACAGTAGGGATGTATGCCCATAGTACCAGCCACATTATCACTTCACAGAGCTTAATAAATCTACCCCAGAGCTCAATACTCTGGGCCGATGCATCAGGGACGACGACCATATATGTCCAATGTGATCGGGTAGCAATCACTCCCGTCAATTAATTTAAGACACCAAGTTGTGGGCTACAACAGGACACGTGGGGTCACTATGCGGCCCATTGCGGCGGATCATATGACACCCGGCCGGCCCCCATGTACTTAACATGCGCCGCACATCGGGACTATACGGCGCCTTACATAGGGACTATACTGCGCCGCACATAGGGAAAATACGGCGCCGCTGTCTCCCTGGCAACTTGGGACGCGACGTTTGGCGTTTGAAGCCGAGGCGCTCTCGTATCGACGTACTTCCGGCGCGCTGTGGGCGTGGTCTATGCCCTCTGCGCTCCTCCATGTTACTGGGGGCTGCTGCTGCCGGTTATTTGTGGAGACAGAATCATGGCAAAGACGGTGGCCTACTTCTACGACCCGGATGTCGGCAACTTTCATTATGGTGAGTGCCGTGTGTCAGTGTATGGGTCCTGCAGCCTCAGCTGTGACACCTGGGTCTCAGTACTTGCTAGTGGTCCAGGTGCACTCTGATGCCACCACTGCTGCATGGGCAACCTCTGCTGGGTGCCCCTGTGTGCCAGGGAAGGGGGCCTAGTTGCTGTCCTTCTTGATGGATCATTGTGCCAGTTTGATTGAGTATGTTGTGACACTGTGACATATGGATGGATGAATGTGTCAGGGCACAGCAGCAGTTTGTCAGTGCAGCAGGTATGTTGGTAAGTGTACCTGGGCATTGCTGTGGATGGGTGTATCCGTATGCCAAGGCACGGGGTGGATCACTGAATGGGGTATTTTGATAGGTTGGTGGATTGCTATGCCTGGGCACTGTGGATCAGTGTGCCAGGGCATTGTAATATTTGGGTGGTTAACTGTGCAAGGGCACTGTAGTAGTTTAGGGTATGAGTGTGTCAGGGCACTGTATTAGTTTGGGGGGATGACTGTGTCAGGGCACTGTGCTAGTTTGGGGGGATATGAGTGTGTCCGGGCACTGTGGTAGTTTGGGGGGATATGAGTGTGTCCGGGCACTGTGGTAGTTTGGGGGGATATGAGTGTGTCCGGGCACTGTGGTAGTTTGGGGGGATATGAGTGTGTCCGGGCACTGTGGTAGTTTCGGGGGATATGAGTGTGTCAGGGCACTGTGGTAGTTTGGGGGGATATGAGTGTGTCAGGGCACTGTGGTAGTTTGGGGGGATATGAGTGTGTCAGGGCACTGTGGTAGTTTGGGGGGATATGAGTGTGTCAGGGCACTGTGGTAGTTTGGGGGGATATGAGTGTGTCAGGGCACTGTGGTAGTTTGGGGGGATATGAGTGTGTCAGGGCACTGTGGTAGTTTGGGGGGATATAAGTGTGTCAGGGCACTGTGCTAGTTTGGGGGGATATGAGTGTGTCAGCACACTGTGGTAGTTTGGGGGGGGTATGAGTGTGTCAGGGCACTGTGCTAGTTTGGGGGGGTATGAGCGTGTCAGGGTGAATAAGGTAGGAATGGATGTGGGGCTATTGTGCCTCAATCATTCACCATGGTGTCTGTGTTTTAGTTCTTTATGTATGTGCTTAGTGATGTGTGCTTACGCCCTTTTGTTGAGAAGTTGTTTGGGTACTTGTTTCCTAGCATGGCGCCCGTCGGGTCCCATCGCATACCTTAACTTAAGGTATGCGATGGGACCCGACCGATCTGATTTTCGGGCTTTAAACACGTTTTTAACACGCTTTGAAAATCTGTCGCATCGCATGCCATTATAATAGCATGCGATGCGACCGACCCGATTTTTACATTGGAACCAATGTAAAAAGGGTCCCTGAGGCCCGATTTTTACATTGGAACCAATGTAAAAAGGGTCCCTGAGGCCCGATTTTTACATTGTAAACCCACCCTGATGCTGAATTTTGTCAAATGCCCCCCCATTGTTAACGCCATGATCAACGTCAACCCGAAGCGTGGCGAGCGCAGCGGAACACGTCCTCCGACCTTTTCATACCCCCACTATCCATGTCGGCGTGGAGTTGACTTTACATATTGTGGCGAGCCACCGAGCCGAAGCGTGGCGAGCGCACGTGTAATACGTCTGAAGTAATGTGCGTCCCCACGCTTCGGGCTCGGTGGCTCGCTGCGCTCGCCACACTATATAAAATCAACTCGTGGACGTGGATAGTAGGGGTATGAAAAGGTCGGAGTGCCCCTCGCGGGCTCGCTGTGCTCACCACGCTTTGTGTTGACGTTGATCGTGGCGTTAACTATGGGGGGGGGGGCATACAATGAAAAATGGGTTCTGGGGGGCATTTAACATTGGGGCCAATATAAAATCGGGTCTCAGGGACCATTTCACATTGGTTCCAATGTAAAAAATCGGGTCGATCACATCGCATGCGATCGACCCGATTTCATACAAATAAAATCAGTGGCACCGTGCTAGGAAACAAGGATCGTTGTTTGCTATTAAGTGTAACTGTATGATCTGTTCCAAATGACATAAGTACTGTACGCAATCACAGGAAGTGTTGACATGGTCTTAATCCCATCTTCCAGGTACAGGGCATCCCATGAAGCCACACCGCCTGGCCCTCACTCACAGCCTGGTTCTCCATTATGGACTTTATAAGAAGATGATTGTAAGTACTAATATTTTTATACCCTATTCAATGTTGTGGAAGATTCTTGTGTCAGATTTAGGAAAGACCCTTAGTGGCCTCTGACCAGTGTCCTACCTGATCACTACACAGCTTTATGTGGTAGGAAGCTATGTTACAGTTCTCTGTTTATTTCCCATTCATCCCGTTTGTGGCATCTTGTGGCATCTGACTTGCTTTAGTCCTGTTTTTGTGGTTCACATGCTGGGTAGCCTTACGTGCACATCTGCAGCCCTGTCATTCTCCCAGTTCCCGTAAATAAGTCAGTTCAGACAGTATTTTCTTTGTGAAGGCAGGAGAAAGTAAACCTGTTCAATATCCCTAATTTGCCCATATAAACCATTTTTCTGTCTCGTTAAGGGAATTGGGAATTGAAATATTCCTCAATCCTGGGCGTGGGCAAATAACGGCAATATGTCCCTTATGTATGGGGGCCTTTATTCTTACCCCTATATTATGGTATGTGGCACCTCTTGTTCAAATTTCTGTTTAGTATTCTTTTTTGTTTCTCATTTGGAAAGCTGCAAAAGCCAATTTACTGTTAGGAAGTAGCCTAATATAGCTCTGTCGCCTGATGTGACAGTAACCGATAGATGTGTGTTTTTATGAAAAATCTGAATTAAATTATTTTTTTTTAAATGCATTTGATTGTAAGACCGCAAAACGGGGGCAGCCAACTCCAGTCCTCGAAAGCTACCAACAGTGCACGTTTTCCAGGTCTTCTCACAGAATCCCAAGTGAAGTATTTAGCTCCAGCTGTGGATCTTTTAAAGTGTGTTCTGCTGCCCATACACTTGTGAGATATTGCATGCAATCATTCGATTTTGACCACATCTGGCCGATAAATCGAATGATTGCATGCACAAAATGTGTACCATTTGACGCGATGCGCGGGCACGCCGGTCGAGTGTCGCGTCTCACTGTCTTATGTGCTGCACATAATATTTATCGGATTGCAGGAGCAGTCGCATGTGGTTTTTAACCACATGAGATGCTTGAATGCGATCCGCTGGTGGGGGGCGGAGGGAACACTTTTTCAGCGGCGTGGGGATGAGGAGAGGGGGCTGGAGGGACCGCTGGCAGCATGGGAGAGGGCAGGCAGAGGGTGGCATTGTAGCTGTAGCGCTAGTGGGTGGCAGGGGTCAGTCAGCAATGGCGGCAGAAGTGTTTAAAACACTGGGAAGCCCTCTGATTGGCTGAGCTAGCGCTACTTCTAGCACTACATTACAATGCCCTCTTCCAGCACCCGATGTGCCATCTCGAGATGGCATGAGACATCGGGTGCTGTAAAGGGGCACTTTTTTCACCACAAGATGCGATCGAATTCGATGGGACATCGCACATTGATGTAGCATCGAATCCAGTCACATAAGTGTGTGAGCAGCATTTGTCAGTAATGAGTGCACCTGTGTACCTGCAAGGTGAGCTGGAAAACGTGAACTGTTTGGTAGCTCTCGAGGACTGGAGTTGGCTACCCCTGCCATAAAACCTTCCGGGTAAGATAGACTGCCTTCCCTTGTCTGTCCCGCAGGTGTTTAAGCCCTACCAAGCATCCCAGCATGACATGTGTCGTTTTCACTCTGAGGATTACATAGACTTCCTGCAGCGGGTGAGCCCCACCAACATGCAGGGCTTCACGAAAAGCTTAAATGCCTTCAACGTCGGCGATGATTGGTGAGTGCTGTAAACCAAACAGGTCTTAAAGAAAACCTTAGAGTTATCTTTTAATGTATCATTAATGATGTACTCATGTGCTTGGCCAAAGTTAGAGGGATCAAACTTTTTGGAAGTCGGGCAGTGTGGCTGGGGCACTTTTTGATATTCGCTGACTATGTCGACTTCACTTTTTGACGTTAGGATAGAAAAAGGTCTCGCTGGTCGATACATAGGCAATAAGGATGGGAGGGGTAAAAATGACACCGATTTTATTGAGGTCAGAATTTCATCACTGTCAACTGTGGGTATCCAGAAGAATGCTTAGCACCCTCCTTTAAGGTAATCGGATTTAAGGGGTATGTGTGGGCGGGTAGGGGGGTTGAGAGAGACAAGGGTGGGGGTAGAGAGACAAGGAAAAGGGTAGGGGTACAGAGACAAGGGTGCGGGGTTGAGAGAAAAGGGTTGAAGTGAGAGACAAGGAAAAGCGTAGGGGGGTAGAGAATCAAGGGTGGGGGGTGAGAGACAAGGATGAAGCTAGGGGGTGAGACAAGGGTGGGGGGAAAGACAAGGAAGAGCAGTGGGGGGAGAGAGAAGGGTGGGAGTGATAGACAAGGAACAGAGTAGGGGTAGGGAGACATGGGTGTGGGGAGAGAGACAAGGAAGCAGGTGAGTCCTGTGAGGTGAATGAGGGAGACAGCATCAGTACAGCCCTGACCTAGGCAGTCCTCATTATGATATCAGCATGACATCACAGACACCACCTGA
The DNA here is from genome assembly GCF_055691185.1 of Crinia signifera. NCBI lineage: Eukaryota > Metazoa > Chordata > Amphibia > Anura > Myobatrachidae > Crinia > Crinia signifera. The sequence continues at coordinate 19,931,826 of NC_139220.1, forward strand.
CAGGCCAGGCCTGGCTATTTTATGATTGAAATTTAGGGCTCCATATAAGAACCAGCCAGGACCCCTTTAGGACTCGTCTCTGGTGCTATAAGGGGTTAGGGCTGCAATGATATATAAAGGACAGCTCTAACTCCGTTTCCTATGTCCCCACTGGGTCTGAGCTCTATTCACGGCTCACGGCTCATACACGGCTGTAATGTATTTGCATTATTCAGGGGATACGGTCACTGGGTCACCAAGCATTGACATGACTTGAGGTCGACATGGGGTTAGGTCTCCAGGGTCATAAGGTCGACACGTCATTAGGTTGACATGTGTTTTTTGGTGCCGACGTGACATGGCGAGCCATGCGAGGGGACGCGGTGTTACGTTTCGGTGTTCCGCCAGGCAGTATTTTATACCCTACCATCCACTAGGGTGTGGTGGGAGAATAAAATAGTGTTCCCGAAGCATGGGGACTCGGGGCTACGTTTCGTTGTCCATGTCGTCTTTGTCAACCTTCTGGAAAAAAAAAAAAGTAAAAATCCCCATGTTGACCTTTTGACTGTCGACCTTGCCCATGTTGACCCAATGACCCTGTCGACATAACCCCATGTTGACCTTCAGTCATGTCCACCTAATGCTTGTCTGTCCAATGATCCCATTCTATTATTCAGTAACCCATTGCCAGCAGCATTAGGCTGCCAGCAACACAGCAGAGGAGGGGACACCGCTGGTCCTCGCCGGACAGATACTGGGCCAAATGTATCAAGCTTCAAAAAGTGATAAAGTGGAGAGTGATAAACAACCAGCCAATCAGCTCATACTTGTCATTTTTCAAACCCAGCCTGTAACATGGCGGGTCGGAGCTGATTGGCTGGATGTTTATCACACTCCACTATATCACTTTTTGAAGCTTGATCCATCTGGCCCACTGTATGTGATGGTAAATACCAGCGGCATATTCCTGCGTATCACCCTGACACTAACACAATATGCTGCCAGTATTTAGTATCACTCTTACATGGAGCCCAAACTATGATAAAGCTATAACAACAGTATCCGATAATAACAAGTAATGGCTAAAGCACAATATACATCTCTCCCACCTCTGCACATTAGTAAGTAGGGATCAGTACAGGGACTTGGTGCAGCATAGTAGGACACCTTGTGCCTTGCGACACATCCTAACCGCTCCATACAGGGATAAATCAGAGCCATCTAGATGCGCCCTTCTAACATATCTGAGGCAGACTGTATATGTGTGACTGTGGCCCACTGCTCGCTGCCTGCTTGTCTTCCTGCTGTACAGACAGATTCAGGTCCTGCTGCTGCCGCTGAGCCTGCTGCGGGGTGGGACATGTAGCCAGTAACATAATAAAGGCGTCACTCAGGTGAAATCGGAGAGCCTCATATTAGTGACAGGTGTCAGCGTCAGACAACATCTCCTTTATACACAGGTAATATGGCCCCAGTATTCTGAGATAGCTGAGCCCGGCAACATTGTCAACATTACCTCAGAGGGTCCGTCGTTATACGTGTCCGCGAGTCTGTAGGTAGGGGGAGAACGCTGTAGCTTGCTTTCCAATCAAGGCAGAAAGCCACAAGGACCTGAGGAGGAGTCGCGCGTTGCCTGACAGAAACCTTGAGTGGGAGGTAATGCCTCCCGAATTAATCGGCCGTGCGGGGTGCTGTCCGAACTCAAACTTTTTAAAAAAAAAGGGAAATCCTTAACAAAGCAAGGTTTTGCCTTGCAAGTTATTGCCCCTTTAAACAAAATGTCAGAGTTCGGCTGGCAACCCCCTCACTGCTGCCAAACACAGGCGGCATTAAATCCCACCCAGCATGTGTGAATTACAGAAGGTGCTGCAACTCGTCGGTGATACTAGAGCCACTTGCATCAACTATTAACGTGGGTGGTGGGGCCGACTTTTCTGTTGGAATTACCGGGCAGGACCGTGGTGGAGGTGAAACTAGTTCTACCTACCATTACAGATGGTGGAACTCCATTCCATCCTGTCATTACTACCCCCCTGCTTTACCCCTGTGTATAGTGAGACATACAAGGGTCTTCGCTCGCTTTGTAGTCGTTCATTCATCTTTGTGTTTTCCAATCTCTTTACAGTCCGGTGTTTCCTGGCCTCTTCGAGTTTTGTTCCCGTTACACAGGAGCCTCTCTACAAGGAGCAACACAACTAAACAACAAGGTAATAAGTAGCGCCTTTGACAATCCAAATAAGTACAAATGAAGGGCTATTTCCTTTAGTTTGGTTAGCATTTTATGGCTTGCGGGTTTCTTAAGCTGATCACACCTGTACATTCGTCTTCCCGCTCTCCCAATATTGGGCAAACTGCTGACGAATGTTTAGGTGTGTAGGCAGGTCCGATGCAGGAGCGTTGGGCAATAAACTGCTTAGAACGCTCCTATGGGGGTTATTTTGGTTGGTTCACAAGGCTGCGTATTCGCAGGTTACGCACATCTGAGGTTACTCTGAACGTGGACGTTCGTAGGGAAGTGGGCGGGCATCAGGTGATGTCAGCTGTCCGCCCCTTGCACCAACATCATGGCCTGATTACCATGGGAATGCACATGAAACACTGGACGTTCCCATGGGCGTGACTATTTGCCGCCACCCCCCCCACCTGCAATCTTGGGTGCGTGCACCCCATGGCCACACGTACCCAGTGTATACACATGCTTAGAAATGCATATGCCAAACATCGGTCCCCGGGCGAACGGACCAGAACAAGGTCCCTAGAATGTTGGGTTTACTGCTGGATCGCACTCCCGAGCTTTGTGTGAACAGCTTTTCGGGTGGGCTGTGGGATTCCCCGTGGAGGGAGTGTAGATAGAATCACAATGGGAGGAAAAAGTCTCAGAGGCTGGTCCGGTCCCTGCAAGCCATCGGGAGCCCACGTTTGTAGGAATAAAATCCCCCCCACATTTGCTGGCTGAGGACCTACACCTAGTCCTTTGGGAACTACTTTCCCACACGAGGCACTATAGCAGGGCTGGGCAACACCGGCCCTCCAGATGTTGATGAACTACACATCCCAGCATGCCTTGCATCAGTTTCAGCATGGCCACATAGCAAAACTAATGCAAAGCATCCTGGGATGTGTGGTTCATTAACATCTGGAGGGCCGGTGTTGCCCAGCCCTGCACTATAGGAACGGCCCTGGACCTTGTGGGTTTACCCATATACGGTACTGTATGGACTGTTTCCAAATATTGGCTCTCCGCACTAATAGAGAATTTATTTTATCTTTCATCTTCGTTATGTTTTATCATTTATTAAATCTATTTTTACATTGTATACAATGATTGGCACCTTTATTATATGAATGTCACCATTTTAAGTTGTTCCGGTTTGTTCTCTTGTACGGGTGCGACCACCTCAATGTTTTTTGTTTTTTATTGTTCGGGGGGAGGAGTCTTCATCTCTTTTCTGTTTCATATTACAGCATTGAGAGGGGGGGAGATACAGTACTAACCAATCCGTTTCTCTCATTTTCAAAAACGCGGCCTGTAATATGAGGTAGTCAAGTACACGGTGCGCTCCGTCAGCGATTCCTACGGAACTCGCAAGCAAACGATTGACGGGTATGGGTCATAGGATCGACACTATGGTGGTCGACACATGAAATAGATTGACATGGCTAAGGTTGAAAGGGTCGCAATGTTGACACAAGCATTAGGTCGACAATGGGATGGTCCACAGTCAAAAGGTCCAGTGAGTCCTTCATGTATTTTGTTCCAAATTTCGACGTAAGTCGACACAGACAATATCGCCTGTTTTGGGGAAAAAAATTATAAAAACAGGTTGACTGTCGACCTTTCCACCTAGCGGCTTTATCCCATACAGATGACGTCAGAGGGACAGGTGGACTATCGTTAGCGATATCCAAGTGTACACGATATTACAAACTCTATCAGTCAGGCGGCCAAATTCAGCAATATCGTTTGAAGTATCACTTAATCTATGTGGGGCTGTAGAAGCTGATTGTTTGGGACTTTTACACTTTCCGAGGTTTGATAATTGTCCCATAGTCTGAGTCACAATTCATTTACTTTTAGCTGTTCAGAACGAAGCAGACTTGTATATTGGGTGGGTGACATTCGGCAAGCTACTAATCTGCGCTTAGGGCAACGACGAGCAACTGTATACCACTAGGTGGCGCTGTAACCGTTAAAAGAGCACAAATATTGGTACTTATGTAGTATCTGGGCTGCCGATTTCTAAATCGGGTCGGATCGGGAGATCGCATCGCATCGCATGCGACCATGCGATTCGATGCGATGACCCGATTTTTCCATAGGAATCAATGTTAAAATGGACTGAGTCCATTTTAACATGGAATTCAATGGGAAAAATGGGTCCTTTTCATACCCCTACTATCCAAGTGGGCATGGAGTTGGATATAAACCTGTGGCGAGCGTAGCGAGCCACCGAGCCCGAAGCGTGGCGAGCGAAGCGAGCCCCGCGAGGGGACGAATACCGTCCCCTCGCGGGGCTCGCTTCGCTCGCCACGCTTCGGGCTCGGTGGCTCGCTACGCTCGCCACAGGTTTATATCCAACTCCATGCCCACTTGGATAGTAGGGGTATGAAAAGGACCCATTTTTCCATAGGAATCATTTTAACATTGATTCCTATGGAAAAATCGGGTCATCGCATCCGATATCGGATGCGATGCGATGCGATGCGATATCGCATCGCATCGCATCGCATCTGATTGTATGCCTTAACTTAAGGCATACAATCAAAAAATCGGCAGCCCAGATACTACATAAGTACCCAAATATTTTATAATATTTAAAAACTCTTTGCCCCCAGATCTGTGACATCGCCATTAATTGGGCGGGAGGACTTCACCACGCCAAAAAATTTGAGGTAACTCTCTCCAGCTTGCAAAAAAAAAAACATTCCGAATGTTCCGTTTGCTGCCATGTTCTTAAATACCGCCGTGCGTCTCGTTCTAGGCTTCGGGATTCTGCTACGTCAATGACATTGTGATCGGTATCCTGGAGCTGCTCAAGTAAGAACGTATATTATTGTACGGATTGGGGGGTTTTGGGCAAAGATGGAGGAGGCCTTCTGCTGTTTAGGACACCTACTGTAGTATAGTTTCCGGCCCTCAGTCACTGTGGTGGGAAGCGGCACGGAGGGTACACGTTTACGCTGTAAATAATCTATGCCTCACCAGGTACCACCCACGCGTCCTATACATCGACATAGACATCCATCATGGAGATGGTGTCCAAGAAGCCTTCTACCTCACTGACAGAGTCATGACCGTCTCATTTCACAAATACGGAAACTACTTTTTCCCTGGTACAGGTGAGAGACCTCAGTCGAGAAACTTTTTTTTTTTTTTTGTACTTACAATAACTTTATTTATGTACCGTTTCAGGTGACATGTATGAGGTTGGAGCTGAAAGTGGGAGATATTACTGTCTAAATGTGCCGTTAAGAGATGGCATTGATGACCAAAGTAAGTTCCTGTAGCCAACAATCCAATGGATCATAATGTTCCCACATAAGAATTTTCAAACGTAGTTCTGAGGTAAAATGTGAGAACGGGACCTGTGTGAGGCCTTTCTTGTGTGCCCCGCCTCTCTCGTTAGTGCGTACACAGAGTCTATTGGTGGGTCAACGCGGGACGATGTGATGGCCTCCTATAACGATTTGATATCGGCAGCTGGCGGAGTGCCAGCATTGGCTGGCAGGGAGGGAGAGAGGGGCAGTGCTGCACAGTCTACATGTCTACATTCAATTCCAATCCCGCATGGCCCCGCATTGGGATTGGGTGCTGCATAGCACGGTGCAATTTGCACTATGTTCTGTGCGATTTTGACTGGCCCGTATTCAATCGATCAATGGCCAGGCGAAAATTCAGCCGTTTTCACTCCTTTTTTTGGGGGGGGGGGGGATTCGATTCACCCTATTCAATCCCAGTGCTGATTTTTTCACTTGAGCGAAAAATCTAGCATCGGCAAAAAATTGTGTCGGCAAATTCAAGTAGTTTCACCCCCCCCCCCCAGCAGTAGAGCTAGACTTCTCTGCTGCGCATAAGCACCAGCTCCATTTTCCCATTGATTTATTGTGCACCTACAGCCTGGTTTCGTGTATAACTGCAGTGTTCTCTGTAATAAGTCATTGTTGGCTTTCTTAGGCTAGATCGACTTAAAATCCTGTGTATTGTGTGTAACCTTCATAGATCACATGTAGCCCCTTTTGCTGTTTCTGCTTTTCCAGGTTACAGACATCTCTTCCAGCCAGTCATTAAGCAAGTGGTAGATTTCTATCAGCCCACCTGCATCGTTCTACAGGTAAAGACATTGCAAACACACAGGCCCCATGTTGGTTCTTGCAGATAGAATGTATGTGCCAGACATAGGGGGGTATTCAATTCCGGATGAATTTCCTCACCAGGAGAAAAATTATCAGTATTCAATCACAGGCTTTTTCGCCCGTTTTTTTTTTAGCCCATTTACGCCAATACTGTTTCACTTATTTGGGGACAAATCGGGATGGGCCAAGACAGCAATTTCGCTGATCCACGCGGTATTCATCCGATGCTTTTTTTTTTTTTTTTCACCCAGGCGAAAAATCAGCACTGGGATTGAATAGTGTGAATTTGCCCCCAAAAAAGCAGGTGAACATTGCAGATTTTTGCCTGGAATTGAATACTCCCCCATAGTTATATGTCCTCTTGCTGCATATGCTGTAAGCAGATCTAGGATGTTCTATCTGTTACCTCTGTGCCTGCTCTCTGGACCTGGCAACACCCCCAACCCCCATAGATATATTACCGGACACCCAATGATGAGCTCCGCTGAATGGTAGGCCACACCCCCAAGAATAGAGGATTCTCACACTTCTATAAGACTGACAGACTAGCGATAGGAGGTGAAAGATACGATTTGGGGGAATAGAAGAGAAACAATGGTACCTCTATTGTTGCTATAGGACAGTATTTTAGTAATTTATCCCTTACTAGTTCATTTTAGGCCACTACAATGGGAAAAAACAATTCAGGGTTAGAGCTTATTTATGTAACAGCAGTGATGTGCAGGCAGACGGACTATTGGCTGAAAGAATGTAATACTAAGTAGTGACTACTGTACACATGTTATGACAAGTACTGCCCTGATGTTGGTGACTGTATTCGAAGCCTAGAACGTGTGATGTTCAGATGTGTCTGAATATTTCCTGCTTGTTTCCAGTGCGGCGCGGACTCCCTCGGCTGTGACAGACTGGGATGCTTTAACCTTAGTATACGGGGACATGGGTAAGCTGGACACTGTCATGTGCACTACAATTATTAATCTAACAAGATTGTTTGCATAGGAAACAAAATGGTGGCGGTTTGGTTCTTGGAATAAAGACCGCTATCCATACACAATGTAATTTTTTACCCGTTATTTTGCAGTTCTTTTACAGTTTTAAAATGGTCATTTGTGCAGTCTGAAAGGTGCAGAGTGAATTTACCGGTTCTATTGAACTGGTATTTCTAAACGGTAATAAAGCAGGGTCCAACTCGTTTCAGACCCGTTTTTATTTTTTCATCCACTGTTTTCTATGGGTTAAAACAGGTTCAGTGTTGTGAAGGAACAAAAACTGCACTGAAATACCATTTAAAGACATGCGGTGTGAAATGGGTTTTAGCTGGCAGACCTGTTTTTAGAAACGTTTTAAAATACCTGGTCAAAGCCAGTTTTGCGGTCTGAAAGCAGCATCAGACACATGTCACCTTTTAGTAATCTGAACTAGCTCATAGTCTCTAGTTTATGCAGGGAACTGCTCCCCAGCCTCATAGGGGTAAATATACGAAGATGAAAGTTTTATTGATGATATGTTGCCCATAGCAACCAGAAATACCCCATAGTCTCTCGTCTCTGTAGGGAACTGCTTCATCCATGGCCATTCTCCCCAGCATCATAGCCTCCAGTCTCTGTAGAGAACTGCTTCATCCTTAGTTGTGCTCCCCAGCCTCATACTTTCCAGTCTCTGTAGGAAACTGCTTCATCCCTGGCCATGCTCCCCAGCATCATAGCCTCCAGTCTCTGTAGAGAACTGCTTCATCCTTAGTTGTGCTCCCCAGCCTCAGACTTTCCAGTCTCTGTAGGAAACTGCTTCATCCCAGGCTATGCTCCCCAGTCTTTTGTAGGGAACTGCTTGTTCCCTGGCCATGCTCCCCTGCTTCATAGTCGCCAGTCTCTGTAGGGAACTGCTTCATAGTCATCTATGCTTCACATCATCCTAGTCTTCATTCTATGTAGAGAACTCCTTCATCCCCGGTTGTGCACCCCAGCCTCAGTCTCCAGTCTGTGTTGGGAAATGCTTCATCCCCAACTTTGCTTCCCAGCCCCATAATCGCCAGTCTTTGTAGGGAACTGCTTCATCCCAGGCTAGGCTCCCCATCATCATAGTCTCCAGTCTCTGTAGAGAACTGCTTCACCCCTGACCATGCTCCTCAGCCTTGCTCTAATAATAGCAGACGTACAGTGTGACTTTTTATATTGTGGCATTGACTTCAATGTGAGCGTTACCTTGGTTACTGGACCTCTGCTTGTATTTATCACACCTAATAACAGACGCCATCTGATAAGAATGTTGTCAATTCGAATGTATACACAAAACATCACCATTTTCTGAATGTCCACTATGTCGACATGGTCAAAATTTCAACATGTTTCTTATGTTGACAGTACTTTTTAGTGTTAGGTTTAAGGTTATTCTTTAATGGTCAAAATGTCGACATACCAGTTTTTTGACTAGGTTGGCATTTTTCCCATGCCGGTATACCACACCCGCGCTGGAATAGGGGTAATCAGGTGCTTCCTCCAAAAAATACTCTGTCCACATTTGGAGACTGACAACCTCTGTGTTGATCTTTAAGACATTTTATACGTTCCAGATAATGCTGTAGGTGATGTCATGGTAATACAATATGAATGTGATGCAGAATCTGGGCATAAAAATAATTGGGCTTTAAATTTCTTCTGTAGGGATTGTGTACAGTATGTAAAAAGCTTCAATATTCCATTGCTCGTGCTTGGAGGAGGGGGTTACACTGTGCGCAACGTAGCGCGATGCTGGTGAGTAGCCCCAATAAGTGTTATTGAGTTTACCGTTTGCACCCATCTCCCCCTTCCCCCTTGCAGCACCTTCTAGCGCCTGACTTTGCACAAGTTACATCTGCCCCACCGGCAGTGCACATGGTTTTGGCCATTTGAGAAGGAATCTGCGTTTGCCAGTGAGCCAGAATAAGGGCCATGATGTGGAATTGCAGAGACGGAAGGGTCACGCGTCCCCTCATATGGCTCCCTGCGCTCGGCACACTATTATATTCTTTCTCAACGTAGGGTATGAAATACCACCTGTTTTTTTTGTCAAAACGTGAAAAACTCATGTCCACCTTTTCACTGTTTATCTCCCCATTGTCGACCTAATGCTTGTCTCCACCTTCCCAGCTTAGCCATGTCAACCTAGGTCCTGTCCACCTTTAGTGATCAACCTTATGTATGTCGACATGCAAAGTGTCGACCTAGCTATAGAAAAAACGAATGAAACCACCAAGTCCGGTATTGTATTAATGACCCGTAGTGACTGTATTTATCTCCACATTACAGGACATATGAAACGTCATTGCTGGTGGATGAGACAATCAGCGAGGAGCTGCCTTATAGCGGTACGTACAGTGTCCGGTCTGTCTTATTCTTGTGATTGGTGGGAATTTGCTTTACACATAACAGTAGCTTACAACCACCTTTGGCATAGAGCGGTGTTTATATTGCCCTTTTGTTTTACTCTTTAGAATACTTTGAGTACTTTGCGCCCGATTTTACCCTCCACCCTGACGTCAGTACTAGGATTGAGAACCAGAACACGCGACAGGTAAGAAGAAGTTTCCATCTCTGTCCACATTAACGGGAATTCGTTAAGGGCAAGTAAAGCAAAACAAGCAACTAACTGTCTGGGGCATAACATGTGGCCGTGCAAGATGAGCAAATAGGATTTCTGTGCAGGGTAAACACTGGCTGCTTCTGCATTTAGCCCACAGATGTTAGACCGCTTTTTGTACTCTGCAATATAGATTTCAGTTTAAACACCCCCTACCCAAATGTAATGGGGCCCACACACGTATTTTGTCAGCGATCTGAGCAATGTTAGAGTGCTCCGTTTGCTCAGCACACTGCGATGCACCAGTGATGTTTGCTGAGCCATCTGGCCCTTCCCGGTGATAGCGCAGTGTGGGGCCATGCATCGTTATGGGCCCTACACACAGCAATGTGTGCTTAAAGCAATCTAGTCAGATCACTTAGAAAATCGCTCCGTGTGTATGCCTCGATACTCTCTGCGCATGTTACATCTGCCCCACCTGCAACACAGCACGGTGTTGCTCACGAGCCACAAAGTTTACATGATGGAGGCTGTACATTTAGGGGGTTATTCTAGTTCACTCGGAAAGGCACAATCGCTCTCTAATGGACAAAACCATGCAGGTGGGGCAGATGTAACTTGTGCAGAGAGAGTTAGATTTGGGTGGGGTTTGTACTTCAAACTGATATCTATATTGCAGTGTAAAAATAAAGCAGCCAGTATTTACCCTGCACAGAAACAATAAAACACCCAAATCTACCTTTCTCTGCACATGTTACATCAGCTACACGTGCAGTGCACATGGTTTTGTCCATTAGAGAGTGATTTGTGCCTTTCCGAGTGAACTAGAATAACCCCCTTAATGAGAGTCATTCAGGATAAATTTTGACATTTTTGACCACAAGCCCTATTCTTTTATCGATGGGATCCGCAGCCGTTATCTCAATGGCTCGACACCAGAATGAAAATCGATCTGATGTGGTCTAAATGCTGATCGAGGGGACGTGTAGCCTAAATGCCTAATTCAGGGAACTGATCTTGCGTGTCGCCCGGTTGATCTAGGAAGCCTCTATAGATTGATACAACACATATTGTCCAGACCACTATAAACGCTGTAATGGTCCCATTTCTGTGCAGTATTTGGATCAAATCAGACAGACCATTTTTGAGAACCTGAAGATGCTGAACCACGCACCAAGCGTCCAGATCCACGACGTCCCCTCAGATCTTCTTAGCTACGACCGTTCCGATGAGCCGGATCCGGAAGAGAGAGGAGGGGAGGACAGCTACAGCAGGTAACCTCAAACCATCCCCCATACATATCCTACATACAGTAGTCTTATATGAACTCGTCATCCTGAATGATCCCGGGCTGGATGTATGAAAGCGTTGGCAAGAGATTAAGTGGAGCTGTTGCCCGAAGCAACTAATTATCTCAACTGGCATTTCAAAGATAAGCGACAGTTGGGGGCTACAGAAGATAGAGCACAGCATCTCGTGTATATAATTAGATGGATATGTAACGTAGCCCTGATAAAAAAAAAAAATGTAATACATCTAAAAATAATAATTCATATGGCATCTAGAACTCCGATTTCCGAAATAACACAAGTCCCGGTTAGGATTCTCGGGATTGACCTCCCTAATAATAAAACAAAAAACTGCCCCTCCCCAAAGGATTTCTAACCCCCCCCCCACCCAATCCTCCCCAACCCCCCTGACCTAACCTGCCCTTTCACGTCACTTACTGCGGCAGTAGTGACAGTGACAATAAAACGGTCCTGCTGCTGCCTATTTCTGGCGGGAGGGTGGGCAGCTGGGGACGGCATAGCAGGCAGCTGTCTGGTTATGGGACAGCGTGCTGTGCCGACAGGCACAGTGGCACCCAGGCTGCACAGCATGACGTGATGTCAGGGGTCACGCTGTGCAGCCTGGCTGGGCGCCGCCATGCCTGTCAGTACAGCGCACTGTACCGACTCCGTAACAGCGGCACCGTGGGTAACTAGCAGTCAGCCGGCAGCGTCTGAGCCTTATTCCAAAGTGCTCAGCGCTGCCCGGCTTTAAACAAAAAGTTAATTTAGGCATGGGGGTACTAATTCCAGGATTGGAAGCTTCAAACCCGGGATTCAAATCCCGACAATTTTAGTCCAAAATCCCGGGATCCCACCGATCCCGGGATTGGCCTCCCTAGTCCCGGTTATTGTTTCTCTATATAAGCAGAGCTTCTAGTATTGGGTGCTTGGTCCTGTTATAACCTCTGGGAATGGCAGCATCTCTGTTAATAATAAGTTACTGTGCGGTGGGTATGTAACAGTCTAGCAATGTCATATAGGGATCACATCTATGCAGAAATTGTGGGGTTCACCCACCGACGCGTTTCACTGTGCAAACACAGCGTTTTTCAATCTCTCAGCACACTGCTTAGTGAGCAAGTAAAGCCGGCCTACCTACCCCCTGCCACCAGCACTGTAGCATGCGAGGGGATGTGTCCAACAACATTGAATGATTTTCTCTCCCCTTCGGAAGTAAGTCAGTGGAAAGTGACCGGGGGCGTCCTCAAATGTGAATAACCCCGAGTTTGTGCAGCGAAACGCAGCTGTGTGTGGCCATCCCTTCCTCCACATACCACCCTGGAATTACATGGCGATAGAATTCTTGGACCTGCGGATAACATGAGCATAATCTCTACATTTTTATATAAAGAAAAAAAAATATATATTGCATTTTCTGCCTCGTAGTTTTGATGCTGCGCTTTCACTGATCACTGTATTTACATGAAATGTTGGAAATGTAAGTGTCATGTATTTACATGAAATGTTGGAAATGTAAGTGTCATTCTGCCACCTAGTGGTGGTTTTGCATATTGCCAAGAGCAAAAACCTGCTGACAAATTGCCTCAGTACTTTCCTGTAAACATTTTATTTATTTATTACCAGGGTACTTGTTTCCTAGCACAGCCACACCGATTTGTATCGGGGTGATCGTGTCGGAAAAATTGCATGCGATGCGATCGACCCGATTTTTACATTGAATCAAATGTGAATAGGGCCCCTGGGACCCTATTTTACATTGGATTCAATGTAAAGTATTCCCCAGACCCCCAGTTTTACCCCCTCAACGGCACCCCACGATTGACGCCAACCCGAAGCGTGGCGAGCGGCGGCTGTGCGCGTCCTCCGACCTTTTCATACCCCTACTATCCACGTCGGCGTGGAGTTGAGAATATAAAGTGTGGCGAGCGCACTGAGCCTGAAGCGTGGCGAGCGGACGCGTATAACTTCAGAGGTATACGCGTCCCCTCCCGGGGCTCGCTGCGCTCGCCACGCTTCGGGCTCGGTGGCTCGCTGCGCTCGCCACACTTTATATTCTCAACTCCATGCCGACGTGGATAGTAGGGGTATGAAAAGGTCGGAGGACGTGCACCGCCGCCCCTCGCCGGCTCGCTGCGCTCGCCACGCTTCGGGTTGGCGTCAATTATGGGGTGACGCTCACAATGGGGTTGCGTGACTTTTTAACCATGGCGGGGGCATATACAATGTGAAATGGGTCATATTGGCCCATTTCACATTGTTTCCTATGTAAAATGGACTTAATCAAGTCCATCTCATCTTGTGCCATTATAATGGCACAAGACAGACGCGATGCTCCCGATTTCGTGGGAAAATCGCGTCGGTCGCCATGTTAATGCACGCGACCGACGCGATGCCCCCGATTTTGCCTTTGCCGGCAAAATGGACCTGATTTCAAAGGAAATCGGGTCCATCGTGTACCTTAACTTTAAGGTACACGATGGACGCGATTGTGGCCGTGCTAGGAAACAAGTACCATTACCAGTTATTTATATAGCACACACATATTCCGGAATATTCAGAGAATATTTGAACACTGCCTCACATGTTGCATTGTGGGAGGAAACCGGAGTATCCAAGTAAACGGGGAGACTATACAAACTCCACACAGTTAGGGTCATGGTAGGAATCAAACCCATGACCTAAATGCTGTGAGGCAGTAATGTAACCATTATACCATCTGTACTGCCCTAACATCCCTGGATTATGGATTTAATCTGTTTACCTGCAGTACATTATTTATAGGATTTGGAGCAAAGGAAAACCGGGCAGCGTAGGAATCCCAGATAGCAGTTTAGACTGCAAACAAAAATGGAAGATACAATTTTAATCCGGATGAGTAGTGAACATCGGATATTCTCCAAATCTATGCAGCAAAATATAATGGTTATTTATATCCCTTCCAAAAAAGTGTATCCGACTGGATATTATCTAGCTCAGGCATTCCCCTAATATCTAAACTGTGGCAAGGCATTCTGGGATGTGTAGTTTCACAACAGCTGGAGGGCCGCAGGATGGACATGCCTGAAATTCTAGCTTAATTTGATTATGCAAGTAAATGACCTCACACTGTATTTTGTACATAAAACTTTAATTGACACTTTGCCTGTCTTTTCTAGGCCAGAAGCATCGAATGAGTTTTACGATGGGGATCACGACAACGACAAGGAAAGCGATGTAGAGATTTAATTGTTACGGTACTTTTTTTTTTTTTTTTTAACGATATTTCTTTTGAAGATTTCTGGACCGGTCACTTTTTTTATTTTCTGCTTGTCCAGAAATTTCCAGTATTTTTTTTTTTTTTTTTTTTCGAGAATGAGAATTTCAGACAAATAACTCCTGGAATTTCTGCAAATACAACTTCGGGATGTTACCGTTTTTCATTTTAAACAGTTATCAAACTACAGGAATTTTATTTTCCGCTTCATCGAAGCTGCGCCGGATTGATTCTCTCAAAACTGTATGAGACTTCTGTGCCCAGCAGCTATTGGACGAATGCCCGATATCGGCTTCTGTATTGGTTTTCTCCACCTGCCCCTCCAAAACAAGTTGTATTGTTTTGCTATGAATGGTGTTGCTGCTGCTCTGGTGTAGCTGGAACAAGTCCCAAGTCAGAGGCTGTTTGGGGCAGTGGATTTTATCTGTCATTGATGGTTCATCTGAATTCTCTTCACTTTCTTGAAGTCAAACTTTCCCACTGGGAGAATGCAATCGCAACAGTTTACATATGTATATAGACAGCGCAGAGGATAAAGCCTTTTATCATATCCAATTATTTGTCTTTTTTTCTTCTATATCTATTTTTATTAGTAAATATTGATTCATACAGTTATGTGTAATTGTTCATGCACTGAGATAAATATGTATTAAAAGACTGGACAGATCCCAGAAGCCACAGAGAAATTACCCCGGGTGCTTGACGTCTCCTCCTTATCTCTGATTGGTTTATAGCAGCGGTGGGTGAAAGCAGTACCGCCAGCCAATGGCGTTCTGCCGCTTTCTCCAGCTACATTATTTACAATAATAATAACAACGCAGATGGGCTACCGCTGTTCTAATGATGTCATTGAGAGGTAAGGGAAGCTCCCATTGATTGGGGGATAATCCGACTCAGAGGGTATATTTACTAAAGTGTTGGTTTTTAGAACTGGAGCTGTTGCCAATAGCAACCAACCAGATTCTACTTAGAAGTTACCTAGCACTTTCTAGAAGTTAATAGCCAGAATCTGGTTACTACAGGCTGTATCTCCATCTCTAAAAACCCACAATTTGGTAAATACACCCCATAGTCTTCTCTTTGTAATCGGCCATCAGCTGCCCCAAGTCATCCTAATATCCAAAGACCCCATCAAGGCGCTTTATCGTTACGGGATATAGAGTTCGGATGTAGTTAGGATGAGCCTAAGTAGAGCTGGACGTCCCAGTAGCATCACGAGATGGGTATCTGGGGGATAGCGTTCATTTTAGGATCCGGCTTCTTCCAAATCCCGTACAGTTCCTCTTCCCTGCTTGGGGTGTCACTCTCTGCTGTGGAGCTTCTAGATTGGTGAATCTGATTTGTGCTGATTTCTTGGCCCAATCTGTCAGAGTCGGGCGAAATCGGGTAAGTGTATAGGCACCTTTTAAAGTGCCAGCAAGCCTGCCTTGCATGCAGGGACTTTAAAGGGCCCACTGGTACTTGTAGTCCTACACTTTAGAGTTATAAAACTTGACTTCACACTACAGTCATTCATACAGACCTATCTATGGATTCCAACATTGGCCCAACCTCTTCTCTGGTAGAATCCCATCGGTACCTGTGAAAGGAAATTATACTTACCGAGGCCTCCAGCGTACATCGCGTCCTCTTCAGTCGGTAGTAGGCACCCCGGGGTTAAAACAACAAAAATGCACACCGAACCATCTTATGGGAGAAGTTGTATGTTTACATTTATGGCTCCTCCCCCACCCAATCAGGAGCGGAGCTCCCCCGGATGCTGAATGATTGAATGGGGGCGGTCCAATCCCCAAGTTCGAGGGAGGAGCCATAAATGTAAACAAACACATACGAATATGAATGGATATAATTGGCTACGCCATCGGCAAATATGGCAGATTAGTAAATTTTCTTATTCCTGTATTCATATTTTTCATGAAATATGGCCGATGGCGGTGTTATCAATTTGTTCTCGGAATTAACTGTATCCTGGGATCTTAGAAAGTTCCCCCTACAGTTTTGAAGGTGTGAAAGGTTAAGAGTTTGGTTCCCTGATTCCGATGCCTTGAGTAAGCGTCGGATTCAGCAAATTGGCCGCTGCCTAAAACCACTGAGAGTTGCCCCCAACTGGAGCTACCTACCACCTGGTTTATATGGTTTAATGTACAAATGTATTTCATGACCTACTGTATACAGATGAAGATGTATACAGATGAAGATGTAATCACACCGACACATTCACGGGAACCGATTTCGGGTGAAAAAAATTTACCTACAGACCAACTCCGGCAGTAGAGAGTTTGGCATGAGAGGGGTCCTCCCCGAAAGATGTACTGATGGGCCATCAGCCGCCTCTGGAAAAAAACGCACCTCTTTGAATTAGAAATGGACAAGGATCTGTGAAGTCTATTCTAGATATTTATATTCTTTCTGTTAGAAGGTGGCTCCCATTAAAATCTCAGGTACTGCGATATGTAAGTGTTGTGGTAAAAAATAAAGAGCATTTCCTACACAGAAAAGCAACCACTATTCATGTGGGTGCCTGGTGGTAAGTACTGGGGCTGGGGTAAGGTACTAAATTGGTAGGGTTAGGCTGCGGGAGGGGGGGGGGGGGGAGAGTTGGGGGTTAGAATTAGTCTGTGTTAGTGTTAGGCGGTGGGAGGGAGGGGGGTTAGGGTTAGATGGTGAGGTGGTCAAGGTTAGGCTGCCGGGGGGGTAGGCTGCCAGTGTAGGGTTAGGATGCAGGGGTGGGGGGTTAGGATTAGGAAGCAGAAGGGCGGGCTTGGGTCTTGTGGTGGGGGGGGAGTGTTAGGATTAGGCTGCGGCAGAGGGTTTAGGGTTAGGCTGGTATAAAATACTTACCGGAACCTTCATGATTCGCCATTGTCACCATTCTGACCTCACAGATAAGAGACTGTGAATCCTGTTGAGTCCAACTTCAGAGATATCTCATCACTTCTGGAGATCCCTGCCCAGGATCTCCAAACAGGTAGCTGTAGATGTAACAAACATCTACAGGCACCTGTTTGAGTTTACTGCCTTTTTTGGGTAAATCCACATAGGACCCACCGTGGCCCTTAAAGAAACCATGCAATTGTATACCTCCAGGGGGACTCTAATACCCCAAAGTCACCGTCATTGGGGGCCTTACATCACCAGAGAGGACCTGGGCTTTATGCACAAACTTCCGCCTTACAGATTCCTCCAGCGGCGGCACCGTACCAGGACACCTTGTAAATAGAGAGGACCTGTGACTTTCCCATACCATCCAAACAGTGGTAACAACAATAATCGCTTTGATAAATTCACTTGCTGAAATTGGAAATATCCATAAGATACCCTAGGCTGCAAGTGATATTTGATTTTATTATGTATTTATGTCTATGTATTGTTACTGTGTATTTTATATATAGAAATTATATAAACTCAATTCGTTATTATTTCATTGTAGTTCCAGCGCTGCTTCTCTGTGTTTTTTCGGTCTACTTTTCATAGGGAGTGACTACCCCTATAACTCAGCAGCAGCTTTGGGAAGACAACTCCTATTCAGGCGCCCAGCATATTCTCTAGTGGAATATATATTTTTGTCTTTCTTTTAAACATGGACAGAAGCCTGATTTCGTGAGGCTAAACGAGTCCCAAAAACACTGAAAGCTTTCGGCACAACCACAAAGACTCAGTAATATTCCTTTGAGAAACCGTTTGTTAGATACCTCCATCCCAAACTCCTAACCAACAACTCCCTCACCCATGGCCTTCATATTATCAGTGGAGCAGAAGACCGAGATCTGATTCTGATTGGACGAATAATGGGTGGGATGTAAAGCCGCCCAAGTCTGGCTTCCCGGGATGTCTGTTCTCTGGCTTCCAGGTCACCTGGGCTAGAGATTTCTGCTTGCAGCCCTTTCTGGCTATGACAGTGGCAAGCAGATTCTAAAAAAGTAGGTAGAAACCCTTCCATTTTCAGGAAAGATCCTGTTTGAGAGGTGTTGGATATATGGTCCTCCCAGGCTACATAGGGGAGTCTATCTTGTTTTGCCGTCTGCGGCCCCTGCCCTAGACTTTTTTTGGCCCTTCCTTTTGGTCCTTTTGTCCCTCAGACCATTTCCAGGGCCATTCCTGGGGGCAGCAACTACTTTCAGAGGCTGTGACTGAGCCGCTGCAACATTTACCTACCAGGCAAAAGAATCGCTCTAAAAGTGGGTGATATCCAGATTGCTCCTAGCAGGAGTAATGACTCCAGTTCCCTTGCGTCAATGACAACTAGGCTTTTATTCAAGCCTTTTTCCTGGTGTTGAAGTTGAATGGCTTCGTAAGCCCTATCCTACAATTGAAGGATATCAATACTTTCTTGCTAAAATACAAATTCAAGATGGAATCCCTTTGATCCATCATTGCCGGTTTGGAGAAGGACGATTTTCTTGGTAGCACTCGATGTCAAGGATGCATATTTATACATTCCCATCTTCCTTCCTCACCAGCAGTATCTGAGATTAGCATTGAAGCCAAGCTGCCCAGGACCTTCCCAGGCTGCAGGGTCGCGTGTGCTCCATCACAAGTGGTCCTATACTTGTGACCGATCGCATGCAACCCATGTTCCCCACCCGGCTCTCTGCCGGGAGTGGGGGGGTCAGAGGTCAGACCTCCGACTACATTGTACCACACAGAGTGTGACCTGAGGGGTCATCACACTAACCCAATTTTGGTCGATTTCTTGGCTTTTGACCTGGCTACAGCACCCAGGATGTTTACGAAGGTCAGATTGGTAATGATGATGTTGCTCCGTCTGCAAGGTGTAACCATGATTCCTTATCTGGATGACCATTGATAAAAACTCCTTCAGTGGGACTTAGCGACCACACAGTCCATTCTCCTTCGAGATGGTTGGATTCTCAATTATCCAAACTCCCACTTACAACCGACGCAAAGACTTCTGTTTCTTGGTAAGGTGTTGGATACGGCACAACAACGGGGTTGTCTTCCACAGGACAAAGTGACTGCTATTCAGAAAATGATTCATTTGGTGTTGCGCCACAGACAGGTTTTGGTGTATCTCTGCATCAGACGGCTTGGCCGGATGGTGGCGGCCTTTGATGCACTTCCTTAAGGGCCATTTTCATTCCTTCCAGTTAGTCCTCATGTCAAAGTGGCCTCTGTCACCAAAGACATGGTAGTTGGTACATAAGCCTGTTTTGTTTGCTTAAGATAAACTTTTCTAGTGTGCATTGAATAAACCTACTCTTAAGTCCATGCACGGATTTTCTCACATCTTGCAGCTACAGAGGCGTAACTGGGAGAGAAGAGGTGTAGTAGGGAAGGAAGTAGCTGTCAATCTCTTGCTGGAGCGCTCATTCTAGATCCTCGACCATGATTGGTTGCTGCTTCTGATTTTCGTCCAAGCCAAATACAGTACATACACTGCCAGCATGCAGAGATGCTACTGGGGGTCAGTGATACACATTACACTTACTAGCCCCACTGGTGGCGCCTGAAAAGGTGGCATGACCTTGTAGGGATGAGGTCTGGCTTCATAGTGGTCATTATTATTAGTTTATTTATAAGGCGCCACAAGTGTTTCGCAGCGCCGTACAAAGGAACAGTGCAGGGAGACAAAGCTTGGCATAACATTGAATAAATAACAAAAATACAGTACAAATAAAGAGCGCCACAGTTCAATACACATTACAGCTTAAATATAAGTAGTGAGGACTCAATCAACATACAACTAGAGGCTTGAGGCCAATGATGGAGATGAGTATGCGGACGAAGATGGTCACGGAGTGTTGGAGTATAGGAGAGCTGTGAGTGACATGTGACGAGAAGTGGGCTTTGACAACAGGAGGGAAGAGGGCCCTGCTCGGAGGAGTTTACAATCTAGTAATTTTAATCCTTTTAATCACTTCTGGGGAGCACACAGCATTCCTGGAGATGCTGGGTTGTCCCCAGAGACTGGTCTGACTGTATCGCTGGCTCCTTCTCAGTGACAGGAGCTGGGTGCTGCTAATGAGACAGTGCAGCACCCTGCTCCCTGTGCCTGAGGAGGAGCAGGTGTTTGGTGGTACAGACCACACTTGGGTATCATCATAGTGGTGCCTCTGTTAATGTGTCGCTGCATCAGCGGTCATCATAAGCAGGAGTATGGATCATTAGGTAGACAGCATGTTGGTCGACAGTCATAAGGTCAACATGCAGGAAGGTCGACATGACTGTAGGTCAAAATGGCTTAGGTTGACAGGGTCATTAGGTCGACACAAGCATTAGGTCGACAAAGGTGTAGGTTGGAGCAATGGGTTAGGATGAGAGCTGGATGACTGATAAAATAGGTCTTTTGTGGTGAGTCTGATAGGGAGAGAATTCCAGAGGTAAGGAGCAGGCTGCAGCACAAGAGAAATCTTGGGAGCTTGGACTGGGATGAAGTAATCAGTAGAATTGAGTTATGATGGGGAAGGGGGGTAAGTGAAGGTCTTGTGGGAGAGGTGAGGTGGGATATAGCACGTTTGGAGAGTAAGATGATCAAGGCAGCAGCAATGAGGACAGGTTAGACTGGAGAGAGGCATTTGTAAGGAGGAGATTCCAGTCTGGAGATGAGCAGTGAGTGGATGAGGGGCTTAGTAGCATCCAGTGTGAGAAAGGTCTGATCCTGGAGATATTTCTGAGTTGGAAATGGCAGGACTGTGAAATGTACTGAATGTGTGATCTGTAGGAGGAAGATGGATAAGTCAAGAATAGCTCCAAGACAGTGCAGTTGTGGGCTGGATTGGGTGCCCTCAGTGGAATCATGGGAGGATCAGTGAGGCACCCTGCCCAAAGTATGGCGTGCGGAGGTGGTATACTGAAAAAATCGGGGCAAAAAAGGTGAAAAACTAATTTCGACCTTCCCGTTGTTGATCTAATGCTTGCGTCGACCTTCCAGCCCTGTCGACCTATTTCATAGTGTCGACCCTATGACCCATACATTACTGCACAAGCTGCAACTATGTCGCTGGCCAGAAGGTGGCGGTGTAGCCGCTCGCTTGGCCTCACAGCACACCCACTCGGCCTTATGCCGCAAAGTATGTAATGGTACATTCCAAATATCCTCCGAAGGCTTTTGTGAGCTACTTACACAGATAAGTATATAGTTTTTTTTATAAACTACATACTAAAATCAGATACCGTAGCTAAAAGTTCTAACGATAAAGAAAAAAAAAAAAGAGAAACGCATCATCACCCCCCTCCGTGCCATTTGGTGTGCCCCAAACCCGGAAGTGTGGAGGAAGAAGTTGTTGGGAAAGTGGAGTTTTGCCCTCTCTTCCGCCCTCACGTGTGGCTGGTGGGATCGCCTGTTGCGCGCGTGCTCATGAATATGCAGAGTGTATGCTAATGAGGCAGGGTCAGCGTGTGCTGCAGGGGACAGCGCCGGGTCCAGGGCGGCAGCACCGGGGAGGATTACCTTCAGCAGCAGCGGTAGCATTCACTGCCCCTGCACCCTCTATCACCCTCTGAGTGAGGCCTCCGGGGAGTGTGAACCGGCGGCATGGACCCGCCAGCCGGAGGAGGCGGCTATGGAGGGGGCCCTCCGGCTCCCAGCAAGAGCTCCAAGGAGAAGAAGAAGCCGAAGAATCAGGAGGAAGGGGGAGAGAAGTCCAAGAAATTTGTAAGTTTGTGGCAGTCCTGGTGACAGTGTCAGTGCCTTCCCCTCCTCTGCCAGTGCCTCTTCCACCTCTGCCAGTGCCTCTTCCACCTCTGCCAGTGCTTCACCCTCCTCTGCCAGTGCTTCACCCTCCTCTGCCAGTGCCTCCACCCCCCCCCCACTTCCAGTGCCTCCCCCACCTCTGCGCCAGTGTCTCCAACTCCACTCCTCTGCCAATCTCCACCCCCCCTCTGCCATTGCCTCCAACCCCCCCTCTGCCAGTGCCTCCAACCCAGTGCCTCCCCCACCTCTGCCAGTGACTCCAACCCCCCCTCCTTCAGTGCCTCCAACCCGCCACTCTGCCTCCCCCCCCTCTGCCACTCTGCCAGTGCCTCCAACCCCCCCTCTGCCAGTGCCTCCCCCACCTCAGCCAGTGTCTCCAACCCCCTCTCCTCCAGTGCCTCAACCCCTCCCTGCCAGTGCCTCCCCCCCCCCCTCTGCCACTCTGCCAGTGCCTCCTCCCCCCCCCTCCTCTGCCACTCTGCCAGTGCCTCTGCAGTCAGGACCCTGCTTACCTGTATGTACAGAATCACACTCTGCCAGTGCCTCTCCACCTCTGCCAGTGCCTCTACCCTATCGGCCAGTACCCCTCCTTTATTTGACACTTCCTCTGCCACTGCTTTCAACCAGTTTGTTAGTACCCCCAACCCCTGTCTGACAGGACTCCCCCCTGCCTCTGCTTTTCCTCTGCTGCTGGGAAACTGTCTACTTGCAGAAACAGAAATGCACTTACCTGGAGGCAGAGGCTCAGTCAGATCCCACATACACATTCCTACCTGTATGTGCTCCTCTATACTGTGTCTGATGGTGGGGGGGGACACAGACCTGAAGTACTTAGAATTATTCCATGTCAGGGAACTGCTTACCTGTGCGAGCAGGGTTATACTGTGTCAGGGCCCTGCTTTACCTGTATGTACAGAATCACACCTATCAGGGCCCTGCTTTACCTCTATGTACAGAATCACACCTGTCGGGGCCCTGCTTTACCTGCATGTACAGAATCACACCTGTCGGGGCCCTGCTTTGCCTGTATGTACAGAATCGCACCTGTCGGGGCCCTGCTTTACCTGCATGTACAGAATCACACCTGTCGGGGCCCTGCTTTGCCTGTACGTACAGAATCACACCTGTCGGGGCCCTGCTTTGCCTGTATGTACAGAATCGCACCTGTCGGGGCTCTGCTTTACCTGTATGTACAGAATCACACCTGTCGGGGCCCTGCTTTACCTGTACGTGCAGAATCACACCTGTCGGGGCCCTGCTTTACCTGTACGTGCAGAATCACACCTGTCGGGGCCCTGCTTTACCTGTACGTGCAGAATCACACCTGTCGGGGCCCTGCTTTACCTGTACGTGCAGAATCACACCTGTCGGGGCCCTGCTTTACCTGTACGTGCAGAATCACACCTGTCGGGGCCCTGCTTTGCCTGTATGTACAGAATCACACCTGTCGGGGCCCTGCTTTACCTGCATGTACAGAATCACACCTGTCGGGGCCCTGCTTAAGGTGTAGACATTGAGAACATGACAACATTCCGTAGACCTGTGTTATTTTGGGGGGCTTGGACTGCACACCCCGATTCCAAACCTAATGAAAGGTGTTGTCATGTTCCATGTCAACACTATGTCTGCCGACATGGCAATGGCATACCCTTATATGCTGTATATTTGCAGGGCCAGGGACGGATTGGGGCTGTATAAGAGCCCTGTCACTGTAGTGTCCGTACAAAAAGTGGCCTGGTCGGGGCTAATTGGGAAAGTGGCCTCCTATACTCCCTTGACCTAATGCTTGTGTCGACTTATTTCATGTGTCGACATAATGTATATTGACATTCAGAGTGCCCCAGTCCCCTGCCACCTTCTATGGCCCAGTCACAACATTCTATATACGGATAATCACATGACCCAAGCTGAGGGCGCTCTGCACCAGTAATATAGTATCACTTCTTCTGACTGACTGCTTTGTTCTCCTGTATTGTAGTAACATTATAGGGTTGAAATGTCAGTAAAAATTATACAGCCTAAAGGGTGCATACAATTGGCGGCGTGAGGCACCGGGTGTCGTCTTTCTGTCTGTATCTCTGGTGCCTCGCTAGTAATGATGCAGTTTTCTTCCCCAATATAAGTTGGGGTATGGGTCATTGGGTCGGCCACTGAAGGACCATAGGCCTTAGGTTGACACCTGATATGTCGTCATGGCTGGGGTCGTAAGGTCGACATGAGTTTCTTGACTTCTTTTTTTGTCCCGAATGTCGACATGGACGCAGTCTGTGTGTACCCTGTCCCATCGCGTGGCTCGCTGCGTGCAGCACACTACTTTTTCCTCCCGCCACGCCGTAGTGGATGGTAGGGCATGAAATACCGCCTGGCTCATGACCATTTAAAAAAATATATATATTTTTTTTTTAAAAACTCATGATGAGCGTTTTCACTCTTGACCTTCCCATTGTCGACCTAATGCTTGTGTCGACCTATTTCAGGTGTAGACCTAGTATCCATATATTATAAACTGCACAAGAAAATCTGCGATATTCTGTGACCTGTCCAGCCGCATTTTGCCGCCAGTTGCATATGGCCCTAGTTGACCGCTATAGTGAATGTTATACATGGGTCACTGCCTGTGACTTTTTTTAAATTTAGGGAGGAATGTGTGTATTGTAGGAGCTTGTCCAGCAGGTGGGTCAGTGGGGAATTATTATTATTAACTTTTTGGGTACATTTTTTTTTTTTTTTGTCTCGGTCAATGTTGGTGGGGAACATTTGGAGGTGGCTTCCTAGAAGTTCTCCACCTGCCGCTTGCACTACGGGCCTTATTCAGATCGGAGCTCAGTACAAATTTGTTCGGAAAATGGTGTAAACCATGTGCACTGCAGGTGGGGCAGATGTAATGTGCAGAGGAATGCAAACTGTGTAGTAGAAACAGGCTTCTTGGGGATTTGCCCGTTCCTCTCCTGCTTGTGGCGGTACACGCTCAGCTATGTTGTTTGATATGTTACAAATAATTGAGAAGAACTTGTAAAACTAGTTTTTGTTCTTTTTAAAACCACATGTCCGGGTTGTGCAACATCAAATAGATCATTGTTTGGAGGTGTGCATGCAGCCTCAGCTCTTATTATTATTCCACCACGCGTACACTGTCCTGGAACTTGTAACGTGTAGTCTTCGGGCCATCAGAATTACTGCCTATACGTAGAACCTCATTGATTGTATAACTAGCACTGAGGTTTCTTTTGTGGAAATACATTTCTGTTCATTGTTCATACATTTGAGTTGTGTTTGTTATGCATTTTCTTTACCTTTTTTTTTTTTTTCTTTTTCTTTTATTTCTCTCGCTGCCTTGGTTATTTTGCTGTGCTGTGCAACTCTTTGTGGGTAGCCGTTTAATAATTTAGTGGCAGAGGGCTTTATGACTAAAATAGTTTGGGATCGCTGCCCAATGACATCACATCCTAAAAATACACACACAGCAAGAGATTTGATTTGGGTGATTGATCTGTGGGAAAGAGAGAAACCGGTTCTTCCGGTTCCCCACACTTTGAGGGTGATTCTGGTTGGTTTGCAAAAGCAAACGCCTTCTTCATTAATGGCAAAACCATGCTGAACTGCGGGTGTGGCAGATGTGTCATGTGCAGAGAGAGTGACGCCCCTTTCAGACCGCACAAATTAAACGCTATATTGCTGTTTCTTTACTGTTTCAAAAAGGTAATATGTGCGGTCTGAAAGGTCCAGAGTGAATTTACCGTTTTAAAATAACCGGTATTTTAAAATGGTAAAAAAGCAGGGTCCTACACGTTTCAGACCCGTTTTTTTTTTTTGCGGTCTGAAACGGTACCCAGGCAGCAGTGAGCACTATTTGTCCCCAGTGCCTGCATATTTAATGAGCCGGACACTAATTACATATGCGCATATGTAATTAGCCGCTCATTACATATGTGCATATGTAATACTCGGCCGGTTCGTTAAATATGCACTGCGCTGTCTCAGTGAGGACCTGGCTCAGAGGGGACCCCCCCTCAATGTGTTTAAGAAAACCCCCATGCGCCGGTACCTGCTGCTTTTTAAAAAAATATGGGACTTTCGGAAAATGGCTGCCCCATAGGAAAGACTGTTTGAAAAAACTGTCTTTGGTATGGGGGCAGCCATTTTCCGAAAGTCACTTTTTTTTATAAGCAGCAGGAGTCTGCACAGCCGGGATCCGCAAGGCATGAGGTACCGGCTGCACGGGGGGCTTTCTTAAACACATTGGGTGGGGTGGGGTGGGGTGGGGGTGGTGTTAGCCCTACTGGTTGAGGGGGGGGGGGGGGGGAGAGAGTGTCTGTTAAAACTGTAACACGCTGCCAGTGTCCAAAAACGGCTCTTAAATGGTAATATCCCGTTTAAGAGATGCGGTGTGAAAGGGGTTTTACCTGGCAGACCCGTTTCAAAATGCCTGGTCAAAGCCAGTTTTGTGGTCTGAAAGTAGCATTACATTTGGGGGAGGTGTGTTAAAACTGATATCTATATTGGGTACTTGTTTCCTAGCACGGCCACAATCTTATGGATCGTGTACCTTTAAGTTAAGGTACACGATCCACACGATGGACCCGATTTCCTTTGAAATCAGGTCCATTTTGCCGGCAAAGGTGCAAAATCGGGGGCATCGCGTCGGTCGGGACCATTAACATTGGTCCCGACGCGACCGACGCGATGCCCCCGATTTCCCCATAGGCTTCAATGTTAAAATATTTTTTAACATTGAAATCGTGAGGATCGCGTCGGTCTTGTGCCATTATAATGGCACAAGATGAGATGGACTTGATTAAGTCCATCTCACCTTTAAAAAAATGTGAAATGGGCCAATATGACCCATTTCACATTATAGATGTCCCCGTCGTCACCCCACAATAGACGCCAACCCGAAGCGTGGCGAGCGGCGGCGGTGCGCGTCCTCCGACCTTTTCATTCCCCTACTATCCACTAGGGCGTGGAGTGAGAATAGAATAGTGTGGCGAGCCCCGCGAGGGGACACGGATACCTTCACAGGTAAACGCGTCCCTTCGCGGGCTTCACAGGTATCCGCGTCCCCTCGCGGGGCACGCTGCGCTCGCCACGCTATTCTATTCTCACTCCATGCTCTAGTGGATAGTAGGGGAATGAAAAGGTCGGAGGACGCGCACCGCCGCCCCTCGCGGGCTCGCTGCGCTCGCCACGCTTCGGGTTGGCGTCTATCGTGGGGTGGGGTTTAAGTCGTTAAATTTGGGGGTCTAGGGAATATTTTACATTGAATCCAATGTAAAATCGGGTCCCAGGGACCCGATTTACATTTCATTCAATAAAAAAATCGGGTCCAAAATCGGGTCGGTCACGTCGATTGCATCGCATGCGACCAAATCGCATGCGATGCGATCGACCCGATTTTTCCGACACGACCACCCCGATGTAAATCGGTGTGGCCGTGCTAGGAAACAAGTACCCTATATTGTAGTGTAAAGGCCCCCTTACATTTGTCCGACTTGTCATAACGACAAGTCGGACCCGATTGTCCCAGCAGCTCCCCGGGAGGGATCACATGCGATGGCACTTCATGTGCCAAGTTTTGCATGTGATAAATCGCATGCGATTTATCACATGCCACTCCCGGGGAGCTGCAGGGACAATGGGAGCGGGGGACAGCAGCAGAAATATGCCCGCAAACAGAGAGTGGGCAGGGGGGGGGTCGGGGTGCAGGGAGCCGGGCAGGAAGCCGCTGGGCAGGGAGCAGGGGGGGGGGGCGGCGGCGGCGGCGCAGAGTACCAGGGAGCCGGGCAGGAGAACACGATGCAGCAGCAGCACTTCCAAAAAAAAAAGAAAAACCCCATACAAACGAATAGGAAGCCATTGATTGGCTGAGACCTCTCAGGCTGAGATCGCTGATTGGCTGAGAGAGGTCTCAGCCAATGAATGGCTTCCTATGCGTTTGTATGGCCCTTTTTTTTTTTTTGAAGTGCTGCTGCTGCAGCGTCTTCTCCTGCCCGGCTCCCTGGTACTCTGCGCCGCCGCCCCTGCTCCCGCTGATGCTGCCCGGCTCCCTGCGCCTGACTCTGGTAGGTCCCCTGTTGTGGGGGAGCACGGCTCCGGGCAGCACATAAAATTTAGCAAATCTTATGTGCAGCACGTCCGACCTCCCATCTCCGATCCGATGCGCACGGGGCCGCGCATCGGATCAGAGGGGATGTCACCATATGCGATTTGGGACGATTTCACGGCCCGATTCATCCGAATCGGGCAAAATCGTGCCCAAATCGCATAATGTAAGGGGGCCTTTAGAAAAAAAGCAGCCAGTATTTACCCTGCACAGAAACAAAATATGTTAAAACTGATATCTATATTGTAGTGTAAGAAAAAAAGCAGCCAGTATTTACCCTGCACAGAAACAAAATATGTTAAAACTGATATCTATTTTGTAGTGTAAGAAAAAAAGCAGCCAGTATTTACCCTGCACAGAAACAAAATATGTCGGCCAAATCTATCGGGACTCTCTGTGCAGTGGACGTGTATATGCTGCAAATTCTTTTTTAGGGTGGGCTGTAGGTCTGAGGGTGGGTCACGTTGTTGACGACTAATGCAAAAATGGTTTCATTTAGAAAAAATCAAACTGAAAACCCAATAAGATATAAGAAATCTGGGGTTGTGTATTGTACAGAATTATCTTGTGATGAGACTCCCATCTGAACATCTGAGGACATTCCTGTTAACCTGGTACTTGACCATCTGAAATGTTTGGTACAGATGTTGGATGTGAATTCCATTGTGGACCTTGCAGATCCTCCATCTGAGTAGTGATTTTATTTATTTTTTGTTAATTTTATGTGTTTTTTTAATTAATTAATTTATTATTATTATTATTATTATTATTATTATTATAGAAATTTGGGTACTTGTCTAGTTTCACGGCGGCCGATATATCGGATGTGATATCGGCCGATCCGATTTTTTTTTTTTTTTTTTTTTTTTTTAACCTGTTCATACCCCCACTATCCACTACGCATGGAATTGATTTTATATAGTGTGGCGAGCGCAGTAATCCGCGTCCCCTCGCCACGCTTCGGGCTCGCTGCGCTCGCCACACTATATAACATCAACTGCATAGTGGATATTGGGGTTATGAACAGATACAAAGTTGCATCGGATCGGCCGATATATCGCATCCAATATATCGACCGCCTTGAAAGTAAACATTTACCGAAATTTGGCCTTGCAGATGGCATTGAATTTTTTTTTATTTTTTTTCTTACATCTTGTACAAGAACACTGAAAAATCGCATTAAACATACAGTATGTGATGTGCACCGAAAAAATGTATAGACATTAATTTTTTGAAAACCAATTGGTGGATATATATGTTCTTTTTCTAAACTTACCATAAATATGCATATTAATGGCATACTATAGGTCTTTGATCTATAAACTGCTCCCCCCCCACTGGTAACCACACCCAGGAAACAGAATCGTGCCATGATACCGTGTAGTATTTCCTAGGAGGAAGTGAAAAACCACAATACTGTAATGATGTATACTGGTGATGTGCGCGGTGTTCAGACCTGATCGCTGTTGTGTATCGTCACAATCCGTGACGATCACAATAAGTAATTATACTTGTTCTTTCTCTTTGGCCAATGACAGTTCTTCCGATCAGCGCGTCTCGCCTTGCGCTGTCGCCAATCTCCGAGAGCTGGAAAAGTTAACCACCCTTAATTATATAGATTCCCATAATGCCGAGTGTAAACTATTTATCCCAATTAAAAGACGTACACGCTTATTTAACTTGTAACAGAAACACAAATTAAAAAGAACAAGAGACATTTATGCGTTGGCGTGTATTAAGTGCATGACACATCATTTACGTCTGTTGTGTTCAGCCGCGTCAGTTAAAAAACAAAAGCATTTCTTTTACTAGCTTATAATTCTAGCGACCTTGTTACTATGAAAGGCAGGGTGGTTTTCCCAAGATCTTTTGTTAATAGACTTTTTAAAGGACACATAGATATGATGATCGTTTTACCTTTTGTGTATTGTTAGAATTGATTTTGTCTTTATTTTTGAGTCTGTAGAGTCAGTTACTGCCCAACGATGCTAGATTCAGACCAACGAAACGATCCAGGAAATGACTGATAATCGACTAATTATCGTATAATAATCAATGAACTACCCTATAATTGATTTATTCTAAATTTATCTTTTTGAAATAAAATCCCATAATGTCTCCTTCTATATTAAGAAAAAACTAGTTAAGGTACTTGTTTCCTAGCACGGCCACAATCGCGGGCCCCGATTTTTCCCATTGAAATGCATTGAAAATAGTCAAAATCGCGTCGGTCGCGTCGTATGCGGCTAAAAAAGCCTTAAATGGTCCAGACGCGATGCCCACGATTTCCCCATAGGAAACAATGTTAAATGGCTCAATGTACCCGCGATGCCCCCGATTTCTCAAAGGGAACAATGTTAAATACCTCAATTTCACCAAATCATCATAGGGAACAATGGTAAATGGGCCAGAAAGCCCCCAAAACACCCCAGAACAGTGAAATGTCCCCCCAAAAGTACTTTACGCCACCCCACGATCAACGCGAACCCGAAGCGTGGCGAGCCCGCGAGGGACGGCGGTACGCGTCCTCCGACCTTTTTATACCCCCACTATCCACGTTGGCGTGGAGTTGAGAATAGAATAGTGTGGCGAGCGCACGCGGATACCTTCACAGGTAAACGCGTCCCTTCACGGGCTTCACAGGTATCCGCGTCCCCTCGCGGGGCTCGCTGCGCTCACCACACTATTCTATTCTCAACTCCACGCCGACGTGGATAGTGGGGGTATGAAAAGGTCGGAGGACGCGTACCGCCGCCCCTCGCGGGCTCGCTGCGCACGCCACGCTTCGGGTTCGTGTTGATCGTGGGGTGGCGTAAAATACTTTTGGGGGGACATTTCACTGTTCAGGGGTGTTTTGGGGGGTTTATGGCCCATTTAACATTGTTCCCTATGATGATTTGGGTAAATTGACCCATTTAACATTGTTTCCTATGGGAAATCGGGGGCATCGCGGCTAAATTGAGGCATTTAACATTGTTCCCTATGGGGAAATCGCGGGCATCGCGTCGCGACCATCGCACCCGATTTTTTTTAGTGCTTGCGATGGCCGCGATGCCCCCGATTTTTCCTCACGATGCCCACGATCATGATAGTTGTGGCCGTGCTAGGAAACAAGTACCCTAGTTAAAAGCCCGTCAAAATGACGGCTTAGTCCCTATCTGCCCCTACCTCCACTCTGTCTTCACAGCTCCCTCTCTCCACATCAAGCAAGTTTGAAACAGATCGTTTTGCTTTCACTTTCTGTTGAGACATTTGGTCCATTGAGTGGCCTCTAGTGGTCACGGGTGGTACTTCACCTCAGGCTGAGGTCCGTACACGCTGGGTTTTCCAAATTATATGAAAAGCACTCATTATATTCTGAGTCGATCCGACGGGTCTTGACCGACCATTGGGCCCTGGTGTAGTGTATACGTTAAACAATTATCGGGCCAATAACCCCTAATAATCTGTCAGGTCACCCCGGGAATTGTACCTGGTTTAACCCTTTGAGTGCTGAGCGACTTTGTCAAAATAGGTGTAAAAAAAATTGCAGAGGAAACATTTTTTTTTTTTTTGTAATTTGAATGTATATAACAAATGTGAGCAATGCTGGCATTTTTAGTGGTTCTTTTGCACATCTCTCTCAGAGAGATTGGCACTCAAAGGGGTTAAGGCATATTTTTTCCCTGCCTTTAGTTCAGTAAAAGTAATGTTTGTACAATTTTTGAAAAGAGGGAGCAAGCAAAATAATTATGTATGTGATTGTCTAGTTTCTGTTTGTCTCCCAAACACTGCCATCTGTAGGCAGCAAGTGAAACTACATCTGCTAGCTTTCGAAGCATTTGCTTCGAGTGGGCTTACAAGTACTAAAATATGGGGCCATTTAACCTTCAAGGCTATTGGTCAGCACGGTTGGCATAGCAGTTAGCATGAATACCTCAGAGCATGATGTCATGAGTTCGTCTTTTGATTGCAGCCAATCGGTGTGGAGTTTCTCATAAGATGACGTCACGTGTAGGCAGGAGATTACGATTGGATCTTTATCGGCCATTAGGTCATTGTTGTGGCTGGTCAGTCTACATTAGACCAGAAGTCGACCTGGCATCTACCAGGGAGCTTACAATGCCGACATGTTTGACTTACGATGCCTTTGTGGAGAATGCACGTAAATGGGTCATGCTGCATCCATAAATGCCAATGTATAGGCTAAGGCGCCAACGGGTTCCATTCCAACACCCGTTTTCATGCTTTGTCGAGTTATGATAACTAAAAACACACAATAGAATCCGCAATATCATTTCATGCCTCGGTGAATGAGAAATGTGTTGTGTTGCTATTTTCATGTTTGGGGATTAAATGATGTAAAGTGTTTCTTTTAGAGGTTTATTTTGCAACGTTATCCAGTGAGGCTGCTGGCAGCAGAGACAGACTGTTCCCTGAGGACTGGTTTTGGCTTTCCTGGTGGCATGAGTTTTTGTCAAGGTGCTGGAGGTCAGACTATTAGGAGAGACTGATGACACTTGTTTATCTCTTGGTCATGAATCACGAGGACGCGATCTCCAGATTATGATGCTCATTCTGAGTTGGGAGAACAGCAAAACGAAATCAAGGAGGAAATTTGCTCCTTGGCTGCACTGGTGGGTGGCAGATGTAACCTGCAGAGAGATGTAGTGGCGGGAGGGACGTGTCCGATCTCGAAGCTAAAGCTGCAGCACAAAAATATAATCTGTCCTGCATTTTTTTTTTTTTTTAACTACAGGAGCCAGGATGAAAATTTAGGAACCAGACATCTTAGTGCTGCTTACCTACATGCTCGTTGCTACGGGTTGCATGCTCTTTGCCTGAGGTACATGCTCATTGCCACAGGGGATTACCCCTCCACCTCTTCCATCCCCTTCCCAACATTACCAAGCACAGTAACTGCAACAGTCAGACAGGGCGGTGGACAACCCGCCATCGGAACAGGTCTGCGGCTGTTTCGGAGCTTGCTGTCCCATCAGGAGCTTCTACTGCCACTCCTGGTTGGCTACCGAACTGCGAGCCAACTCTGATTGGCTCCAGTTTTAAAATGGCCGTGGAGCTGCTCTGATACAGCTGGGTGAGTTGTCCACCGCTCTTGCAAGCGCACCACTGGCCGTCCGCGAGCAGGATCTGCTTCCTCCCTCCCTGCAAAAAATCTGGTTCCTAGGAAGCCAAATCTTGTTGCCATGGCGACCTGGCCCCCGGGATTTCTCGATCCCTGGGGTAAATGCATGAAATCACTTTAAGAACTTAAAATATGCTTGGAAAACTTAATAGTAGGATATTAGCGGGAATAACCGAACCAAAGTAATTCAATTGCTGCCTTTTTTTTTTTTTTTTTTTTTTTTTTTTAATACTGCAAAGTGGGATATACCATTATCAGTGAAGATAATTGCTGTTAAAATATTTTTGGGGGCTATCCAATGAGCTCCGCTGCCTGCCTCCTGATTCCCTGATGCCGGAACTGATCAGGCACCAGAAGAATAATCACCAATAAGAAGCGGCCACACTTTTCGAATTCTCTTCCTATTCTGTTTCTCTTTTTTTCATTGTTAACAATGGTGTTAGGAGCATCTGATTGGCTGTCTAGTTTGTCGCAGAGGCGTCGGTCACGGACTAGCTATGCAGATTGCGGTATGCGATTTGCTGGCACTCGCCCTGCAGGACCTAGTCCTTATGGTTTTGTCATTTGCTGCCATTGCAGATTTAAAAGAGTGTTACAGCGCCTCCCGTGTGTACATTGTGCTATTACGCAATCCGATGT
This sequence comes from Crinia signifera, assembly GCF_055691185.1. Lineage (NCBI taxonomy): Eukaryota > Metazoa > Chordata > Amphibia > Anura > Myobatrachidae > Crinia > Crinia signifera. The sequence continues at coordinate 19,965,777 of NC_139220.1, forward strand.
ACAAGCAAAATGTCTTTTTCACACCATTGACATTCGCCGTGTCAACAGCAGATGGTTGACATCATTTATGTCAACACCTGCAAAATACAGACGTCGACATGGACGCCCAAAGTGTACCGCGTCATGCTTCAAGCATGGTTCTTCAATAAACTCGGCACACTGTTCTATTCTCCCTCTATGCCCTAGTGGAGGTTGGGTATAACATACTGCCTGTCGTCACATGTTGGCTAAAAAAAAAAAAAAACATGAAAAAAAATTTGACTGTCGACATAATGCTTGTTTCGCCTTTCCAACCCTGTCGACATAATGACTTATACTGTCCCAATAGCCTTGCTATAATTTACTGCCACTTCTTCTAAATAAAGTACTTTTTAATTAGCGAGATAATAAATGTAAACTTTGTGGTTTGTTTTATTCTGTTTCTAAGAGACTAATAGTATAAACTTACTTAACATTAAACATTGTTTATTAGAAACACCCTTATAAATAAATTATCAAGCGGTGAAGAACAGCTGTAGAAAGTCCTAAAACATGATCCGACCGTGGTCTGCATGCGACCTCTCAAGCGTAAATCATTAGAGACGTCGAAAATCGGGAATCCCTTTGGAAAATGTTCGCGAGTCTCTTTTTGGGAACATGCGACTTCTGAGCTGCTTGTTAGTGAGGGGGCTGGATGCACAGTACTTCCCCCGGCACAGTGTGTCCTGTACTTAGCGGCTGGCATATTAGCAACTTATTTAAGAGTCCCAGAGGAGAGTTCTGATCTACTGAGCGGTAGAATGTGTATTCTGTTCCTTAATGTGTACATCCAGTTCTATGTTGCAGAAAAGGGGAGCGCTCCAGAAAACTGGGGCTTGTTGGCCTTGTTCTCTAGGCGTGATGTATCCTTGGATGCAGCTCCACCAGTGGGATTCATCCAGACATCCAGAGTAACCACCGGGAAGCCGGCATTGGGTGTTTTTATACATGAGACGCCCCTTGCAGCTTTTGCATAATTCCGCTCAACCGCCATGTAGAAAGACTGTGCTACTAATGTCCTCCTCTGCATTAGCACCATAGTCCTCTGTGGATTCTGGTTTATAAGGCAGGATTCAACTTTGTTGGCAAAGCAAAAAAGGATGCGTTTGGGCAAAACCATACTGCACTGCAGATGTAACCTGTGCAGAGAGAGTTAGGGGTAAATTCACTAAGATGGAAGATTTGTGTGGAGGGGTGGTCAAACTGAAATGTAAATTGTAGTGTAACAATAAAGCTATTGTACATCTGTGGGCTACATGCAAAGGCAGCCAGTATTTACCCTGCACGGAAACAATATAATTTTTTTTTGCTTCACTTGCATAGCAACATGTTTGTTCCACACACAAAATTTCTATCTGTACTGAATCTGGCCTATAGTTCATTATTTTACTAGTCATTTCTCCTAATTTAGTGCTCTTTATCGGTCTGTACCAACCGGACTCCTACATCAAATACACCAATGTCTACTTACCGCTAGGGTATGCTGCTATGCGATTTGGCTCTTTGTGGGTTAATTACCTGTGATGATTATTTTATACCTAGGCAACCTGTAGCACTCTTGCTCTGGGGGAAACTACAAGTCCCAGCAGGCTGTGTGCCTTGTAAGAAAGACAAGTTTCCTTTCTCTGAAGTAGGAATCAATGATACATCAAAAACAATTATTTTCTTTTCGCCTTTCATCCTGACAGCGTAGCTTTTCATAGACTCCAAATACTTACCTCTTTTATATTGTATTCTTCTGTTCTTTCCAATGTTTGATCGTTCTGTAGATCTTTGATTAGAACCCTGATACTTGTACCAACCCAATACTACTTACTGTTGGTGTGTGACACTAGCAACTCTCACACTGCTGGCCTTATAGGTTCTGGCATAAGATGCACACTGGAAAGCAATCTGCTGGAAACCAAATTTTACCTTCATGATGCGTTTAAATAGTCACAAGGGGTAAAAGACGGACGTTCATCCTCTGTAACGGTCATAGAAAATGTAAGTTTAAATCTCTATATCTGAATAGAGTGTAATGCATAACTGAGAATAAGGCTGACCACAGTAGGTGCCTGACCCAAATCTTATACGTGCCCGCTCTACGTTACTCCAAGTAGATGTGTTGGTGACTTGGTATTAAAGGATAATTGGGCTTGTTGGAGGGTAGGGGTCATAGGGTCAACTCGGTGAAGGTTAAACACAAGCATTAGGTCAACAATGGAACGGCCGATAGTCAAAAGGTTGTTTTTTGCGTTTTTTTTTTATGGATCGCTGCGTTCAGCACACTATTTTATTCTCCCACCATGCCGTAGTGGATGCTAGGGTATGAAATACCGTCTGTCGGCGTGAAAAACTCGTGGACCTTCCCACCCTGTTGACCTTGGCCATATCGACATTTTTCAGGTGTTGAGCTTCAGCGGGCAACCAAATGTATGTTGACCTAGCGACCGTGTCCCTTGTCGGAAACCTCAGACCTCCCTGCCTAAGATGCTGCTGATGTTACGTCTCCTGGGCTTGTTATTCATACAACCTCTGTGACCGGGGGGGGGGGGATTGATTGGGTGTGGTCTAGCGACAATGTCTAATGCTGCCCATACATATGTGCGATTGCATTCGATTCGATGTCGGGTTCGATTTTCCCTTCAAGCTCACCATTTGATAAATCGCATGAAATTAGCATTTTAGCGCATTCGATTTTGCATTCGATCATGCGATTTATCGAATGTACCATGCGATAATTTTTTTTTGGCGGGGTCGCATGGTCGAAATTAAATGAAGCATAAAAGTATACAGCAAGAAAGTATACAGCATATAAAGTGGGCAGTGTTGTTTATAAATTAATAAAAACATTGCTGTTCAGTGCTGTAGCCTGATTACCTTTTCCCCAGCAGCATGGGAGCCCAGCAGCGTGCATCCAGCCTCCTCTCTAGTCATGTGCACAGGGTGGGGGGAAGAGGAGGGGCCCAGGAAGTGTCCTGAACTCTTCAAGAATACACGTCGCCATTTAGAAAAATCGCATGCGCACAAACCAGCTTTCGACCACACATACAATTCGAGAAATATTATGTGCAGTCCATAAGACCGTGAGACGCGACATTCGAGCGGCGTGCCCGCGCATCGCGTCGAATTTTTACACATTTTGTACATGCAATCCTTCGATTAATCGACCAGATGCGGTTGAAATCGAAGGATTATCTCACATTATGTATGGGCAGCAATAAGGTGGCCATACACACGCAGATTTATCTTCAGATCTGTCTGGTTGGAGCAAAAACATGGTTATGGATGAGAGCAAATGACAGTTGACCATTTGCTTGGAAATGCTGGAAAACTGACAAACTGTCATTCATCCATAACCATGTTTTTGTTCCAACCAGTCAGATCTGCAGATAAATCTTACTAGTGTATGGGCACCTTAAGTCTTTAGTCATTAGGTTGACAGAGATCTATTAAGCCTAAAGAGATAAACTGGAGATAAAGTGGGAAGGAGGTAACGCACCAGCCAAAAGAGATAAACTGGAGATAAAGTGGGAAGGAGGTAACGCACCAGCCAATCAGCTGTGTTTGAAATATGACAGTTGGGAGTTGATTGGCTGGTCCCGAATTCAGTGATCTGCGAGCATATAAGTGTCAGTCTACACTGACTTCTATTAGTGAATGGCAGAAAAATTGTTTTATGTTAAGCGACGCATCTTCTTGCATGGGGGTCATTCAGCCGGACAGCGTTTACATGCAGCTTAGCGAATAGTTCTGAATCAGGCCCAAAGTGTCTTCATTTAAAAAAAAAAATTTTTTTTCCGTTTTTCCATTTTTTCGACAAAGGGATCCAATAAATATATAGGGAAGTCACTCAAATACAGGGTTATAAAACCACAGGTCGGGGTATATCCAGTAAAGAACACACAGCAAAGACCATGTTACAGATACAACTGAATACGAAGCCTTCTTAGTATAAAATACAAAGACCAAGCAATGTCATTAGATGTCCTCTAACAGGGCTTAGTGGTATCCAATCCAAGACTTAATGACGGTGATCGGGCAATCGGATTGGTTATGAGAGCTCTGCCGCATTCCATTGGCCAATCACTTTTCAGCTCCTATACTCCACCCAAACCAAATGGGTCTGCCAGCTAAAACCCCTTTCACACCGCATGTCTCTTAAACGGTATTTCAGTGCAGTTTTTGTCCCTTCATAACGCTGAACCCATTTAAACCCATAGATAACGGTGGATGAAAAAAAACGTGTTAGGACCCTTTTAAAAATACCAGTTCAATAGAACCGGTAAATTCACTCAGACTGCACAAATTACCGTTTTGAAACGGCAAAATAACGGGTAAAAAGTGAGGTCTGAAAGGGGCTTGAGTAGCTGCCCAGTAAGGCATTGTATGACCTCATGCATACGGCATATATTGATCCTTCTGTTAGCTGGTTCGCACTGTGCTATTCAAATTTTAATATTTAACTCGATCATGTGTTGGGTGTATTTCCATCCCTCTTAGGCTGGCATTGGATCACCTGAGCCGCTGACACTTACTCTCGTAAAGTACTATATTTAATAGCTGTGTTATGTATGGCAGTCTTTATAGTGTACATCCTAGCACCCTGCCACTGTCACACCCATGCAATTATTCTTTCCTGTCTGCGGTGTTGCTCTCTGCTCTGATGCTCAGCGCTGAGATACAGAACAGTGTGTGCTAGAATCACCAGAACAGAGAGCGATGGCAGAGTGCTAGAATAAACTCTCATTTATATCATACTATTTATGAGTCTGTGGGTAGTACAGCCGAAAGCATGATACATGTTGCTGATTTAGAAGTGCCACATAGCTATTGTGTAAATCACTTTAGCAGTGAGCGGTGGCAAGGTATGGCATCCTTGTTGCCTAAAACGACTCATTGCAGGAAATTATGCGGTCTGGATTTGAGTATATTGAGGCTTCTTTGCCTCTAGAGTATATTGAGGCTTCTTTGCCACAGTGCACAAATATGAATAGCAGAGAGGGATTCTAGAGCCCCCAATAACTAGAATGACTGGCCGCAGATCTCTCTTAATGGTTGTCTACCAGCAGGAGATGCGCCCATCAGTAGTGAATGTGACCACTAGTGTCCTAAGTTTCCTAATATGTTTCTGGGCCCTAGGTCTTGCGGGCCCCTTTATAATTGGGTTACATTGAATGTTTCAATTGTCTAAGTAGGCCTGATTCAGACCTGATTGCAAAAATGTCCCAGTCCCGCTGGAAGCCGTTTACCATCTAATTAATTTTACACTTGGCTCCATTCATCGAATCCGCCGCGTAGCCCAGGACTTACTTGGCGGTTGCGATAAACACAGGCACACCCGGGCTGCTACTGACGTCACTCACCCTCCCCTAACTGCCTTGTGTTGCACACACGCATTACGGCCCGTATGCTTCCACAGTCCGATATTCGTCCCCTGTGCAAATTCGCAGCTCCTGCGATCAGGTCTGAATTAGGCGCAGTGTCCTCATTACTGGGAGCTGAGTCGCACAGTTGTTGCAGCAGATTTCCTGGGTGGCTGATTGTGTCACCTGGCCTTCCTGTGAACACCAAGGTCTATTTTTCAGCATATTTCATGTTTTTTTTCCTTTGTAAAGAGGAGCGTGCCTAAACATGACCTTTCCAGCTCCAGCGCTTGCTAAACCGCCCCAGCATAGAATATTACATACACTGTGGGGAGATGAAATGTTTCAGCACTAATGGACCGAAACGTGTAGTGGCCAATAAAACATTTGCTCTGATACTCTAAGCTGCGTTTTAACACGGCATCTTGAATCTGATTGGTTGCTTATGGTTACTGCACATATCTGCACTTCAGATAGTAATATAACAGAAAAAAAATAAGTCACTAAGTGCTGGGCACCCCCCCCCCTCCCGTTCACAACTGACCACACCCCCTTTTTGGTCACACTCTTCAATCAGATGGTAGCACCTCAGTGCCCTGCCGCATCCTAGCGGGAACACTAAAGTCGGCCTTCATTAGTATATTTTTGTATTTCAGGTAGTTCTGCAGCAATCTGAAATATTTAAATCTATATCCAAATTCAATATCCAACACCATGCCGTGACTGTGCTTGGGTTGACATTCTTTTGTGCGTCTTAGTCGCAATGCGATAAAACTGCTTCACAAGACTACGCTGATTCAGTTGACGTGCAACGCTTGTGTGTGTATGCGACAGAACTGTGCGCAATGCTGCGATACAGCGACTGCACTTTTTTTTACACCACAAGTTCTGTTGTGCTTCATCTGGGGTTTTGCACATATTGATGACTTCCTGTGCGCTTAAAGTCGCAGGCCTCTATTGCAGATTGCGCCTGTAGTGTGATTAAGACGTAAATTTAAGGAAAAAGCTACACAGCTCAGTGTGGCTCACTCAATCCAAGTGTCTTGGTGTATTGATGCTAGGAAGTGGTGTCACTAGGCTGGGGGCTGCTCTCAGCTTGTAACCTTTGAGAGGGTTGAAAGCAAAATGCCGGCTCCTCCTCAGTAATAGGAGCCAAGTGCTGCACTGTAGCAATATGTGCAGCATTTGGCTCCTGTGACAGTGAAGGAGCCGTCAATGTACCCGGTCAATATCCTGGGGCAAGCATGCATCTCGTGGACCCCCAGAGTGATAAGTACTGGCTATGGGCATTGTTTCCAAGCTTCCTTACCACACTTTCATTTCGAAGGGCATAGGGACAGCACTGAGTCTGTGTACGAGGACACATCTATACCTTAATATCCATTAATTAATTCTATATTCCTCAGCAGACTAGATAAATCCTGAATATATTTTCCCAAATCCTATTTTGGATGGTGGCTCCCAAGTACAGGTCTGTATCAGCACCCAGACGTTTGACAACTTTTACACTCTTTGTATAAGCTACATACATGAGTTTTGTTGGTCAGCAATACACAATCCTTGGTGTGTTATTCAGGGGATTTGCATGCTTCCCAAGCTGTGCAAACAAGAGGCAACAGTATCAAACACAGATCACCGTATAAAGCGAGTTCCCGACGTTGTATAATGATTTCCCTAAGGAACCTGCGCAGAAGCACTTGAGAAATGTCATTTTGTGTTACTTCCCTGCCACACACACACAGGGATAGTCTCACGTTTTCACGACCTAGATTTTCCTTTCAGAATGTTCAAATTGTTACTTGTGGATTTCCTGGAGGTGAAATCCCGGCGGAGGGATCCCGTCACTGCAATTATTGTAATCAAACAGCCGCTGGGTATGATTAAAGCGAATTGCTGGTAATAGAACCTCCCGCAGAGACCGCGGCCTGTCTCTTCTACTCTGTTATTGACCCATTTTTGCTCACATATTGAAGTTCTCTTTGGTGCGTTGTCCTTCATTGAAGCGTATATACTGTAGTATATGGCTATACGCAGGGCAGGAGACTTTCCCCAAGAGTCCACAGGTTTTTATTAAACCTAGATTTTATACAGACCTAGTCATCCGTATTTAAAAAATGATTCCCCCAGCTTCTCTAAGCCATGGCTATGCTATTCTCAGAACATGTTTGCTCTACTTGGTTGTGTAACAGAATAGGGTTGGTACACAATGGACCCTATTTCTGATTGTCCTGAGTGAGCTTCCGTACACCTAGGGCGGAGCTTTTCAACCTAGCGGCCCGTGGGCAGGATGCAATACCGACACTGCAGCAATCCGGTCATTTTTCGATGCATTCTCGTGTAGGGCAGGGATGTCATGCCATACTGTTTTGTTTGCCGCTGGGCCAGCCCAGAATACCGTACATAGGACGCTTGTCAGCTGCTTTGCCAGGGTAAGCTAAGAGGCTGCCTGACTGGCCCAGAACACTGCACATGGAAAAAATCCTGTGAGACTTTACTAGCGGCTGGTGCACCGAGTCTCTGGGTCACCGAGTCTCTGGGTCTGTACAGGAAGTGTTGTAATAAAGCAGTCTGGTCTGCTCTATCGCACACAATGTACAAGTGTCCGATATCACATTACTCAGCACAGTCTCCTTGTGTGCCCTGCGTTGTGTTGTGACTAAGACGCAATATAACATTTTAATAAAAAAATCTAGCCTGTCTGAGCAGTCTTATGCGGTGTGTGTGTGTGTGTGTGTGTATAATGCGAAACCAGAGAATATAATTTAGTGCATGGAGAGTTCCTGTCTTCTATACCGCACTCTGTCCTGTGGAGAACTCAGATATGTTATCGGGAGGGCCCACTCACTCGCTTCCTCAACTGTGACCTCCTCTTGTGGGTTCTGTTACTTCCTAATTATAACTTTCTACATTTCTGGGCCTTATCGGATAAGAAGACTCGCTAGTCTGCGGGACACCCTTCAGGCTGATTACACGTACTCCACTATATGACTACTGCGTGTCCCCCCTCCTTTTAGTGTAGTCATTATTTCCCCTGAAAGTGGACCAATCATTTTATTGTCGTCTTCAATGTTTGTTACGTGTTCTGGATCTTTATTTACGTCTTCATGAAATTGATGATCTCAGGGCTGCAGAAGCTGCCCACTGGTGGGGCTGTGACATCTTAGGGTATGGTACCTCCCTGGCAGGCCTGGCGAATTCATGTATGGGCCCCGTTTATTACAATTTGCATTTTAATTCCACGTTACAGTAGCCTTTTGCCATGCCCAATGGGGAAGGTGTGTAACATGTGCAGAGAGTTAGATTTGGGTGGGGGGTGTCCAAGCTGAAATCTAAATTGCAGTGTAAACACCAAGCTGCACAGCATTTGTGGGCTGCATGCAAAAGCAGACAGTATTTACCCTACACAGAAAACCTAGAAATACATCTGCTCCCCTTGCGTGGCAACACGGCTTGTTCCAGACAGTTACTTGCATTTTTTCTCCTTTACTTCCAAACACAAATCTGTCCCAAAGTGCCCAATATGATGAAGGGAATCATGTCATCAATATGAAGTTTAATGTCTCCATCCATGGCTAAGGGATCCTTCGGCACTTCAGCTGTTGTTGAACTACATATACCAGCATGCCCTGCTACAGTTTTTCTATTTGACCATGCCAAAACGGTTACTGGGCCTGCAGGTGGACAGGGTAAAGCTTGGCCATACATATACAGATTTATTGGCAGATCTGGCTGGTTGGAACAAAAACCTGGTAATGGATGAGCGCAAATGACAGGTGACCGTTTGCTTTGAAAATCTGGAAAACTGCCAAAAACTGTCATTTAGATATTACCAGGTATTTGTTACAACCAGCCAGATCTGACAATCAATCTGTAGATGTATGGCCAGCTTTAGTATACTCAATCCGCCCCTGTCGGTGGTCTGTTTCGCGGGATCTGGTGCCGGTTTTCTGACCACCAGCGTACAGCCCGCCAGTCACACATACTGAAACCGTCCTCGGTATAAATAATGAGCCTCCTTAGGGAGACTTATCCACACAGATTCTCCCGATGGATCAGGTACTTCTCTATGACTCCCTGTCCCCTTCCAGTAACCCAGAACATGGGACACCGACTCACACGGCTGCCATTTAAATAGCATTTTTCCGAAGCGTCTTCTGCTTTTATAGATGATTCATTTATTTTTTTCCTGCGCATTGGGCTTAATCAGAATGATCAAGCTTTTGAAATGACGCGGATAAAGTGAACATTGAAATGTGAATGTACGAAGCGGGGGTTCTAAGTGCAGCCTCGAGCTTTCCGCAGTTCCTTGAGTAGCAGCCATTGTTCTTGTGTGTCACTTGTATGTCACATGCTGCTAAGCTGTGTTATTATGTGTGAATCCACTTATGTGTACAAAGCCTGGAGCGCCTGATCCAGTCACAGAGAGGCCTCGCGTGTATTTATTTATTGCCAGTTATTTATATAGCGCACACATATTCCGCAGCGCTGTACAGAGAATATTTGAACATTCACATCAGTTCCTGCCCCAGTGGAGCTTACAATCTATATTCCCTAGTTAGGGCCATGGTGGGAATGGAACCCATGACCTTAGCGCTGTGAGGCAGTAGTACGAACCATTACACCATGCGTGCTGCTTTTACCCTTCCATGTATACTACACAGCCATTAAGTGCCGCAGTCTCCACGGAGCTGAACATAATTGATACATACACACGGTCATTTTGAGAAGTGCGCTCAAAAGTATATTTGTCAAATACGTACTGTGAGGTCAGTGGTTAGGTTTGGTTATTTATTGTGTTGCCGTGGATACCCCCACATGTGTTTGTACTCTGTAGACTGCGGAACATGTAACTAGTTATTTTATAAGTGTGACAGCGTAGCGATTCTGTCCTTTGCAAAAGGTGAAATCATTTGTAGGATGAATCATAGGAAGCATTGCAAAAAAAAAAAAAAAAATCTTAAGGAAGGTATCCAATTACCTGTGAGGAAACATTGGGAGAGAAAAACTGCAAGTTAGTATTTATTTAGGCTGCGGGGAATGGGTTTTAGGCACTAGTGGGGAGGGATAGGGTTAGGTGGGAGGGGGGATTAGGTTGCAGGGAGGAAGGGTTAAGGCAGGCATGTCCAAACTGTGGCCCTCCAGCTGTTGTGAACTACACATCCCAGCATGCCTTGCCATAGTTTTAGCATTCTCTAATAGCAAAACTGTGGCAAGGCATGATGGGATGTGTAGTTTCACAACAGCTGGAGGGCCATAGTTTGGGCATGCCTGGGTTAAGGGGTATCGGGAAGGTATGTTAGTATACTTACCTGGCCGTTGTGGGGATTCCCTGATGTTACTTCGTTAAAGGACAGTATTCCAGTGCTGTGAGTAGTTTGCTTAGAGCACTTTTTAGAATGATTTCAGAACGTCTCCCGTCTTCCGACTTCCACCGCTGATGCGTAACACTTCCAGCATCTGCTGTCCCAGTTTGTTCATCAGCTGTGCGATAAGTGATCAGACCTGAAGAGTTTGTTGCATGTACATTATTTCTTTGCTCGACTTTCTTTGTAGTCATTCGGATTTGATCTGGGGTCCTATATTGTGCCTCTAAAGCTAGGTACACACCTAACGATGGTGCGACACATCGGCCATGCGATGTAACAATACATCGATCGCACAGCCGTAAACAATATGCTGTACAACTACACAACATGCCCTTGTATGCTACATGTTATACCGCGTCGGCGGTTCGGAGAGCGGATCAGTGTGTAGATGCAAATCCGCCAGTTAGTCATCGCCCTTCTCTGTGCGCCAGGATTTGTTCTTTTCTGCTTGCGCTGAATTTGTTTTTCTCCGGAATCATCTCATTATTCACAATGCAGTGCGACAAACGCCATTGGTACTCTTTACTTAGCACGGCGCCCATCGCGGGCATTGAATGCACTAAAAAATCGGGTGCGACGCGATGCCCGCGATTTCCCATAGGGAACAATGTTAAATGTCTCAATTGACCCGATTTTCCTGTTCAATGCCTCAATTGACCCGATTTTTCCATAGGAAACAATGTTAAATGGCCCACAGAGGCCAAATAGGCACCCTGAAGTGTGAAATGGCCCCCACAATTGTTAACGCCACCCCACGATAAACGTGAACCCGAAGCGTGGCGAGCGGCGGCGGTACGCGTCCTACGACCTTTTCATACCCCCACTATCCATGTCGGCGTGGAGTTGAGAATAGAATAGTGTGGCAAACGCGAAGCGTGGCGAGCGCAGCGGATACCTGTGAAGTCCGCGAAGGGACGCGTTTACCTGTGAAGGTATCCGCGTCCCCTCGCGGGGCTCGCTGCGCTCGCCACGCTTCGGGCTCGATGGCTCGCTGCGCTCGCCACACTATTCTATTCTCAACTCCACGCCGACGTGGATAGTGGGGGTATGAAAAGGTCGTAGGACGCGTACCGCCACCGCTCGCCACGCTTCGGGTTGACGTTGATCGTGGGGTGGCGTTAACAATTGTGGGGGCCATTTCACACTTCAGGGTGGCTATTTGGCCTCTGTGGGCCATTTAACATTGTTTCCTATGGAAAAATCGGGTCAATTGAGGCATTGAACATGAAAATCGGGTCAATTGAGACATTTAACATTGTTCCCTATGGGAAATCGCGGGCATCGCGTCAGTCGCGTCGCACCCGATTTTAATCAGAATCAGAATCAGAATCAACTTTATTGGCCATGTGTGCTTGCGCACACTAGGAATTTTTTGTGGATTTTACAGTGCAGGATCAACCAGGGAGGGGAGGGGGGGGGGGGGGGACATTTACATACATTAAATTGAGACATTATATGCAGTAAACACATGCCCGCCGAGCTGCACAGCGCCTAGGCAGCCATCAGCGGCGCCACTGGTCGTTGCAGCAGCCGGTAGGTAGCAATATAAGCAGGGACAGTACAATACCACACAGGGAACATATACCCGCCGAGCTGCACAGCGCCTAGGCAGCCATCAGCGGCGCCACTGGTCGTTGCGGCAGCCGGTAGGTAACAATATAAGCAGGGACAGTACAACATCACACAGGGAACATATACCCGCCGAGCTGCACAACGCCTAGGCAGCCATCAGCGGCGCCACTGGTCGTTGCAGCAGCCAGGTAGGTAGCAATATAAGCAGGGACAGTACACTACCACACAGGGAACATATACTCGCCGAGCTGCACAGCGCCTAGGCAGCCATCAGCGGCGCCACTGGTCGTTGCGGCAGCCGGTAGGTAACAATATAAGCAGGGACAGTACAACATCACACAGGGACCATATGCCCGCCGAGCTGCACAACGCCTAGGCAGCCATCAGCGGCGCCACTGGTCGTTGCAGCAGCCAGGTAGGTAGCAGTATGAGCAGGGACAGTACAGTTATCACATAAGGGACAAATACCCGCCAAGCTGCACAGCGCCTTAAGTGCATTCAATGCCCGCGATTTTTTTAACCTGCAATGCCCACGATCAAAATCGTGGGCGCCGTGCTAGGTAAAGAGTACCACGCCATTCACTAGACTGATTTACTCTTTTTTTTTTTTTTCTTTGACACTGTTTGACAAATCGGGAATGTTGTCTAATGTACATGCAGAATTGCGCGCTCCTGAGGATGGCATACAAGATCATTTGCTTCACCAGGCTGCGCGGTCGTGTGTGAGGTCGTGTTGTTTCAGCATTCATCAAATCGCTCAGTGTGTTCCACCAATTTGTGATGGTCTGGAATGAAGGGAAATTGCCACAAACTTCGGCATGATTGCCATCGCCCTGATGTGTACCTGGGCTCAGGGTCTGATTCCCACCTGATCTCTAATGTGCGAATTTGCAAGATGACTAACAGGAAGCTAGAGTTTAGGGGCGGTGATCAGTTTTCCATTCGCAGATTTGCTCAATCTGAGGCGTAAGTAAGAGTACGGTCATGTGCGCCGTAATAATATGGCCACTGCAGTCCATGGCCGCGTTCTTCCACCGGGTAATTTCTGCGCATATGAATACGCCGGGTGCGTGCAGCCACAGCGAAGAGGGTGTGCAAGCGTGGGGGGGCGTCGGGCCGGTCCATTTGCATATGGGAACGCCAAGAGTTTCATCAGCATTTCCCTTGAATATGCTGGTCGTTCTCATGCAAATGCCCGATGACGCGGGATGCGGCTAGCTGACCCCACCGGATGTCAGCTGCCCTCCCACTTCCTCCCAAACGTCCAGGCATATGTAAGAGAGTCCCTTTTATATGCATGCACCTTCGCCAGCTTTCGATGGTCGCCGACAATGATGTGGGGGTGGATCTCACTAGGCTGCGAATGGGTGTAACTGTGTAACATCCATTTACAGGCCCTGCGAGGGAATCGCCCTTGCGAATGGGTGGCAGCCAGGCCACCATTCCCAAGGCGGGGTTTGGTGGACTCGTAAGTCTGCAAATTTGCAGCCTTACGAATCAACCAGAATAAGCCCCTGTATATTGGTATAATTCAGGTTCTCGAAGTAACACCACCTGCGCACATCTGTTTTGCTGCACATTTGTCAGCCACTAATAGAAACGTAAGCACTGTTGAGACCTGGTATATTTGCTGTATAGTGGGCCGCAGCTCTGCTCCATTGCACATCATTTGTGGTCTTCTCCCCACTGTTGTTCTCTAGACCTACCAGAGTGGGATGTTAATTGCTCCAGACATTCCTGGTCTTCACTGACTCCTTGCAAAGGTTCTCTGTGCTGTAATTGAGCTCTGCCTGACTGCGTTTAGGTAATACTACCTATCTTTGAAGTGCATTCTATTATCATTTGCCTTTATTGTTTTATCAAGTGGCATGCGTCAGGGTATGTTTACTTGAAGTCCTAGTAGATGCCTTTTATTCTTCTTTCCATGAATAGAAGAGGGCTGATTGAAAAATAATGAGGCTGCCTCTGTTCTTCCGTCCCATAGGTAGACTCTCTGCTTGCAGCTGAAGTGTGACCCGGCTTACAATCTATATTCCCTACCACATGTACACGCACACGCAGACATTCTAGTGTTAATTTTGTTGGGAGCCAATTAGCCTACCAGTATATTTTTGGATTGTGGGAGTAAACCGGAGTACCCAGAGGAAACGCAAGTACAGGGAGAATATACAAACTCCGCACAGTTAGGGCCATAGTGGGAATTGGACCCGTGACCTAAGTGCTGTGAGGCAGTAATGCTAACCATTACACTGTCCGTGCTACCCGGCGGGTCCCTATCCTGTAACGCAGGGATAGAAAAAAAAGAAAAAAACAAAATGCAGTTTTAAAGAGCCTGAAAAAAAAAAAAAAAAAAAAAAGAGGGAGAGAAAAGTCTTTGCTTCCAAAATTATTTTTTGTGTGTGTGTATTTTTAATGACCTGAGACAGGACAGCATTGTATTTTTTTTTCTTACTTTACCCTGCTGCAATAGTTTCCTGTGCATGCAGGAAATGTACCGCGGTCTTTAGGGTGTGTCGGTGCTTACTCACATCTGGGCGGACACGGTGTGTGTGTAATGTTGCTGGGGTTACCACTAAACAGCATTCCTATGCTGAAGTTCTAAATGTAGCCCGGCACCTCTAGTGATAGTGATCAGGGATCATTTGGCTCCAGACACCCTTTCAGAGTGGATCATTGACTAGTGCTCATTGATGGACACTTAAGGCCCCCATACACTATGCGATTTTGGGACGATTTCATCCGATTTCGGCACTTTGTGCCGATAATCGAATGAAATCGGCCCAAAATCGTAGGTATGTGACATTTGATCCGATCCGATGCGCGGTCCCGTGCGCATCGGACCGGATCAGGGAGGTCGGACGGTCTGTACATACGATCACGTCCGACCTCCCTGTATGCATATGCCTGCCACCTGACAGGCATATGCATACAGACACCGGGGGAGTAATGGGGGCGGCCAGCGGCAGCGGTGGTGGGGGCGGCCAGCGGCGGTAGTGGGGGCGGGCAGCGGCGGCGGGGACGGGCGGCGTTTGCGGTGAGCGCAGTGTACTTACACATAGCAGCAGCGGCGGGGACGGGACGTGCAGTGGCGGCTATTATATTTTTAAAATACTTGTCAAATGACCGGCCGCGCTCTGATTGGCTGGAGAGCTCTCAGCCAATCAGAGAGCGGCCGGTCATTTGACAAGTATTTTAAAAATATAATAGCCGCCACTGCGCGTCCCGTCCCCGCCGCTGCTGCTATGTGTAAGTACACTGCGCTCACCGCAAACGCCGCCCTTCGCCGCTGCCCGCCCCCACTACCGCCGCTGCCCGCCCCCACCACCGCTGCCCGTCCCCACTACTGCCGCTGCCCGCCGCCACTACTGCTCACCGCCCTGCAGCTCCCCGGGTTTTTTTTTACATGGGATAAATCGCATGCGATTTATCCCATGTAAAAATGGCACATCAAGTGCCAAATTGTATGTGAGCCTCCCGGGGAGCTGCCGGGCGGCTCGCAGGTAAATTGGGTCCGACTTGTCCCTAGGACAAGTCGGCCTAATGTATGGGGGCCTTTAAAGGGAAGTGTTACCAGAGTGACAGGGTGAGAACCTTACGTCATGGTTTCAAGAAGTGAAAATACCACCGGCCAATAGGAATTCTGCTGCTGCTTACTTTTAAACTGCATTTGTGGTTATTTTTGTATTGAGGGGAAAAAAACGGTGACTGCTGCCTTGTAACACTTTGTACATAAGTGCTATAAGTGTGACAGATATATGTGTGTGTGTGTGTCACAGTAAATCAATTAGCACAATCTCCTGGTGTGTCCTAGTTGGGACGCATTGCATTTTCAGAAAAAAAAAATGCAACAAAGAGTCTCATAGGATGTTGTGTGCTAAGGGGGGCCCTTTGGCGTGACTGCAGCAAGGACGTTAGTGGGGACCTCTGTATTTTCGGTGCTTTATTACTGACCGGTTTGACGTGGGAATAGATACGTGGTAAAGAGGTGTGGTATGCGTCTCCGACCGTGGGAATCCCAACAGTCAGTATCCCGACTGCCGGTGCTCCGACAGGGGGGCGAGTGCAAAGAAGCCCCTTGCGGGCTCGCTGCCCTTGCCACGCTGCGGGCCCGGTGCACCCCCACAAGGGAGAATAGCCACTGTGTGTGTCCCCCCCCCCCATGTCGGAGCACCGGCAGTGGGGATCCCGACGTCGGGATCCCCACTGTCGGAGCGTCATCCGGCACCCCTGGTAAAGACCATTGGGTGTAGTATAGCTCATAGTCATTGGGTGTCACCGAGCACGTGGACCCCGAAATGGTACGCCACATCCCCTCGCTCTGCTACTGATGCGCTTGGCGCACTTTTTTTTAAAATTCCCAATCGGAGCCGCTGTGGGTGGGAAGGTTTGAAAGTCCAAAGAATTGTGGAAAAATTCCCGTTGACTGTTTTATCGCCACGTCAACATATCTTTTATCAAAGGCGACCTTGGTGCATGTGGCCCTCTTGTTGTTGTTCTAGACACCGCCTGTCGACCAGCTGGACACCAAGACCACTTCCCTTGGAACGGGCACCATTTCAGTCTGTTTCTGGAGATGAGGAACGTGGTGGGCATCTCTGAAGTCCCTGACTACAGCTGATCGCATCTCAACCATAGCTTTGCATAATGTATGGTTCATCAAGAGCTTCTTCATCCCACCTGTCGCCCATTAGGGCATAAGACTGGGAACAGGTTTGGGATGCTGGTCCCCACCGCCTTTGTTTTCTCCTGAGTTCTTTACCTGCGTGTATCCTCCCGTAACCCAGCGAGCAGCTGCTAGGTGGAAGAATTACAAGGGTTACGGTTACAAATTTAAAGCACCACTGATACGAAGTGCAAGGCCTGTCAGGTGGTTTAAAGGGACACTTGACGTTTTTAAATCAACCTCGTCTCAGTTTATTAAATAAACCCATGGGACCAAGCCGTGGACCGTTTAATAGTCATAGGTTAATCGTTTGTTAGTGTAATTACGAAGTCTAAATCTGGCTGCATGTTTATTCTGTGCTGATATTCCTGCCCCTCTGGGAACGTCTTAGCTGCATAATCCTCTCCAACCATCTAAACTGAACTTTGACCCTGTTACCTTAAATTTGCCCATTTTCCCATCGCAGTATTAAGTCCGAGAAGCCTTTAGGATATATTTAAAGCAAATCCGTTTCAGAGTCGCTGCCTGTTTATAATGCGAACTTATAACCTGATGCAGTGCATAGGATTAGAGCAGGGGTTCTCAAACTCTCTTCTCTGGACCCCACACCGTTCTTGTTTTCCAGGTCACCAAGAAGGTGCACTCATTACTCACTGACACATTTTAAAAGATCCACAGGTGGAGCTAATTAGCTCACTGTGATTCTGTGAGGAGTCCTGCAAAACATGCACTACAGATGGAGCCACTCCTGGTGATAGAATCTCCAATCGCCGCTGTGCACCATCCAACAGAAGGTGGCGCTCACGTGGCCCATTTTGCTGGAGCCTGACGCCACCCTCCCCCAGCTCCCTGCTGCTTCCCAGTCTCCCCCGACTCACCCTGCTCGTCTCCCTGAAGCGGAGACGGACTGGGAATCCGCTCCCCACCGCCGTGCTGACTGGGACGCGCGATTGTGTGGGCCGATTGAGCTCCTGGCCACCAGCCTGCACCAGCTAAGGAGATCTGGTGATTCTTCAGGCTATCTGACAGGCACTCCATCTGTATGTGGGATCCCGAGGACCAAGTTCTAGATCCTGCGGATTAGAAAATGCCCGGGAATCGCTAGAGTAAATTTGAGGTGCTCTGCGTAATTGCGGACAAAAATATGGGCCCGCCGCTCGCGTCCAGGTGACCAGGGCTAGTAGCGCATTACCGATTGGCATTGCCATGACTTGTGTTTGTGGCCAAGAACAGGGCAGGAATGATACGTAGGGCGTAGGAGAAACCGTGCGGGTTCTCAGTCACACTGTGCTATGGAGCCTGCGCCTCTGTTCTCCTCCTGCGTTCCTAAGCTTGTTGGTGCCTAGAGCGGTGTGACACTGCCGGAGAGCTGCCTGCATTCCTAGCAGAGGTCAGCGCACACTGGAAGTGCATACCTTGGCGGATTGTGCAAGGTGCACACGCATTCCTGAGGACGGAGGCCTGATCTTGTGAGCTGTGCTCCTTGTAATAAACAGGGGGTGACAGCTAGTAGTGAGCATGCAAACACATGGGACACAGTTCTACTATTGCAGCACAGAAGCGCCATGCACATAGCGCCTGATTCAGACTTGGTCGCACAGGTCCGAATTTGGCGCCGGCCCCGATGGTGGGGGACTGCATAGGCTCTTTCTTCTGTGCGAGCAGATGTGTAAGCATACACATCCGCTCCCAGCGTAGGTGGGCATGCCATCCCCTTGGAGGTATTAACCTGCTCGCTGCCTAGCAAGCCGGTCTGAATCGGACCCATAGTATCTGTAAAATGCTGCATAACTGTTATGTCTTTCCGCTATGGTTTTTTATCCCTTCTAACATCTTAGATTACTCCCTAATTAACCAGGCATGAAGTATAATTGATGCACAGAGGTTGCAATGCCTGAGCGCCTTCCCGTTTGCAGTGTAAGTACTGTTGGGTGTTTGATTACACATCCTGTGTCCAGGCCTAAACACCCGGCGCACGTGTGGCTTCGCTGCTGGCGCTGTGGTTCATATGGACACATTCATGGTTAAATGCGTTAGATCAGTGGTCCTCAAGGGCCCTCCCAACAGTGCATGTTTTCCAGGTCTCCTCACAAAATCACAAGTGACATAATGTGTCGGTGAGTAATGAGTACACCTGTGCACCTGCCGGGGGACCTGGAACATGTGAGCTGTTGGCGCTCCTTGTGGACAGAGGGCTAGATGTATTCATCCGTTATGGGGAGAAGGGGTATCGGGACACGTTCTGTGCGTTGACACCGCTTCTCGCCTACGTGTGACTTTGCCGGTGAGCGGGAAATGACCAAGGAGCTGAAAACAATATAACCAAAGAAAGATGGTATACTGTCGTTAGGTCGACACTATTAAGGTGGACATACATTCTGTTGACCACTGAAGGTTGACAGGGTGAAAAGGTCGACATTAGGAAGGTTGACAGGAGCGGTGATCCTCCAGCCTAAACGTGAATATTTCTCCCCATTCCTAACCTTAATCTTCCACTTAGTGCCTAACCTCACTCCTAAGCCTAACCCGAATGTCGACATTTCACCGTCTCCGTTCTGAGAATGTCGACATTGAATCTTAACATTTTCATGGTCGACATACTGACTGCATCCTGTCTATAATGACCTATCAGCAGGCTTGTATCAAGTGTCACAAGCAAAGCAGCATAGACCATAAAGCAGGTTGGTGTTGGGGGGCGGCACCGCTGCCGTTTTATTTACTTGTTTGTCTGAGTGGGACATTGGGTATCTCATCCAACCCCACAGTGGGCATAGACACCCAAAAATCCCATATAAAACTCATGTCGACCTTTTTTGCTGTCGACCAAATGATCCACACACGTCAGCAAACCGCGCTTCCCCTTATGTATATGTTTTAATTCCCATAACTGGACATTTCTGTTCCTTTACAACTGACTCCGTGTTGCAGCCCTTGATCCTAGGTTAAGTGCCCTGTGGCAGTGTTATGTGTACCAGCTGTGTACGTCTTGTTGATAAACACATCTCACGTGCCTGGGCTATACTCGTGGTCGGGAACACACTTGGCTTTGTCTCTCGGAACACTGCCCCTATCTGTGCACAGAGATCAGTATGCTGGTGTCAGTGCCTCAGACATGCTAATCTGAAGATGAGTGGGACACGGCATTCTCCTAAGTAGGACAAGCCGGCTAGTACGCTGGTCAATGGCAGGAGCTGCCTGAATGCCGCATTGTTCTCTAATTGGATAACCGGCCTGGGGAAGGCAATGCCGGTGTGCCAGGCTGCAGTTGTGCAGCTTTCGGTGGCGGCGGTTTCTGCATCTTCCCTGCCCAGCTGCAGGATGACATCACAGACGGGTGTGACATTTCACATCTGGTTCACAGCATTCAGACAATGCGTTGTTTTCTGTTTGAATAACTGTAATAACAATAGAATAACTGTAATGATAATTGCTCCTGGCATGGATACCGTTTTATGTTGTTTTTTCCCTTACATTTTTCCAGTTCTAAAAGTTACATTTATGGCCCCGGCTGTGTGATCATCATTCATGTTATTTAGAAACTTCTGTTTTTTTTTTGTTAAGATGGGAGTTGCCCATAGCAACCAATCAGAATCTACTTCTTATTGATTTTAGCACCTTCTAGAAGATAATGGATAAAGGGGGTTATTCTGGTCCGCTCGCACTTCCAGTTCCTTCGCACTGGGACCGATGTTTGGCGCATTTCTGAGCATGTGCATACACTGGGTGCATGCGGCACCCAAGACAGCGGGCGGGGGGCGGCGGCGGCGTATAGTCGTGCCCATGGGATGTGGGGAATCGGCAAGTGACGTGGGTGCCGGGGCCGGGCAGCTGACACCACCGGGTGTCAGCTGCCCGCCCACTTCCTGAGGAATGTCCACGCAGATTTCACATCATCCGATGATCGGCGACTATCGAATGCTGTGGGTGTTACCCCACAGCCTGCGAATGACTGTTAATGTTACACATCCATTCGCAGTCCTCCGTGCGAGGGGGGGTTGTACCGGTATTTGCAGGACGGCGTCTGTGGACTTGCAGCCTTGCGAATCAACCAGAATGACCCCCAAAATCTGTATTTGCCAGTTGGGAATAATACTTGTTACCGTTGATCTGTATATTGCAGGCATTGCTCTGTATATTGCATGTGCGATTAGTGAAAGATAAAGGGCTGTATGTTCCGGGACAGTCTGAGCTGCAGGCCTGCTTCCAGTGTATTTATAGACTGATCTCTGCACCAGGTGTAGGGTAGGTGCGAGTCCACGGAGATAGCGATGGCTGCTACCTTACCATATAGGGACCTGCATACAGTTCTGCGCTGTCTGCATCACAGTTGGCCGCATGTCGTGTGTCGTCTTGTGACGAAATACCCAACTAAATAAATGGGTCTGACAAGACCCCCCCCCCCATGACACTACGTGGGACATAGGAGCATCTTAATGTATAGATGCACTGGACAGCTGCCTAGGGACCCACAATTCTAGGGGCCTCCATGTAGGGCTGGGTGGTGGTCACACAGAGCGGCCTGCCTCCCAGTCTTCAGCCGCACAGTGAATGGCTGTGCTCATTCTGATTGGTGGCAGGCTGGAACTAATCACCAATTAGAATGCTGACAGCCAGTCACTGCATGGTAGCAGGTGGAGAAACGGTGCATGACCGCAGGAGGAGAATGTAATGATTTTTTTTATTTTTAAATTGGTTCCTGTCAAAGCGTATGTAGGGGCCCCAGTGTGATACTTTGCCTAGGGTCTACAATGCAGTTACGAGGGCCCAGCAGGGATGGGGGGGATGCTTGTGCTTGACAGTGTGACTATAAGTGAGCGTGAGTTGTGTACTGCGTGTGTACTGTAATTGAAGGTTCCCAGCTTTGTGCTGGCAGTCTATCATTGTGTGACCATGACATATAAGTTACAATAGGCAGAGTGTGTTTGTGGCTCTGTGAAGTCTTGTAAAGCGCTGTAACGCTGAGCAGGGAGAAGATCCAGGTCTCTGGTCCCGCACACACCCTGCCGGCCAATATCGTGGTATCAGCCCTTTTACAATAAAAGTTCCGCCCAGGTGATTGAGGTTTAACCGATCCTGGTTTCTAAGGGCAACTATGGGAGGAGGTCAGACGGATGCTGTGCCAATTGTGTAATCTGCAGATCTCACCAGCGCACCTATAGGAACCCTTGTTGTATTAGGTGTGACTCAGATGGGAACAGGTATTTGCTGCGCAATCTCGTACATTATGGCCTAGATGGCTAACTCGACACTCCAGCTGTTGTTGAACTACACATCCCAGCATGCCTTGCATCAGTTTTAGCATGGCCAAATAGTAAAACTGTAGCAGGGCATGCTGGGATGTTTAGTTCAGCCGGAGTATCAAGGTTAGCCATCACTGCATTATGGCAATACAAGTGTCCACCGTGTACTGGGTGTGGATCGTGTTGTCGACCCGACTTAGGTCGACAGGGTTCTAGGTCGACATGGGGTTAGGTTGACATGGGTTTTTTCACTGTTTTTTTTACCCGAATGTCGACACAGTTGGAAGTCAACCGCAGCCCCTCGCTATACTTCGGCACGGTGCCCCGTTGTGTGTGCTTGGCACACTTTTTTATTCTCCCACCACGCCCTAGTGGATGGAAGGGCATGAAATACCGCCTGTTGGCACATGTCTGCTCAAAAAAACAGTGAAAAAACCCATGTCAACCTAGACACCAGTCGACCTTCATCCATGTCGACCTAGAACCCTGTCGACCTAAGTTGGGTTGACAATACGACCGTATCCCTGTATACTAAAAACTGAAATAATTGCCCCAATAGCCATATACCAAGTAAAGGTGGTTTATTGGCACAGTGGGTAGAATTGTTGCCTCAGTCATAGCTTGACCTTTTGACAGTCCTATGTCGACTTTTAAAGTGTCAACCTAGCGACCATATCCCGGTGGCGCTATGTACAAAACCCAGACGGTTAAAGCACTTAGGCAGGTTACTGGTAACTCTGAACTTTTTTCCTCTGTCCTTGCCAATAGATGCACCCTCTTCCTGGCTTAGTTAGCCGTGAGGCTAATTGCCAGCAAAATCTCTGCAGCGTGGGGAAATCCTATTCAATTCAATGGGCTTTTTCCCATTCCAAAAGATCGTGGCGAGTGCACAGAAACCCACGGAGTCCGCTGGCAACTTGATTTTCTGGACTTTTTTTGGCTGCGGACTTTATAGAACAGCAAGGTTCGGTTGAATACACCCTGCATGTTCAGCGGGGTACCGGTCACGTCACCGAATTATATAAATATGATATCGTGCAGTGTGCATACACAATATCGTTCACCCACAGGACCAGCAATATCGGCCATCCCGCGGGTCGTCTAGTATGTAGGGCACTTTAGACTTGCAAAATAAACCTGTTGGGTTTCGTACATATAGAACACCCTAAACAAGTAAGTGGACTTATATTTCTTTTTAGGATATAAAGATATAGCCGGCTCATCATTTCTGTGTCGCGGCCGCTCGTGCGTGTTTCGCGCGCCTGTGTCGCATCCGCGTCGCCACGGACATTCGATGCATTTCTATAAACTAGGGGAGCAAAATAGATACACAAGCGTGACGATGGGATCACACCAATCACCACGTAAGTCCTACGTGGCGATGGGATGGTACGGTAGGTATGATATGCCGCCTGTTTTCAACCGTTTTCCTGCAGTGCTTCCTTCTGTAATGTGATTGGGAATTGTCCAGAGTCAGTAGGTGAATCCCGGCTTACCCTAATCTCCGCTGCTCTGTGTTTTATGGTTCTGTTTATGGTAACTGGCTGACGAAGGAACATTCCATCATGGCGTCCGTAAATCAGTCCTGGTATGTGGACCACACATAGGATATATATAAAATATGTCGGCAGTGGCATTCCCTGCAGCGTCGCCGCTACCGGCCGTACGCTACAAGCACTATGCCGACAAGGTTAGAATGATGCGTAAAGCGTTTAAACGGTGTCGGCAGTGCAACGCTAAACATGCTGAGGTAACAATTATTGTGCTAGAAGTACTGACCTTTAACCTTGCCCGCATACCGGTGTCGGCATATTGCTGTAGAGTATGTTGCTGTCGACATATTGGCTGCATTATCATAGAGTAGACCGATGTAGCTGCAAAATGATAACTGAGAACAACTGTCCCTTTGTCTACGTCTGATGCAGTCATCAGATGTCTCCTGGGATGGGTGGTCCGGACCCTAAGGGGTATATTTTACTAAGAGGTGATGTTACCAATAGCAACCAGATTCTGTCTATCCTTTCTGTATGGCGCAGATGGGGAATCTTTGGCCCTCCAGCTGGTGTTGAACTACACATCCTAGCATGCCCTGCTACAGTTTTGTTATTTGGCCACGCTAAAACTGTTGCAGGGCATGCTGGGATGCGTAGTTCAACAACAGCTGGGGGGGTCAAAGGTTCCCCATCCCTGCTCTGTTGGATCAGGACAGTGGCCCCTTTACAGTCAGGCCAAGCACATGCGTTCAATGCCAGTGGTAAACAAAGATGTTTATTTCGCTGCTTTTACTGTGACCTAATTCTGTTACAGATCATTAGTCCTGACGTTAGTAGGTGGACGTGTTACCCGTAATCACATTAGGACGGTCATAAGGAACATATGACTGCTGTTACTCCCATTGCAGCACCGCGGTGCTGCTCCCCCTCACAGCGACGAGTGTCTGCGGACAAGCTCAGCAGCTGATCACAGATCTGGTGTGTGTGTGTGTGTGTGGGGCTGCCCTGCATTTGGCACACCAGACGCTGATTCATGCCCTGGGCAAATTGCCCGCTGCAATGAGGGGGGGAAAGCATTGTAGAATCCTTATCTTTATTGAGTGACGACATATACAAGTTGGATGCTGGTTTATGAACTTGGATGATGAGTCACAAAATATAATCAATCTGGTCAATATCATTATTTCAGTGTTACACAGGCCATAGAGCCTAAAGGTGGCCATACACACGCAGATTTATCTTCAGATCTGGCTGGTTGGACCAAAAACATGGTTATGGATGAGTGCAAATGACAGTTGACCATTTGCATAGAAATGCTGGAAAACTGTCAAACTGTCACTCATCCATAACCATGTTTTTGTTCCAACCAGCCAGATCTGAAGATAAATCTTACTAGTGTATGGGCACCTTAAGGGGCTGGTGCAGGCCCGTTTGCAGAGCGTACCTTGTGTACGTTAGCAGTGAGTGGACACCGGTATGGGCAAGGAAAGTCGACTGCTTTTGAAGCGGTGTTACTGGTGGCTCATGGGGGTGCTCATGTTGTTGAACCTCAGTGAGGTGATAATTTAGTCTGCACAGGGTTGATACAAGCAAAAATCTGTATTATTATTTTTTTTATCTTGTATAGGGTCAATACATGTGCAAACGGGTGTGGTATAGCGCTACGACATCGGAATCCCTACTGCCGGTACCCCTACGAGGGAGAATAGCCCTGTCATTCAGGATCCCAACTGTTGGGAGGTCATCGGACACCCACGGCAAACCAGGCGTACGCCTAGACGGTGTACATCCCTGCACACTGCCTCATATACACAGTTATCGGTTTTGTAATTGCTTCTCTGGTGCGACATGCGCCTGATGTACAGGTAACTGCGTCGGGCACAGGGTGGGGCTTGTCCAGTGCAGACCAGGATATGGTGAGGAGAATATCTGAGGGAATTGGAAGAGTTGTTCCTTGGTACTGTGCCCGCTGCTGAGGAAACGGATCCCTCCCTTCTACTTCTCAGGGTTTATATAAACTGAGTGCACAATAGTCGCTGTGGGATTATTTCAGTCACTGGGAGGGGGAACCTGTTATACAATTGCAATCACTGTGTCTGTAATGGCTGCAGGTTATGTGTGCGGTGTAACGTTATGCATGCAACCGGCTGATGGTCGGTAGAGGCCACTTCATGGACCAGATGACTCTTTTTTGTGTGCTAAAAGATGTCATAGCAGAAAGTGAAAGAAATTTGTGCAGGGACACTTATCGGTTTCAAACTTGCTGGATATTGAGGGAGCTGTGAAGACAGATATTGGAGGGAGGAGCCGATAGGGGGAGGGGCCGGGGAGATTGTGAGCTAAAAACTGTCACCGCTCAAAGGGAAAGTAAAAACGGTCACAGCTCACGGTGAAATTACTTTGCAGAAGCCCTCGTTGTGATGGGATTTTAACTATTTATGCAATCATTTATAATAATTTTTTAATCTATGAAATAGGCGTTTTTCACGATAATGAAAGCAAACCCCTGTGTACACACCGATGTTCTGCAACTTACAGGACTCGTTTCAGAATGGAGTTTGATCCCTGTTCCAGGGCTTTTTCCATCAAGAAAAAAAAAAAAAAAAACCATAACCAGAAAATAAAGAAACCCTACTTAAACCTTGTAATATAAATTAGGTTTCTGGGAACTTAAACACTTCTTTTTCTATATACTGTATATATTTTTTGGTGCACTCTTTTAGCTCTAGACCGGCACCACAGAGAGCGCTGCACGGTCACAGAAACAGCATTTCCCCATTTCCCAGCACTGCTAAATAAACGTCCTGACGCCAGAAAGGCCCCGGCCCAGCAGAGAGAGCTTTCTGGCTGACTAACCTCACATTCATGCTTTATTTGGAATGAAAAATGAGGATACAGTTGACATATTGAAGACACTTATGTAATGATGATAAAAAATAACGTCATCAAATTTGCAAAAGGCAGTACGGATGGTGTAATGGTTAGCATTACTGCCTCACAGCGCTGAGGTCATGGGTTCCATTCCCACCATGTGTTATATATACAGGGCAGTACGTAATAGTGTAATAGTTATAGCATTACTGCCTCACAGCACTGAGGTCATGGGTTCTATCCCCACCATGTGTTATATATACAGGGCAGTACGGATAGTGTAATGGTTATAGCATTACTGCCTCACAGCGCTGAGGTCATGGGGTCTATCCCCACCATGTGTTATATATACGGGGCAGTACGGATGGTGTAATGGTTACATTACTGCCTCACAGCGCTGAGGTCATGGGTTCTATCCCCACCATGTGTTTATATATACGGGGCAGTACGGATGATGTAATGGTTACATTACTGCCTCACAGTGCTGAGGTCATGGGTTCTATCCCCACCATGTGTTATATATACAGGGCAGTACGGATGGTGTAATGGTTAGCATTACTGCCTCACAGCACTGAGGTCATGGGTTCTATCCCCACCATGTGTTATATATACAGGGCAGTACGGATGGTGTAATGGTTAGCATTACTGCCTCACAGCACTGAGGTCATGGGTTCTATTCCCACCATGGCCCTAACTGCGGACTTTGTATATTCTCCCCGTGCTTGAGTGGGTTTCCTCTGGTTACTCCGGTTTTCTCCCACAATCCAAAAATATACTGGTAGGTTATTTGGCTCCCAACAAAATGAACCCTAGAGTGAATGTGTGTGCGTGTACATGTGGTAGTAGTACTAGTCTCTGTACAGCGCTGCGGAATATGTGTGCGCTATGTAAATAACTGGTAATAAATAAAATGTCATCAGGTGACCAACTGTCCAGAGCGAGGCACCTGGCTTGACGCATAGCGAGCCACGTGAGGGGACGCTATACACTAATTAGGGGTAATTGTGCTCAGGTGTCAACATTGACACAGAAAAAAGTAAAAAAAAAACCTCATCTCGACCTTTTCCATGTGGATGGATTTTCTTGAGCGGCGTAGAGACTCGGAGATGTCTCATGCGGGAAAAAAGAACCCTTGGCACGGAATAAAAGGGAAATAAAGGCTTTTTTTTGAAACATTAAGTGGATGTTTCCTGGCTTTTAATACGTTACATGAGCAATCAGACCAGGCACTTCCTGTTTCACTTTTGTGCCCCACACCCTCATTCCTCATCGTTAAGAGACGGCACCGGGGGGGGGGGGGGGGGGGGGGGGGTGTGGGGTGTGTGTGGGGGGGGGGGGGGGTGTGTGTATGTGGTGGTGGCTGGGGCTGCTGTAATACTCTGTGCTGCTGTAAGCATCTTATGCTCTCCAACTCCAAGATAGATTATCCTGTGCACCCAGTTCCGAACGGTGGACAGACGGACAAAAAGGATCTGAATCTAATCCATGACGATGACTTCTGTAATTACTCTTATTGCTGTAATGTGATGTCCCATTAAATAACGAGCGTACATTTCAGTAAAGCGATGGCAGTATGCACGCGATACTGTGCATTCAGAACTATGCTCGTATCAATTTTGCTATCCTTTCGGTAATAATGATCCAACTTGCTGAACTACAGCACCTAGCATACCCTGTCTCTGAACAGCTTGAGCTTGGTCAGACTCCCATGGAAGCGAGTGTGGGTAATGGGTCGACAGCTGAGTGCGTGGCTCTGCGATTAGTCACCGTGCATGCTTCAGGCCCGGTGCCTCGCTCCCACGTGGATGCTAAAGTATGAAAAAGTAAAAAAATGGGAAAAATCGTGAAAACCCATGTCGACGTTTTCATGTTTCAACCAATGCCACGCTGAAATGTATTGCTTGTGTCGACATTTGTCTACAGTAACCCTAGAATAGAATAGTGTGTGGAGCGTAGCCAGGCACCGTGCCCAAAGGCAAGCTCATCGGTACACGTTTGCGGTGTCCATGTCGACTGTGTCAACATTCGTGACCAAAACCCTTGAAAAACTCACGTCAACCTAGCCATTGCCGATCTTATGCTTGTGTCGACCTTAGCCATGGCGACCTGTATCATGTGTCGATCTAAGCCAGGTCGACCTTCTGTGGTCGACACAATGACCCATACTTGATCCGGATCCCCATGGAAGTTCCGCACTGTTCTGCTGCCACCTGTTGGCTTAGGGATGGTATTGCTCAGTATCTTTACTTAATGACCTATTTTGTTGCTTTACCTGCTTTCCTACTATGGGGAAATAAAGGCAGTTTCCTCGTTTGATGTTTCCAGCATAAACAGAAGCGTGTCAGCCGCTCTGAGCCGGTCTTGTGACTCAAAAACTGCGCTAAAAATATAAAGAAACGACGCGCTGGATTAGTTTCCATATACCCATCTCTTTCCACTTAAGGAAACCGCTTACATTTATAATGGTCTACCCCTTACCCCCACCCCCCCTCCAAAAAACAAAGCGAAAACAGGGGATAAGCTCCGTGCAGGAGGAAGAGCTGAAGACCCTGATTATCTAACCGTTTATATCATTTATTTTTATTTATTGCCAGTTTATTCTATAGCGCACACATATTCCGCAGCGCTGTACAGAGAATATTTGAACACTCGCATCAGTCCCTGCCCCAGTGGAGCTTACAATCTATATTCCCTACCACATGTACACGCACACAGACATTCTAGGGTTAATTTTGTTGGGAGCCAATTAGCCTACCAGTATATTTTTGGAATGTGGGAGAAAACCGGAGCACCCGGAGGAAACCCACACAAGCACGAGGGGGAATATACACACGCCGCACAGTTAGGGCCATGGTGGGAATCAAACCCATGACCGCAGCGCTGTGAGGCAGTAATGCTAACCGTTACACCATCCATACTGCCCCGTATATATAACACATGGTGGGGATAGAACCCAGGACCTCAGCGCTGTGAGGCAGTAATGCTAACCATTACACCATCCGTACTGCCCCGTATATATAACACATGGTGGGATAGAACCCATGACCTCAGTGCTGTGAGGCAGTAATGCTATAACCATTACACCATCCGTACTGCCCTGTATATATAACACATGGTGGGATAGAACCCATGACCTCAGTGCTGTGAGGCAGTAATATAACCATTACACCATCCGTACTGCCCCGTATATATAACACATGGTGGGGATAGAACCCATGACCTCAGCGCTGTGAGGCAGTAATGCCAACCATTACACCGTCCGTACTGCCCCTTATATATAACACATGGTGGGGATAGAACCCATGACCTCAGCGCTGTGAGGCAGTAATGCTAACATTACACCATCCGTACTGCCCCGTATATATAACACATGGTGGGATAGAACCCATGACCTCAGTGCTGTGAGGCAGTAATATAACCATTACACCATCCGTACTGCCCCGTATATATAACACATGGTGGGGATAGAACCCATGACCTCAGTACTGTGAGGCAGTAATGGTAACCATTACACCATCCGTACTGCCCCGTATATATAACACATGGTGGGGATAGAACCCATGACCTCAGTGCTGTGAGGCAGTAATGTAACCATTACACCGTCCGTACTGCCCCGTATATATAACACATGGTGGGGATAGAACCCATGACCTCAGTGCTGTGAGGCAGTAATATAACCATTACACCATCCGTACTGCCCCGTATATATAACACATGGTGGGGATAGAACCCATGACCTCAGCGCTGTGAGGCAGTAATGCCAACCATTACACCGTCCGTACTGCCCCTTATATATAACACATGGTGGGGATAGAACCCATGACCTCAGCGCTGTGAGGCAGTAATGCTAACATTACACCATCCGTACTGCCCCGTATATATAACACATGGTGGGATAGAACCCATGACCTCAGTGCTGTGAGGCAGTAATATAACCATTACACCATCCGTACTGCCCCGTATATATAACACATGGTGGGGATAGAACCCATGACCTCAGTACTGTGAGGCAGTAATGGTAACCATTACACCATCCGTACTGCCCCGTATATATAACACATGGTGGGGATAGAACCCATGACCTCAGTGCTGTGAGGCAGTAATGTAACCATTACACCGTCCGTACTGCCCCGTATATATAACACATGGTGGGAATAGAACCCAT
Source organism: Crinia signifera (assembly GCF_055691185.1). NCBI lineage: Eukaryota > Metazoa > Chordata > Amphibia > Anura > Myobatrachidae > Crinia > Crinia signifera. The sequence continues at coordinate 19,996,513 of NC_139220.1, forward strand.
GACCTCAGTGCTGTGAGGCAGTAATGCTAACCATTACACCGTCCGTACTGCCCCGTATATATAACACATGGTGGGGATAGAACCCATGACCTCAGTGCTGTGAGGCAGTAATGCTAACCATTACACCGTCCGTACTGCCCCGTATATATAACGCATGGTGGGGATAGAACCCATGACCTCAGTGCTGTGAGGCAGTAATGTAACCATTACACCATCCGTACTGCCCCGTATATATAACACATGGTGGGGATAGAACCCATGACCTCAGCGCTGTGAGGCAGTAATGCTAACCATTACACCATCCGTACTGCCCCGTATATATAACACATGCTGGGAATAGAACCCATGACCTCAGCGCTGTGAGGCAGTAATGTAACCATTACACCGTCCGTACTGCCCCGTATATATAACACATGGTGGGGATAGAACCCATGACCTCTGCGCTGTGAGGCAGTAATGTAACCATTACACCATCCATACTGCCCGGTATATCTTCATGGGGCCAATATGTCTGCCACCCATGTATAATTAATATAGAGAACTGAGGTTTAATAATAGGATAGGTGGATGGCATTGCAAGGCTACAATTAAGCTTTCATAATTGTTACTCGCCGACTCCTCTTTTGGATCATACTGTATATATTATAATGTAGAATCACTTGTTTAAAATGCGCCTGAAGGCTGAAGGTTTACAAGGGAAAACACGTCATGGATTGACTTAACCATAACTTTCCTTACGTTGTGTGCAAACGATGAGTACATAGTAGTGAGTTGTGTTGAGTAAATAATTGGTGTTTCACCGTCTCTGAATGCTGGAGAAACGCGTCGCTGTGACAATCTCAAAATATGCTGTTAGGTTCATTGTCTCCCAACCCAAAAACTAGAATCCGGTTGGCTCAGTAAGCTGCTGCCGCCGCCGCCGCCGCCGATTCCCCCTTGTTAACATGCAAGGAAATGTGTAACGAAGACGCCTCCACTGCAGGGGAAATTATTCGATCAGAATGGACTTTCATTTGCATTTGCCAAGACTGGGAGGGTGGCTGACATCCTGTGACATCAGCCGCCCGGCAGACATTGTCCCGCCCGCGTAACCATGGAAATGCCAAACTGTTCTGCATATGCGCATAATAGACCATGCGCAGTCCCCAAAAAGCATTGTGACGGGGCCGAACTCGCATTTTGGCTAATAGTTCAGAATCGCCCGTATAGGGCTGGACCACCCAGTAGTGAAACAGACATTTTATCATTTCTAGCAAGAGATAAACACTGTGGGCCAGATGTATCCAGCTTCAAAAGGTGACAAAGTGGAGAGTGATAAACAGCCAGCCAATCAACTAATGCCTGTCATTTTTAAAACCCAGCCTGTAACATAACAGTTAGCTGATTGGCTGGCTGTATATCACTCTCCATTTTATCGCTGTTTGAAGCTTAGTGCATCTGGCCCCTTGTGAGGCCTAGTAGTCAATTGGTAATTTCTTTAAAAAAATGGGTACTTGTGTCCTAGCATGGCGCCCATCGCATACCTTAATTAGTGGTATGCGATGGGACCCGATTTTCGGGTTCCAAGAGCCACACTATATAAAATCAACTCAGTGCTGACGTGGATAGTGGGGGTATGTGTATTTTTTTTGTCCTGGAAGCCTGGCATTGATTAACAATTTGAGTGCCAAGTGAATTTGTCAAAAAAGGGTTCACAAGGATCCCATAAGTGGATATACCCATGAGGTGCCAAGCAAGTTGTTAATGGTGTGTTCTCTAGTCCTGTGTGAGTTACTGTTACTTTGATGTCTCAACAAGGTTCTTTTATGTGATTCTTTATAGAGGAAATAATAAATCCCATAAACTTTAAAAATTAAATTCCAATTTAAACGTCTCCCTAACTCCCGAGCCAAACACATTCCTGAAGTCACTTGCTCCTCTTGATGCTCCTCTTCCTCTGCAGTCGGGATGAAGGTCCTTCAAAATCTTTTAATTCATTTTTCAAAGTCCTTGATCTACGTGATGACTGTTCTTACCCTCAGTCGTTCCTCCAGTACCCACCAGCAGCTACAGGTTGTTTGCTCCTCATTAATGGAACAAGCGTTCCTTATGCCTCTGGTATTTTTACACCGCTCTATAGATGTAGGGGATTATATGGTGACCATGGATTACCCAGTGGTTCCCAAACTCCTTGTTCTGTGGGTAAACAGAAGGGGGTTTGGTATGACGCTCCGACGGGGGGGATCCCGATGGCCAGTATCACGACGTCGGGATACGGACTGCCGGTGCTCCGACGGGGGCGAGCGCAAAATTGCCCCACAAGGGAGAATAGCCCCTGTGAGTCGGGATCCCCCCTGTCTGAGCACCGCCAGTCAGGATCCCGACGTCGGGATACTGACTGTCTGGTTCCCCCCCCCCCCTGTCGGAGCGTCATCCGGCACCCAAACAGAAGCGAGTCACTTAAACAGAACGTAAGGATGATCGATCTATAAACACAGGTTTATGCTTCTGTGGTTCAATAAAGTTTGGCAACCTCTGGTATAAAATGAACGAGGATCGGAATCCACTTATCTTTTATAGACCGAAAAAAGCGTTTCTTGTTTGAGTGTTTTGTCATTTATATGTTCTTACTAAACAATACAAATAAATATGAAAGTTGGCTTCTCCATACAGTAGGTTACGTTCTCTCCTCGTTCATTAGTCACAGGACCGATTAGAAGTAGATCCGCACTCCCCCCCCCCCCCCCCCCCCGCCCCTCTGTTTATTTATTTGGCCTGGAATGAACCCTCCCCTCCCCCTTCCTAATCACCAAATAGTTTCATGGCCCAAACCTCCTCCATGTCTGGTCTGTTGGAGAGGGAACTGTATCCAGCACGGATTCGGAATGATCACTTTTTTTGTTGTTGTAGCTTTTGCTGTAGCAGAGTGCCCTAATTCCCACGCCCCCCTCCCCCTAGCAGAGTGCCTGCCACATACCAAATACAGTAACATCATCTGAGAATTGGTGACACAGGGAGCAGCCGGAAACGCCTGCCATTCTGACAGCCATTGGCAGACCTATGGGATATTTAGTTCTGGTCGCTTGGCATGGTGATAGCATAGTCCTCATCCCTGTATGTGATGTAACTGGGACCAGTTTGCAGAGTGTCCACCAGATATGTTGGCTCTATAGCTTGGCCAGTACCTGCATTGCGGGAGGTTTCTATATGGCTTTGCCCTATAGCCATGTGAGAAATACACGGCTTTTCCCCGGCGGGACGGACCCCCATTCTCACTGCTAGGCAAATTAACGGGTGAAGAAGTTCTACCCGGTAATTTGCCATTTAACACAGGTTTTTCTGCAGTGTGAACGGGTCAACCCGTGTCTGCATACCTGGATCTCAAACACGGGTAAAAAAGAAGGGTTTTACCCGTGTATGAGATCCGGGTATGCGACCCGTTCACACTGCAGAAAAACCCATGTTAAAAGGCAAATTCCCGGGTCGACATGATCGACCCGGGAATTTGCCTGCAGTGAGAACGGGGTATACATTTTCAGACCTCTATCTGGGGAGATATGTGAGTTGGTATTTGGGCAGCATGGATGGTGTAATGGTTGGCATTACTGCCCCACAGTGCTGAGGTCATGTGTTTGATTCCCACCATGGCCCTGTGGAGTTTGTATATTCTCCCCGTGCTTGCGTGGGTTTCCTCCGGGTACTCCAATTTCCTCCCACAATCCAAAAATATACTGGTAGGCTAATTGGCTCCAAACAAATTAACCCTAGAATGTCTGTGTGTGCATGTACATGTGGTAGGGAATATAGATTGTAATCTCCACTGGGGCAGACTGATGTGACTGTTCAAAATATACTACGCACCAGGTACTGGCTGACTCGGCCGTACCGAGCCTCTTTCTCGCTAGACTGCGCTGAACAGTTTGAGTAAAATCTACATCTGTGTGTGACTGAGTCCTTATCTGCATAAAGGTTTTCCCATGCCAAGTTACGTTGTGTCTGGTCTATGACTTCTAACGTATGTAAAATCGGTTATTGCGGGTTACAGCACAGCCCAGCGTCTCTGGTACACTGCGAGCGATTTATCACTGTGGTTGGGAAGTTGGGGGGGGACATGGTGTGCAGGAAATGGTGTCTACAAGAGGCTGGGGGCAGCACAGCAGCCTACAGAGTGCTTGGCTTACCCCAGCATCCTTTGGGCAGGGGTCTCAATCTACCCGTTTTCCTGACGCTTGGCGATGACACCCATATGCAGTGTAAACCGCACCGACATGGGAATGTCTCGGATCAATGACGCAGTGGTAATTCCCTGGTCTGACCTAGCTTGGAACATCCAACTCATTTTAAAAAGTTTTTTTTTTTTTTTTCCTTTCACAAATGTAATTTACAACTGAGTGTGTTCTGCCCTCTTGTGGATAACTTTGCTTACTACAACTGCAGATTGAATGCAAAATGCATGTGTACCAGGAAAACAAGAATTTAGCACATAAAATAGAACAAAAATGAGGAGTATCTGTAGTATGGTACCAATGGTTTACAATGTTATGAGACCATTAACACAGCACTAGGAGAAAGGCATATTGTTGGCTGAACTATATAATGTATTTACGCCATTCACTAGCAAGCAGTAGTATCATTGTGATCGCATTTATTAATTCACTATAAGAAACCAGTAACCTCCCTGAGGATGTGTCCTGAAGCTACACTATGACATCAGCAAGGCAGCGTGTGAGATCACTGATCCTAGTGAATGGATGGGCTGGGCTTTCCGTTATAAAAACTCATTTGTTCAGCGTGTGCTGTAATTAGGATTAGTATTGTTTATCGCCAGGGAATTGTTATGGCGCGGCTTAGCTGTAAATCCTGTAGTGCTCCATTCAGGGCTGTTTGGCACAAGATTAAAATAGGCGCGTGTGTCATGTCTTACAATGCTTTTACACATGTTAACAACGACCAATTCTGACAGTCATATCTCTGGACTTGTATAGTGTCGCACACCTGTGGTCTGGTTGCATGGGCGGTTACTTGCTGAATTGCGTTTTCAGTAACCCCTCCTACAGTCATCAACAGGTGTAAGAAGTTAAGGAAAAAAATAAGCACACCTAATTAAACAATCAAATGTGCAAATTGTACAATGCTTAACAACAATACCTTATATTTGCATGAACTTCCTTGTTCTGGTCATGAAATACACTCTCTTTAATGCTGTACAGCAGGCATGTCCAAACTGTGGTCCTCCAGCGATTGTGAAACTACACATCCCAGCATGCCTTGCCACAGTTTTAGCATTCCCTAATAGCAAAACTGTGGCAAGGCATGATTGGACTTGTAGTTTCACAACAGCTGGAGGGCCATAATTTGGACATGCCTGCTGTACAGAACCTCTTTCTGTTTATGATCACTGTTTAAATGTTGGTGCACTTTCTCATCTGTACAGTTCATGTTTGGTGAGATTTGTGGGTTGTTTCTGGTATCTGATTTTGTCTTTTGTCTCTTTTTTTTTCTTCTGATCTTTTGGTTATACCAGACATTTAAACGTCTTATGGTAGACGAGGTAAGTGTGTTTTGTGTGCCGTGTCCCTGTTTTGCTTGCACTTTCCATTGGTTTTGTGTTTAATCCTTCCTTTTGCCCTCCTGCACATATAGCCATGGCTGAAGGGGTCCATTAAAGGGGCTGCTGGTTACACGGACACTAATTTAATAATATAGCTGCCCTTACAGGATCATAATATAATGACGTTACTTACCGGGGCTTTCATTTATTTCCTTATGGGTAGGAGTCATTGGTCGACCACTGAAGGTGAACATGGCTAAGGTCGACATAAGCATTTGGTTGACAGTCAAAAAGTCGACATGACGTTTTAACCTTTTCTTTGTCCCGAATGTCGACATAGTCAACACGAACACTCTCAAAGTCTACAGTGTCCCATCGCATATAGTCAAAATCGAATAGTGTTCCGCTGCATTCGATCAGGATTGGATGCCGGTGCGCGTTGATGTTCAGTCTATATCGAATAGAAAAATAGACTCTGCGGGAAAGACTATGGGCAGTATTCAATGAAAAAATTCTCCGTGCATGGCGAGAGATTTTTTTCTCTCGCCATGCACTCGCCCTGTTCCGGAGGGCTCCCACTCCTGCTCCCACTATTTAATGTGGTTAAGACTCGCCGCCACTCGCGGCGAGTTTTAACCCCTGCAGCGGACGAGCGTCCGCGGCAGGGAGCGATCAGGGAGCTGGGGGACGGTGGCAGCCAGGGAGATTAAAGTCTCCCTGGCTGCCCCAGAACATATGTGGAGGGGAGGAGGGCTCCCCTTGACCCAGGCAGCACAAGCTACCCCCCTATAGCCAGCGGGGGACCCAGTATTCACTGCACCTGATCGTGCATATGTAATGATCGGGTGCAGTGAATATATGAATATCTAATGAGCGGCTCGAGAGCTCCGGCCCCCTGCTGGCTGCTCTGTGTAAAAAAAAAAATATATAAAAAAAAAATTTAAAAAAAATATATTTTTTTTAAATTAAATATATATTCATGCTATAAGCACATGAATAAAAATAACATGCCCCTACACAGAAAAAAAATCCTGATTTTTTTTTTTTTTTTTTTTTTTTTTTTTTACACCAAAATAAAAAGAAAAAACCTTTTTAGTTTAAAAGTTCACATTCCAGTTCTCCATGAAAAGATGGAGAATTGCTACACGGAGAGAGACGGCGAAAATCACTTAAAAAGACGGCCAAAATATCACATTGAATAGGGTGGTTCACTTTTGGAGAGCAAAATGCTCCTTCCAAGGCGAAAATAGCACAAACTCTCCATAAAACACGGCGAATTTTTCTCATTGAATACTGGCCATTGAGTATGGTATAGATATAGATCCGTTATATATAGTCAAAATCGAATGAGTACTCTGTGCCGTGCGATTTGATCCCGAATAGAAAAGGAATTGCACCGTGTGTACGGGATGCGGTCAATTTACCTACAATCAAAATGCAGACAACCATTGACTGACGGTCAAAATACCGACTTGTACATACTTTACCATCCCAGCGGACATGGAGTGGGAATCTAATAGTGTGCTGAGTGCAGAGGCGCACCGTGCCCGAAGCACAGGGTTCATGTCAACCCAAAAAATTATGAAAAAACGTGTCTAATTTTTGACCTGTCTATTTTTAAATATCGGTATTTGTCTGTATTTTGTCCGTCTGCATTTTGATTGTAGGTAAATCATACCGAAGCCGTGTGTACACCCCTTAAGTCTCTGCCTTCTCTGAGCCTGCGATGACTTGTGCCCAGTGTAAAGATCATTGGACGGTGGTCCTGTTACGATGGGATTTGAACATCTTTGCACGGCTGCGACGGGACGTGTAACTGTACACATCCATTCATACGGCGAGCGCGTTAATTCACAAGGCGGGATTTCACGCTATCGGAGAGTCCTCTTAACTGAGCGCCGGCTGGCAAATTTGCGCCCTGTGCGATCAGCTATGAATCGGACCCTTAGGGATTTTCGGGAGACTGTGTCATAATGTGGGATTAGAGAAAAAGTTGTTTCACATTGTACTTATAAAACATTTGGTGAGTATGAGAAACGTTCCCTTCAGCCAATAGCTCTGCTCGTATAACCTCAGTACGTCGCTGTGCTTATATGTAACGCTACTAACACTAACTGTAAGAAGCACGGTCAGTGCATCCCCAGGTCAGTGCATCCCCAGGTCAGTGCATCCCCCAGGTCAGTGCATTCCCAGGTCAGTGCATTCCCAGGTCAGTGCATTCCCAGGTCAGTGCATTCCCAGGTCAGTGCATTCCCCAGGTCAGTGCATTCCCAGGTCAGTGCATTCCCAGGTCAGTGCATTCCCAGGTCAGTGCATCCCCAGGTCAGTGCATCCCCAGGTCAGTGCATCCCCAGGTCAGTGCATCCCCAGGTCAGTGCATCCCCAGGTCAGTGCATCCCCAGGTCAGTGCATCCCCCAGGTCAGTGCATCCCCCAGGTCAGTGCATCCCCCAGGTCAGTGCATCCCCCAGGTCAGTGCATCCCCCAGGTCAGTGCATCCCCCAGGTCAGTGCATTCCCAGGTCAGTGCATTCCCAGGTCAGTGCATTCACAATTGCAGATCATTTGGACCATCGGCAATTCTAAATGGATACTAAGGGCCTCATTCAGGTTTGCTCAGTAAGCTGCGAACATCGAGCGCATATTATAGAAATAACTGAAGCTCTATCTTTTGTGTCCAGCTAAGATTAATATTATAGTTTTATTTGACCTGTTCACTTTAGTTTTATTTTGGAAAGTGGTTTTACTAAACCAAATGGATCTCGGATTCTAAACGATTCTACGTTGCCAGTGAATCACAAGCATTTGTGTAAATTTGATCACCTGTCTGGGGTGTGGCTTTCTGCTGTGTTGCTTCCAGCACAGTCTAGTCTGTATCCCAGAGCTATGATACAGACCCGCCTGTGCTAGAATCACCAGAGCAGAGCGCTCAACCCCAGGCAGGAAAGAGGAACCGCACGGTTTTTAGAATCTCACAGCCGCTATCTGTTACTTTGTATAAGGATTGGATGTTTTCCTTCTTTCAAAAACCAACTCAGGTGAAACTCCCTTAACCCCTTAAATGGTATGCCCGGAAATTTCTCGGGCTCAGCTGCGCTGCCGCAGCGGGCTGTCGCGGAAGTTTTCTAGGCATACCACAAATATGAAATAGGTGCGCGCCAGTGGTGTCCAGGTGTGCACCACTGGCGCAGCACCTCTAGAGCCCCCCCCCCCCCCCCAACCCTCCATCACCTGTGCTTCGGTGATCACACACTGGAGCTCTTATAACATCGCTCCTTCCGCCTGCCGCCATACTTTTAGTAGCAGTGACGTCGGCGGCAGGCTCATGGATGTTCGGGGCGGCTCGGGGGGACTCGGGAGCGCTCAGGCACCTTAGTCCTCCTGAGCCGCCGCCAACATCACTGCTGAATGTGACCGGTCGGCGACTAAGGCAGTGGGGACACTAGCGGCGGCAGGGAAGCTCTGGTGTACTAATGCCGGAGCAGAGGTGAGGGAGGGGGCCCCAGCAAAACCTACCACTCAAGGGGTTAATAACTACACTATTACAGTGGGTGCTGGCTCAAAATCAGTCCAAAGCCTGATAGCCTATGGCCGGTTTCACACACTCCGGCTCCTGCCGGACGGTGAAATCCCGCACGGCCAGGGAGCCGTGCCGCACACATTAGTTGTGAATGGACCCTATTGTGTCCATTCACACGGGACGGCCACGACCCGGCCGCACAGTTGCAGCCGGATCCCGCCACTGAAAGGGGCGGCTGCCGGGCTGTGGCCATCCCCTCCATGATAAACTAGTGTGTGCGGCACGGCTCCCTGGCCGTGCAGGATTTCACCGTCCGGCAGGAGCCGGAGTGTGTGAAACCAGCCTAAGCGATTGGTTGTCCTCTGTCCGAACTAAAGCCCCATGTACACTGGAGGATATTTTATCTTTTAGATTTAGAATATCCTGTGTATGCTCAAATGTCGTTATCGATGCGCGCTCCCGCTGGTCATGAACAACCCTCCCGCCTTTCAGCTGAACATGCAGATCAATTTGGCTATATAGCTAATGGCCATGTTCAGCGAGTCTCCATGATGTCACTGGACAATATCGTTCACCGATATCGTTCACTGTGTACACTAGTCCCCGCCCATGGCTGATATCGTAAACGAGCGGTTTGTGTAACAGACCTCAAAGGTGAGCGATCTGTCAGCGCCAGTGTTCTCCGGTGAGAACATTGGCCGTGCCCGATTAATATCCAACATGCTGGATATTTGTCGCTGGTCGAATCTTGCATCTCAAGATATTACGTGCTGCACTTAATATTTATTGAGCCTCATGTGTGATTGAAGGTGGGTTTTTAATACGTTCGATTTATTGCGAGTGCGATGCGCGATCTGTGGTGTTTATATAGCCCCAGATAGCCCTGCCCTCATTCCGGAATATGGTTGGATGGTCGACACCACTGGGTTGACATACTGCAAGGTCAACAGGGGTCAAGGTCGACAGGTCATTAGGTCGACACAAGCATTAGGTTGACATGGTCTAGGTTGACAGTCAAAAGGTCGACATGGGGTTTTTCACTGTTCTTTGAGCCGACATGTGCCGACAGGCAGTATTTCATGCCCTACCATCCACTAGGGCGTGGTGGGAGAATAAAATAGTGTGCCGAGCGCGGTGAGGCACCGTGCCCATGTGAGGGTACGTGGTGTACTTAATCCTGTGTCCATGTCGACTGGGCGAAAAACTGTGAAAAACCCCATGTCGACCTAGACAACGTCGACCTATTGCTTGTGTCGACCTAATGACCTGTTGACCTTGACCCATGTCGACCTAGACTACTGTTGACCTTGCAGTATGTCGACCCAGTGGTGTCAACCGTCTTTACGTTGACCCAATGATCCATACCCCTCATTCCATGACCTGATTTCAGGTCACATGGGGCATGCGATTTATCACATGATTACATGCACATCCTGAGGGGGGAAAAAGCACTTCCAATGCGATTGATCACACTGGGACCTTCAGGGGAAATCGAATCGCAATATCGTATCGTATACAATCGCACAAGTGTATGGGCACCATTAGCGATCTAAGGAGATCGCACATACCCCTTTCACACCAGCCTATATTCCCGGGTTGAGTCCGGGAACAACCCGGAACTACCGCTGGTGTGAGGTTCCCGGGACAAATTACCGGGAAAATTTGCCAGCAATCCAACCCTGCTAGGTAACAGGGTTGTTCCCGGGTTCAACCCGGGGACCTGGCTGGTGTGAATGGGGTAGGGTATATTTACCCGGGTTGGTGGTCCTCAGTGTCCTGTCCGGCCGGGAATCCACGCAGGCGGCGGGCGCAAATGACGGGCAGTGGATGATGATGACGCAGCTCTCCGGCGGCAGTAGGGGCGCTGGACAGCTGCCTTATCTTCATCTGCTGCATGTCCCGTCATTTGCGCCGCCGCCGGCGTGGATTCCCAGCCGGACAGGACACTGAGGACCACCTCCTGCCCACCTCCACCTCCGACTGCCCGACGCCATCCCGCCGACTGCCCGCCTCCTCCCCACCTCCTGCCGGCCTCCTTTTTGCCCCCTTCACACACCAGAAAATGCAGGGACTTTTCTGGTGTGAAAGAGTCCCAAACCCGGGAATGTCCCTGCTTTTCCCGGGAATGTAATTCACGGTTTTGTCCCTGCATTTCTGGTGTGAAAGGCGTATTAGAAAATGCCCCTAAATCGCTAGGTGTGTACGCCCCTTTGGTCCACAGGCTGATCGGAGTATTGATATAAGATAAGTACAGTTTAGCTGTCAGGTGACCAGGTCACGGTGAGGACACATTAATCACTAGTAGCTACAGGTCATTTCTAGGCCTCATTACTACTGGCTGTGGTATTAGCTCTCCTGTTCCTTTCCTAGTTTCTCACACTGTTACTGCTAACATTGTGCTTTTGCTGTACCAAGACTAACCTATTACTAACCTATTACTAACCTGGGTAACGTCTGCTGTGATTTTACAGAGTGCATGTTATATCTTGAAATGCATCTGCTAAATACATACACGTGTCACCCTCTAGCTTTGCATTGCAGGTGTGTCCTAGGTGTGGTGCCCTTGTCTTTGTAAACTGTATAGTAGGGTAGCAATTATGTCAGTGGATAGAATTTGAAGTCACGGTTATTGGATTACTTTATCATTTGCCCGGGCTATTGTTGTAGAGAGGCCACGTGTCGCTCACCTGCAGGATACGGATGTGTTTCATCATATAATCTTCCTTTGAAGTGATATATTTTAAACTGACTTCATAGGTGTAAAGAGGATCTTTTAGAAGGTGCTAAATAATAAGTAGTAGAATCTTATTGGTTGCTATTGGCAACAACCCATATTCAATAGAACGCTCATTTTAGTAAATTTACACCATAGTGTTTAAACTAAAGTGGTAAAGTAAAAGCCTGTGGGTATCCCTTATTACAAGGCTTCTAGGATGTCCCAGTTTTAAAATTGATGTAGAAGGGGAATGTGAGCTTGTGGACCAATCAGAAGTTCAATATACATAATCGACACTTCTCATTGGCCATTGCTGGGAGGTTCAACCTATAAGCCACCATTATTAAAATGAACGGAATCTTTTGCTCCGCCCCCTCTTGAGCAGCAGCCAAGTCCAGTCCTTTTTTATAAAGCATTGGGGTTTTAGGAATGTACACATACAATTTTTGGTTTTCCCCTTCCAATAAATAGCTGCTGTACTCTTCACAATGAATAATATTTTATTTTTGAAAGCGAAGAGTGGGAAACGTTTGTATGTTTTTGAAGATGGATTTCTTGCCAGAAGAGGGGTTATATAATGGGTCTGATTCTATCTTGCAGCTCGAACGGTTTACAAGTATAAGGATAAAGAAAGAGAAGGAGAAGCCTTATATGTCCAACCGGAATTCTGCTCATTACACGGACAGCGGTCTTCCGTCGCTGCAGGAACTCGATGATAACACCGTGCTGGAATTGTTTGAGCAGATGCTGGTAAGCTCCGATGAGTCTCCCCGTCAACCAAGACACGGGGGGTAATGGCTGCGTTCACGAATTCTCATGCTCGTACACATCGGGAACTTCAGAAACACCTGTAGTCTGAGAACATTATGGCCGTTGCCAGCCAAAACGGGCTGGAAAGATGCCACCTATCTAAAATGCCAATGAAAACTATACTTGTGCATAATACAAAAATACAATTAACTTGCATAAAAGGGTACTTGTTTCCTATCTGGGCGCCCGCTAAGTTAATTGCGCACCATGCTATTCTCCGTATAAAAATCGGATCGCATCGCATCGGATACCACAAATACACATACACGATATTGAACGATGCGATGCGATCCGATTCGATTTCCCATAGGATCAATTTACCCAACTCAGCATAGGGAAGAATGGTAAATGGGCCAGAAACCCCAAAAAAACCCACAGAGCAGTGGAATGTCCCCCCAAAAGTAGTTGACGCCACCCCGCCATCAACGTGAACCCGAAGCGTGGCGAGCGGCGGCGGTACGTGTCCTCCGACCTTTTCATGCCCTACTATCCACTAGGGCGTGAAGTGAGAATAGAATAGTGCCCGAAGCGTGGCGAGCGCACGCGGATACCTTCACAGGTAAACGCGTCCCTTCGCGGGCTTCCCAGGTGTCCGCGTCGCCATGGACACCTGGGAAGCCCGCGAGGGGACGCGTATAACTGTGAAGGTATCCGCGTCCCCTCGCGGGGCTCGCTGCGCTCGCCACGGTTCGGGCTCGGTGGCTCGCTGCGCTCGCCACACTATTCTATTCTCACTCCACGCCCTAGTGGATAGTAGGGCATGAAAAGGTCGGAGGACGCGTACCGCCGCCCCTCGCAGGCTCGCTGCGCTCGCCACGCTTCGGGTTCACGTTGATGGCGGGGTGGCGTCAACTACTTTTGGGGGGACATTTCAATGTTCAGAGGTGTTTTTGGCCCATTTACTATTGTTCCTATGATAATTTGGCTAAATTGAGCCATTTCACATTGTTTCCTATGGGAAATCGCATCGCATCGTATACCATCGTACATCATCGAGTACCGAATCCGATGCGATGCGATCCGATTTCATTACGGTGCCGTATGTAGAAAACCTGGGCGCCCAGATAGGAAACAAGTACCCATAAAAGATATTGTGCTAGGATGCTGAGTTTGACTGAGGAGTCCGGATTCGAGGCAATTTCGGACATTTTTTAAAGCAGCAATCATCTACAAGGCAAAAACCACGATTAAACAATAACTGTCCGAGATCGTCCGGCATCCCTCTACTAAACAAGCCGGGCTTGTGGCTCGACAGCTGGTACCCAGTAGTAATTCACTGTCTTGCAGACATATATTACGTCAAAGTCTTCACTTTAAGCCCTTGTATTATTTATCCACCCAATGTAGAACGCTGACATGGCCTCACTGACTGCGGCAGGGCATCACGCGGCCTCGCTGACCGCGGCAGGGCATCACGCGGCCTCGCTGACCGCGGCAGGGCATCACGCGGCCTCGCTGACCGCGGCAGGGCATCACGCGGCCTCGCTGACCGCGGCAGGGCACCACGCGGCCTCGCTGACCGCGGCAGGGCACCGCGCGGCCTCGCTGACCGCGGCAGGGCACCGCGCGGCCTCGCTGACCGCGGCAGGGCACCACGCGGCCTCGCTGACCGCGGCAAGACATCCCCGGCCTCCACATACAGTATTGGGGTACCGATGTTGCCTGTATTTGCCTACAATTTCACCTCTCTCTCCCGTGTATTCCCAGACGGACATGAATCTCAATGAGGAAAAGCAGCAGCCACTACGCGCGAAAGACATCATGATCAAAAGAGAAATGGTCTCTCAGTATCTTCACACATCAAAAGCTGTGAGTAGTGGGGCTTGTTACCTCCGGGATGGTTATGTGTGAGATTCTGGCTGGTTGTAGTTGGCTGAGTATTTATTTTTTTTGGTAATACATGTAACACTGTGATCATGACTGTCCATGCTAATCTTCTGTTCAGTGCTACTGGTCCTAAACAGGTGGTTGATAGGTCCATTCATATCGGAGCTTCTTTCTCTGTAGTTGAGCGGCTTCTCCTACAAATAAAATCTCCTGCATTTAGGTTTTTGTTAGTGCCAGTGGCTCCCAGGGCTTAGACTAGAATTATATGCCCCCAGACAATGTGTATTAGTAACCTTAAGAGTAACATGGATGGCCTTTTGGGGGAACTGGAGAACAAATTCCTACCTGGGTAGTTCACAGCTTCCTGTGTTTGTTTCCATGGTTCCTCTGACTTATTCCAGTTCTCTTAAAGATCAAATGTGCCCTCAAGGTTCCAGATATGTAAATAGGCCGCCATGATGTGGTTGGCATGGGTTGTTCCTGTGACACACTCTTTGGAATTTAAAGAAGATCTGTTCATGGGCTGAGTTGTGGGCCACTTAGGACACTGGTCAACCCAAGGTATGGCCTGTAAGCCCATGGCAAGTGGCACATTCCGCCACAATATATGTCGACCTTAATAGTGTCGACCAATCGACTGTATACCCTTTGAAATAGGTCTTTAATACACTTGCTCAGTGGTTCCCATCTGTGTGCCTAGTCAGCCTTTGCAGTGGTGTCTCGGGTTGGTGGTCCAGGCCTAAATTATTTATGGTCAAAGCAATAGGCTGAACCAGTGCTAGTGGTGGCCAATCAGAAGCACAACTGTCCACCACATAACTGACCATAAGGATGAAAGATGCACAAAATTTACTTAAATATGTATTTTTTAAATAAAATTATCAATTAAAAAAGTTTTTAGACTAGTGGTTTTGTCCTAGAGGTGCCGTGAAAATAATGCTGATTATTCTCGGGCTCCGTGATTCAAGAAAGTGTGAGAACCACTACCGTACTTCATTATCCTTGCCTTCCTCAGGAGCAACCGGCATATAAATCTGATCCTACCTACCGGTATCGGCGCGATCTGTGTATGTCCGTTTGGAATCTGAAACCTTTCTATTTTTATTTTTTAAATTTGATTCTAGGGAATGAACAAAAAGGAGAGTACGAGGTCAGCACAAATGTACATCCAGGATCTGAAGTCCGGTTTGGGCGACTCCAACCTACTGTCCTGCTTAGAGTCCCTGAGGGTGTCTCTAAACAACAATCCGGTCAGGTCGGTAGTAAATATCTTTTATTATTCACAATTCATAGACTCATCCATACGCAGAGCTGGTTCTACAGTCGGCTACATCTACCCTAATTGGATCAGTCTGGCTGCCCAATTTTTGGACTCAATTGTCCGTTCCTGTGAGGCACAGCGGGTGCAGTTGGGTGATTCATGTTTTCATCTATGCATCTCATTTTCAACATCACATAGATACCACTGTGGGGTGGGTCACAGTCAGCAGACGCAATGAGTTGCTGTCAGTCAGGGCCTCATGGGCCATGGGAATTTTGAGGACTTTGCAGAACACCAGCACAACTTAAACGCATCCGTATGCTGTAAAACATTTCCCTGTTAAACATTTCCCAGTGATTACGTCTGACAACCTGAAAGCTGATCTGCACTCCCTACAAAAATGTTACATTGGTGACTGCAACATGGATCTATCTAGATGTTACAGGTTCATAGTTTTCAGTCATTTAGACAATAACTCACATACGCTTTTTATTCTAGTCCTTCTCCACCACAGCCCCCTCCTAAACTCCCATGTATACCTGTTTATGGTTAATGTTGTGATATATGGCTGGAAACCACTGTGTTAGTTTTCATTTAGACCAGGATTACACTGAAGCTTCTGTTCTTCTGTTCGGTTTTCTAGTTGGGTGCAGAATTTTGGTGCAGAAGGTCTGTCCTGTCTCCTGGAGATCCTCCGAAGACTGCAAGATGATCAGTCAGCGTAAGTGTGGCATCTGGGTGGCTTCGTCCATACCATTGGTCGTTAGAAGAATGTTTATATTCTCTGTTGCAAACACTAACCGTAAAGGCTCAATGCCATAAAAACAATTGAGTTTAACTTTACATTTAAAGGGATTGTCCACATCTACCCCACTCTGCCCATGTGCTAGTTATCATCACATCCCCTTTGTAGTGATGATGTGTTGTTCTTTCTCTGACTACATTATGCTGGAAGCTCAGTATTACACTTCAGCCGCTTATATGCAGTATTGCTCTGTGGGCGTGATCAGTTGAAAGGGGGGGGGGGGGGGGATGATATCGCATGAGCCAAAGGCGGCTTTGGGGGAAGACTTTGCAGAACAGTATTTTTTTTTTCCCCAATAGCTATATCCAGCCACAGGAAACTATAAACTGATATTAAATAATCAGTGAGCACTTACATCATACATTTATAGATCACGAGGATGTGCGTGGGCCTCTCCGTATACTGCGCACTTGCGATTACGGATCTGAAAGCTTAACGTGACCTCCTACTCATTGTAATTTATTTACATTGTTTTCTATTTAATACCTATGGCGGCGTTCTTTTTTTCAAAAAGCTGCTTATGGTACCTTAAATTCATATTGTAGTTTCATGCCACCTGTTACAGTGTTTATAGATCAAATGAGAATTCTACAAATTTAAATGA
This sequence comes from Crinia signifera, assembly GCF_055691185.1. NCBI lineage: Eukaryota > Metazoa > Chordata > Amphibia > Anura > Myobatrachidae > Crinia > Crinia signifera. The sequence continues at coordinate 20,013,584 of NC_139220.1, forward strand.
GCCGAAATTTTTTCTTTTTCAAACTTTAACGTCGTCGTTTATTTAACACTTTATTTATTTTTGTGCTTCCTGAGATCCCAGCTTATTACCGTCATTAATTATTCTTTGTTTACTTTTTCATAGACCTCGTGACTCTAAGAGTGAACATGAAATCATCCGATGTCTAAAGGCTTTTATGAACAATAATGTAAGTGAATACCTATTTTTTAGACCACCTACTTAAGGGTATATTCAATGATTTTTGTGAGCTGTGACAGCGAGCAGTGCTGATTGCTCCCCCGTCACAGCTCGCACGGTACGTATTCAACTGATCCCCCTGCCCACAGCGTTTCCACCGTCGCTGGGTTTTTACAGCGTCGTGAAAACGACGTGTGCGGCCACCACAACAGCGAGGCTTGCAGCTAAATGCAGCGGGCACCCTGCATTCGTTTGGGGGTATACGGCTAGCGGCCAGCGTAGGGGTTAAACGGCTTGTTTTCGGCTATCCCCGCCATTTAACCCCCTCACTGGCCGCATTGAATACTGCCCTAAATGGTAGTTGTACAGGAGACCCCACAATGATGTTAAAGCTGCAATACCCCTAGTGCAATCAACATTACTAAGCTCCGCCCTGGATATGGAGGGAGGTGTGACCGTGCCAGCAAATCACAAGCCCTATATATTGGTCCCCCCTCACTTCCTTGCTTGTTGCCCGATTCTGTAGGAATAATTGGACAACCCAGTATGGAGCTGCCTCTGAGGCTCCTGAGCTTCACCAGATTTATATAGCGATATATTTTGGCCAGCTTTAATTAAAGCAACTAGCCTAAGCGCACATAACAATTTCTCGTCTCTGTTTCCAGTTCGGAATAAAAACAGTGTTGGACACAGAAGATGGAATCCTGCTGTTGGCGCGGGCCATGGACCCCTCCGTCCCAGCCATGATGATCGATGCTTTGAAATTGCTCTCTGCCATGTGCATACTTCCGCAACCTGAGGACGTGTACGTGTTTTTTTTATTGCTAATCGTGTCATTCGTAAATGTCTTGGTTTTATGTTATTATGGGGAATGGAAAGCCAAGCCCCTCTCCACTGTAGGACGTTTCCTCTGTGATTCCGGTAATATTCGGTGATATAAAGGGGGCGCGAGCTATCCAGAAACCTCTCAGTATATGCCAAAAAGAACCAATATCTCTAGTCAACATTGTAGTCAACGATGTAGTCAATGTTCTACAGTTGGTCTTGGTGTCCATTTTGAACAAAAATGTACAAACACTTGATTTTGACATGTTAAAGAGCGTTATAAAGCTCTTACGCTTTTCGCCGGTACACTACTCACTTCCTCAGACTGGGTTCTGCTGGTGTTTTTATTTTTGATAATTGGTTGACTTCAATGTCTGTGTTTCTAAGTGTGAACCATATATCATCAATGCGAGTGGGTACGTCGGTCATAAATTTTGACCCATAGTCATGTTCACCACAACCACGTACTTGTATGTGAACACGAGGTTTTTCCGTGCTACTTTTACCTGGGCATTTCTCCTTGAAACCTAGTGTAAATGACGGAACGTGTTTCTTTACAAATGAATGCTCTACCTCAGCAACTTTATCCAACCACCTCGGGTGGACTTCTGAGGTTACATGTACACCTATGTATTGAAAGGCTCAAAGCCACTAAGAGTAGCATAATGAAGCCAATTAAGACCTGTTCGTATAGGTGCGAATTAGTCCCCGTCCTCGATTTGTGGGGATTGCATAAATGGGCATGTACAAACCCCCGCAATTTCCATTCGCCAATGCGCTCTGCATGATTGACACAAAACGGTGGGCGCGCCCATAGAAACACTGGACGGACCCCTGCAAAGACGGGCGTTTCGCGTCTGCTTGGAGCGGGCGGATGACATCACATGATGTCACCTCCCGCCCCCAATTCGCAGAAGACCGGGCATCTGAAAAGTCCTAACTGACTTTTATCTGCGAACAGAGGAAAAAACATCATCCATGTCAGGGTTTGAGCCCAAGTTTCAGTAGATCAGGGATGGGGAACCTTCGGCCCTCCAGCTGTTGTTGAACTTCACATCCCAGCATGCCCTGCTACAGTTTTGCTTTTTGGCCCTGCTAAAACTGTTGCATGGAATGCTGGGATATGTAGTTCAACAACAGGTGGAGGGCCGAAGGTTCCCCATCCCTGAAGTAGATAATCATATCTTTTATAGAAGGTCCAGCGCAATAAACACTTGCATGCGTTTCGTCATAGCCATCACTTCATCAGGGTGTGACAGACTTGTATACACTGGGGTACAGTTTATATCCGTAGACAATAAATATGTTTTTGTAACCGATGTTACTCGTGTACTTTCAGCCATGAACGTGTCCTCGAAGCTCTGACGGAAAGAGCGGAGATGTACGAAATGGAGCGATTTAAACCTCTTCTTGATGGGCTGAAAAGCGGAACTCCTGTGGCCCTCAAGGTAGTATATCGCCACCCTGCATCTCCGTGTGATAGTAGCATGGCGGAGGATAACATTTACAAATATTTTTTATTTTAAAAAAAAGTTTTTATTTAAGAGGATTTTTCTCATCTCCGGATTATGGAAGGAGGTTATGTAAACACTTTCCTCTGCCACAATATGTGGGGTGTTCAATGTCCGGGCAGTTGCAATCCCGAGCAGTTTTTGCTCAGCTCAACTGTAATCCAACAGTCAGAATTCAATGTTCCGGCTGTCGAATGTCAGAAAGTGGGCGTGTCAGTAAAAAAAAGTTAGAGGATTGTCGAAAACGGCTGTGAACTCGACAATCTGTGGCCGTGTTTAGCAAAACAAATCTGACGTGTTTTAAAGTCGGATTTGTTTTGTCGTAATCTGCATCCAATGCTGTCGGAAACGGCAGCATTGGATAGGCGACAGCCTCTATTTCTGCAGGCGAAAAATAGCGTCCGGGATCGAATACCCTATATGTATGTCCCGGAGGATATCCTCGCTGGTCAGTCGGGTGGGGGAGAATAACACCAAGCGGTTCCTCTGCCTTACGTTGGCTCAATATGTTATCAATGGGTAATTTTACACCTTATAGCTGTATAGGACACACACGCTGTGCAGTATCCCAGGTGCATACTATTTTGGATCATAGACCTGGGTCTCTATACTCAGGTTAGATCAGATGTGAAATGAACACATCGGGTGGGATGCCTTGTAAGTAATTGCCCCTTTGAAAAAAAGTTTGCTTGGCATCCCGCACTGCCACCGAAAGTGGCAACCATATTGGAGCCCTGATTGGCATTATCTTGAAATGATGACCCAAGGCTTAATTCATTTCGGGTGACGTGCAGTATGGGTAAGTTGGTTAGTTGGGCGTTGCTGGACTTCAGGTGCCCAGTGAAACATATCGGGATATTTGTGTCATTCTGGTGGCTTTAGGTCAGCAACACCAGTTTATCGTTGTACAGTTTATTGGGGTACGCTAAACCAAACCTTCACTCATTGACTTTCATTTTCTGAATACCCATTTGTTGCAGACGTCTGAAACACATAATGACTTTGATTAATTGATTTTGTTATGCCCTAGGTGAGCTGTATACTATTAATCAACGCCCTGATCATCCAAGGAGATGAGCTGGACCTACGGGTGCACATACGCAGCGAGTTAATGCGGTCTGGACTGGGCAGCTTGTTAAAGGTAAGAGGTTGATGTTACACATTTTGGGGGGTAGTCAATAGCGCTGAGCAATCCAATTGGCAGGGACTGCCCCGCGCGTGAATTCCTAGTCAAACTAAACCTCGTAAATACAGAATCAGTGGGTTTTCCGCAAATGAATCACAAATTTTAGGTTTGGCATAAAGGCCCTGTCCCAATTGGTGTTGCCCATAGCAACCAAACTTTAGTGCATTCTAGAAGCCGATGGACAGATTCTGGTTGCTATCGGCAACACTGCCTCAATTCATTTCTGAAAGCGTTAGTAAATTTACTCCTTAAGACTTTTAAGGGTGTAGAACCATCGATTGTGAAGCGCTACATTTTTTTTGTGGGTGCGTGTGATCATGTAGGAGGGAACTGCTCTGTTGGTGTCACCCGCTCTTAGGATGCCCCTTTTCAGCGGTGATGGACGATGTATGGATTATCCACATTGGGGGGTGATCACAGCTTTCCTAATGGCAGAGAGGCCGACCCGCCTAATACCTGACCCCCCCCCCCCCCTGCCGCCGGTTCCCCCCTGGGGCCAAATAGCAACTTGCAGAGTGATGGGCAGGCACCCAGCGTGACAGCGGGGGAGTGACCGCGTAATCACGCCTTGAGAGCATCTACACTCTGGTTCGTGGCATGGCTGGCGTGAAGCCACGACGTCCGTTTCGCTCACACATTCCCCATTGCCTGTCTCCAACCCTAGGGATGCCAATGTCGGATTGGTATTAAATATGTATGTATATCCATAAATAAACTAAAACAAAAGGGGGTATGATGTCAATGTAGAAGTCACTGGTATTTGTTGTTAGTCCTGCAAGGTTCTATACCAGGTTACTAATAAAACTTTGTGTTTAGGATCTTCAAGATATTGAAAATGATGAGCTGAAGGTGCAGCTGAACGTGTTCATGGAGCACTGCGAATACGACACGGATGACCTGCGCGGGCGCCTGGAGGACATTCGAGTTGAGATGGAATATCCTTTTATCGCGTCTAAAAAAGTTCACAGTGGAAGTGGAAAAAGCTTAAAAAATGCAAAAACCCCCACAAATATACAAAACCCCCTCCCCCCAAACCGTTGTAGTGTATTTAGTGCAGCATTAATGATGCAACCAAGGCACCTCATAACACCATAAGCTCTGTACTAAACGACGATCAATACAGTCACAGAAAATCCTCCATCCATGTAAAGTGTAAAGTGTATGGGGGTTGCACACTGGCTCAGGTCACTGAAAGATTCGCATCTGCAGATTTATGCCCTTACATCTACTTACTTTGTGTAGTATTACATTATGGTGGTTTACACTGGTGCAGTTCTGCTATTTGCCACAAGGTGGCAGTGCTAGCCTGTTTATAGTGTTTTGCCTTCAAAGTAAATCCCCAGACATATTTACGCATACTGTATATATTTTCTATGGAGGAGACTTTCCGCTACTGAACGCAGTTATATGGAAGCTCCCTATTTCCGCTGCGTGCCTATTATTTTGTCACACCGATGCATAGCACAGACTGTATGTAACCAGAATAGCGATTGTCCTGTATTATTATACATTACATTTCTGGTTACTGTAACTGCTGATATTGTCTATAGTAACCAATCAGATTGTACCAGACATTTTGCTAGTGCAATTTGGAGAATAAAACCAATGCCTTGGCTGGCCAGTATCTACTCCTCTAATATCTGTGCCTGAAGGGGTTATTCACAGCAGTTCCAATAGCGGTGTTTAAACTATGAAGCTGACGCTCTATAACCCCATCTGTAAGCTTGTAGGATTGCAAGACCCATACACTCGTCTTTCCAAATATTCCACGGTAGGTCTGTTAGGAATTCGGTATTGCTTCCATTACACTTGCCTAAGTGTGCAATTCCGATGGGCTGCCTGGCTGTGATCCCCTCTGTGTCTCTCCTCTGTGAGGGCAGGAGAGCATGAGGGACATATTTAAAGATAAACCACCACTGATTTCATGTCTATTGATGATTTCAGTAATACACAACCTTTCTTATATATTATTTAATTATGAAACAAATAACACGGTCTCCGTTACTTGAATAGGAAAACCCTGTGTCCTTGGAGACAAACCCTACGCCGTGGGGTTTTTAAATTTCCTGTTTTCAATTGAATCAGTTGGGTGCAAAGTTTGCACTATAAAAACGTTCCCCAGCTATGCATGTTGTAGATATTTATGGTATTCAGTTTAAAAAATAAATAAATGATCGCAACCGCACGGCACGCAGTAGGGGGCTGCTGGGAAATGTAGTTCTCCGAGCTGCTGCCTCCTTCATTCAAAAAATCACTGCATTTCACTCTATCCTTTAATTGAATAGGAAAACCCTGGGTCTTTGGAGACCAACCCTACGCCATGGGGTTTTTACATTTCTGGTTTTCTGGCCCTATAGTAGAAACACCTAGGCCTAATTCAGACCTGTCCGCTAAGCTGCATATGTTTGTAGCCTAGCTAACCGGTAAATGCCACCCAGCCGAGCAAACTGCTCAGCAAGTGTGAAACTCCGTTCCCTCCCGGGGTTTGCACATGGTCATAATTGCATATGCGCAAACTCCAATCATCTGGGGCGGGGACGAATCCAGACCAAACGAACGTGTCTGAATCGGACTGACAGTGTGTTCTACTGTGCAGTACCTGATCAGGAAGAACAGGCGGTACAGTGGAAGGAAGTCAAATTGTTCATTTAATAATTTTTCATTAAATCACTTGAACCTTAACCCTGATCTCACTGATGTCCAAGAAGTCTTCCAGATTGTGCAGAACACGGTGAAGGACACTCCCGCAGAACAGCTGTTCCTCTCCATCCTGCAGCATCTTCTACTTATCCGGAATGACTATGACGCCAGGTAGGAAACGGTGATACATGTGCAGCCGTAATGGGGCAACAACAGCAGATGGCTAGTGACTCCAGTTCTACCTCCAGCTGAGCCAAGTGATTGCTGATGTCATGGCTGAGGCTAGGGGCTATGAATGACATCACTATTGCGAGTGACATCACTGTGTCTAGTGACATGACGAAGGCCAGGCTATGCCAGTGTTGTGGCTGAGATCATTGGCTACTGGCGACGGCGCTGAATGTTTATTCATTATGCGAGTGACACAAACGGCCCCCAACCCATTGCAGCCAATCGTATAGTTTTTATTATGACACTAATAAAATATACTTCACCACATGGGCAAAGGTTCGCTGGGTGCAACATTTTACCCATTTTCGCCACTTTTAGGAGTTGAATGATGAAAAATCGGGTAGGTGGCTCCAAATAACTGTCACAGTTTCCAGACCACCCAGCAGGTCACATGTTCCAGGTCACAGGGGAAAGTTCACAAACGGTAAAATTTTCCAGAGCACTGTATGCAACATAACTGGAAATTAATAAACCAGACATTTTATCAGTCACCAGCAGATGGCGATCTTTCACCACTTAAAAGGTTATTTTTTTTTTTTTTTCATTTATTTAGTCATTTTAGTTTTTATGTATCTTAGCCTCCTAAGATTGGTATTTACTGAACAGTATGACAGTCAAAGGTAATATTTCAGGCAGATGAGTTTTTCCATAAAGAAAGGATTATTGGATGGCTAATGGCCCAGCGTTCGCTGTAATAATCCTATTAATTCTTCCTCGGAGAGGCAGCGCGAGAACGCAGCCATGATTTGTTTGGTGATGTTCTTTCCCCCTGAGTTGGCCACTGATATGTTTTTTTTTTTTTATGTACGTTTTATCCCTCTATTATCATACCAGTTTTTACAAACAATTTTACTCCTTTATTTTCTCATTCAGCAGCCAGAAGCTCCGCGCTGCTGCCTCCTTACAAGGGGGGGGGGGGGGGATACTGCATAAATGTATAGTCCTTGTGTCCCTGCTTGTAGACCTATTTAACCCTTAAAGCGCCAACGTTGCTGTGCGCCATCCTCAAAATATCCTCGCTCACATCAATATTGGTGCTCAAAGGGTTCAGAAAAAGATTTGATTTGCTTTGAAATTTTCACACTTGTTTTGACACATTCCCTGGGCACTCAAAGGGTTAATGCCGTATTAGCCGTATGTACATTAAATAAAACCTCTTCATAGTAAATACCTGATTAGCTGGTTAATCTCACACTATAGAGGTATATAGAGCTTTGTTCCTGCCCCAGTAGGGGATACGGTCATTGGGTCGTCGTTAGGTCGACAGGGTCATTAGGTCTAAATGGGTCATTGGGTCGGCATGTTTTTTTTTTTTGCTGTTTCTTTGAGCTGACATGTGCCGACAGGTGGTATCTCATGCCCTACCATCCACTTGGGCAGGGCTGGGCAATTGCGGCCCTCCAGATGTTGAGGAACTACACATCCCAGGATGCTTTGCATTAGTTTTGCTATTGTGGCCATGCTGAAACTAATGCAAGGCATGCTGGGATGTGTAGTTCCTCAACATCTGGAGGGCCGCAATTGCTCAGCCCTGCACTAGGACATAAGGGTAAAAAAAAAAAAAAGTCGACTTTTTCACTGTCTACCTTATCCATGTCGACCTAATGACCCTGTCAACTTTACCCATGTCGATCTAACCCTTGTCGACCTAGACTCATGTTGCCCTTCATACATGTTGACCTAGACACATGTCGACCTAATGGGGTCGACCTAATGACTGTCTAACAACTTTCTAGTGACCTAAATGATCCACACCCCACAGTAGTCTACATGTGAATTAGAGGAATCTCTGGGCACAGTTATTACATGGCAGTCTATGTAATATACACCCTGCCGTACTTTATCGGGGTAGGGGTCATAGGTTTAACTCATGCTTAGTGATAAGGGTCGACATGGATAAGGGTGGTAAAGGTTCGTAAGGTCAACACAAGCAGTAGGTTGACAGTGGGAAGGTGGACAGTCAAAAGGTTGACAGGAATTTTTCACTGTTTTTACCTCAGGTAGCCAGGTGTACAGTAGACGTCATTTGCTTTCTCTTTCGGATGCCGTCTTTGTTAATGTCTAAGTTTCTGTTGTGCGTACAGTCGTTTATTTACTTAGCAAGTAAATAAAATGAATTTCTGTTGTGCATACAGTCAGAAATAAATAAAGACGGCATCCGAAAGAGAAAGCAAATGACATCTACTGTACACCGGACTACCTGAGGTATTTGCAGGGGTATTCAACATTACACCGCTCCATTCTAGACTATGAAGGAAACCAGCAAAACCACCTCAGCAATCAATGAAGGGTGGTCACCGAGGTAGGAAATACTTTTCAGTCACGATGCGGTTCCAGAACCTTCTGCAGATAAGTAAATAAAAACTGGTGCGCTTTACAGGAAGATGAAACGAAATCTCTTTTACTCGTAGCCGTCTTTCGTTAAGGGGCTAATTAAAAATAAGTAACGAGACTGCTGGTAAACAAGAAACTGCTCCCTATTTACATATCCCCTTCAAACCAAGTTTTTGCCTCCATGCAAACTTTCACGACGCGCAACTTCAAAAAGGGTCCGGTCAGGGACGTTTCCTGAGGTAACTTCCGCCACGCTGAGACGCCTGTGGCCACGGACCGTCGGTGGCAGCAGACTATTTCGCAACTAGTCATTAATTATTTTTATTTATGTTAAACTCCGGCCGCATTAACGATGTGGAAGCTAATTATTTTCCTGCATAACAGAGACGGCGTCATTGGATTTATATGTAGTGTACAATATTCCGGCTGTGTGATTAATTACTACTTTATCCTTCCTTGCTGTAGGCCGCAGTACTACAAGCTGATCGATGAGGTCATTTCTCAGATAATCCTTCGCAAAAACGGAGCTGACCCCGACTTCAAATGCAGACCATTAAAAGTGGAGATTGAAGGTTTGATAGGTACGTGTCTATTATGCTTCACTTGTGGTGATTTTGCCCATAGCAACCAATCAGATCTTGTCTCTCATTTCTCTGGTGCATCCTAGAAAATAATAGACAGAGGGCCAGAAGCTACCAACCAATCATCTCCTGTTGGACATTTTTCAAACAGTCTGAGACATGACAGGTAGGAGCTTATTGGCCCAGAATCTGGTTGGTTGCTATGGGCAATAACACCTTTTTAATTTTTAGATGTTTAGTAAATATACCCCATAGTGTTGTAGCGGAGCAGTGCAACACAATACATCCACCTCCTGTCCAGACAACCAGTGGGGCTCCTGGCAGTTGACCTCAACGTACAGATGTGTTATCATGCGCCTAGCCTCAGTCCGCAGTGTGGCACAAGATGCCTGACGTGGGTGAGGTGCCAGGTCGCGTGCAACTAATTGCAAAGCTGATTCATTTTTGCAAATGGATAATTGCTATAACCATGCTGCACTGCAGGTGAGGCAGATGTAACATGTGCAGAGAGTTAGATTCACGTACGTTTATGTACGTTTGAACACACACCACCCAAATCTAATGTAGCCCATACACTACTGTGATATGACATACAATTTTTCGATTTTGACCGCATCTCTGCAATAAATGAAAGGATTGTATGCACGGATAATGGGTCCCCCGAGGCGATGCGCATGCCCACTGGTCACATTTCGTATTGAAAAATATTATGCGCTGCACATGATAATTATCGAACTGCATGAGCAATGGCATGTGATTTTTTTTAACCACATGCCATCGCTCGAATGCAATCGGCGGTGGGTTAGGGGAGCGGGGACTGCAACGCAGGTGGGGATGGAGCAGGGACCGGAGTGGTGGAGCGTGGACCAGAGCGGTGGCGGTTGGCGGCGGCGGAGCTCAGCAGCCACTGCAGAATTTCAAAACATTTTTAAAACACTGGGCAGCCCTCTGATTGGCTGAGAGAGCTCTCAGCCAATCAGAGGGCCGCCCCGTATTTTAAATAAAAATTTTAAATTCTGCTGCTGCGGCTGCTGAGCCCCGCTGCCACCAGCGATCCTTCACAGCACTGTGCTCCACCGCTTTGGTCCCCGCCAGCGATCCAGTCCCCTCTCCACCGCTGCCAGTCCTCTTCCAGCACCAAATGTGGCGTCTCAAACGGCATGTGACATTGGGTGCTGGAAAAACCACACTGTGCACCACAAGATGCGATCTGATGTGATGGGACATTGCATGTCGATGTTGCATCTCATACGTGTTTGAGCACCATAGCTCTGTCTGCACATGCAGTGCAGCATGGTTTTGTCTTTTAGCTATGTATATATTGTAAAACACAAGTTTACCTGGTAGTATCAAGTAATTTTGAGTGTAGTAGAAGAACCTCTAGTGTGGGATCACATTAACGTTATGTTGTTTCCCAATATAACTATCTGATTTCAGATCATTTGATCGATAAGAAGAAGGTGGAAGAGAGCGAGTTCAAGGCACGAGATTTGGTGAAAAAGGTAAAAAAATATATATTGTATTGTTACGCCTCTAGTGCAGGCGTTTCCAACCTTCTGTTATCAAGGCACACTAGGGGGGGATTTACTGATGCTTCTAAAAATGAAAAGAGGTTATGTTGCTTATAGCAACCAACAGATCCTGTCTATTATTTCTCTATTGCATCCTAGGAAATGATGGACAGAATCTGATTGGTTGCTATGGCAACAGTTAATTTGGTGTATTATAGCAGCGCCCACCGCATCGCATACCATAAGGCATGCAATGGTATGCGATACCGCGCGATATTGTACAATGTCATACAATTTTAAAATTGTATGACATTGTGTATGGCATACAATGCCATACAATGCAATGCCATGCGATTAAAAATTGTATAAGCACCCTAATGGGTGCTTACAATGTGAAATGCACCCCCACGCCACCCCCCCCCCCCCACTATAAACGTGAACCCGAAGCGTGGGGCGGTATGCATCCTCTGACCTTTTCATACCCCCACTATCCACGTCGGCGTGGAGTTGAGAATAGAAAGTGTGGCGAGCGCAGCGAGCCACCGAGCCCGAAGCGTGGCGAGCGGACGCGGATACCTTCACAGGTATCGCGTCCCCTCGCGGGCTTCACAGGTATCCGCGTCCCCTCGCGGGCTTCACAGGTATCCGCGTCCCCTCGCGGGGCTCGCCACGCTTCGGTCTCAGTGGCTCGCTGCGCTCGCCACACTTCCTATTCTCAACTCCACGCCGACGTGGATAGTGGGGGTATGAAAAGGTCGGAGGACGCGCACCGCTGGCGCTCGCCACGCTTTGGGTTCATGTTTATAGTGGGGTGGGGGTGCATTTGGGTGCTTAAAAGCACCCTCTAGGGTGCTTATACAATGTTTCATCGCATAGGGGGCAAAAATTGCATCGCATGCCATCAGGTGCATGGCATGCGATGCGATAAAAATATTGCACGATGCACATCGGGGGCGTCGCTATAATACACAAGTACCGTTGATTTTTTTTGTGCTATCCAGGCACAGATGTGCTCCAGCCTGGATATCAGGAAAACGTGGGCTGTCAGTGTGCCTTGAGGACGAGCATGGGAAATCCTGCTCTAGTTTCTAGTGCAGGGATGGGGAACCTTCGGCCCTCCAGCTGTTGTTGTACTGCACATCCCAGCATGCCCTGCAACAGCTTTTCTATTTGGCCATACTAAAACTGTTGCAGGGCATGCTGGGATGCGTAGTTCAACAACAGCTGGAGGGCCGGAGGTTGCCCATCCCTTTTCTAGTGAGTGAATAGGCTGCGTTGTCACAAAGAGCTTGCTTTATCCGATGTACATAGCCCTGTCCACTGCGCTTAGTGGGTCATTAGGTTATTTAATATATCAAAGAAAATGTGAATGTTTTCAAAAGTGCACATTAATATTGCGTTGTCTGCGCATACGTTTTATAGGCTGAGATAGAGCATGCAGCCAGGATATAATTATAGTTGCCGGCTTTCCCCCCCCCCCGAGTGTGGTGTGTACGAGGGTTGTGATGTACTTACTGCATGAGTATTCATAGCCTTGTTCCTGCCGTGCAATGGCGTAATTACCAGCATTGCAGAACAGTTGGTGGGGCAGCTATAACTTTATATTCAATAAAAACACCATTATAGAAACATAGAATGTGCCGGCAGATAAGAACCACTTGGCCCATCTAGTCTGCCCCTTTTTTAAACATGTTACCTCAAACCATATCTGATCCTATTTCTTTGTAAGGATATCAATATGCCTATCCCAAGCTTGTTTACATTGCTCTACTGTATTTGCCTCTACCACCTCTGATGGGAGGCTATTCCACTTATCTACTACTCTTTCTGTGAAGTAATTCTTCCTCCCATTTCCCCTGAATCTCCCCCCCCCCCCCTAGTTTCAGTGCATGTCCTCGTGTTCTGCTGCTCCTCTTCCTGTGAAGAATGTCTCCCACCTGCACCTTCCTCCCCCCAGTGTCAGTGCATGTCCTCGTGTTCTGTTGCTCCTCTTCCTGTGAAGAATGTCTCCCACCTGTACCTTGTTAAAACCCTTGATATATTTGGAAGTTTCTATCATGTCCCCACTTTCCCTTCTCTGCTCTAAAGTATACATATTAAGATCTTTTAGTCTTTCCTGGTACGTTTTGTGATGCAGGCCATGCACCATTTTAGTTGCCCTTCTTTGTACAGTCTCTAATGTATTTATATCCTTCTGTAGATATGGCCTCCAGAACTGAACACAATACTCTAGATGAGGCCGTAACAATGACTTGGTCGACAGTGACAGAGTTGACACAAGCCTAAGGTTGACATGGATATTGTCGAAACTCAAAAGGTCGACTTATTTTCATGCAGTTGTGAAACTACACATCCCAGCATGCCTTGCCATAGTTTTACCATTCCCTAATAGCAAAACTGTGGCAGGGCATGATGGGACTTGTAGTTTCACAACAGCTGGCGGACCATATCCCCTATAATAATGCCATTTGTGACAATGGCTCCCCCTGCTGGTAGCATCACCTAACTGAGGTCCTGGAGCAAGCAGAATATTTTGGACCGGGCCTTGTCCCTGCTTCAGTCACTTCCTCTAACTCTTTTATTTATTTATTAATTTCTTTTTACAAACTTTCTATTTATTTGGCTCCCTGCGCTCGGCGGTGACGGCCGGCGCCGGTGTTTATTAGTCTGGCAGCTCAGCGTTTCTGACCCTTATCAGCCGAGCTGAGCCCACATGTTTACTTTTTCAATTTAAAAAAATAATTTAGCTGTCAGCGTGAGAAGAGATAGTGCTGTGGCCGAGCTGTCGGGTGGCCTCACCCTGGAAATTTCATTCCCAGGCACGATGGGGCTGATAGGGTGACCTCCAGGCCCCAGGCTGATAGGGGGATAATTGAAGTTGTGACTGGGATGTAATTAGAGGGGGCTCGCTGTGTGTCAGGAAAACCTCTCTGCTGCTTCTCTGTCTTCTCAGACCTGCCGAGGAGTTCTCTCCGTTCGCAGGCAGCTTAGTGCATACTGTAAATTGCTTTTTCTCCCGAATGGTGATCACTGTATGAAGCCGTTTCAAAACCACAACTCCGATGTGACCCCCTAAATTGGAATTTAAAAACAAGGCCTGCAGTAGTAGTAGATGTTTTTGTCCATTCATTCATTCATTCGATTCTGTTCATGCTGTTGTGCGTTTTCATGATCGGGTAAGCAGGACAATATGCCAACTATGTGCAGATGTGGCCATGATTCGGCCTCTCGTGCTTGTTTATGACGCCAAAGTCGCACATGCGGGATGGCGCCAAAAAGCCACAGAGTTCGCACGTGGGGATTGGCGCAGCAACGATCAGCGTGGTCACATCTGTGTAAGATAAAGGGGGAAATTTACTAAGATGTGTATTTTACTTCACATGTGATGTTGCGATGGGCAACCAATCAGAAGCTGCTACTTATTTATTTAGCACCCTCTAGAACAGGACAGGCCAACCTGTGGCTCTCCAGATGTTGTGAAACTACAAATCCCAGCATGCCTTGCCACAGTTTTAACACTCCCTTATAGCAAAACTGTGGCAAGGAATGATGGGATTTGTAGTTTGACCACGTCTGGAGAGACACAGGTTGGCCAGGCCTGCTCTAGAAGATGATAGACCGGATCTGATTGGTTGCCCACAGCAACATCACATGTGAAGTAGAATACACATCTAAGTAAATTTCCCCCAAAATATTTGTAAAATTCTAGTTCATTTGTCAGAACATAATATCTATTTTATTCAAAAGCTATAAATCTGAAAGTGGTCCCATGGGGGGTGGGGTAGAATGGCGCGAGCACAGACCATCAGCACCTTCTGTATGCCTCTGGGGGTGTGAGTGAGGCCTGACTACACCGGATATGGGTCATTTGGGCCTTCCAATATAGGTCGACATGCTTCAGGCACGGTAACTCGCCGCTCTCGGTACGCTGTTATATTCTCCCACCAGACCACAGTGGATGGTAGGGCATGAAAAACCGCCTGTCGGCACATGACGGCTCAAAACAAAATGTGAAAAACTGATGTCGACCTAATGCTTGTGTCCACCTTCCAACCCTGTTGACTGTAGCCCTGCCCTCCTTCAGTAGTCTACCCAAAGACCATATCCCACTACGCCACCAAGGTTGCGCGGACAAGCTCCCTTGTATTCTCCAGGCAGGTTGTAGCCACACCCCTAAGATTTGGCCGATATTATATCTGTTGAGGGCCCTGCACAAATGTCGGCAGTGTTAGCGCAGGATTGGCTATCACCTTACCTGTAGTAATCGAGGCCAATGGAACATGCAGTGATAGGTGGAGTCCTAGCAACCACAGGTCAACATGGTAATGTTGATGCAGTCGAGTGGACCGAATACAGGACCGGGTCCCGACTGTCGGGCTGGCCTGACAGTCGTGACCCGCGATTGAATACCGCCCTAAATCTGATTGTTATGGCCAATGATGCAAATTGCTGTACTAAATTGTCCTGTTGAGTCTCAGAATACAAAAACTCCCAACTTGAATTCAACGCTTCGATTTATTGGTCAGGAATGATGACCGTTAATTGTCCACTTGTGAGGAGGGCATCTGACCGCTAAAATCTTTTTCTTTTTTTGTATCCGGGACCCAGTCTGCTAATTACTTATGTGTTCTATAACTTGTGTGTACAGCTGGACACTGAGCTCACGGCCAGGCATGAGCTGCAGGTGGAAATGAAGGCCAAAGAGAGCGATTTTGAGCAGAAATTGAGCGAGCTTCAAGGAGAGAAGCAAGTACTAGATTCCGACAAGCAGCAAGTCACCGCCGAGAAGCAAAAACTTGAAGAAGATCTTTCACAGCTTTCCGAAAAGGTACGTCGGCACGTATTAACAGTCATGTTACCCTTCCAAATGGTCGTTACGGGGAAGTCAGCCATTTTGTGGGCTGTCAGTGATTATGGAAAATGACACTTCGCCGTTCACCAGGCAACAGTGAAGTCACTCAGTCAGCCATTTTGTGGACTGATGCGGTACTCCTTGATATGCAGTGTAACAGTTCAGTACAGGGAGATTACATCACAAAGGTGTGAAGTACAGAGACAGCAGCTTATTAATTCAATGAGACCATTAGCATAGATTTTTTATTTTTATTTCACCCCTGTGAAGTTACTAGTTCTGGGAACGTTGAACCAGACCACAAAATGGCTACCAAATTAAAATGGTTCCTCCCTGTGACTGAATTAGTGTGACTACACTGGAATAAATCATTATTTGGAGCTTATACAAAAATATTATATGAAGTAAATCATACATTTTTATTGTATGTGAAATGCACATTAATGGGTCTTACTCAAGAAGCGGTTTTCCTTAGTTCTTGAGGTAACATCTTTTTACCTACTTTGAGGTGTTATTTTGTTTATGGAAAATGACATGTTAATGCTTGCATTAAACAACAGTTTGTACCGACATTAGAAACAGAATTCTAATGCCCGTAGGCATGATGGGTGACCAGTTATAGAAAACAGTCAAGCATCATGGATCTTTATGAATATTATTTTTTGTCACGGACTGGCTATAAAATGTTGTCTGAGAATCCTTAAGCCATGGCATTTAAACCATGAAATGAATTATACAGTATATAGGAGAGCTGGAATTGAAATGGAGTAAAACCTTGATTTCAGCCTAAAGGACTTTGTGCCAGATTCAGAAAAACAAGTAATTTTGTGTCGGGAACAAACCATGTTTTCATGCGAGCAGAGCGAACGCATTTCTATTGTTTCTGTGCAGGGTAAATACTGTCAGCTTTTGCATGTAGCTGACAAATATTCGATAACTTTTTATTTTTACACTGCAATTTAAATAACGGTTTGAACACGCCCCACCCAAATCTGAAGCATTAAAAGCCCGGAAAAACATTTTAGCCCCCAAACTCACCACCCCACCCCCAGTCCCTATCTGCTCCTACCTCCAGTCTCTGTCTATGCAGCTTCTCTCTCCATATCCAGCCAGTTTAAAGCAGATCAGTGTCCCTGCAAAACTTGCTTTCACTTTCTGTTATGACTTCTTTTAGCGCACAAAGGAATAATTTGGTCCGTCGAGTGACATCTAGTGGTCAGTGATGGTACTAAATCTTGCATATATTGTATTGGTTCATTTGAGCGTTTGGCCTTTGGAAGTGGAATTATGCTTGTGACCATTTAACTGTTCAAGACAATGTTCTTCATATTTACTTATCAATTTGTTCTGATCTCTTTTCAGATTGATAAACTGTCAAAGGAACTTGAAGATACAAAAAAAGAAATGGCCACTATGTCTAGCTCATCTGTTTTAATACCAGTTCCTCCTGCCACCTCAGGGGTTGGACCACCACCACCACCTCCTCTACCAGGCGGTTTCGGAGGAGGCGGGCCACCACCACCACCTCCACCCCCTCTCCCTCCAGGAATGGGCGGACCTGCTCCTCCACCTCCACCACCCCTTCCCGGTCAAGGCGGACCTCCTCCTCCTCCACCATTCCCGGGTGCTTTTGGTGGGGGTCCTCCTCCTCCACCACCTTTGCCAGGTGGTGTTCCTCGACCTCCACCATTCCCTGGCGCTCCAGGTGTTCCTCCTCCTCCACCTCTGCCTGGAGGCCCTGGAATGCCACCCCCTCCACCTCCTTTCCCTGGTGGTCCTGGGATTCCACCACCCCCTCCCCTAGGCATGAGATTAGGGCCTCCTCCACCACCTGGACTTGGAGGCTGGGGTGCACCTGCTGCCCCGGTCCTGCCATTCGGACTAGCACCGAAAAAAGAATACAAACCAGAAGTGCAACTCAAACGACCCAACTGGACAAAGGTATGTCCGCTATAGGCCTGTCCCGTATATACCACTTCATGTTGACTTTCCTCTACATAGGTCAATGCTTACAGATCAAAAAGATTTACATTTAGCACTTCTACATAGTGAATATTTAAAGGCCTCCATACATTAGGCCGACTTGTCCATAGACAAGTCGGACCCAATTCTCCTGTGAGCTGCCCAGCAGCTCCCCGGGAGGCTCACATACAATTTGGCACTTGATGGGCCATTTTTTACATATGATAAATCGCTTGCAGTGGGGTGGGCAGCGGGTGCTGAGCGCTACACTAGTGGGCGGTTAGTACTGACCACTGCGCTAGCGGGCCGGACGCCAGGCAGTGATAATATCATCAGCTGGGTGCCGGGACGGGCAGTGGCGGGTATTCGATTTTTTTTAAAATAACCTGTGAAAGGACTGGCCGTTCTCTTATTGGCTGAGAGAGCTCTCAGAGAGCCAATCAGAGAACAGCCAGTCATTTACAGGATATTTTAAAAATCTAATACCCGCCACTGCCCGTCCCGGCGCCCAGCTGATATGATCACCGCCCGGCCCGCTAGCGCATCGGCCAGTACTCGCCGCCTGCTTGTGTTGCGCTCAGCACCCGCTGCTCTCCGGTCAGGCTGCAGTACCCGCCACCGCCCAGCCCGCTAGCGCAGCTCATAGCACCCCCATGCCCGCCTCACTACTCCCCGGTCAAGCTGCAGTACCTGCCACCGCCTGGCCCGCTAGTGCAGCTCAGAGCACCCACTGCCCGCCCCACTGCTCCCCGGTCATGCAGCAGGGCAGGCATATGCATACAGGGAGGTCGGACGTGATCTTATGTGTTGAACGTCCGACCTGATCCGGTCCGATGCGCACAGGACCGCGCATCGGATCAGATGTCGCACACATGGCCCCAAAGTGCATAGTGTATGGGGGCCTTAAGAGCTGATAACGGGGACTGGAGAGTAGTGTTTTCGGAGGTGCTCTGGAACATTTTTTTTTTTTTTTTTTACTTTGTAGCCTAATTCTTAAGATCTGCAATTGCTATTTGTTCCCGCTGCCTGAAGCCGCTGATTAATGGCCCAGCTAGCATTTAATTTTTCTTAATTTTATTATTTATTTCATGCATTCTGCCCTCTGCCTTTTTATAGAAGCGTTTTTAAACCAGTACCATGGTAACGCACACTTTTTAATAATCACATTTCGTTTAAAATATGCAAGCGGCTGATAATTACCGCACCATAAAAACGGACTCTTTTTCTTTTTGTCATTTAAATTTTTTTCTTTTTTTTTTTAAATGATTGTGATATTTTTAGCGACGCACATAATTAAAGTACATATCTAAGGCATCGTTATCCTGATGTCAACTCCAGAAATATCTCCGTGTTGGGATATAAGAAAAAAAACTTTTATTTTCCGTACAGTACATTGATATCTTGCTCCTTTCAGATTTTCCGCTAAGCCCAACAAAGCTAACAAGCAGCCATGTTCCCCTCTCCGAATCCGTAGTCTGCTTCCTTGTTCTTTCATCCGTAGAGTTGTTCCTCACCAGCCATTCACATGTCAAAGTTCTAAAAGGAGAACACATTTTGCAGTCTGCCCTTGTTCCATCAAAGTATCACATAATTGGTTTTTTCCCCTCGCCTCTATTCTTTAGATTACTCCCAAAGAGCTCTCGGAGAAATGTTTCTGGACCCAGGCGAAAGAAGATCGATTTGAAAGAGAAGAGTTGTTCGCAAAGATCACTCTCACTTTCTCTTCGCAGACCAAGTGTGAGTGACCGACTGTCTCTTTTGTGTTCTTTTGATGTTGGCTTTTGGGATAAAAGGTATTTAGGCCAGATTGGGATTGGATGCATTATACAGTAGCTCAAATAGCACCTATAGTTGGGCTGGCCTAGCCGGTCAGTAAGATCTACCAACGGGTCACATTTCCCAGACCACCTAGCTGGTGCACAGGTGTAGTTATTACTAACTGTCACATTACCAGACCACCTAGCTGGTGCACAGGTGTAGTTATTACTAACTGTCACATTACCAGACCACCTAGCTGGTGCACACGTGTAGTTCTTACTAACTGTCACATTACCAGACCACCTACCTGGTGCACAGGTGTAGTCATTACTAACTGTCACATTACCAGACCACCTAGCTGGTGCACAGGTGCAGTAATTACTGTCACATTCCTGAGATCCCCTAGCTGGTGCACAGGTGCAGTCATTAGTAACTGCCACATTCCCCAGATCACCTAGCTGGTGCACAGCTGTAGTCATTACTAACTCACATTCCCCAGATCACCTAGCTGGTGCACAGGTGTAGTCATTACTAACTCCCATTCCCCAGATCACCTAGCTGGTGCACAGCTGTAGTCATTTCGAACTGTTACATTACCAGACCACCTAGCTGGTGCACAGGTGCAGTCATTACGGTCACATTTCCCAGACCACCTAGCTGGTGCACAGGTGCAGTCATTACGAACTGCCACATTCCCAGATCACCTATTTGGTGCAAGACTGGTCCAAGGAAGGATAATTGGTGAAGCTGCAACAGGAGTCTGGGCGCCCACAGCTCATTGATGCAAGTGAGGAGCGGAGATTCTCTCACCTGGTCCGATCTCAGAGCTTCTGTTGGCGCAAATTGCTGCTTGGATAATGCTGGCTCTGATAGAACGGTGTCAGAATACACAGTGCATCACAGCTTGCTGCATATCCGCAGACCAGCCAGAGTGCCCATACTGACCGCTGTCCACCACCGCACCTGCAATGGGCGTGTGAGCGTTGGAATTGGACCGGTCTGAAAAATCACCATGTGGTTGGCTGATGGTGTTTTTCCTGGGATCATTTTCATGACACCGGGACGCACTATGGGAAGAAGGCAAGCCGGTGGGGGCAGTATGATGCTCTGGGAAACCTTGGACCCGGAAATTCCTGTGGATGTTACCCAAAACATTGTTACAGTCCAAGTACACCCCATAATGGTAATGGCATTCACTGATGGCAATGGCCTTTGTCAGCAGGATAATGCATCCGACCACACTGCATGCCTCAATGGGTCAGAGAGGGGCCAGACCAGATGGTTGTAATGTTATGTCCGATCTATTCCTATTACTGGCCAGTAGAGGGCGCATGGTGTCTGTGGTACTGAGAGACTGAATTCTCACCAGCAGACATCTCCTGCTTGGCAGGCCAGCTGTATATGATTTATATATGTATTAAGATAAAATGCGATTTATGTTGAAGAGCATGAAAGTAGGCCATTGCATTCCTTCTTATAAGCAGAACCAACCTCCATGTGATCTCTAATTACATTACAATTCTGTCTTCAATTCTCCTGTGCTAGTGTGCACTGTCCATATATTATACCACCCCTTTATATCCACCCCATACCTACTACCAGATGTAATATAATGTAATATTCAATTTTAGCAGGGATGGGCAATAATAAACCTGCCAGCTGCTGGTGAACTACACTTCCCAGCATGCCCTGCAACAATTTTAGCATGCTCACAGACAAACTGTTGCAGGCCATTCTGGGATGTGTAGTTCGGTACTCTTTACCTAGAACGGCGGGCGTCGGGGGTAAAAAATCGCGGGTAAATCGCGGGTACATAAAAAACGGGTGCGACGCGATGACCGCGATTTTCCCATAGGGATCAATGTTAAAACGGTGATTGACCGCGATTTTACTGTTAAATGCCTCAATGCCCGCGATTTGGCCATAGGAAACAATGTTAAATGGGCCACAGAGCCCTAATAGTGCCCTTGAACTCTGAAATGGCCCCCACAATTGTTAACGCCACCCCACGATCAACGTCAACCCGAAGCGTGGCGAGCGCAGCGAGCCCGCGAGGGGCGGCGGTACGCGTCCTCCGACCTTTTCATGCCCCACTATCCACGTCGGCGTGGAGTTGAGAATAGAATAGTGTGGCGAGCGCAGCGAGCCACCGAGGCCCGAAGCGTGGCGAGCGCAGCGAGGGGACGCGGATACCTTCACATGTAAACGCGTCCCCTCGCGGGCTTCACAGGTGTCCGCGTCGCCACGGACACCTGTGAAGCCCGCGAGGGGACGCGTATAACTGTGAAGGTATCCGCGTCCCCTCGCGGGGCTCGCTGCGCTCGCCACGCTTCGGGCCTCGGTGGCTCGCTGCGCTCGCCACACTATTCTATTCTCAACTCCTTTCTATTCTCAACTCCACGCCGACGTGGATAGTGGGGCATGAAAAGGTCGGAGGACGCGTACCGCCGCCCCTCGCGGGCTCGCCACGCTTCGGATTGACGTTGATCGTGGGGTGGCGTTAACAATTGTGGGGGCCATTTCAGACTTCACGGTGACTATTTGGGCTCTGTGGCCCATTTAACATTGTTTCCTATGTAAAAATCGCGGGCATTGAGGCATTGAACACTAAAATCGTGTCCAATCTCATTTTTAACATTGGTCCCTATGGGAAATCGCGGCCATCGCATCGCACCCGATTTTTAGTGCATTCGATGGTCGCGATGGGCGCCGTTCTAGGTAAAGAGTACCTGTAGTTCTACTGCCCCATTTCATGAAGTGCCTGGATTTTGCCGTAAGAAATGTACATACATTTGCTGTTTGGCGCGGTCTGTCCGCCCCCTATCCACACTTCTAGCACTCCTGTGTGCAGGTAGCAACTTATCTTGTCTGAATCTATTTTGCTGGACTCCTGTGTCTCCCAACTTCTGTCTGGAGCTGGAGGAAACCGGTTTATTGTCCAGCAAAGATCTTTATTTTCCTTTTCTTTTCTTTTTTTTTGTCGGCCTTATTTTAGTGCTACCGGCCCTTTAATGCGGATGTTATAAAGCCGGTCAACAATGTCTAGGTCCACCCCAAAAGGAAAGGTCAACACTAGAAAAAAAGTTGACGCATAGAAAGATAAACATGAGTTTGTCCACTTTTTAAAAATTTTGCTTCAATGTCGAGCACACAGACCCCCAATTAGTGTCCCGCCGCACTCCGAGCACTTAACCGTTCCCAATCAGAGTCCGCGTGGATGCTAAATTATAAAAAAAAACAAAAAAAAAACGGAGTAAACAAATCCCCAAAAACTCTCAACGACCTTTTGAACGTGTCGAACATTGGTACATCAACATTCCGACCATGTCGATCATATGTATGTAGACCCCCCCCCCCCCCCCGTGTCGACCTTTTGCTTGTCGGCATTTTTGCCAAAGTTGACTTTTTGCATGACGAACTGGCCACTTTAGACCAGGCATGGTCAAACTATGGCCCTCCAGCTGTTGTGAAACTACAAGTCCCATCATACCTTGCCACAGTTTTGCCATTCGGGAATGCTAAAACTATGGCAAGGCATGCTGGGATGTGTAGTTTCACAACAGCTGGAGGGCCGCAGTTTGGACATGCCAGCTTCAGACTTATCAAGAGTATACCATTGTATTCAGTGAAGGACGGTGGTAGGTTGTGCATCCATCTCTTAATATAATTATATTCTTATACTTTTGTTCCAAACGTTTCAGAACCTCTCCCGCCTTCCCGATGCCGCTGATTAACCGACGTCCTCTTTAATTTCTCCACTACATGTTTTTATTAATTGAATGGGTTTTTTTCCCTACTGCCCTCTACATTGTTGGAAGCATTTTCAAGGCAAATAAAAGGCAGGAGCTCCTCTGTAATTACAGCCAGTGCCCTCTAAACACCTCCTATGTGGCCTGCATACCAACACCCCATCCAGCCGCCCGTGATGGATGGTTATTGCTTGTGGCCCAGCGTCACCTATTGAAGGGCAGATGCCCACTAAGGATGCAGCCGGCTCATCCTGATCCTCTTATGTAAAACCGTCACTTGTTACAGAGAAAATAGAGATTTCAGAAATGCTCCTTCTTTAACAATGCATTGGATCTGCAGGTGGTAGTGTGTGCGGCTTAGGTTGTATGACATTACTGTGTCAGTGTATTACAGCTGTTGCATGTGCCAACTGTTCCGGAATGTTAACAATTTTTTTTCTTATCCCCCCCCCCCCTTTCTGTCTTCGGGCCCCTGAATGAATATATCCTGTGGCGTTCTCAGCTTCCAAGGGTAAGTGCCTCCGATTTCCCAGTATCGTACAATGGTGTAGGAGGGGAGTCACATTACTGCTTACAATGTGGTAGGAGGGGGCGTCACATTGTGCCCATAGCTTAACGGCGCTCATTCTCACAAATGGATAAAAGGAAATAAAATGTAAAGTGTGAACTAAGGTGGGTTTTATGTCTCTCAGACTCTCCCCCCCCCCCCACCCCCCCTCCCCTCCTTCCTCTGCTGACCTGCCTGGGTGGATGAAGTTGCATTAGATAATAAATAGGACAGTGGGCGCAAATGAAATTATTCTCGCCATTAATACGCTGTCATTGGCACAGCCGGAAGCCTGTTCTCTTCTCATCTTACATCGTGTCACTTTAATGATACAATTAGTATCATTTAAATGGAAGTGCGACCTACTGGTATTTCCCCACCACTAGCTGCTAATCAGGAGAATGGTTTATAATTCTGTTGGTTTTCTCGGAAATGCGTTCATAGGTAGACTGGTCGCGCCCGCAGCCGCTGGTTTAGGCCCGCGTTGTTTTTGTGCTTTCATATCACACACACACACACGTAGAGGAATACATACGGATGGCAATTGGTCAGAATACAGACGTCGGCATCTTCATCAATGGCGAGATTCCAGCGCCGGTCTTGTAGCTGCAAATCAGGATGTCAACGTTGGTATTCTGAATGTCGGCATCTCGTTTGCCGGGATGTTAACCAGAGCCCCATGTAGAAATACAGGCGTAGTATGGGGGGTATTCAATTCCGAATCTGGCTGAAAAACATTGTAATGTATACAGTCACTAGTTCGACAAGGGGAAGGATGACATGCATTGGGTTGTCTGAAGGTTGGCATAGGATTAGGTCGACACATTCATTATGTCAACATGGGGAAGATTGACAGTCAAAAGGTCGACAATGGGTTTTTCACTTTTTTTGTGCCGACAGGCGGTATTTCATACCCTATGATCCCCTAGGGCAGGGATGGGGAACCTTCGGCCCTCCAGCTGTTTTTGAACTACACGTCCCAGCATGCCCTGCAACAGTTGTAGCATGCCTACATAGCAAAGCTTGTAACAAGGCATGCTGGGATGTGTAGTTCCCCAACGGCTGGAGGGCCTAAGTTTCCCCATCCCTGCCCTAGGGCATGGTGGGAGGATAAAAGTGTGCCCGAAGCATGGCGTGTGGAAGCGGTGCAACGTTACGTGTACATGTCGATGGTGTCGACGTTCGGGACAAAAACGTGAAAACCACACGTCGACCTTTTGACTGTCGACCTTGGTCATGTTGACCTAATGCATGTGAGGCCCTAATGACCCTGTCGACCTAACCCCATGTCGACCTTCAGACATGTAGACCTTCAGTGTTCGACGTAATGAATGTTGTCCTTCCTCTTGTCGACCCTATGGACCCATACCCCATTGTAATGGTCTGAATAAAATTGTCAAACGCCCCCTGGTGGTGATTTAAAAAAGAAAATGAACGGATGGTCCGCATCAGGCGCAAGTTATATTCATATAATAGGGAGAGGGCGATTTATGTAATTTTTTATTTTTTTTGTGATGTGAATGAATTGATCAGATCTGACCAATCTCTCGCTGGATGGGCGCACCCCTCTTCACCATAAAAGGGGGTTCCTATTAAGTGGTGGTATTGTTCACTGGGACCCCCATTCTTCCGGTAATATTATTGTGGCCACAAGTGGGATGTTCTCAAGCTCTGTTCCCACAGAGTGTGGGAGTGGGGTGGGGGGTTCAGACTGGGTGGGGATGGGACTGTGGTGGCACTGAGTGACGCTGTAACAGCGGCGGGTGTGTGACCAATCAGAGCGAGCGGCATATAACTCACATTGATGGATGTGTCCGTCCAGAATGTGTTCCCTGAGCGTTTTATTCAAATGCCTGCAATTATCAACCTGGCCTTGCTGGAGGATTAGCTTAATGTATTTCAATTTATAAAGAAAGAAAAGCATGACCTTGTGCGGAGACTTTAGAGCCTGATTCCCGTTTAACCATTGCAGTGTTTTCCCCTGTGCTAAGAAACGACGTAGACAGAAACTGTATCTGTGATATTGGGGCAGGATTATCTGCCGGTATCCAGATCACCTTTGCCTGGTTTACCGGGCCTTATTGTGGGGGTCACAGGGCAACGAACTTGTCGGGGCCCTATACACTTGAAAAGTTAGCACCACAAGTGTAGTGCCCCAGTTCACATTATGCCACATAGAAACACCAGTTCACATTGCTACAGTGCCCCCAGTGCCCCCACTCTGGTTATGTAGCCGGTGCCGTCAACAACAGGAACAGGCCTGAACCCTGGAGGGGGTTTAGGGAAATGTGACCATGCTCTCCTCCCCCCCCCCCCCCCCAAAAAAAAGGTACTTATGTAGTACTTGGACGGCCGATTTTCTGATTGTATGCCTTACCTTAAGGCATACAATCAGATGCGATTCTACGCGATTTTCGTCAGAATCGCGTTGAATCGCATCTGATTGTATGACTTAAGATGCGATTCGATGCAATTTTGCATAGGATTTAATGTTAACAAGGTCCTGTTCATTTCCCCACTATCCTAGTGGGCATAGAGTTGATTTTATATAGCGTGGCGAGCGGACGCAGGAAACATTTTAAGTAATCCGCGGGCGCTCGCCACGCTTTATAAAATCAACTCTATGGCCACTTGGATAGTGGGGAAATGAACAGGACCATGTTGACATTGAATCCTATGGAAAATCGCATCGCATGCGATATCGGATGCGATTTTCCGACCCTATTTTTAAAATCGGGCGTCCAGATACTACATAAGTACCAAAAATAATAATAAAACCTGCAAATTGGAGATTTGTTTTTACACTGGACTGGTTACCAGTCTCTCTGGCCCTCCCCATTGGATCAGCCACACTCTCTTTAAGTCACGTGATTACCTGGCTCCGCCAATCAGGTCCCTGGGGGAGGGGCAAAACTGCGCTGCAAAAAAAGGGGGGGAGGGGTAATACTCACAATCCCAGGCCTAGGTAAAAAGTACTCCCACCCACTGCGCCTCAGGATGCAGCTATACAGTATATGGAAGTCCTTGGGGCGACTACTTCAGCCACCCCGTTACTCCAGTCCTGTTTGATTATAGTAAACACACTGTGCAGTAGGTATGGCCATCAGTGCAGTTGCCATCGATGGTGATAGTGCAACCAGCCATTGATAGTAACAAACTATGTTATTGATAACCATCGATAGTTTTACCTATTGATGGACATCCCTTTTTTTTTTTTTTTTTTACTGACTGGCCCATGGGCCAATGAGAGCATGGGGGCAGGGCTTCAGTTGTCAGGGGCAGAGCTATGCTCAGTGTCCCGGCAACTTGAAAAAAACACCAAAACAAAACATCGGTTTTGCTGTGTTATCGATGGAGGGAAACCATCCGGATCTCCCCAATCGATGGCACAAATATTCGATATCCATGATCAATGTTTTCGAATCATCAATGTTCAGTGGCCATTATTTTGATGCAGGTGGAGTTTGTATGTTCTCTCCATGTTTGCTGAGGTTTTCTCTAGTTCGTTTGGTTTCCTTACACCATCCAAAAAGCATACTGATAGGTTAGTTTTAGGATAAGATAATTAACCTAGCGCGGATGTACTTCTGATAGGGAATATAGAGTGTTAGCTCCACTGGCGCAGGGGTTAATGTGAATGACTAAGAGAGGTCAAGGCAAACCAATACTATGGCCGTACATATACCGGTTCTAGTGGGCTCTTGGTCCTAGGATTCTTCCATTGCTTTTTTTATTTTGTGTAAGCGATAAGCTCAAGCAGTGTTCTCTATTTCTCTTAAGTTGCAGCAATTAGGTCAGTGATGGCTAACCTTGACACTCCAGCTGTTTGATGCAAGGCATGCTGGGATGTGTAGTTCAACAACAGCTGGAGTGTCAAGGTTCGCCATCACTGAATTAGGATGTGGTGGGTGTGGCTTGGCTACTGGCTCAGCGACATCTGATTGGACGCCCGTGGACCAATTCCTGTTCAACCTTTTCTTACACTCTTACACTGGGACATAGGAGAATTCCTTTACAGAAAGTGACAGGGTGGGTCCGTGAAAAGGTCTCACATCTTTTAACCTGACATTGTGTGACTGCTACGGCTGACGGTGCAGTCTAATTACCGTAACAAGATAAAGGCTACATAGCCGCAATATCTGACTTTACACCGTGCTAAACCCTCTATGACCTTTTAAAAAGGTCTTGAGAAAATGTCTATATCTATATATTGAGCGGACTCCAAACGAGGTGACGTTTGCAGCCTCTCTGACCATCCACCATTGACCGGCAAAGGATAACCCATTAGCGAGAGAAATATGTGACTTCCACCCCCCCCCCCCCCCCCCTGCTATATCCTGAAAGAGAAACTCAACAGCAACCGCCGCCTTCCTAATAAATGAACATTTTATCTGCTTCCTGCTCCATTCTGTTTTATTTAGACGTTCATAACCCCCTGATGAGTGAAACTAATAAGGGGAGCTTGAAAACACTCCGATCTCTTTCCCTCCCCCCCATTGGCGGAATTAGCATATTTATGGACATTATAATTTCCCCTCTTTAGCTGATCTGATAGCAATGGGCTGCACTTTAATTTGTTTCAATAAAAAGCCTGACAGGCTGAGCGCAGTTTCAGGCAGTGATTCACACATTTGCATAACATGAATGTGCTGTTAATGGTCCTGCATTGGAGGAATTATTTCTCTTTTTCTGTCTTTTTTTTTTTTTTCTCTCTCTCTCTCCCTCGTTCCTCCCTGCCTCCTTTTCATTAGTGTTTTATTCAGACCTGTCTCGCAGTGAAAGGTGCGCGCCGTCCTCCTTTTAGTAATTATCTATTGATGATGTCGAGCCGGAACGCCAGCTGGAACCGGCTCCCGTTAATTCCCGTCAAAGTATAAAAATGAGACCGTCGCTTGTGAATGCGGAATTAACCTGTGGAGGGCCGCGATTACCGCTGTTCTGTCCAATTTGCCTCATCGTTTCCGTGGCTGTCATTAGTTAGTTGTAAAGGTGACTGATTAATCCGCGCAGATAAAGGTGTATTAGACGGGAGGGCGGCAGTGGGGGCTGCAGATTACTTTGTGCTGTAAAGAACGGGCTATAAATACTTTTTGGAATCCTGGTTGCGCGATTCTTCATGAATATGCATGCTGGTAATAAGCCAGGGATTGGGAGTTTATCTCTTTTTACGGAGGATAGATTTTGTTTTAAAAAATAAAAAAGTTGCATTGATGGTCGCGTTTTTTATTTTTAGGGCGCCACAAATGCCGCAGCGATTGATGGCATTTATTTTTTAACATTTATCAATATATATCTATACTGTTGCGCTTTGTAGTTGAC
This sequence comes from Crinia signifera, assembly GCF_055691185.1. Classification (NCBI taxonomy): domain Eukaryota; kingdom Metazoa; phylum Chordata; class Amphibia; order Anura; family Myobatrachidae; genus Crinia; species Crinia signifera. The sequence continues at coordinate 20,042,767 of NC_139220.1, forward strand.
GGGGATAAAACGATACTGGGTAATCACAAACGCATTCCGTTAGCAGCGCTAATTTCCGCAGGCTTGCAGCAGTCACCCGGGCTATTCAATTGCAGACGACGATAGGCCAGCAGGCTACACTTAATGCAGTTTGTTCACGATGCGGTATGTAGGGGTTGATGAGCCGGATTCAGACCCGATTGCGGATCTCCGAAAATCGCAAATCGTGAATTCCGGAGGTCTGCTTACGCTCCAGTGCGCAAACGCCTAAACGGATTCCTTGATCATCGCAGTTTAAGTTTCAATGGGGGCAACAGGGTTGATGACTGATTATTGAGGGGGCGGGCCCAAGTGTTTTCTTGAAGCGGCTGGAAAAAATAGTCATGTGTCTGGCTTCATAGCTAGGTGCGTCGTGTTCTAGCGTTTTGCTGTAGAGATGCACTCGTAGGGAGGGAGCCGATGAGCGGGGCAGCCTTGCCCTTCATTGGGTGCGCCCTCAGGCTACTGCCACCAGTTGTAATTTGAGAAATTTCTCACAAGTAGAACTGGATCTGAATCTGGATAGTGTGGGCCATGAATGCGTTAACGCCAAACTCCAGGCACTTATTCTGGAATCTGTGGATTAAAGTGCATCCGCTGCAGATTTAAGGTGCGAGGAAGCAGCAGGAGAATAACCTCCGGCATAAAGGTTGGAGAGTAGGGTGACTGATTCCTGCCAGAAGAGGTAGTGACTCACTAAAAGGCAATTTTTAGCAAAAAGAAGAGAAATTAAAAGCACCAACTATGGGGTGGATTCAGTGCGGCCGGCGAGGGGGTGTTTATGGCTAAGATGGCTTGTTCTCTGGGAGGATCGCCAAAAACAAGCCATTTTCGCTTTTTAACCCCAGTGCCGGCGGTATATGGTCATTAGGTCGACACCATTAGGTCGGCACAGTCAAAAGGTCGACATGGGCGTTTTCACTGTTTTTTGTGCTGACAGGCGGTGTTTCATGCCTACCGTCCACTGGGGCGTGGTGGGAGAATTAGTGTGTCCGAAGCATTGCGAATGCAATGAGCCATGCGAGGGGACAGGTGGTACGTTTCCGTGTCCATGCCGACATTCGGGTAAAGTGAATTCGTAAGACAGTGAAAAACCACATATCAAATTTTTGACTGTCGACCAGATGCTTGTGTCGACTTAATGACCTGTCAACCTAGACCCATGTCTATCTTTCAGCATGTCGAACTAATGGCGTCGACCATCTTCTTGTAGACCTATTCATCGTTTCGGGGGGAATCCTTGCGGTCAGAGGAGGGCGAGGATTCCCCCAAACGGCGAATTTCATGGCTATTGTAGGCCCTCTGCATTTAGCCGCGAGCCTCTCCGTTTCGGCAGCCGTACATGCAGTTTCCACCTCGCTGTAAAAGCCAAGCAAGGTGGAAACGGCGAATGCAGGGGTTCAGTTGAATACTGACCTCCGAGCTGTGACGGCGAGCTGTCGGCACTGCTCTCTCTCCGTCACAGTTCACTAAAGAGCATTGAATACACCCCTATATGTTGCATACAGTAAGTGTGCACACCTCTTCATAACGGGCCTATAGCTGTGTTCAGAGGTAGTCGCTCACACAGGCAGTGGGGCAGGGTGACCAGACAAAAACTATTTTACACATAAATGACATCCTAGTAACATCCAGTGTTGTCTGAATCTTGTAACCCGGCCTCTAGTTCGTATAGAGGGCATTACTCCGCACGTCGTGTCACGTTGGCACAGAACCTGCTGTTCTCTGTCAGAAGATTTAAGAGGAAGAGGAATGTCACCTTTCCACCTGGCAACTATCCAAACCGCACATTAAAGTCCTCTACGGCATGCTTCCGAAAAGGAAGATCAAAGCTTTTCATTGGCCCAGTAAGAGCCCCTGACCTCAATCCTATTAAAGTGTGGAATGACCCGAACAGGGCTTTGCACAGGAGACCCCACCGCAGTATGATTGACCTCGACAACTTTGGGAAGTTCCTCCAAACCCTCTAGGCCAGGCATGTCCAAACTGTGGCCCTCCAGATTTTGTGAAACTACACATCCCAGCATGCCTTGCCACAGTTTTAGCATTACCTACTAGCAAAGCTGCAGCAAGGCATGATGGGACTTGTAGTTTCACAACAGCTGAGGGGGACGATCGTTTGGACATGCCTGCCGTAGACCTATAAATACGATCTCAGACTTTCTATATATAGATTTCATGTTTCATATAACGTGTGCATAATCCTAGACAATGGCTAATGCAGTAAATCCCTTCAGGGAGGGTGTCCAGACAGAGAAAATATCTGTGCGCTCATTAGTATTCTAGATTAAGAAGAGTTGCTATAGTTTTTGCACATGTTTAATGTTATTACCGATCGCAGGATTTCCTGGCAAATGAAACCGCCTGTTACTAAGGTGACTGGGCGGCAGATTTTGCCATTGGAATACAAATTGTTTGCACCGAATGCTTTTAGGCCCCGGGAGTGTTTAACCTTGCGAATCTAATTTTCCTGGGACAAGTGAACAAGCTCGATGAGCCTTCCGTATACATTTCAGTCCTTCTTTGCTCAAGGCATTCAGTTGACAAAGCAGATGTTAAATTTCGGGCGGATTGATTGCCGAGCTCAAACCGTCCTTGGCTTACCGGGTGGGCAGTACCATGGAAAGTTTGTGTGATCTTTAGGAAGGCGTGCAAAGGTGATGAAACCGTTGCACATCATTTATTTTTATTTTTTTTGTGTATTTTATTTTTTAGTTTTTATGGTGCAGCAAGGAATGACTTTTTTTAATTTTATTTAATTTTTATACTTTTTTTTCCCCAGCATACTTTTATAGGGTGATTAAAAAAGTTGGCATGAGTGTTTTCCCTTTTTTTTTTTATTTTTTGGGGGGATATTTTTTTTTTTTATACATTAACATTCAAGAGAAGGTGGCGAGGGTGTGTGCTACACTAACTGGGGGTCCATGTCGAACAACCCTCCCCCACCCCCAAATAAAAAGCCTCATGTTTACCTTTTTCATGTCAACTTTTTGCTTTGTGTCGACATTTTGAATGTCAGCCTTTTGCCAATGTCGACCTATTGCTTTTCTACCTAGACATTGCAGACCTTTTCCTCAACACCGCGAGTCCTCATACATCGTTGGAAAAAGGTTTATTTAAGGCGCTGGTGGTGATATGGATAAATATGGATAAATCAATAAAAATGACAATATAGCTAAAACAGCAAAGAAATGAGGGGAGAAGGTAGTAAAAAGAAAAGAAAATAAGAGAGAAAAGGTGCTTGCCTGTTGAAAAAAACGGGGTTAGTAAAAATTATGTTTACAGCACTTCTTTGAGTGGTGGCGTTTTTTTGTATGAGAGAAGGCAGCTCCGGGGATATGGTCTACAATGTCCCTACAATACCTTTTCCGTAGTTAGGGATAGGGCAAGGCAGGTCCAAGGTGTAGCGCTCAGATCTTAGGTAATGTCCCGGGGAGCTCCGTGCGGCTTCAGCGCGGCTTCAGCGATAAAACCGGAAGTTCGGGCAGCGTGTTTCCGGATCACGCTCCCGGCGTCCAACGCGTTTCAAGTGTTACCACTCTTCGTCAAGGATGATGCTCCCTTGCAGGAGCTAGCTTTTTATTGCTTAAAAACTTTATTTAAACGTTTAAAAACGAACACTTCTTTTTTTGTTTATCGGAAGTGATCACAGGAAGTTGTCATACTTCCAGCGGCAAGCACATGTTTTTATAAGGAAAAAGAAAACGAGGGAGAAAAGAAGAAGGGAGAGTCAGAGAAAAATGCTGTTTTTTGAGGATATATATTATTAGAATTACTTTTTTGTTTTAGAGGAAGACGTTGAGATCTATGTCTATGTTTAGTCCTGACGGAGTTAGCGTTTTTAGTTCATAAATCCATTTTGTTTCACTCCGTCTAAGCTCTGTGACAATGTCTCCTCCTCTCCAATTTGGGGTGATTTTTTGAATAACAGTAAATTTTAATGTCGAAGGATCTTTGTTATGGTGTTTCGCGTAGTGGTCTGACACACTATGAGTTGTCATGCCTCTTTTTATGTTGTATATATGTTCTGCCAACCTTGTCCGCATTTTTCTTTTGGTTTGGCCAACATATTGATGTTTACAGGGGCATTCTAAAACGTAAATGACTCCTGTTGTTTCACAACTAGTCTGTTGTTTCAATTTGTATTCTTTCATGGTTTGGTTTGATGTAATGGTTTGTATGGGTTTTGTTATTTTCTTATTTGTTGTTTTGCATCCCATGCAATTTAAACATGGGAAGAAACCAGGTGTTATTGTTTTTTTGTTTCTTGTGAGTTCTTGTTTTAGGGTTGTGGCTCTTCTGTATATGATTTTTGGTTTTTTTGGGATAATTTGAAGTAACTCTGGGTCCAATTGAAGTACGTGCCAATGTCTATGTAGAATATCTTCTATTTGCTTGAAGTTGCTACTGTACTGTGTGATGAAGGTGACTTGGGGGTCAAATTCTGTTGTTGTTTTTTGTTTGTATTTAATCATTTGTTGTCTGTCCATTTGTTGTATTTGTATTCTGTCTTCTTCTAATTTTGTTTCTTCGTAACCTTTTTGTATGAATTTCTGTTTGGCTGCTAGACTCTGTTCGTTGTACATATCTTCTTCTGTGCAGTTTCTTTTTATTCTTCGGAAGTTTCCATTGGGGATATTCTTCACCCATTTGCGGTGGTGGTTACTGTTGTGCGGTAAGATGTTATTTCCGTCTACCTCCTTGGTATGAGTTCTGGTCAGGATTGTGTTTTCTTTAATGAATATCTCTAAGTCTAAAAAGACTACCATCTCCTTGCTAGTTGTTGTTGTGAACTCCAGGCCGTAAGTGTTGTTGTTTAGATGGTTTTTGAAGAGCTCCAAGTCATTTTCTGGGCCATCCCATACAAAGAAGACGTCATCTATATATCGATGCCAGCTTATCAGGTGTTTCTTGTAGATGTTGTTGGTCCAGATTTGCTCGTTCTCCCACTGCGCTACGAATAAATTAGCATATGACGGTGCGAAGGAGGTCCCCATCGCAGTACCCTTGGTCTGGAGGAAGAAGTTGCCCTCATACCAGAAGTAATTGTTTTTCAATATGAATTCTATTTGTGCCATTATGAAGTTTATTTGTGAGTTGGAGATTTCTGTTTGGGTGGAAAGTAGATGACGGGTCTGTTTGCAGCCTAAATCGTGGTCGATACAGGTATATAGTGACTTGACGTCACTTGTGCACAGTGTGTAACCTGGTTCCCATTTGGTGTCTTTCAAAATCTGTAGTATATGGAGGGTGTCTTGAAGGTGACTGGTTTGTTTCTTGACTACCGGTTGGAGGAATGTATCTATGTATTTTGAAAGATTTGTGGTTATTGAGCCGATTCCAGAGACTATTGGGCGGCCTGGAGGATTTTGCAGGTTCTTATGGATTTTAGGTAGGTGGTAGAAGGTTGGAATTCGTGGGTCAGTGGTATTAATAAAGTCGTATTCTTTTTTTGTCAGGATCCCCATTTCCAGTCCTTCCTCCAGTTGTTCTTTTAAGGTTTCCTGAAATCTTTTCGTGGGGTCTGCTGGTAGTTTGCAATAAGTGGTTTCGTCTGACAGCAGTCTTTCAGCCTCTTCTTTGTAGGTGGTAACATCCATAACTACCAGTCCACCGCCTTTATCGGCTGGTTTTATCGTGATGGTTTTGTCCATCTTCAGTTCCTTTAATGCTTGTTTTTGTTGCTTAGTGATGTTGTAGTGTTTCTTCGTGTGGTCTGGGAGTTTTCTGATGTCTTCTTCTATCAGTTTCTGAAAGGTCTCTATGTGTGGACCTTTCATATGAGCTGGAAAGAAAGTGGAGCTTGGTTTAAATTCGGTGTGGATGTACTCTTGATGATGGTTTGTTATTGTTTTCTCTATTGGGTTTCTTAGAAAGTATTTCTTTATACATATTTTACGAATGAACAGCAAAGAAATGAGGGGAGAAGGTAGTAAAAAGAAAAGAAAATAAGAGAGAAAAGGTGCTTGCCTGTTGAAAAAAACGGGGTTAGTAAAAATTATGTTTACAGCACTTCTTTGAGTGGTGGCGTTTTTTTGTATGAGAGAAGGCAGCTCCGGGGATATGGTCTACAATGTCCCTACAATACCTTTTCCGTAGTTAGGGATAGGGCAAGGCAGGTCCAAGGTGTAGCGCTCAGATCTTAGGTAATGTCCCGGGGAGCTCCGTGCGGCTTCAGCGCGGCTTCAGCGATAAAACCGGAAGTTCGGGCAGCGTGTTTCCGGATCACGCTCCCGGCGTCCAACGCGTTTCAAGTGTTACCACTCTTCGTCAAGGATGATGCTCCCTTGCAGGAGCTAGCTTTTTATTGCTTAAAAACTTTATTTAAACGTTTAAAAACGAACACTTCTTTTTTTGTTTATCGGAAGTGATCACAGGAAGTTGTCATACTTCCAGCGGCAAGCACATGTTTTTATAAGGAAAAAGAAAACGAGGGAGAAAAGAAGAAGGGAGAGTCAGAGAAAAATGCTGTTTTTTGAGGATATATATTATTAGAATTACTTTTTTGTTTTAGAGGAAGACGTTGAGATCTATGTCTATGTTTAGTCCTGACGGAGTTAGCGTTTTTAGTTCATAAATCCATTTTGTTTCACTCCGTCTAAGCTCTGTGACAATGTCTCCTCCTCTCCAATTTGGGGTGATTTTTTGAATAACAGTAAATTTTAATGTCGAAGGATCTTTGTTATGGTGTTTCGCGTAGTGGTCTGACACACTATGAGTTGTCATGCCTCTTTTTATGTTGTATATATGTTCTGCCAACCTTGTCCGCATTTTTCTTTTGGTTTGGCCAACATATTGATGTTTACAGGGGCATTCTAAAACGTAAATGACTCCTGTTGTTTCACAACTAGTCTGTTGTTTCAATTTGTATTCTTTCATGGTTTGGTTTGATGTAATGGTTTGTATGGGTTTTGTTATTTTCTTATTTGTTGTTTTGCATCCCATGCAATTTAAACATGGGAAGAAACCAGGTGTTATTGTTTTTTTGTTTTTTTGGTCTAATGGTATATAGCTTCCCAGACCACACGAAGAAACACTACAACATCACTAAGCAACAAAAACAAGCATTAAAGGAACTGAAGATGGACAAAACCATCACGATAAAACCAGCCGATAAAGGCGGTGGACTGGTAGTTATGGATGTTACCACCTACAAAGAAGAGGCTGAAAGACTGCTGTCAGACGAAACCACTTATTGCAAACTACCAGCAGACCCCACGAAAAGATTTCAGGAAACCTTAAAAGAACAACTGGAGGAAGGACTGGAAATGGGGATCCTGACAAAAAAAGAATACGACTTTATTAATACCACTGACCCACGAATTCCAACCTTCTACCACCTACCTAAAATCCATAAGAACCTGCAAAATCCTCCAGGCCGCCCAATAGTCTCTGGAATCGGCTCAATAACCACAAATCTTTCAAAATACATAGATACATTCCTCCAACCGGTAGTCAAGAAACAAACCAGTCACCTTCAAGACACCCTCCATATACTACAGATTTTGAAAGACACCAAATGGGAACCAGGTTACACACTGTGCACAAGTGACGTCAAGTCACTATATACCTGTATCGACCACGATTTAGGCTGCAAACAGACCCGTCATCTACTTTCCACCCAAACAGAAATCTCCAACTCACAAATAAACTTCATAATGGCACAAATAGAATTCATATTGAAAAACAATTACTTCTGGTATGAGGGCAACTTCTTCCTCCAGACCAAGGGTACTGCGATGGGGACCTCCTTCGCACCGTCATATGCTAATTTATTCGTAGCGCAGTGGGAGAACGAGCAAATCTGGACCAACAACATCTACAAGAAACACCTGATAAGCTGGCATCGATATATAGATGACGTCTTCTTTGTATGGGATGGCCCAGAAAATGACTTGGAGCTCTTCAAAAACCATCTAAACAACAACACTTACGGCCTGGAGTTCACAACAACAACTAGCAAGGAGATGGTAGTCTTTTTAGACTTAGAGATATTCATTAAAGAAAACACAATCCTGACCAGAACTCATACCAAGGAGGTAGACGGAAATAACATCTTACCGCACAACAGTAACCACCACCGCAAATGGGTGAAGAATATCCCCAATGGAAACTTCCGAAGAATAAAAAGAAACTGCACAGAAGAAGATATGTACAACGAACAGAGTCTAGCAGCCAAACAGAAATTCATACAAAAAGGTTACGAAGAAACAAAATTAGAAGAAGACAGAATACAAATACAACAAATGGACAGACAACAAATGATTAAATACAAACAAAAAACAACAACAGAATTTGACCCCCAAGTCACCTTCATCACACAGTACAGTAGCAACTTCAAGCAAATAGAAGATATTCTACATAGACATTGGCACGTACTTCAATTGGACCCAGAGTTACTTCAAATTATCCCAAAAAAACCAAAAATCATATACAGAAGAGCCACAACCCTAAAACAAGAACTCACAAGAAGCTATATACCATTAGACCAAAAAAACAATAACACCTGGTTTCTTCCCATGTTTAAATTGCATGGGATGCAAAACAACAAATAAGAAAATAACAAAACCCATACAAACCATTACATCAAACCAAACCATGAAAGAATACAAATTGAAACAACAGACTAGTTGTGAAACAACAGGAGTCATTTACGTTTTAGAATGCCCCTGTAAACATCAATATGTTGGCCAAACCAAAAGAAAAATGCGGACAAGGTTGGCAGAACATATATACAACATAAAAAGAGGCATGACAACTCATAGTGTGTCAGACCACTACGCGAAACACCATAACAAAGATCCTTCGACATTAAAATTTACTGTTATTCAAAAAATCACCCCAAATTGGAGAGGAGGAGACATTGTCACAGAGCTTAGACGGAGTGAAACAAAATGGATTTATGAACTAAAAACGCTAACTCCGTCAGGACTAAACATAGACATAGATCTCAACGTCTTCCTCTAAAACAAAAAAGTAATTCTAATAATATATATCCTCAAAAAACAGCATTTTTCTCTGACTCTCCCTTCTTCTTTTCTCCCTCGTTTTCTTTTTCCTTATAAAAACATGTGCTTGCCGCTGGAAGTATGACAACTTCCTGTGATCACTTCCGATAAACAAAAAAAGAAGTGTTCGTTTTTAAACGTTTAAATAAAGTTTTTAAGCAATAAAAAGCTAGCTCCTGCAAGGGAGCATCATCCTTGACGAAGAGTGGTAACACTTGAAACGCGTTGGACGCCGGGAGCGTGATCCGGAAACACGCTGCCCGAACTTCCGGTTTTATCGCTGAAGCCGCGCTGAAGCCGCACGGAGCTCCCCGGGACATTACCTAAGATCTGAGCGCTACACCTTGGACCTGCCTTGCCCTATCCCTAACTACGGAAAAGGTATTGTAGGGACATTGTAGACCATATCCCCGGAGCTGCCTTCTCTCATACAAAAAAACGCCACCACTCAAAGAAGTGCTGTAAACATAATTTTTACTAACCCCGTTTTTTTCAACAGGCAAGCACCTTTTCTCTCTTATTTTCTTTTCTTTTTACTACCTTCTCCCCTCATTTCTTTGCTGTTTTAGCTATATTGTCATTTTTATTGATTTATCCATATTTATCCATATCACCACCAGCGCCTTAAATAAACCTTTTTCCAATAACCATACGATTAGGGCTGCTCAAAAACTCTAGCGCAGTTTAACTTATACAAATTACCTCATACATCGTTGCAGCAAGCCGACTCCTGCATGTCGCGAGAGACTGCTGGCACCGGGCGCATTTTGCATATTTTTGGTTTGTTTTAAAAGGGGTGGGGGGGCTGAAAATACATCTTTGTTGCAAGGCGATGCGGTCAGGATGCACCAGGATACTGTAGATTAGGTTGATAGGTTATGGTATACAGCAGGGATGGGGAACCTTCGGCCCGCCAGCTGTTGTTGAACTACACATCCCAGCATGCCCTGCTACCATTTTAGTATGGCCATATAGCAACACTGTTGCAGGGCATGCTGGGATGTGCAGTTCAAGAACAGCTGGAGGGCCGAAGGTTCCCCATCCCTGGTATAAAGGCTCAGCACAGTCTAGGTTGACACCAAATGGTTGACATACACATTGTTGAATACAAGCAACAGGTCGACATGGAAATGTTCGACACCTGAATAGGTCAACACGAGTTTCATGTATTTTTCATGTCCGTTTGCTAATTTCATCCACATGGACAACCTCGCCATTCTACCGTTCCCAATCAGATTTTACGCGGATGGGAGAAGTGCGAAAAAGGGGTGGGGGGAGGAGGAAAAAATCTGTGTGTGACTGGGCCTTTGAATCTGCGCCTTTTTTCCACGCCAAATTCTATTGTACTTTCTATAGAGACTCCGTCGCACACAGTTTTCAAGTGTCATGCAATTTATCAGCATAAATACACCAGTCTCCTGGTGTATCCTCGTCACATCGAGTTCCGACTAATACGCATTTTAAGCAAATAAAGTGATCCAACGCTAGCACAGGACCTAACACCTCGCAGGGGCTAGGGGTGGAATGTAGCGCCAGCCGAGTTTGTAGGCAGGGCCGGATGCTGGACGAACTCGGAATGTTTTTTTTTTTTAAAGGGGCAGTCGCTTACAAGGTATGGTTTTGCCTTGTAAGTAATTTGCCGTTTTTTAAAAAACGTCCCGCACCGCCACCAAACTTGGGTGGACTTATATTGCACTCGAAACCTAGGAGAACATATAGGCCCTCATTCTGGTTGACTCAGTAAGCTGCAAAACACTAGGCGTTCCCATGGGCGTGACACGCGTCCGCCGTCCCACGACACGCATCGCTACATGCGAACAACACAGCGACATTGCATATGGCCGCGGCCGTTCGCACAGTGGACCTGCACATGCGCACAAAAGACTGTGCACATACGCAGTCCACCGACCATCGGAACGGGGCAGAATTCGGCCCCGTCCAAACTAGAATGACCCCCCGTAGTCTGTTGTGTCGTTTGTGCCTAAAAGCATTTACCGCCGGAGAATTTTAATATGAAATGCGTTTGCAAAGCAGCGAAGGAAATGTACAGATAAAGATACAGTATCTATCGTGAAAAAGTACATTTCCCTCCTAATTCCCAGCTCTCATGGCTGCACATAAGGCGGACGTTTATCAGGGCTTAAAATAAAAAAATAAACCCTGGCTCCTGCATTGGCCTAAGGAGTAATGGGATATTTTCAGTGTATCCGTGGTTGACTGGATTAATGTTCTGCCCTATCTAGACCGTGTAACTGCACATTTCCAGCCCGCCTAGCTAAGGCGCGCTGTTTACATGTGCGAGGGAAAGGCATCTGCGGTTGTCATGCTTGTGGGGAATATTTGAACAGCTTGAGAAGGTTCTTATTTCTGTCGGCTTCTGCCAGGGAACGGTATAGCCGTCCTGGAGGAGCTCGAGCAAAAAATTGATTTTTGGTCAGGTGTGTTATTTTGGATTCTTCCAGTCTGTGCGAGATTGGAATTGGAGAGCGCGGAATTGTCAGGCAGTTGGAAATAATGACAGATTTATCAGAAACTCGACTCTTTATATTTGGCTCATACACGCTGGAAAAGCCACTTTACTGTACCTTCTGCTCTGTCCAATATAGAGTCTAAAGGGGGGATGTATTATAACGTGGAAATGTATAACATTCCAACCAATCAGCTCCTAACTGTCATTTATTTAAATACAGGGGCATATGCACTAAGCCTTGGGGGAGAAAGGTACCAACCAATCAATAACTAACTCATTTTTTTAAACCGCCTGTGATGGCAGTTGGAAGCTGATTGGCTGGTTCTTTAGCTCTCTCCACTTTAGCTTGGTACAGCTGTTATCACCCATAGCAACATGCATAGATGATGGGGCTGGTGCAGACAGAGTACTTTTCCTAGTATGCTATGAGAAGTCATTCTACATATGGTGTACAGACGCCATTGGCAGGAATCCAGTCCTGCACACAATCTCCTCTGTCTTCCAGGATAACAGATTGGCAGTTCTCTGGTTATAGCAATGGCGGTTTTCACAATAAGGGCACTTCCTGAGAATCCCTAACTTAATTCCTGGTCCCCCCAAGCCAGTTGCCCAGGCACTAACTGCCATTGGGAACCATGTCCTTCTGTCATGAACACACACATAACAGGAAGCGACAGGTGCTGCTAATCAGTCAGTGATTCCCGCTATATCTTAGGAAAACCCGGACTGGATCTCCCTAGCCCTGCTGTTGCTGCCGTTCTAAATACTGGACTGGATCTTCCACATTCCAATATACTGTCACAATATTAGTCTCTTTTGCACCTGCTGAAGGTCAATGTTGATAATGTTGACTTGCCATAAACTAGACCCTTTTATGCTGCCAGTTTGCCCTAATAAAACACGTCAGCATATCTCCAAACATTTTACAGGTGCAAAATTGGGACAGAATAAGCCCCACCCCTGTTCTGTAAAAATCCTTCCCATAAATTACAACTTTTGATGTACCTACTTCCACATAGGTTACTTTACAATTTCTGACCAAATCTAGACTCTCCACTAATACCCCTCCCCAGCAAACTTGTAACCCATGTTATTGCCAGGGTGGGGTAAACCATGCCCAAGGTTGGTGTAAAAGAACCCGGGCTGTGTTACTCAGGAATCTGACCCGGTAGCCCGCCGTTTGTACGGTGTGACCTGGGTCAAGCTAATTGCTTTTGGAGAGCTGGATCACAGGCAATTGGGCGGCAGTAAACTGAAAACCTGGCTATAACCCGGGTCCAGCCGCTGTAACATGGCTTAAATCTTTACTTTTATTTGTCTGGCTCTATTTTAATTCACTTTTGGTTCTATTTAATATGTATATTTAATTTGAATTAATCGTCTACTCTTCTACTATATATTTTGTATTATGTATACAACTGAACGATCTGCGTATTGAACCGGTAAACAAACTGCTTACATCTGCATAGAGCGCGATTTACAACATAAGGCCGATTTCAAATGTTTTTCGTGCCGGCAGCCACTAGAGGGCGCCCATCCGATCTATTCAAAGTGTGGCAGAGCCAGCATTCCCCCACATGAAAGTAATATGGAGGATCCAGACCAGGATTTGGGAGCAGAATCCCAGGTGTAATCTGCAGCACCTGGGATTTCCTGATATAAGGGTTTCCAGGGCAGAGTCACCTTGCTCTCATTGGTGTAATAGCTACCCAAGTGATTCTTGGAGTCTTTTAAGAGTCTGCTATGCTGAGAGAGCCTGTATACTGCTGCTGCCTGTAATACTGACTGCATGTGCATTAAACCTGCTATGCTGTAAGCTGCTGGTTAGAATAAACTACAAAGTCGTCATCTGAGACCCTGTGTTTGTGATCCTTGTCACAAAAGATGTTTTCAGCTAGAACCACTTCTGTTTCTTGACTTTTCCCATCATGCACTGTGTCCACGTATACCTGGAGGGTTGCGGTTAGAACCACTTCTGTTTCTTGACTTTTCCCATCATGCACTGGGTCCATGTATACCTGGAGGGTTGCGGTTAGAACCACTTCTGTTTCTTGACTTTTCCCATCATGCACTGGGTCCACGTATACCTGGAGGGTTGCGGCTTGAACCACTTCCGTTTCTTGCCTTTTCCCATCATGCACTGTGTCCATGTATTACCTGAAGGGGAATATATAAATCTGTGGCGAGACGCTGTGCCCGAATCGTGGCGAGTGAAGCGAGCACGCAAGGGTACAATCCAGCTGAAATAAAAGAAAATAACCTACATACATTACAGATAAAACAAAAAACACTGTGAGGGCATCTAACAACTTCCGCCCTCACCTAACATCACATCCTGTTCAAGAAACAGAAGTGGATCTAGACAAAACCATTAAAATATAGCTCCATTTGGGCATATACGGCTGCCGGCTCCGTCATTTCAGCTCGCATTCCCTGGGGTTGGCAAGCTGAAATGTGCAAAAAGTCACCAGTTCGTGTTTGCAAACAGAACTTTTTGTGTCATGCCCATTTGTTTTGCCACTAAGCACGCCAAAACCTGACCTTAATGGCGCGATAACAGCAGGCATTTAAATATATTGCCCCGTGATCTCCTGTCACTTTAGAAAAGAGATCTGGCGCTATAAAACATTTGAATCGTACCCCATATCATTTTAAGACCAGTACCTTGTAAATGCGCGAACTGGCGGTTATTCTGCTGACATTCGTCCGTCCCAGTACAACTTCTATACTTGCTGAATTTCACCATACAAAACACTCCTAAATTTTGTTGAACGCTATACAGATGCTAAATTAGTATGCAGTGGTGAGATTAGATTGCCGGTACCAGGGAATAATTAGGTTTAAAGTACCTCAAGTAATGTGAGTAGGGAGAAGGGGAACTAAACATTAATGTTCTTCGTGATAGCGCGTGTGACCTCAAGGCGCTTCCTGTAATCCAGTAATACCCAGCAGTTCCAATCCTGCTATGTTCTGGATTTTCCCTGTGCTCTAGGGGGCCTGCTGATGCCCAAATTCAGGGCAGGCAGCTGCATAAACGTCTAATCTCCTAAATACTTTAGTTGGGCAAAGTGAAGAAAACAATCTGTTTTTCTAGGACAAGTAGATAGAAGTTGTGGACTTCCTTTGCCAGCGTTTCCTCAGCGGAGGCTGTAGTGGCCAAATCCTTCCGTGCCAGAGCGAGATGAGACGCGAGCTGCTTAATTCTGAAGTGTTTACTTAATACAGATCTGCATCTTCAAGAATATCTTGTATATTCGGGGTTATGTAGAGCAAAGCTCTCAAAGTGAAACTTTTACGCACTATATAATGTAAGCATGGGGGTTTGTCTTGGATTTCACAAACTTTCAGATTTGGGGCGAGATGTACTAAGCCTCAAAGTGATAAACTAGAGCAGTGACGGCTAACCTTGACACTCCAGGTGTTGTTGAACTACACTTCCCAGCATGCCCTGCATCAGTTTTAGCATGTCCAAATCGCAAGACTGTAGCAGGGCATGCTGGGATGTATAGTTCAACAACATCTGGAGTGTCAAGGTTAGCCATCACTGAACTAGATAGTGATAAATCGCCAACCAACTGTCCTTTTTCAAACCCATCCTGTAACATGTCAGTCAGGATCTGATTGGCTGGCGGTTTATCGCTCTCTATTTGATCATTTTTCAAGCTTCTTACATCTGGCCCATTGGCTGATAATATAATATAATCATATACTGTACGTTTACTCTATCTAGGGTTGTACACAGTCCATTAAGGTCCGATGTTAAAAGGACCATCGATTTTTCAGCATTGTACAACCTCAGTCTTTTCATTTGGTCACCCGTCCCAACCGGTGGTCAAAAATAAACATTGACATGCGATGGTCGTCCTGTCGGAAGGACAGCCTAACTTATCAGGAATGCAAGCGGGACTAAGCGCTCATCCGTACGGTCCTGTCCAAATCAGGACAGTTGGGGGCTATGATGTAGTGAAAGGATTTTTTTGTCATATCATCAGGGGGGGTGCCAGATCTTAAGCTGTCCATACATCTACAGATCGATTGTCAGATCTGGCTGGTTGAAATGAAAATCTGGTAATATCTGAATGACAGTTTTTGGCAGTTTTCCAGCATTTCAAAGCAAACGATCAACTGTAATTTGCTCTCATCCATTACCAGGATTTTGTTCCAACCAGCCCGATCTGACAATCAATCTGTAGATGTATGGCCAGGTTTATATTTGGGCTTGTGGTGGGTACCCAGGCCTGTTGCCCCCTCCCCTCTTATTCCACTACTTCATATCTGTCACTAGCAGCAGACTTTCTACCCATTCCCTCCACATCTGTGTGCTGGACTGCAATGGGTCCAGTGAGGCGGTTGCCCCTGATGTTAAGGAAGGGGGTGAATATAATGATCCCCCCCAAGCCCCTGCAGGGGTGTGAAGTGCCTCCCTGTGCATCGCGCTGTGCCTTACATACTTTTTTTTCTTTTTTCAATTACTGGGACAGATGTATTACGCCTAGAGAAGTGATAACACAGAAGCCTAAGCGGCCCCTAACTGTCAAGTTATAGACTGGATTTAAAAAATAACACTTACACTATATCACTTCACCAGGCTTAATACATCTGCCCCAGTATTTGGCATGGCCATTCCCTCTGTAGGGATGCCAACGTTGGTATTCTAACTGCCGGCATCCCGTCTGTGTTAGATTTCACTGCCTTTTAAGACCATTAGTGATTTCCTATAGCCACCCTAGAGTGTGAGCTCTTGCGATCCAGGCCCCTCCTATGGTCTCTACCTCATTACGTTACCTGTATTTATTTGTAAAGCTGTGAGCCTATAACTGTCCTCTATGACCCGCAGTAGGCGATGTGATTTTGCGGTGTGAGCATCGCACGTTTATGTCGACATATAAGTCATAGAGGACAATAATGACGGGACTACTTTGTAACCCTAGACATGCAGTATATAGGAACCAACTGGATATTCAGTGCTAAGGAGCAGAATCCTGGTGTTGGGCTAAGTGAAATCGGTGTACGGTCATTAGGTCGACACAAGTTCTAAGCAAGCATTAGGTCGACAATGGCAAGATTGACGAGTTTTTCACAGTGTTTTTTTTTTTAGCCGACAGGCAGTATTTCATGCCCTACCATCCACTAGAGCGTGGAGGGGTTAAACTGCTATCCCCACCGTTTAACCCCCTCGCTGGCCGCATTGAACACTGCCCAATGTGTGTACGTTTATTCAAAGTTTTTGTGTTTGATCTTTATTTCCAAAGTTTTCACCATGAGCAACAGTAACGGAACACAAATTCATCTAAAAAAAACAAACCTATTTTGATTTGAAATGGAGAAAACGCCATTTTCACTGAAATGGATCCATAGTATTTATTGATTAGTTCTCCGCTGTTTTTTGCAGTCTTATGGCCCCCACCCTCCTGCCACCCCATCTTCTAAGATCGTTGCCATGGAAACTTTGGTAATAAGGGTTTTCAGTATTTGTGGCACAATTTAAATGCTCAGCAGTTGCAGTGGGAACAATAGGCCCCACAAGGCTGCGCCTCGCGTCGAGTGCTTTTAACCTGTGCGCGGTTCAGGAGGCTACGAAACCTCCCTGACTCCCATTATCTACAGTGATGCAATCCGCGGATCTTGTCCTTCGCGGTGTCTGTTAAACACATTTGTCACTGTTCTCGTTCTGAATAGTAATTGCTCTGGAGCGTAACTGTTGATGTTATCTGTATCATACCTATCCGTTCACAGCATTTAGTTTTGTCCCTTTGACGTTACTCTGTGTGTTACCATATATTCAGCGGTTTGTCAGATATATTTAAGATTACAATTCTCGACCAATCTCTTCTAAAAGGAGATTTTGGTTCATTTAATGGACCATCCTTGGCCGGGGCTCACCAGACACTCCCCGCTGGCGAGCGTCGGCGACAGGGGCTACACTGAACTGGGACGCGTGTGCGTCTCACACGGACGCACGTCCCAGTCTCTCGGCTTCCGGGAGACGGGCAGGGTTAGGGGGGCGCATGCGGCGGCGACGGGTACCTGTACCGATGGGGGGAGGCAGCGGGGACCAGAGGCAGGATCCGTTGCCAGAGGTCACATGAGCGTCTCATGTGCGCGCCCCCTGGCGTTAGAAACGTCAGCCCTGCAAAGATGGAGCCAGCCCCATCGGTACATTTACTTTAACAGTTTCTTATATAGCGCAGCAAATTCAGTTGTGCTTTACAATTTGAAACGGTGATACAACAAAGTAGGGGTGAAATTTAATGTCGCCTGATTTCGGCAGCAGTGCGAGATGTCCGCCGAACTTGGACATTTTTTTTTTTTTTAAAGGGGAATTAACTTACAAGGCAAAAAAATGCCTTGTAAGTGAATTCCCCTTTTCAAAAAACAGAGTTTGGCGGACATCTCGCACTGCCACCGAACTCTGGCGGCATTAAATTCAGCTCTAGGTGTTTACAGGCAAAAGGGTAGGAGGGCCCTGCTCTCAAGCTTACAATCACTTTGTGGCTGCCCAATACGGAAGGTGGCAGCCAGGCCCGGGAAAAGGTGGGTGGTGCGGGGTCTTGCACACTTGCTCTACAGTGATTGCAGGCATTGCAAAGTAGGGGGTTTTGGTTTTTGGCCAAATCTTGCATTTTTCAAGTTCCGTGACTAGTACAAAAGTAGTCCCTCACAACTAGCTTCGCTCGCAGCACTTTGGTCAAGGTGACCTTTTGAACCGATCGACCTTGATTTTTAGGAGGTCGCAGACAGTCTTCCTCCACGCAGAACTGCTAGGCATCACTGAATAATGCCCATTTTTAAGGTCCGTGTCTCTTTAAGAATATTTATGATGCCGCATCTGGCGCCACCGTACTTTCATATCCCTTCAGCCAACATCTTCCCAATTACTTACGATTTTGAGGAGAACAGAAATGTGCTGAAGAATGATAAATATTTCAAGTGCTCAGATATGAAATTTCTATATATACCCCCCCCCCCCCCAATCTCCATTGGTTTTCTGTGTTTAGGAACAAAGCTATTGTCTCTGTTTCGCCACTAAACAAAAGCTTCTAAATGCATGTAATACCCAGGACACTGGTAATATAAAAGGAAGCACAAGACACAAATACATTGTTTGCCGGAACTTCTTTCTGTGTTATCTACCAACAACTGAGAGCTGGAGCCCGTGATCCCGTTTTAAAATGATTCTCTAAAGGGCCTTCCTTACATTAATGGGAGACACACGTACTGCACAGTATGTGCGGATACAGATTCACATGAAACGGTAAAAAAAAAGAAAAGCGAAAATGTCTGGGGAACACGACTCCTCTAGAAGTGTATTATGAAAAAGAATATTCCATTTGATCAGAGACTGCTCTGGCCTTTTGTAATTCAGAACTCTTTCTACTTTAAGGCTTTGCTTCGTACGTTTTCTGCCTGGCCCAGGCTACATGTTATATGTGTTCTGCGGAAAACCGACACGTAATTCAAACTTTATTCAGCTTTATTTATAACTTCAGTTAGTCCCTGCCTACCTTCTCAGTCACCTCTTCTGCCTTTTTAGTAACCACCCGAAACGTCTCTATCCACACAATTATCCCCCGGTCTCAATCTATTCGGATTCACTTCAGCTGGCTCTGACAAAAATCAGCTTTTTTTTCGTTATTTTACCTCAGTTTGACTGAGTTGCTTCTTTTAACTGTAGTGCTGCGCTTTGCTTTAGAGTTTCAACTTTTTTTTTTCTCCCTTGTTCATTTCTCCAGAGGGATATAAAAAACTCCAGCTTTCGTCTGTTTTTTCTTCTTCTTTCTCTCTTTAATTTTAAATTAGAAGCGGAATGTCAGACATCCATTTTCCTAATTTTTCTTTCCTTTTTATGCTCTCGATCCAACTTCCTTCAGACTTTTTTTTAATTCTTTTTTTCTTTCAATTAGTCCATCAAACCCACAGTGACAGCTCAATTATTTAAATGCTCAGTGCCTATTTTAAGGTTTCAGAGAGAGGAAATGAAATAAAGGGGTGGGGAGGGGGGGGGGGGGTCCGCGTTAGATTGAGTTTGCAACTCTTACGAGGGACAAAAGCAAGGGTACCTTGCCACACGTCACAGGAGTTGCCAAGGTGCCCGGTGGATTGGCATTCTGCCGTTAATCAGCATGCAACCCAGGCACGTTGAATATGGATGGGGCTGCATTTTTCAAAGGCGCTTCATTACCAGCCATTACTTCAGCGTGCCTGCGGAATCAATGACAGGAGTTCCAACGCTTTCTAAACCACGAAAGAATCTTTTATTCTCCGTTCACTTTTTCCCTGTGCTCTTTTATCTGTCGCTTTCTGTTGGCTTGTCAGGAGGTGATGATTATTGGGCTGTTTTTACATAAATACATGCAGAATACTAGAGGGGGATTGTTATGGCAAGAAAAAAAAGCATATTCTTTTCTTCGCTACCTGTCTAACGGTAGGGGAAGATAAGAAGTTTTGGGGGGGGGGTTTGACACAGAACAGACTATTAAAAAGTAAAATAAAAAATTCCGACTTTAAAATATGAAACTCTTGTGTTGGAAAATTAGTTAAAAATAGAACCTGTCAACTAAATAAAAAATGTGACTTCTACCATCCAGTTTCCAGGGCTGCGGCTGCTCGTCGCGGTAACTTTACTGTCTGCAGCGGCGTAGTGCAGGATTGGTAGGCCTGGCTGGCAAAACTTTTGCAGTATATCTGCAGGATTAGGTTAAAAATAAGAAAAAAACAGGTAGAATGCTTGTTAAATACCGTCGCTTGTTTTTTTTTGTTTCTCCATTAATTCCAAATAAATTAAAATGTAATTCAATAGTCTACCAAAACGTAAGTCCATTTTGACCGAGGAGAATAAATAAAATTGTAATACGCTTATTGAGCAGATGTGTTGGAAACTCCGTGCCTGAAATCCTACTTTATTGCAAAGTGAAACGGTTCTGTTGTCGCCCGACGATCGGTGGGGAGTTGGTACTTCGAAGTAGACCAAATAGTGTTTGAACACAAGTGATATAAAGTGTCCGGCATTGACCTCTCTCTTTTAATTGCACCATGACGGGACTGTATCTGGTCAAGTCCACGTTCTTCTGGGTTCAGCTGATAGTTTCATTCTCACAGCTCGTCGATCGAGGGCAAACAAAATGTCCATCTAAGTTGGGTCAGGGAATCTTTAACATGCTGTTTTTACCGGATCTGCCGGTGGACCACCACCCATCGATGGCTACTGATTGGCGAATAGGATTTTCAGGTCCGTAGAATGGGTAATAGAGGCCTGCATTAGTTGACAACGAAGCTGACTTGAAATATCCCTTCCGTATCAATCTTTTTATCCACAATTTAGAGCACGCAACAAGGCTTCTGTAATCACGATGTGATCGCTTGGGTCTTTATGTTGGCAGAGCCACACATGCTAACTGGCCCGTTTAGTGAACTTGCCTAACTGTTAAGAGCGTGTCGTTGGCTAGAAAACTCCAAGCCAATCGGTTAGACCTACAATTGATTGACTTAGTATTGCATTACATGCTGTGCTATTGACGCCTTGCCTTGTTCTAGAGGGAAACCAGGTGGGGAAGTATTTCCTCATGAAATGCGTCAGTAGGAATATTGATCTAGCAGTCCGCATACTGGATACAATGAAAAGAGCATAAAAGCTTGGATATTATTTTAATTTTATAGATAAAATGGTACTTGTTTCCTAGCACGGCGCCCAGATTTCCTGCGTACGGCACCGTAGGGAAATCGCATTGCATGAGCCATTATATCGGCATGTAATGCAAATTTTTTTTTTAGGTAATTTTTTTCTATGGCCATTGTACCCCACTATATCGCATCGCATGTCCCACAAAATCGCATGCGATTTTATAGGGTGTGCGATGCCATGACATTAGGTATACAATAATATGATTGTATGTCCCAAAAATAGGTTTAACGCTCCCCCCCCCCCCCCACTATCCACGCCACCCCGAAGCGTGGCGAGCGCAGCAGAACGCGTCCTCCGACTTTTTCATTACTATCCACGTCGGCGTGGAGTTAATTTTATATAGTGTGGCGAGCCACCGAGCCCGAAGGGTGGCGAGCTGACGTAGATTACTTTACATGTATTCCGCGTCGCCACGCTTCGGGCTCAGTGGCTCGCTGCGCTCGCCACACTATATAAGATCAACTTCACGCCGACGTGGATAGTGGTGTAATGAAAAAGTCTGAGGACGCGTTCCGCCGCCCCTCTCGGGGCTCGCTGTGCTCGCCACGCTTCGGGGTGGGGGGGGGGGGGTGCGTTAAACCTGTTTTTGGGACATACAATCATATTATTGTATACCTAATGTCATGGCATAGCACCCCAGAATATCGCATGCGATTTTGCGGGAGTTGCGATGCCATGCATTGAGATGGCCCTGGGGACAAAAGAGCAGTGAATAAATTAACTTAAAAATCGCATCGCATGCGATTTTGCGGGAGGTGTGATGCAATGAGATGGCCTGGGGACATTAAAGCAGTGAATAAATTAACTTAAAAAAAATCGCATCGCATGCCACTAAAATGCATGCGATGCGATTTTTTTAACGCAGAATAGCCCTCTACGCAATTAACGTAGTGGGCGCCGTGCTAGGAAAGAAGTACCGATTAAAACTCTTGAATATTATTTTTTAAGTGGATTGCCTGGATTTGTAGAAATGTTCCATATACTTTGCCCTCTTGTAAGCCCATGAGTCCTCAAGAACTTTTCGCGAGAGTAGGTCAGACAAGTCCCACAAGGGCCATCTCGGGGCATGATGGGGCGATTTGTTGTGAATAACGTTGTTTAATAATGAAACCAAAGCCTTGTCTGCTTATTTCATGTATTCCACGTATTACCTAAAGTGGCACAATTACAGGGATTATAGTCTGCCCTAACGTACTACCCCATATTAACCACTTGGTAAAATAAGGAAATATGAGACACAGTTAAGTTCCTGACTTAACTCCCCACATAAACTAGTCTGATTTGGTCTGATGCTTGGTCTCGTGCGCATCGGACCGGAGCAGGAGGTCGGAGTTGCTGCCCAGCCAACCTCCGACTCTGCCCCCTATGGTAGACCATACCAGGGTCAAAAGGTCGACACACGTTTCTTGTGTTTGATGTCCTTTTGTACGTTTAACCAAATGTAAGCCAAATTAGTGGAAACTTGTTTCGTCGCGTGCCCGCAACTCCTCCTGTAAGGTTAATATTCCGAGTCGTAGTCCACGGGGATGGAAAATGTTGAAAATTTGAATGGAAACCGTTTATGGACCCTTTTAACCTGGTTGACCTTGATCTTTCCTGTGTCAGCCATTTGGACCTCTCGACCTATTGACTGTTGAACCTTGTGACACCTTTGAAGGCTGGGGCTACATCTAGTTTATATGCAGCCGCCAAGGGGAAAGCCGCCGGTCTCTTCGTCTGAAATCCAGTAGGAAGACGGTAGGCCTTTTAAAGACCATTCTGATCTGGTCCCTGTTCTGAGGCATCATCTAAAAAACTTAACGCTGAACAATTGAAGCACAATTAAAATGCAATATACCCTACATAGTGCTTTTTGTTAACAGTTGGCTAGAAACTCAAGTTTAATGGAGGAGTGAATTGCAAAATTGCTGAGAACAACGCTGTTCTAATGTATTTCCTCTAAACTCCCAACAGCCTGCCGTTACGGCTTCCCAATGTAACAGAAGAAATACTTTTGCCTCTTCTCAAGACATTAACCATATAAATTCAAAGCGCGTACACTCCATTAAGTGCGGATAAGCACTTAACAGATTATAAAATATAAATGGCTTCTGCCTTGTTTTAACATATGAATGCGTTTTGTTACCATAGACAATGCATTTATATTGTGCGTTTTATATCTCAACCTGGGCTGAGAGTCGTCTTGGCATTGCTGAGGTTAAAGTGTGACAAGCCGTACAGGGGGAGATGTACTAAGATTTGGAGAGTGATACAGTGGGGAGAGAGAGATACAGTACTGGCCACCAACCAGATCCTAACTGTCTTTTTTCAAACTCAACATGTAACATGGCTGGCTGGGGAGAGATAATGTAAGAGACAATAAACCCCTCTTCATCACTCTCCAAGGCTTAGCGCTTCTCCCCCATAGTTTCATTCTTTTGATGGTGTGAGTGACAGTGGCGTAACTATAGAGGGTGCAGGGGATGCAGCTGCTATGGGGCCCGGCGACTTGGGGGGCCTGAGACTCCTCTTTCCCCATCCTGTGACAATGGTAATGGGGGGGGGGGGCTTTCAAGATTTTGCTATGGGGCCCACATAGATGTAGTTACGCCCCTGGTGAGTGATGTAAAAGCATGAGGGTAGAGGGCCCTGCTTGTGAGTTAATTGAGTACGTACAATCTTGATGGGGGTGGCTGATATTCATGGGGGGGGGTGTGTGGAAAAGAGAGTGCGGGAAGAACATAGAGCTCTAGAGTTAGGATGGGGATGGGAAGGGTCTTGAGAGCCTTATTGGAGAGGGGTAAAGTATCTGATAGGGAGATAGTCTTGGATGTGGGAAGTTTAACTAGGGTGGTACATGTGGAGGGGTATGGGTGATGTGGTCAACTCAATGAAGGTCAACAGGGCTTAGTTTAACATGGCTCAGTGGATAAGGTCAAGAGGGTCTGAAGGTCCACACAATCTTTTGGTCGACAAAGGGCAAGTCAACATGTCGACATGAGCTAAAGTTTTTTTTGTTTTTGTCCTGAATGTTGACATAATTAACATGGACACCAAGTACCGCGTCCCCTTTCATGGCTCGCTGCGCTCGGCACACTATTATATTCTCCTACCATGCTGTAGTGGATGGTAGGGTATGAAATGCCGCCTGTTGGCATGAAAAACTCCTATTGACCATCCCATTGTCGACCTAATGCTTGTCAACCTTCCGACCTAGTCAACCCTTCAGTGGTCAATCCGATGTATGTTGACCTTCATTGAGTGGACTTAGTGAGTGTAACCCATGCGGAGGCGGGACTGGGAGGAAGTAAGCAGTTGGGAGGTGAGGCTTCGGCCATTGGAGAAGTGCATGGGAGTGTGGAGGGAGATCAGGTTGTAGATGGACCAGGCGAGGATTGGCAGAGGTTGAAGTGGATTCTGAAAGGTCAGCCAGGTGAAGACGGTAGGAAGCCGTGCATTTGGAGTCCGGTTTTGAGATGACCAATGAGTGGTTGAGAACTGTGCACTTGATTCTGAGGGGTGGATTTATTGAGCTCGGTGAAGTGATAAAGTGTCTGGTTTTTATCACCGGCCAATCCGCTCCTAACTCTGAAGTTACAGGCTTGGTTTGAAAAATGACAGGTAGGAGCTGATTGGCCTTTGATAAAAACCAGTTACTTTATCACTTCACCGAGCTTAATAAATCTACCCCTGAAAGAGATGTAAAATACCTTACAGAGAGATAAAGTGGAGAATTTGCCCATTAATCTTCCAACTGTCATTTTATAATCTCTGATAGGTAACTGATATTTCTCACCAGTGGTGGGGGTGTGCAGCGCATTCCCAAATTCAAATAGGAGAGCTGCACCAACTGCCAATGAGTCCCGACCGGCATTGTCTTGCGGTGGGTGAGGCTTCCCTATTTGAGTCCTCGACTATGCTGCAGCCCCACCTCTGGAGCTGCCATTGGTTATTAGCTAATTGGTTGCTATCGGTAACTCTCCTACTGCTTTACCGGCCTCAGGTTTGCTGCACCTCCCCTTCTGTCTTCTTTCGAAATTACCATTTAGAAAATGTGTCCATGCTGGGTTACATTACAGTACCTTCTGTGCGCCAGTATTCACATATGCTGCAACCCTGTTTAGAAGCGGTACGTTCTCTAAAAGCGGCTATTACAAAAACATTTGGTGCTTAGCGGTGTCTTGTGTGTGAATGAGAATATCAGAGGAAATGGTCTTTATATTGCACGTGGTTTCCAGACCTTCTAATGTGCCCTAAACATTTGTTACCTAGTGTTCCTGGCCTACGGTGTTTTCTATTACACCTCAGTCACTGCTGCATATAATCATTTTTGTCCAACTCCACAGTCGGGATTCATTGTTCCGAGTGTCGAAACATGGGCGTGTCGGTGAAAATGGCCGCCGATTGGCGAAAAACATCCGAGAGTTCGACACTCTGCTGCCATTTCCGACAAAACCGATCCGACTTATTTTAAAGTCAGATCTGTTTTGTCAAAATCAGTCTTCAATGCTGTCGGAAATTACCCCATTACCTCCCCGTTTTACCCCTAATCCTTCATTATTATAAGCTCTCACGAGCAGGGCCCTCCACCCTTTTCAGCCTACACATTCTTGTCTCACATTCAAAGGCTGCCTGGCCAGACACTGGGTGCTCCTGGTTATACTGTAACTATCTTATCACTGGATGCATCACCTCATCACAAATGCACGCAGAAACTGCCTACTTCTGACACGTTTCAGTCTGCCGTATCATTTCCGTGGATCGCCGCTAAATTAGCAGTACACATCTGAATCGGGCCCGCTATGCGGCAAGATGAACTCTGTGATGATGTTCGCTTGATGCAGAGATGCTAGGAAGCTAGTGAAGAATTTCCCCCGTTTGCTGTTCCGCTCCGTAATACACAGCCATTTTACTTTACGTGTCAAACCGCCAAGGAGGTCAATTTCGGTGATGTCATATTGTAGTCTTCCTTAGATTCCTCATCGTGTACCGTCGGCTACACTGTAATCTCCGGTATATATCTTGCCATCGTAAATCAAGGGAAGTGTCTGTTTAGATTTTGAAAACGCCAGTTTCTTTTGCTCAGCGCAATCGGATCAGTCACAAGGTTACAGACGCTGGAGACGCTGATTTCCTTGACTCGGACTGAAAGCCCAAGGCTGGATTTCCATCTCATTGAATGCTCTGGAATGAAGCTCGCCTAAGCACATTCAATTTCAGATGACATCACTCAAAATGTCAAAGCACCCTCCGTCCACAGTTGCTACAATGAACGGCTGCTTTCCCTGAAGGGGCCTGCCAGCTCTCCTCTCCGGTTATCCCCTGCCCTGAGTGATAACCGCCAACACGTCTCAGGCGGACTTAACACTATCACACCTGAAAAATCCACAACGATCGGGTTATAAATTAATAAATGCATGTGTGTAAATACATGTACAAATACTGCAATACTACAAAATATATTTAATCTCATAAAAGCCACAAAAGCCACTTTATAGCAAATAAAACTTTATATAGACAATCAAACAAAGATACTTGTCCATGCAGCGCTGCCTCCGGTCACTGGCAGGCCTAGTCCCTGGCGTTACAATACTTATGCCTACTTACTGGCCTCTTTCGGGCATCAGTGCCTTGAGCATCAAACTATACAAAGTTTAAATCTCTTCCACTGAATTAGCCCACTTCCCAGCTGTGGCTGTGCAGGTCTGAAAACCTGGACTGGAGCAGTGTGCCTGAGAGCCCACAATTCACTTCCTCAAGCACACCTCAATGATCCATTCCTGGCTTTCCAGTGAACCAAGTTCTGTTACCTAGCTGCAAAGCGCTCTCTCTGAGGCTGGACGGCTCCTCCTTAACCCTTCACAGGGCAGTTGTGACCAGAGAAAAATATCTGCTGAAACCAACCCTTTTTTACCACAATGTATATTACAGTATCTCTATATCCATCTAAAATGAAATCAGCATGTGAAACTCTATTTAAAATTACAAATGTTATTATGTGCAGTGTGGATGCCAATCTCCAGCTGTTT
The DNA here is from genome assembly GCF_055691185.1 of Crinia signifera. Taxonomy (NCBI): domain Eukaryota; kingdom Metazoa; phylum Chordata; class Amphibia; order Anura; family Myobatrachidae; genus Crinia; species Crinia signifera. The sequence goes on from NC_139220.1 coordinate 20,069,953, forward strand.
CCTGCTGCTTTTATTACACGGAATGCATTACTGTAACGTATAAAACTACATTATGTCACCGCTGTGTCGCTACTGCGCGCCGCTCTGTACATCTCTCTCCCCGCCACAATTATTTCACTGCTGCGTGTCTTCTGCCCAAAGTCGCATAGCAATGAGGCGAAAAAAACGACATCAGACAATGAATGTCCACCGTAACTTTGTATCATTGTTTCTGGGCTAATCCCTTTCACACCGATAGAGAGAGCCGGGACAATGGGAGGATTTTGTTCTACTTTCCTCTGCGGAGAATTCTGCAGATAATCCGGCCTTGAGACTCCTTTCAGATGAATTGCCTTATTATGAATTTCAAAGAGGCGGCATTAACGAACAATGAAACGGTGATCGCTGTATTTTTTTTTAATGCAAGTTCCTATTAAAATTCTAAATTAAGACCTTTTTCTGTAAACCTGTGTCTTTTCTATCTGTGGTGATTTGCATAGTTATGGGCATTCGGGTCAAACAGACCTTTTACAGTTTGTCGCCGTCAGATGGGCCCACACACACGTCAGCCGGAGAGATTTGATTTCTGCCCAATCTGATTGGTTGGTTACAGTGTTGGTCTGAAGTGGCAAATTTGGCCAGATGGATCCACCTGCGAAATCTAGGCATTGATGAACCATGCAGTCATTATCACAATGATGACATTGTTGACAGTTTTGCTGCCGGCAGCACTATGTCGGCACTACAGTGTTGACTCGGTTAAAATGCTATTTTAACTATGTGGGAAGTATAACTTTAAGCATGCCTCTTTAACAGTATGTATGACGGTATAGCACCTACGTTGTTTGGGTAGCGTTTCACTCTTGTCTACATCATGGTGTCGGCAATGTGCAGTCGACAGTGACATTGTTGACATACAGTATGTTTTTCATTAAGTGCTAACTACATGCTTCTCTTAACACATCCTCGTTACTACATCTTTTACTAATTAAGTGCTTTTAGGACAGCGGTCCTCAATGCATAGATGGTAAATCAAAATAACTGAGGTCCTATTGAATGAACCTGGACTTTTAGGGGTAAATTTACTAAGATGGGAGTTGTATTGAACGTGGCTACAGCAGGCGTAGGCAGTCTGTGGCCCTCCAGCTCTTGAGAAACTACAAGTCCCAGCATGCCGTGCCACAGTTTTAGCACTAATAAATAGCGAAACTGTGGCGAGGCATGCTGGGACTTGTAGTTTCACAACAGCTGCAGATCCACATGGTGGCTACGCCCGGTCTACAGTGTTTAGATCGACACCCAAAAATTAGAATTTTCCATGTTTTAACATCCGGGGGCACTCCTGATTGTGAACGGTAAAATGTGCTCGGAGCGTGTTGACATTGACACTCAAAAAAACTTGTGTCAACAGAGTGCAGTGAGGTGAGCTGGAAAACGTGAACTGTTGGTAGCTCTCAAGGACCGGAGTTGACTACCCCTGTCTTACATTAATTAGAGTTTGATGTTGACACAGAAAAACCTGTACAAACTCGTATCAACCTATTTTCTTGTGTTGATTTTTTCACTGTCGACCAAATTTTAAACAAATACTACAGAGTAGGCAGATGTAATTTAGGCTGTGTCCACGCAGTTTCTTTACGCTGTAAGCACAATTTTTGCAACTCAAATCTCCGTTGCCTTGTATGTGTCAGTGGAGTGACAGATACAGAGTCGGCCATGAAAGGTTAAAAAAGCCGCGAGCAAAAGTAATGTACTTACATCTGTATACAGAGGTGCGTTCCGGGGCGGCAGCCGGTGCGTACCTGTCTGGTTACTGCATGTCATCAGTAGCGACTTTATAATGGATGCAAGATGTGCATGGTACATGGGGCCCCGGAGGTCAGGGGGTCTCTCACCTCACACACATGTTATTTACCTGCCAGCCATGCACGTAATAGTACCACGTTTCCTCAGAAACTGCCTGAATTATGTTTCTGAAGAAGTCACCAGAAATATGGCAGACGCATCATACAGTGGGGCAGATGTATTAAGCCTTAACAAGAGATAAATGCAAGGGTGATAAGGAGAGATAACCGTCCAGCCAATCAGATCCTTACTGACTTTTTTCAAACACAGCCTGTAACATGGCAGTTAGCAGGTGATTGGCTGGACGTTTATCTCTCTTTATCACACTTGCATTTATCTCTTGTTAAGGTTTAATACATCTGCCCCAGCATTTGCAAAATGGCATCAGAAACATGGCGCACGCCCAGTGAGGGAGGTCGATTCTCCTGGAAATCTGCGCAAATATGGTTCATGCTGCCCCGGTAGGTTAAAGCGCTTGGCGGGGCCGTTACAGAACTTCTGTACCGGTACGCTAAAGTGTTAATCTACTGTGAGGGCCTTGTCTGCAGTAATTGTGCACCCCCCCTCCTCTCTTTTAGGGTGGCTGACTTTTTGATCTGTATGAGATTGTGCAGGGCTCATTATATATGAATGCAAAGCTATTTCAGTTTACAGGAACAATGGCTCCCTGATGCAATCAAATATTTCTGTCAGTGTCTTATGAGAGCTTTGTTCGCGCTGCCTTCATTTGTGGGAGCCATGTGTGAGCCTATCCAGGTGTGCTGTAACTCCTGCCTCAGGGATAAATATGTAAGCGCCGTTCTCTCCCTCTCTGTGGCTTTGGCCTATAGAAGGCTCTTCGCCCAGAGTCTCGCTAGCGCTTCATATGGGGAACGGTAATTGAAAACACATGTAGTGTAAATCGCCTCCACTGACAAACCTGTCGGAAAATTGTGTACTGGGAGTGCCTCGGCCCCCATGTGCGTGGCTCATTGACTACGCTCCTCTCTTTCCAAATTATATTTCTTTCTTTAACTTTTCTGCGCCCCCCTCCCCATCCACCTTCACACTTCATTATGTTGTGTTGTACTCGCCCCCATTGGGGGTTAAGGCTGGTTTGGAGATCTTGTATAAGGCCTGCCGTTCAGGCCCCAGCTGTAATGAAATGGTTCCTCATGTCTGCCCGGCATGGATGGTGTAGGTAATGTAACCTGACAGGCGTACTTTGTGAGGTGAAGTCTGGAGAAATGTGACGGCTTTAGCAGTTCCCAGCTCTGACACCTTCGCTCCCTTGAAACAGAAGCGGTTCTGCAGGTATTCGCCAGGATTAACACGGTACATAATTGTGCGTTGCGCACCCTGACAGAAATGCGTGTCCATAAAAATAAATATCTGTGGCGCTCTCATTGTGCAATCCATTTTCTGAATTTTCCAGCTCTGAGGGCTGTAATACTAGCACCCCGTGTTCTAATAGGAGCAGAATATGATTGAAGGGCAAAAAGATCGTCCTTCTGAGGTTGGTGTACACAGTGGTGTCTGCCATTTTGTTAATTCATGTTCTGTCTTCACTGGGAAATGGTGACATCGCTGAGGGTGAGAGAATGCAGATGCCCAGTGCAGTCAAACGGCTTCTGTCTTTTGTCTACCACCATTTTTCAAATGGCCGCTGAAACAGATTGGTTGCTTTGGGGAACTCCACTTTACCTCTCGCATCAGTCTCCTCCCAGGGCGGTGGCCATTTTCCGAGGGCCATCTTCAGCAGGTTCCACGCAGATGGCCAGGCTGCATGGAATCTGTGTTTGCACGGCGTTGGTTCCCCCAAGCCACGATGGAAGCGTTACATTGTTACGCTATTGTCCACATTCTATTCTGATGAAGACAAAATGGCTTCTAGACATTAGACTCATGTCGTTTCTGAAGTGTGCACTTATATTTTTTGTTTTCCCCTTTAAGAGATTATTAAACCATGTTTTTTTTCCCCCTGCTTTATATTGCAAGCCAAAAAATATAAGGGTCTATTCACGGGATGCGGTGAAAATCCCGAATGGGTCATAATACCGACAAGGACAAAATCCCGACATTTAAAATACCGACATTTAAAATCCCGACAAGGTCAAAATACCGACATAAAGAATGTACAGGTGAAACTGTCAACATGACTTTGGGTCGACAGGTCACGAGGTCGACATGTGTTTTTTCACAGTTTTGTGACCCGACATGTGCCGACAGGCGGTATTTCATGCCCTACCATCCACTAGGGCGTGGTGGGAGAATAAAATAGTGTGCCGAGTGCAGCGAGGCACCGTGCCCGAAGCATTGCGAGGGCCTGCGGTTCACCTCCAACTGTGTTCATGTCGACTGTCGACATTCGTGTCAAAAAACAGTGGAAAAAAAATGTCGACCTGGCGACCCAAAGTCATGTTGACCGTTTCACCTGCACATTCTATATGTTGGTATTTTGACCTGGTCTGGATTTTAAATGTTGGGATTTTGTCCTTGTCGGTATTCTGACCCATTCGGGATTTTGACAGTCGGGATTTATACCGAATCCCTATTCACTAACCCTTTGAGAGAGATAAAGTAGTATTTGTACTAAGCTTATGAGAGCGATATAGTGGACAGATATAAAGTAACAGCCAATCTGCTCCTAACTGCCATCTTACAGGCTAAGTTTGAAAAATGACAGGAGCTGGTGGGTCCTTTATCTCTCTCCACTTTTATCTCTCTCCAAGCTTCCTAAATACACCCCATATTTCCCAATCATGCCTAGACTTTTATCCCATCCTGCAATCATTACCAGCTGCTGTTTTCTGGATTTCCACACAAATTGAGATCGCCTTGTGTCTGCAACATATACCGTCCCTACCTCATCGCAACATTTCATCTCCGTAACGATGCGCCCTTCAGTCCGACACCAATTGGCTGAGGAAAAGCCTGTGTCGTCCCACACAGCCATATGTCAGCGCTGTTTGATCAAACTTGTCTGAGATCATTAACCGTTTATGAGGAAAACAGCGGCGGGTCGCTGAGTAATGGGGGCCGCGCACGTACGAGACGCGTGTCACAGTGTGATAAATAACAGGGGCACGATGGAAGTTATTCTAAAAATGAAGTTCAGAAGTAGCGGCGAGCCGGTGAAATCTATTATTTGAATCTTCTCTGCTGGATTCTTTAGGGATATTGTTGAAACAGCGGTTGGCCAGGTAACAGGACAGCAGGGGGAGAAGTTTTGGACATGAAGGCTTCATCTTATCCTATTATATGCATCAGCGGCTGTTAAAACGGTAACCCCCCCCTTCCCCCCCCCTCTCTTGCCCGCCACCCTCAAACCTCCACCTCTCGCCTCGTCCTAGGAATTGGTTTAAGTCCAGCTGCTTTTATCATCTTTATGCAGGCGGTTTCCAGAATTCCTTCATTGCTAATCCACTAACAATCCAACCCACGGAAATAAAATTGCCGGAATAATTTGAGGGATTTCACAGGGCTTCTAAGCCGGCCTATTTTTTTGTTTCTCCAATTCACATTATGACTTAACCGTGCTAGGGAAAAAATTATATGTACGCAGGAGCTGTTACTGTATTCGCGGAAAGACGGGCTTATTATAACGGGCTTTTTCCAGCTGTTCTTTTGTGTCGGCGAAGAGACAAAACTTATTATCTGTCCTAGAAAATAGGTGATCAGAACTGTCTTCGTTTGAAGCAGCGGTGCTCGTTAATCGGGAAATCTATGCAGGCTTAATAACTTAAATACTTTTTAGCCTCAGATTTTTATTTCTGAGCGTCGCGTATCTCACAGAAAATGTCCAAGTCGTCAGTTATTATGTCAACATGCACAAGGTATTGACAAAAGGTCGTCACGTGGAAAGATCTCCATGGGTTTTTCACGTTTTTTGTGTGTCAATGTCGACTCCTGAGCATGTAGACCCACAATTATTGTACCATGTCCCCTCGCACGGCTCGATTTGTACTGTTATCAATCAGAGTACACGTAAAGTTTGGAGAAAAATAAAATAAAAAAATCCTAAACACATGAGTTCTTCACGTTTTTGGTTTCAGTGTTGACACCTGCTGACATGGTACCCCCGAGCAGTGTAGTGCTGCACTCAACACACTTTACCGATCCCAATCGGAGTCCACGGCGTAGATGTTAAAATACGAAAAAGTCCTAAAAATTAAAGAGAAAAAAATCGTGAAAAACCATGTTTACTTTTTTATGTATCGACCTTTTGTTAAGATCTACCCGGTGTATGTCGACGGTTTGTCAATGTTCACCTTTTTGCTTGTCAACCTAGATGGTGTAGACATATCACCCGGAACCCTTTAGGGAAGACATGCAAAGAACAGGACCTCTTTAAAAAAGAGGGTGCAGGATCACCAGCTTTGATTAGCGAATGAACGAGAATCAGACCCAGAGTTCCCAACTTGCAGGGTATAGGTTTAGGGCCTTATTCTGGCTCACTCACAAAAGCAAATTCTTTCTCTAATGGACAAAACAATGCTGCACTGCGGGGAGGGCAGATGTAACATGTGCAGAGAGAATTAGATTTGGGTGAGTTATTTTGTTTCTGTGCAGGGAAAATACTGGCTGCTTTATTCTTACGCTGCAATATAGATATCACTTTGACGTGCAAACCCCACCCATATCTAACTCTCTCTGCACTTGTTACATCTGCCCCACCTGCAGTGCACATTATTTCCGGTATGTCCTTGGCGAACACCCCTCTATGAGCCAACTCGCCAGGCATTGAAAGGACATTCATTAAACTTTGCAATTCTCATGTTCTGGATGAAACCTACTTTAGAAAAAAACATATTTTATTTCTTTCCATTTTTCTGCAAATGTCAAACTTCAAGTGAGTGTGTTGGCTGGAAAAGCTCTCCGGAAACCTTAATACATTCTCCCAGCTGACAGCTGCTCCACATAGCTCCTAGTATTTGGTGACAGGTATCTGAAAGGTCACTAGAAGTGATTGAGCAGGGTCCTCCGCTCCTTGGTCATCCTGCATTATATTCTCCACCAGTAATATACTGCTGAAACTCAACTTAGAACACTCAGCAGTCGTTAAGTTCCGCAGAATTTATACAAATGTTCCGCCTGGCCTTGTCCGCAGTTTGGTGTGCGTTGTGTAGAGAGAGTCGTTCTCCGTGATAATGGGTGTGTTGACTTTAAAGGTGTCGTATTGGCGCCTTGATCCCAAAATAGTATTCATTTGTATTCGACCTTCTTTTTTTAAGCTTCTTGTATTCCCTTTGATTTTTCAATGTACTTTTTTAAACTTTTTTTATTTTGCTTTTATGTTTTTGCAATACTGTATTGAATTTACATTGTGCGTTATGGCAGTCGCCAGAAACGTAATAAGTCCTGATAGTCAAAACTAGTGCCGGTTTTTGGTATGGTTAATTGGCCAATAAGAAGCCTACGTGTGGTTGTGTTGTGAGTTTTCTACATGTGAACTGCGGTTCTTATAAGGTCCTGGTTGATGGGGAATTCCGCCAATTCTTATTCTGTATGTGCCAGCAGTTCTGGCACATGTATTCTTACAGGCCCCAGCACACCCAAACAGGCTTGAGGTCCATTTTATGCTATGTTTGTTCACCTGATTCAACTTTTTCTTTACCGTGGATGCTGTTTTTATAGGGATTTCAGTCCTGGGTTGAAACTGCCTCATGGCAAGAAGATGCCATCTTATCGGCATCCATATTTGTCTACCCTCCATAGAGAATTTGAAAAGGAGATAATGTTTTGTAGTAGAACAACTATGAAATAACACATGTACAGTGTAATTAATAGTACTTGCTATTTTAAGGGGGGGGGGGGGAATTCTGTGGAATTGCTGCTTTAATATTAGCGCCTATCCTTTCTCTGCCTCTGCACCATGTTTAGTTCCTGTCAGGTTACACTGCTTGAATTGTGTTTGAGGATCTCTTCAGGGATAACTGCTTAACAATAGTAAGCAATCCGATCAATGGACTATTAATTAGCAACATACGCAACCTTTTACAGCCTAAACCTCAGATATCTACACCTGGAAATCAATGGACTGTGAAATCCATCGGAGGACCTGAGGGGTCATTTTATACCAGTTAGCAACAACATATTACTGCACGTGGGGTCCTCCAACCTTTTAACGGGTTGTATATTGTTTTATATTCAGAAATGAAAACATCGCCTCAGTAAAATTCTACCTCGTGCCTCCTTGCTTCAAATATTATACCTCGTGCCTCCTTGCTTCAAATATTATACCTCGTGCCTCCCTGCTTCAAAATTTCTACCTCGTGCCTCCCTGCTTCAAAATTTCTACCTCGTGCCTCCCTGCTTCAAAAATTCTACCTCGTGCCTCCCTGCTTCAAAAATTCTACCTCGTGCCTCCCTGCTTCAAAAATTCTACCTCGTGCCTCCCTGCTTCAAAAATTCTACCTTGCGCCTCCTTGCGTCCAAAATTCTACCTTGCGTCTAAAATTCTACCTCATGCCTCCTTGCGTCCAAAATTCTACCTCGTGCCTCCTTGCGTCCAAAATTCTACCTCGTGCCTCCTTGCGTCCAAAATTCTACCTCGTGCCTCCTTGCGTCCAAAATTCTACCTCGTGCCTCCTTGCTTCCAAAATTCTACCTCGTGCCTCCTTGCGTCCAAAATTCTACCTCGTGCCTCCTTGCGTCCAAAATTCTACCTCGTGCCTCCTTGCGTCCAAAATTCTACCTCGTGCCTCCTTGCTTTCAAAATTCTTCCTCGTGCCTCCTTGCTTCTAAAAAAATCTTCCTCGTGCCTCCTTGCTTCTAAAAAATTCTACCTCGTGCCTCCTTTCTTCAACATTCTTCCTTGTGCCTCCTTGCTTCAAAAATTCTACCTTGCTCCAACATTCTTTCCTATGCTTCTTGGACAACCCACGTGCTACACAAATCCTCTATATAACCCCCACTTTCCATAAAATGCCCCAACTTGCCACTCAGACCCCACATCTCCCCTCCCATTAACTATTCTACAGCTTGAAAAATATATCAGCTGGAGCCCTCAGGAGAAGGCGCGGGGGAAGCAACCTGTGGTGCAAAATAAAACTGCTCTCCCTGTTCTCCGACTGAATATTACACCCGGTCCCCCTGTGCTGTGTGGATGAGGTCATATTATTTTGTGCTTAAAATAAAACCGATCAATCAGACGGGGAGCGTGGATCCAGGGCTCTCAATGGGCGGCTGGCCCTCTGCTGCCCACCACCGGCTTAAGTCTAAGCCTGTGATGACAAAGTGCACGTTCTATGAAACAAGGGTAGCGGGTCTTCGTCAGTGAATGGTCTGGGGAATGTTGGAGAGCTCAGAAGTGGAAGGGTTACTGGTAAAAATATAAATACAAACCTGTGTTCTCGATGGGTTCACTCATATTGTGCCAGCTGTATCAAGCTTCAAAAAGTGATGAAGTGGAGAGCGATAAACAGCCAGCCAATCAGCTCCTACCTGTCGTTTTTCAAACCCAGCCTGTAACACTACAGGTCGGAGCTGATTGGCTGGCGGTTTATCACTCTCCATTTTATCACTTTTTGAAGTTTGTTACACCTGCCGCAGTTTGCACTAACCGCATTTTAGTGCAGGGAAAAATGTTCCATGCCCTAATTTATAAATGTGCATATTGCACCCCCATAATAGTTTTTGCCGTCCGACTTTAGCACCCAAAAAAAAAAAAAACATTTATGTTTTTTTGTTTCCTCCTGCAACAAAAGGACACCACTGAAAATCAGATATATTATTTATAGCCAAAAGTTTCTATGTTATAAACCGCTACTAACTAATCCCCACTTCTTATACATTGTCCTCCTCAGTCTCATTGCCCCCCTACCCCTTCTCTGTCCCCTATTCAGCCCTGCACACGATTATACCCTGCAGAAGCCGTCCCCCAGGTGCCGCTGGTTAGCCTCCATGTAATATGCATTAGTATCGGAGCGCTCAGCCAGCGAAGGCAGGGGCCCTACTGATATCTGTTTTTACAAACAACATTTTAAATTCTAAGCATAAACCCCCAGCACTTCTGTGTATTCTCCTCGCGCCCTACATATTGGTTTTTATAAGTTTGTCGGAGCAGACTGCAGAAAATGTCACATTAAAAGTCATGACCATGGTGGGCACACTTAGAATTCAGCAAAGCAATGTTTAATGGTTACACAAAGCCCAGCAGGCAGTGGGGATACACTTCAGAACCCTGCCTGTCAATGAGAAGCAGTCAGACGCTCCTATTAGAATTGTACAGAGAACGAGAGAGCTCTCAGACGTTCCTGTGTTCTGCCAGTCGCCTATTTCTGCCTGGCGCTATCTTTTTATGTTGTCGCTCTCCTGCAGACGGTGACGGTCATTAACGGAACACTGTGCTAACGTGGGGCTTATTTACGTCGCGTCCCGGCGCATCTGATCTTGTAAACGTTCCGATATTTAAAAGGTGCTTTTGTTAGGAAGAACTAGCCGCGCAAAAACATTGCCCTTTTAAATATTGCGCATGGACACAAGCGGAAAATGTACCTCTGAAATCTGCGCCCTCAGTGGGTGTGGACAGGCGGGAAAGTAAAATAAACCTCACCATTGTCTTCTGAAGATATTACTCATTTATTCTATATAAAAGGCTACAGACAGCTGCCGCTTACATTGCGGTTATGATGTTTTGTCATTTTGACAAGTTGGAAACTAGTCTCTGATATTACTCTTGAGAGTGAGGGAATGTGACTTTAGTGTTCATTCTAGCACCCGCCATCTTTGAAAACCCATGCAGTTCCTCTTTCCTGCCTGGGGTGTCGCTGTCTGCTGTGGTGTTTCTGGCACAGCAGACAGCGACACCCCAGGCATGTCCAAACTGCAGCCCTCAAGCTGTTGTGAAACTACACATCCCAGCATGCCTTGCCATAGTTTTAGCATTCCCTAACAGCAAAACGGTGGCAAGGCATTATGGGACTTGTAGTTTCACAACAGCTGGAGGGCCAAGGTTTGAATATGCCTGCTTTATTGATCTGGTGACCCTGGCCAAACTATTGCTCCCGAAAGGCTGCCATCTTGTGCTGTGAGTCTATAGCCGTGTACACACTAGACTGTATCATCTGTGAATGATCCTTAACGATTTCCATTGAACTTCCGGGCAAACAAATGGTGCGTAACCGTAAATAATGTCAAAAACTATATCGTTCAGTGACGTCATCCTGCCACGCCTCCTAGCATGCAGGTACAGAGGGGGGGGGGGGGTTGTTAACGACCAGCAAGGCCACGCATTGTTAACGATACTGTACATAAAATGACTAATACCGTTAGTAATATCGCTTAGTGTGTATGGGACTTATGCACCGCCGCAGAGAAATCATCTGTTCACCTCAGCAAATCGAACAGCACAAAGGTTCCACAGGAGAATTTGTGCGGTGTTTGTTTTGAACTTCGTCAGTTACTGTTACCTTTATTACCCCCCCCCCCACCCCCAACATAATTGGCAGTACTCCCTTTCTAAAGGATGCCTCCTTATGTGCTGAAAATCCTCTCATAACAAAAAAAAAAGGACCTTTTTCGTTGAGTTTCAGGCCTGGCACATGCATAACGAAATGTCAGGAAAAAGCTGTGAAGGACGACGGAGCTGTCTGAGTCACATCTCTCCGGGTTGTTTATTGGGGTCACCTCGAACCCTGAATTTATATTCTCTCCGTAACTCATCTCTTATTCCGCACATGCCAGTTCTGTAAAAGCTGCCGCAGCTTCCCCCCGGTCCAAGGGCACGGAGCTAGTGCCGTCTCAGCGAAGCCGCTTTGTCTTTCCAGATAAGGCCTCTAATGTGTGTTTCTGAGTTATTATTCTTATATTTCACGGTGAGCTGACTGAGCCTGTGCAAGGACTGTCTGCAGAAAGCCGTCTATTTGTCTGTTTCCTCGTCCTTCGTTTTTGCTGGGGTCGCTGTCTAACTTCAACTGAAGTTCGAGAATGTTTGTGCGTCGTCGCGGACTCTCGGCGCTGCGTTCTGCGCTCATCGTTAAAGTTTTATTATTCAGTCTTCAGTGGGCATCTGAGGTAAACGGGGAAATAATCCATTCAGTTCCGATGCCATCTCAAGAGCCATTGGTTGCGGGGGGGATCGAGTGATTGGTGTAAGGGGGGGCTCACACCTGCACCACCTTCAGAATGAGCATATAATGACGCACAATATCGTTTTCCTGTCTTTAATAGAGACTTTTATAAGCAATTAAAATCTGCACAGCGTTACATGCTTGAATTATTGATTTTAAAGGTTTGCTTGTTTCCCCTCTGTTTTTTAATGCCAGACTATAATTGCCATGTGAGGCTTGGCGGAAGAGAGGGGGTAGATGGAGAGGTTGGTGCCAGCTGCTAGCATGGTTCCAAGCTCCAAGTAGTCCACACCTAAAATTTCAAGAGAGATAAAACAGACAATATGGGCCTTATTCTTGTGCACATGCAGCCCGCAGGGATGGCCTCCTGGCAAGCCGCTATTGTGAACCACACTACTAGGTGTGAGCGGGACAGCCGACATGTAATTCGCCATGCCTGCTCGCACTCTGTGTCTGCACATTCACAGAAATGCACCTGCATAGATGCAAAATATCTGTCCCCCATGAACGCACGGGGGGGAATAATTAAATTAGAATAACCCCCTATGTCTTGGAACAAAGGAGAAAGTTTTTTCTTTTCTTTATTGTTTTTTTTTTTTCCTTATATATTTGTATTCGTCCTGTTTCAAGAAAGAAAAGTATAGTTCGGGATGCCAGCGTTTGTATTCTGACCTCAGAATATCACTGTGTGATCTAGTGTAACATCTTATTCTAAATGGGTTTATCAAGTGCGAAATTCATCTCATTACATTGAATAATGATCTCATATAACCATTTAGAATTAGACATTACCCTTAATAGACTTTCTATATATTTCAGATTAATTTATTTCATACTTGTTGACTTTTTTTTTACCAGGTTTGCCCGGTAGATGTCGTAGGGGTAGGCCCAGATGGGAGGAGCAATGGGTGTGGCTTGAGTACCGGCATGTTGTGAATGTCGATATGTCACCTACAATATCCCGCCAATGACCCTTAGTAAGCGGAGTTAAGCTAGCCATACATCAGAACGATTCTAGGCCCGAACACAAGATTTTGGCATATCGTACCATCGATTGTGTGCACATCGTGAGGTATTTCAGTATGATGACGATGATCTTGTGCTGGACATATGATCAGTTGGGATGGGTTGTGGTCGAAAGCTGATCGTTAGTGTTTTTTTTAGAACATATGATCGATCTGCCGATCATACGATCTGCATAGTATGCAGGTCCTTCTAATGTCCGGCCAGTTTGATGACCGATCATTACTGATTGATTGCTTTGGTCTGTAAGACACTTGCGCTGTTTGAATTCAGGATTCTGTTTGAATTCTGCCAACTTTACTTATTTTGTAAACATGTTATCTGTATTTTATTTCAAATCTGTGTTCTCCATTCCTCCCTTTTTACTATATTGTGTCTTCAATTGTGTCTTAGGGGTGTACCATTTACTTCCCGGCTAAACTGTGCGTAATCTCTGTATTTAATAATAAAGTCTTTCATTTGGGGAGGTAAATGGCAAAAATGTATCGGTCCTAATTCGCAACTGCACGCAAATGGGTCCGCACTGTGTACTTGGAAATGCAGAGCCGAGATTCGAGAGAGTTGGTCGTTTTCCAGTGCCACAATAACCCGACTCAGTGGAGAAGGGTCTTGGAAAAATAACGCACACAATCGGTCAGCAAAACTGACTTACACGCGACTCTGCCCCAAGTTGCCTACTTATACTTTTGCTAACACCGTAAGAGTCCGACCAATCAAAACCCAAATATGTACAGAGCAGTCCAGTGTTTGACCAACTTTCCTGTTCTCGAACGTGGCAGATTTGTGTATAGATTCCTAGCTCACAGCATCAGTCTGGTTGCTGCAGTACACGGGCGACTGATGATCTTATATCTTGTTGGTTGTTTTGTGTTACTACTCACATAATTTCTGGTGCTATTTTTAATTTTAATTAAGCATTATTCAGTTCTGGCTGGCTAATGTGGGTTCAGCGTCCTAGCGGCTTGTTGAGAAAAAAGATGTTAGTTGGTGGAATAATGCATCCTGTGGCGACTGATCATCATTTCTCAGTGCTGACCTTTACAGATACAGCTCCACATGGGCACCTACATAGATCATTCCTTCCGTCTAATCATGCATACAAAGCTATTTTTCCAGGGCTGTAATTACAGCGCATAGAGAAGAAAGGGAAGAGGGGGGGGATAGCGCTCAGTAACGAGCGCGCAGAAGACCACCTAGGACTATGAGTAGGAGAAGGAGGGCGAGAAAACTGCAGAGACTCAACAGGCCAAAGTCTGGGGATATAGAGAACTGTAGGGGGTGTATAGTTTGGAGGTTCCCAAACTTTTTGGAATCAAGACTCACTAGAGTGTCAGACATGTTTTTTTTTTTAATGGCACCCCTATGAAAAAAAGAATCTTATTGAGACAATTATAAAAAATAAAAAACAGTAAATTGTATTCTTCATCATTCAAACATATTTCATTATTGTCAGGGGGGGCGAAAGGGGGGGTTAGAACTGTAGGGGGGGAGGTTAGAACTGTAGGGGAAGGGGGCAGAAGGGGCGATCGCTGTAGGGGAAGGGGGCAGAATAAGTGAGAGCTGCAGGGGAAGGAGGCAGCAGGGGGTGAGAGCTCTGCAGGGGAAGGGGCGATCGCTGCAGAGGAAAGGATGCATACATGTTACAGATATTCCTGATCTGTTTGGTAAAAGAAGTTGCACAGTGTGTACCCAGCATGGCACTGCCCCCTTGCTGAGCATTGCCGGTTACTACTGCCCATAAGGGAACATTTTATCCCATATGACCTTTAGAAGATACAGAAGCGTAAGTAGTAGTCCTTATTTCCGGATCTTCTCACCAGATGCAGATTACTGAGTTCCCTATAATAACAGCTTAGCGATGAGAATGAGCCGCGCAGCATAGAGTGTGTTTGGTTATTTTACATCGGCTAATTAATCTCTATAAAACAGAGCTGAGGGTTTTTTCTCTTTGTTGGCGCAAACCGCTCCTCCTCCCCCCCCCCCCCCCCCCCCTATATATTCTGAAATAATCCTCTTGGAAAGGTTAATTACACTGACACCAGCAGGAGGAAAAGGAAAAGCTGATTTAATTTTTCCACAGTCTTTTACAGTAAATGTCCCAACTCATGTTGTGACCTTATTTAGGTGCTTGGTGCCCAGTTACATCTCATTATGTGCGAGCCTGGGAAGGATGAGGTCAGAGTAGTCCGTGTTCTGACCACACGCATCCCATCCGTATATATCATTCTGGCATCCATGAACCTTTCGAAACCCATACAGTGTCGCTCTCTGCCATGTTGTTTCTAGCACAGTCTGGTCTGCATCTCAGCACTGGGATACAGACCAGACTGTGCTAGAATCACAGCAGCATAAAGCGACACCCCAGGCTGAAAAAAGGAACTGCGTGGGTTTTGAAAGGTGGGGTGCTAAAATGAACACAACTCTCCCCGAGGCCTTCTGGGTAAGGGCTACAAAGTTCCCCCTCATCTAGTCAGGAGTCACACACACCATTCTGATTTTTTTTTTATGTACTATTTCTTTGCAAACAAGAGTGTGGGTGAGCTTTTATAGTCTCCTTTGCAGTACCAGAAGTAGATACAAGGAGATGTGGTTTGTAATGTCAACATTCAGAATGTCGACACCAGGATGACCACATGGTCTGAATATCAAGATGCACATACTGTGTCGGCATGCCGATGTAGTGATTTTACATGTTGAGTTATGAATGTTGACCACTCCGCCAAGTTCAGACTATACCGACACAACGACTACATACCTTATATGTATATAATGTACAGGCTGCCTTCATGGCGAATACAACTTTACATAACCGAACAAACAAAATGTCCACCACTGCTGCTCAGCCAATCAAATGCGTTCTCTCCAGATATGTCATTTCTCAGCGTAAGGTATTTCTTGCACCGCTATTAGAATAACGATGCCACCAGCAGGCTATAATGAAGTCCAATATCTTTATCCCAGACAGGTAATTTCTTATTATGGTTCCCAGCAGTCGGTGGACACGTGTGTCAGCAGATTCTTTGTTTAGGAACACTACTTATTTAACGGCATAGTTTACCTTCGTGGGGAATCAGCCCCCTCCCTGCCGCTATGGATATAAATCCTTATCTGTAATCCGAATAATTCCCTTTGTGTCACTCCCGTCCGTTTCGGCTCCCGGTCTCTCCTGAACAGATTACTGCTGCCTTTCTTTCACCTTGTAGATCTGTATCTCAAATTGCATTTTTTTTTGGTTACCTTATTCCTTTTTTCGTCAGCTCTTACTGTTATCACTCATTTCAAAGAGCCGCGTTGCATGTAAGCCGTACACACCGCGTTGTGTGGCGAGGCATATCTGTAACACGTATCTGCTCGCAAAATATTCTAAACTGATTTAGTTATGTAAATGAGAAAATGGCCGTTCTTCGCTGTATTTAATGCGCATTAACGGTCAAGCGCCATGCACACTAAGCGACATAAACCGTATCGCTTATTTTTGCCCTACTGGGCGATAGCGTTTTATAATATCGCTCCGCGTGCGCGCTCCTTCGCATTGTTAACGACGCCCCAAACAATATAGCACATCCCGGTCAAACGAGATATAGCGCCACCACACTGAACGATATCATTCAGTGTGGAAGCGCTGTATTGTTAGACCGGGAGCTCAGACGATATCGTTAACTAGATTGCTCCCGGAGCGTATCGCCTAGTGAGGTATGGATCATTCGGTCACCAGCAAGTAGGGTGAGGAGCGTTAGGTGGACACCACCAGGTTGACATGAGTTTAGGTCGACATGGGTAAGGTCGCCAGTGAAAAAGTTGACACGAGGTGTTTTTTTTTTTTTTTTCACCCGAATGTCGACCCAGTCAACATAAACACTAAAACGTAGCACTGCATCCCCTTGCCATGCTTCGGGCACTAATTTTATTCTCCCACGATGCCCTAGTTCAGTGGTAGCCAACCCTAGCCCTCGAGAGCTACCAACAGTGCACATGTTCCAGACAACCTAGCTGCTGCACAGCTGCACTCATTAATCACTGACACACTTTAAAAGATCCACAGATGGAGCTAATTAGCTCACTTGTGATTCTGTGAGGAGACCTGCAAAACATGCACTGTTGGTAGCTCTCGAGGACTAGGGTTGGCTACCCCAGATCTAGTTGATGGTAGGACATGAAATACCGCCTGTCGGCTCTAAAAACAGTAAAAAATAAATAAAAACATGTCGACTTTTTGACTGTTGACCTTCCCCATGTCGACCTAATGACCCTGTCTACCTAACCCGTGTCGACCATCCTGCATGTCGACCTACCTGCATGTGGACATAGTGGTGTCGACCGAATGCTTGTTGACTTACTTGGTGGTGACCCAATGACCCTGTCTAGTGTGTGTGGTTACAGAACATGAAATATACAATGTTTGGACAGAAAAAAAAACCAATAAGTATGTTGACCGTTGTCATGACGATCATTTGTACTCGTCAACATTACCCATTGTCCACCTGTGTGTGTCTTTAGTATCTGTCAAACGTTTGTGCCCTTAACACGGTCAACCTCCTATACCACACCCGGTACTATCAACCCTGGTCTCCACTGTTCATACAGATGTGTCTACGTACATGTAGCCGCTTGCGCTTTAAACAACCTTTCTAGTCCAGGGTTGCCTACCTGACCCTCTCCGTGAGGGAGAAAATGCTCTGTTCCTGGACTTCCCTGATAATGTATAATTGCCATCACCTGTGGTGAAACACCTTCCTTATCCATTACCCAACTCACCACAGGTGATGGCAATCATACAGTACCAGGGAAGTCCAGGAACAGAGCATTTTCTCCCTCATGGAGAGGGTCAGGTAGGCAACCCTGTTCTAGTTGCACCACGGCATGATTCGGTAGCGCAGAGTGTCTTTGCGTGCAAAGTTTTCCATTACAATGCGTCTCATTCGATACGCGGTGTGAATAAGACGCACAAGCTGATTAAAACGAAAGCGGCATACTTTTGTTCTGTGTCTGCATTCAAAATGCTACCAGTAAAACATTGTAAACCTAGCATTTCTTATGTAGGTACAGCCCTGTTCACACACAGAATTAGGTACTTGTTTCCTAGCATGGCGCCCATCGCATACCATGCCATAAGGTATGTGATGCGATATTCGGGTAAATGACCCTGATTGTACAATTAAATATCGCATGCCAGCAAATGGCATGCGATGCAATGCGATTTTTAATTGTACAACCCTAATGGGTGTTTACAATGGTAAATGCACTCCCATTGTCCACGCCACTCCCACTATCAATGCCAACCCGAAGCATGGCGAGCGCAGCGGCACGCTCCCTCCGACCTTTTCATATCCCCACTATCCACATCGGCGTGGAGTTGATTTTAGATAGTGTTTCGAGCGCAGCGAGGGGCCGCAGAATACATGTTAAGTAATTTGCGTCCCCTCACGGGGCTCGCTGCGCTCACCACGCTTCGGGCTTGGTAGCTCGCTGCACTCGCCACACTATCTAGAATCAACTCCACGCCAATGTGGATAGTGGTATGAAAAGGACGGAGGACGCGTACCGCTGCGCTCGCCACGCTTCCGGTTGGCATTGATAGTGGGGGTGGCATTGACAATGGGGGTGCATTTAACATTGTAAGCACCCATCAGGGTGCTTGTACAATTAAAGATCGCATCGCTTACAATCAGATCGCATCGCATGCCGCTATATTGCATGTACGATGGAAATCGGGGGCGCCGTGCTAGGAAACAAGTACCCAGAATTATAAGCATGCCGCTTATCATTTTGATCAGCAGAAGCTGTCTGTGTGTCCTACTCGCACCTTTTTTGTGATAAGATTAGCGGTGGCTTCTCCACTCTATCGGTTCCCCATACCGCTACTGCACATTCGCTTCAGCGATGGTCTACCGGTAAGTATTGCAAGATGCCGTGACTTACTCCATCATACCGTCCCATTCAAAGCCGCCTACAGAAATAAGTCTGAGGTAAAATGAGGTGCCGCTAATTAGACCTAATTAGAGTTGGTCTTCACACTTGTCCTTCATTCTGTAATTTGACTCCCATCTAGTGCTGCATAGTTCTGCAGCATCTTACCAGCACGCCATGGAGGCGATTTCCAGCAGTAGCCTTCTGGGTTTTACGTGTAACACATTATTTCAGTATTGTACCGGTTTATTGTATAGTTTGGGCACAAGCTGTTGCTGAAGCTAGAAAACTGGAAGCGTTCGGTCATACGTAACGGAGCCAGTTTGTCCTATAGGTTGCTTCCCCACTTTTAAACCAGGACCTTTCCACTCTGTGTCCACTAGGTGGCGCACACTGCGGATCCTGTCAGCGTTGCCGAGCATTTGTTTTCTCAGTAGTTAAAACATCATTTTCCACTGAGGTGGGTTTTTTTTTTTTTTTCCCTGCAGCCAATTGTTTTGTGTTTCTTCTCCCTTTTTTTTTTCTAGGGCCTTTCAGTAAAAAGTGATTTATGTCTTTTATATATTTGCTGTGCGCATGTAGCGGTGCTGTGCGTGTCAGATATTGGAGACACACATTGCCTGTCAGGCTATATCTACGTATCCAGGCTGACACCTTGTGCATCTCTCTACTTTTCTGATTTACTGTTGTCAAATCCGTATTTGCAGAGCGTTTATTGCTAGTGCGCCTGTATTGTGTAGCTGCGCACAGTAACCGATAATAAGGTGCCTGGAATTAACCCGCCATGTTGGGGGTGGCAAAGTGCCGGACGAAGAGCCGCTAATTAAATTATATTCTTTAGAATGTAAGCTTGCACGAGCAGGGCCCTCTCCCCTCATGTGCCTTTCTTAGTATATATACATCTCTCCCACCCTAATGCTTGCTTCAGTGTCCTGTCCCCTGATGCAACTATCCTTATTTACCACGTAGTTGTCCTAAATTGTATTTCGTTATCTACTTTTAATCTTTTGTGTATTGCTAGGCGCTGCAGAACCTTTGTGGCGCCATATAAACGATGATGATAATAATAAATTACCCCTATGGGGGAGATTTATTCAGGCCTTTTAACGAGGATACATGGATGTGTGTTGCCCCTAGCAAGTAATCCGATTATGGTTCTCATTTTCTAAAATGTACTTAATAAATGATAGGTAGTGTGGCAGAGACAACATAGTTCCACATTAAGTGAATGTGGAACGACAGGATCATGACTTAGATCTGCAGCAACAGGTCTGATTTGGTCCAGTCCAGGTTTTCCTAAAAGATCAGATACTCTGTACTTGTATTCTCCCACCACTATGGATGGTAGGGCGTGAAATACCGCCTGTCGGCACGTCAGCTCAAAAAACTGTGAAAAACCCCATGTCGACCTTCCTGCATGCCAACCTAGACACATGTCGACCTAAATGCATGTCGACGTAATGGTGTTGAACTAATGACTGTCAATCAACTTGGCGGTGACCCATTGACTGTATCCCCCCCCCCCCCAAAAGATCATTGAGTATTGCTCTGTATTCATCAGTTACCACTCTCTGCAATAAATGCAGCTTACAATTTTATTTTTGAATGTATTTTTATAAAGATCCCATTTAGAATTCAGTCTTCTTAAAAAAAAATAAAAAAAATTCCAATACAAACCATTCCTAACGGACGGAGACCAGATGCAAATATCCTGGCTTGGAAATCTATAGAAATAAAAAATATTTCAGTTCGTTGGCACCCTCTCCGATATAAGCGGGCGCGACACCGATGCCAAGACTTTAAATGACCTTTTTTTTATTTTGTTCCCCGGCAAGCTCAGCCAAGCTTGTACATACAAAATCAGATAAAGTTTAAGAGGCTTGCCCTGAAGAATTGTAATCGGCGATGCAGGTTGTGTTGTTTAACAAGTGTTTTTAAAACCGTTTATTAGATTATGGCAGAGTGGCTGAAATTGCAGGCCTCACACAGCCTTTCCTCCGAGACGTCCGCCCCAACGTCCAGACTCACGGCGGGGTATTTGTTGTGTACAGCTATACCGCAGCTTGGCTGTTTTAGTGTGTGCCTGGCAATCCTATTTCCAGCGTCCGTACCGCCGGATTCCTGCGGGTGCCCTGCAAAGCCGTCTCGCAGCTCCGGCTGTTGCTATAGTGAACTCAGTAGGATTTAAAGACGAGTTACATCCATTTTTTTTTTTTTTTAAGGGAAAAAAAATGTTGCCTTTTAAAATGAGGAACACATCAAGGGACTGCATTAAATGACATTTGAAATTATATGACTAACGCAGTCTTACTTTGTAGTTCAGAATGGCAGCGGTGATTTATGACGCCAATTTTTGACATTGCGAGGAACAGAAAGGTTTTGAGTTTAATGAGATTTCCCAGTAATTCCCCTGGGTTTCGCTCCTGGTATAACGTGGAAAAATATAGATATCTTCAAAACTACGGCGGGCGCTAGTTTGGGGCCAGATAAAGGAATATGGCAGGTGTGTGGTCGGGGACGTAGATGGAATCTGGCGCTCGCGTGCTCGCCGTATGACACTGCCTCGCGTGTTCTTGCGCGTGTATGTTTAACCCACGCGGCGCCGGCCCAGGTGATAGCGGCCTACGCTACCAGCATCGGCTTTGCTCAGTCGCATTAATTTCATCAGCGAATTTGGAAGTTCACTGAGCGTGATCCCTTCTCAGAAGCTGATTGTTCCTCTCTGATTAAAATGTTTCTCTCGCCCCTGCAGGCTGATAGAACGGCGCGCCGTTAGAGGGGTGAAGCCAGCCCGACGCTTGCTAGGATTGTGATCTGGGCTCGTTACAATCTCCGCTTACAATCAGCTTTAATTAATTGGGCTCCCATTTAGCTGCAGGCCGGGCACTTTTCTCTGATTAGAAGCGGGGAAGGAGAAGCAGACGGTTGGAAGAAGAAGGTTGCGGCGAGTAATTATGTCGCTTCTACTTTTCCTGTCGTCTTTCGTACGCCGTGCACTTTAAACACGCTGCCCGCTGCCTTTTAATTAGGTTTGTGTCTCCGAGGGTCCCCACTGTGGATGGTTTTACTGCTGATCAGATTATTTTCTTCTGAAAGAGTTCTAAAATGTTTACTTGCTAATCGTTATGTAAGTAGCGCGCACATATTCCGCGGCGATGCACAGATTTGGACGTCTTCGCGGCAGTGACTGCCCCTGTGAGCTTGCAGTCTATGGGGCTGATTCACACCTATCGGTGTCTTTGCGGATTGTGACATCCGTAGTACATGAATGCTCTGGGCTTTGGTCACTAAGATGAGAGTTCTATTAAAGATTGGCTGTTGCTATGGGCAACCAACCAGATTCTATGGGTTATATCTTGTAGAAGATGCTAAATAAATAAGGAGTAGATTCTAAATTGGTTGCTACCGGCAATGTCCCATCTTCAATAGAACTCTCATCTTAATATAAACTATTCTGAGTGCACAGAGAGAGAACAACATGTAAACTCCACACATGGCTCTTCTGATAGGAATCAAACTCAGAAGCTCTAGTGCTGAGAGGCAGCATGCTGACCACAACCCCACCGTGCTGCTCCAACTTGTCACTGAAAAATGTGATAGTATATTATTATCAGTTCTTGCGCAGGTTATAATGTTATACTGCGCAGGGGCCCCCAGCAGATTATAAGGCGATACCGTGCTGTATAATACATAGATGTACATGCAGCCTCCTTGCGTGTTAAACTGCCCTTCTAGTCACACCGTGGAGCGATTCGGTAGCACCGAGCGTCTGCTGGCTACTGTTTCCATTACAACGCGTCCTATTCGCAAAACCATGTGGATAAGAAGCAGAAGCAGCTTTTGCTGATTAAATAATATACAGCATGCCTATATTCTCAACCTTATTCCGGTCAGTTTACAGCCAGAAGCCGTTCGCACGGGGACTGATGTTTGGCATATGCGGGTCCGCGTGGCCATGGTGAACAGACTGTTCGATGGGTGCACGCAAAAAAGGCTGAGGCCAGGGGGGGCGGTGGCATATAGTCACGCTCCCAGCGTTTTATGGGCGTGGTAATCGGGCCGTGATGTTGGTGCTGGATAGCTGACATCACCGGATGTCAGCTGCCCGCCCACTTCCTCCCGAGGGTGCACGCAGATCTAAGTGACCTGAGAGTCACTTAGATCTGCGTGCGCGTTCCACATCATTCGATGGTCGACATCCGTTTTCAGGCCAGAATTGCATTGCAGTATGTGATCCCATCGGCGGTATGTAGTGTGGGGCACAAGCAACGTTCTCTGTTGGATTCCAGTGGAGCTTGGGCATGGGTGGTCAGACCACACTGCACAGTGCCCACTTCTGGGAGTTCCCAGTACATAGGCCACAATGGGCATTCCTCATATTGGTTCATCTGGCAACACCGCTTCACCCCTAGAAACCAATGGGGGATGCAGCTGGCAGTAGGAATGGAGGAACGCAGCAGTTATATTCTGTGGCCCCTCCTTAATACATCCTGGAGACACTTAATATTTGTGGCATGATAAACGGGCCCCTCAGCGTTGGCAATAAGCATTTATGATCCTGTTCCCCTGTTTTCCGAGTCTTAGACATAAGTATCACTGGGCGCCGGGAATAACACTGTTGGGGTTGCGGTTAGCAGTTCAGACTGCACTGAGGTCATGAGTTCAGTTCCCAGTCATGGCCGATCTGGAGTTTATATGTTCTCCCAATGTTTTGCATGCTTGCGCTTCGATTGCTGCGGTTTCCTCCCACACTCTAAAATATACTCATAGCTTAATTGGCCTTAACGTGGAAGCACCCCAGTGTGCATGTGATATAGAAAATAGATTGTGAGCTCTGGGGGCAAGTGTGAATGATGGATGTGTGAGTGCGCTGTATAAATAACTTAATAAATAAGATAAGACAGTAATAGACCCCTCTCAGTTGGATTCTGTTATTCCGTTATTAACCCCTTTGGGGAACTGAAATACGCCTGTGCTTTCCTTGCTTGCGGTCCTGGTGTGTAATTGCATGACCGCAGTAAAGGTGCGTTCCCAGCATACGCTATGCCCAGGAGATGTGTTGACGTTTTGAGGCAGTAACATTGGGCAATTAGGCATTTTTCAAATGTCATACCAGCCAGTGTGCAGGTCTCCAAGTCCCATACGGAGTCTTGGCTCCTGGGAAGAAGTGACAGTATGTGTAATACATCCCTATACTACACACAGTGGGGTTTTTAAATAAGGTTTCATTTGTGGGATGTCAGAGTGTGAGGGTTCCGGAGATGGGGGAAATTTACTAAGAATCAGAATCTAATTATTTAGCACCCGCCGCACTGTATCGATATTTGTGATACATTGAGGTGCCGTTGACGGCTGGGCATAAGATTTATCGGTACTTGTTTCCTAGCACGGAGCCCCCGATTTTGATCGAAGTGCATCTCATCGCATCGCATGCAAAATAGCGGCATGCGATGCGATTTTTAATTGTACAAGCACTCTGATGGGTGCTTACAATGTTAAATGCACCCCCATTGTCAATGCCACCCCCACTATCAATGCCAACCCGAAGCGTGGCGAGCGCAGCGGTACGCGTCCTCCGTCCTTTTCATACCCCCACCATCCACGTTGGCGTGGAGTTGACTTTAGATAGTGTGGCGAGCGCAGCGAGGGGACGCGGAACACATGTAAAGTAATCCACGTCCGACCGCGGATCGGATGTCACGCACTTGCGATTTGGGCTGATTTCATCTGATTTCTCGGCCGGATCTGCCGCAATCCGGTGAAATCGGGCCCACATCGCATAGTGTATGGGGGCCCTCAGGGGTCTGACTCAATCTCCGTTTAGCGATCAGTGACGTTTTCAGTAGAATCACTTGTGTGATCTTCAGATAAGGTTACTGAATGCTTACCTGCCTATACCTCACCCCCAGTGGAAGCAGCCATTCTGCAATGTAAGAGTGCAGCCTGTCAGCGCAATAGGAAGTGATGTCACTGCGTAGTGATGTCACTTGTATCATACAATTTCCCCAGTGATCTATGCTGTTGGTGCGATTCTTCACTGTGAATTGAATGATCATGGGCCCCATACACCGTGACATAGGGGGTGCAGGGTACATAGTATTACATTCAGTGTCATGCCTCCTTCCCTCCTGGATCGGCCCCTGGGATCTCAATGAGCTCATCTTCTGATTCCATACTGTCCTACCTGAATACTACGATCTGTAGATGAAGGACTTTTAGCATTATCTAGAATGACCCATAATTCATCTGGGGGTCGAGCTTTTTACCTTGCAGCTCTTACTCTACGGTACTCACTTCCCCGCACAGTTCCAAAGACCCCTCCACTCTAGAATCCTTCAAAAATAGACTCAAGACTTTCCTGTTTACTCAAGCATTTCCGTATTTCCTTTTAAGTATCGTTTATGAAAAGCTTTTCTGCACTTCATTCTTTCTATCTGGTAAGCGCCCTGAGTCCTATTGTAGAATAATACAATTATTATTAATATTATGGTTATATTAGTCGCAGACATGCAGAGGTGTAAGTGCGGTGATGACTGACCGTCAGTCCCCCACTGCTATTTTCAGGTAGCGTTAATGCAGGTTTTCCTTTCCAAAACAAATTTTATTCCATAAATGTACAATAATATACAATATTCAGTATTTTTTGCATATGCCTATAAAGTGTAGGATTTATAAATATCTAGGGCCTTTAACAAATATATATATTTTACGTTATGGGTCTTTGAAGTCAATACATGTTTTGGCCACAAGAGGGCAGAATTGCTCTGTTTTTTGTTGACATTGAACTTTTATTAGTTTTTAACTTCTATATATATTATGTTTGCACCTTATAGAATTGGAAATAAGTGACCTGAATGCGTGATGCATTTTGGTGTTAATTATAGACTCTTGTTTCCTCGTATGATTGAAATGCAAGCCCTTCAAATCATTTTTAATTTTTGTGCGCAAGAATGTATAAAACGCTAGTTACAGAGACAGAAAGAAGACCCGGTATACAAACCGTTTCTGATTAATTAACTTTTGTCGATAAGTAAAGAAGTACTTAAAAGTACTTAAAATGAATTGAACACATGTTCATATGGGGCATTAGGACTCTTGCTGCATTTTTGTATTTTGGCCACCAGATGGTGCAAGGACACTGCATTATAAATTTAGCTATGTGCCTAAAGAGTCTTACGCTGTTATTGATCACTGTATATAAAACAAGTATGGCTTTAAGGCCTTTTTGCAAAGGTTTTCAATAAATAGAAATGCATTTAAACAAGACTCAGCAAATAGATTATTATCTGTATTTTACAACAATGTGTCACGGCATCTGAAATGTGCAGATTGGGAATTCATGGCACTGTATATGGATTAGATACGACTAATGTTAGAAAATATTTATTAAAAAAAAAAAGCTATAGGCAATGTGTAGCACAGGCTTGATTTTTATTTATTCTTGCTAGCTGAGGGTCCCGGAGTTGCTCGGGTTTAGTTGTGCAATTTTCATTACTTGAACTTTGGCCTTCTTTTATTTTAAGCTCACCCAGTCGCCATTCCCGTGGTGTGACCGGCATACACCGGTCTGTGGTGGGCTCCCGGATCTGAGCACCGTTTTTTTATTTTTTTATTATTAAGCCCCATGTCCTCTACCCCCTTTATGTTATGCAACTTTGCCATATCTTCAGGGCCGGCTCTACCATTAGGCAGCTTTAGGCAGCTGCCTAGGGCGCTGGGACCTGAAAAGGGGGGGGGGGGCACTGAGCCGCCACTGAGTCTATCAAAAAATCAAAGATGTCTATGAGCATCCTTGTTGTACTTAACGCCGCTGGCTGCTGTGGAACTTCTAAGACCTCACCCCCATAGTTTCCCTTGAGGCATACTTCCCTACTTTTCTGCCCCCTCCTCCTTGCATTCTGTTGTGGGTTTCAAGGGGAGGCCTCCAGGGAATTCAGGGGCCTTGCCCACCTTCACGAGGACTGGGAGGACCACCTAACATTTGCCATCCCGCCATTCCGGAATGTTAGGCAGGGATGCCTAAGGGTTTTAACATTAGGTATTGGTGGCAGTATTGGGGGGGAAATAGATTGAAGTTTTGCCTAGGGTGCTGAGAAGCCTTACACCGGCCCTGCATATCTTGCTTCCCTGACCCACTTTGTGTAGTGGCCGGGCACCTTTTTTGGCCCCACGTGGGTGCAAGCGGTGTCTTACCCCCTCATTATTTTTTCAGGATTGTAAGTCATATGCGTACCACGTTTGGTGTAAATTGCTCCAGGCATTCCAGAGTAATGCTGGAACATAGATATAGGCAGAGATCACGCCAGTCCTAGGGACAACATTATCATTCCCTGGGGCCTTCTGACTGCCAAAGAACCCCCTCAACCATCACAATTTACTGACCATTGACTGAATTAGTGCTAACAGGTGTATTTGTTACAAAATCGGTCTTTGAATAAGGCCAAATAACAGGTGATAAACCGTCCTTTACTACAAGCTTATGCTGTTACTTGGGTACTGACGTATAAAGCTGGCTAATCTGAAACAATCGCATTAATGGGAAAATTCTTTATATTTATTTCTTTGCACTGCAATTTTGCATTTAGCCACCAGATGGCGCCATGATACCACAAATAGCTTGTAGCTTGTGCGCAATTAGCAGAAAAGGATTTAAACATAATTGTCAGCGTTACCTCTACTTTCTTATAAATGCACTTTTTAATGATTATTTTAATGACGTCTCGGCCACCAAACATCTGCTTTTGTTCCTTGACAACAAAAAAAAAAAACTAAAAAAATTAACTCATTAGTGCCCGACGGACCCCCATTGTCTAGCAATGTTCCTTTGCTGCGAAAGTAACAACTTGCAAGTGATTATCTGATATTAATCAATCTCCTGCAGTTTACCAAAAGCTTAAAAAGCATGCGATGGAAGCATCAATAACTCCCCCGCCGTCTGATTAGCAAGTGACATGGTGCAGAGCGCAGGGGGGGCTGCAGGCTGACACTGATCAGCGTGGTTCAGAGCATCGCTCGCAGGCCCGGCTGTGAGACAGTAATTGAGGGATAATGAAACCAGAGACCCCCCGCGCACAGACATCTATGGAGCTGAGCGCAGAGCGGGATATATCACAGGCTTGCCCTTGTGGCTTGTGTCATTTTACACCGCGGAGAAACGGGCTACAAGGTTACTCTCCAATAAGTTTCTGGTGTCTCTTCTGGAAAAATCCACCTTATTCTTACCGCTGCGCCGCCTGGCCTAGCTGCACTCCTACATCAATAATTACCTGGCCTTGCTTTAGTATAGGTATAACTCTCCCATTGTGCCACCTGTAACGGGACAGCGCCGCTGGGTGACTTCAATTGGGATAATTAATGTCTCGGAGTAAACACATAGGCCCTTATTCTGGTTCACTTGCAAAGGCAAATTCCTTCTCGAATAGACAAAACCATGTGCACTGCAGGGGGGCAGATGTAATGTGCAGAGAGAGTTAGATTTGGGTGAGTTGATTTGGTTCTGTGCAAGGAAGATACTGACTGCTTTATTTTTACACTGCAATATAGATCTCACTTTGAAGTAAAACCCCACCCAAATCTAATTCTCTCTGCACATGTTACATCTGCCCCACCTGCAGTGCACATGGTTTTGGCCATTTGAGAAGGAATTTACCTTTTGCGAGTAAACCAGAATAAGGGCCATTGTCTCTGACAGCCTGCAGATCTTTAATGGTGTCTGTCCTACTCGCACCCAAATTACTTACACCCTTGTTGCTGTCCTAATCACTCCAAAACGTTCTTGTTTCCCCTTGCCTATGTGTTTTTGTACTAGATGGTAAGCTGTTTGACGAGCAGGGCCCTCCTTTCTTCTCTGGTCTTGCATTTATCTTCCTTTCATCTTCCCCTGGATATATGTTAAGATTACACAAACCTTAGAGATGAAGTACTGATCAATGCCATGTTACAGGCTGGTACTTTATCTCTCTCCACGTTATCACTTTTTGCAGCTTAGTACATAAGGTTCAGTATGTGTCTGCGTCCAGCACCGGCAGCGGTGTTGTGATCCCTAACAGCTTAGTCATGGAATGGGTAACGGTGAGACCGGCTGGTATTGTTACCCAATGTTTGAGTAGGCACATGGATATGGCCACTTGTTCCTTAGTTACTTCGGTGCTGCATTGTGGGAAAGCTGTTGTGTGAAATGCGGTATTGCAGTGCGTGGGGGGCAGGCATAGTGCAGTATTGAGGCACAGTCACCCTTACAGTTTAAATTGTGGCGTTGCTGTGTAATGTGACAAATGTAGCGTTCAGAACTTCTTCGGGGCCAAATATTTCTAATACTGTATTTACGGTGGGCAATCCTACACTACAAAATACATACAGGTCGGTATGTGTCCTCACACAATTGGGGGGGGGGGGGGTTGCACACAATCTAAATTACCAAGAAGTACATAGGTGCTGCCTGTGACTCGCTAACTTGAACCCTGCGTGTCACCTCAGCCCCAGGTATGCTCATCATCGTTCGTAGCATACACACTGAACGATACTGTAAAAAATATCATTCGTCAAAAAAATCATATGCACCTCAAGATAGCAGTGTCAACCACTGTGTCACCATGCTGCCAAAAAAAATAAGGGTTAATAAATATTGCAGCCGTGGAAATTAAATTACAGCAAAGTATGAATGCAGAAGAGACTTAAAAGTAAAGTAAAGTAAATGTTACCGAAATCCAGTATATAAGGCTGCTCTGAATCTAAATACAAAGTAAAAATATTTTAAAACCATGCTTATAGAAAAGAGTATTAGGGGAAACTGTTATTATTACTATTATTGTTGTTGTTATTAATATTCGGCATTAATACATTTGTTTTAATATTGCCTGCTGTTCCCTTTTTTGACCACCAGATGGCACAAGGATCTGTTTGTGTCCTGTGCCCCACCCTGAGTGACTCAGGATGATGAAATCCACCTCGTGCTTCTTTTTTTTTTTCTGACAAAGCAAACTTTATTGCTACCCTTGTGGAAGACCAAACTGACATGAAATGAGAAAAAAAGTGTGTTTCTTAGCTACCTTTTATTCTTTAATGGATAAAAATTACAACGAAGAAGATCACTTGCCTTTATTTCTTCAAAGCAGTTATAACATTATTTTATCAAAGTCCTGGACTTGAAACAAACGTGTTACATAGGTGCAGACTGCAAGGAGCAGATTGTTCCTATGCAACTATATCCTTTTGTTACTTGTTCATTAAATGTGGCTTGCTAATTTTGCTTGTGGCGTCCATATACACCCTGTTATGCTTTACTTGATGTACACCTAGCATCATTACCCCTTGCAGTGTGTGATAGCCTCGCTGTGCAGGGTGGCGTCCATTTTGTGCGTCTTAATAGCAATACAATGCCACAGAACCACTTCACATGACTGCACTCATCGTCCGTGAGCGGAATGTACCAGTCATACAGGGTAGATCATACTGCAACACACGTGTTCGTCATCCCATATATGCCCTGAGTCTTGGTCACCTCCCACAGTGCAACCTTTTATAATGCAACCAAAATGGCTGCCTCATCTGGTATGCTCTTGGGTGGGATGAAAATACATGAACCTGACTGTTATGTTCGGACCCTACTCCTAGCGTTAGGACGCTGCAACCACCAGCTTTGGCCTATCTCTTCTGGGCGAAAACTATTCCACTCAGGGTAAGCCCACGTGGTGCGCCCAAGATGGCCGCCTCGTCTTGTGTCTTTTATGAGTACAATATACATCCCACGGAAGTTATTACTCAAAATGTCTGCACCAAACCTGCATTATGCCCATAGTGATCTTTAGGTTTGCTGTTAATAATTTTTGTGTGACTTTCTACTTGCTGTAACTCTACCACTTGGTACGACCCTATGCTATAAATACAAACTATATGCACAATAACAATCTTTTGCGATGTTACCGTGCGTATCGTACAGTGTGTACCCACTCTATAGCTAATGA
This sequence comes from Crinia signifera, assembly GCF_055691185.1. NCBI lineage: Eukaryota > Metazoa > Chordata > Amphibia > Anura > Myobatrachidae > Crinia > Crinia signifera. Next base: position 20,100,722 of record NC_139220.1, read on the forward strand.
TGCGATCCCCCCCCCGTCGTCTGAACATGCAGTGAAATCTGAGTATAACGGCAGAGACTGTATGTGAGATCACTCAACGATATTGTTAACATTTTCGTTCAGTGTTTTAGCGATCTATCGTTTGTTACCGATATCGTTGTATGCAACTTCAATCTGGCATTCCCAACCGCGGTCCTCAAGGCACACCAACAGGCCAGAGTTTTGTAATATCCATGCTTGAGCACAGGTGACTTGTTTAGTACCTCTGTTATTTTGATCTAACCATACCTTGAGGACTGAGGTTGGGAAGAGCCATTCTAAATCCTTTGTACAGTGTATCATGTGTTTGATGTCTCTAAATCAACTTTAAGTCCTGCAGGAGAAAAATGCTATATAAATAAAATTATTATAATTATACACTGACTATCAGAATCAAGACGGATAGCGGTAGGTATTTTTACCAGGTGTGGTATGGCGGTCCGACAAGGGGGATCCTGACAGTCAGTATCCCGATGTCGGAATCCCGACTGCCGGTGCTGCGATGGGGGGCGAGCGTAAAAAGAAGCCCCTTGCGGGCTTGCGGCACTCACCACGCCGTGGGCTCAGTGGTTCTTTTCGCTCGCCACAGATTCTATATAGTCGTAGACCCCCTCAAGGGAGAATAGTCTCTGTGGGTCGGGGCCCCCCCTGTCGGAGCACCGCCAGTCTGGATTCCGATGTCGGGATACTGTTCATCGGGATCCCCCCTTTCAGGCATTCATCCAGCTCCTGTTTTTACCCTACCCGTAACCGGACTCCTTACCCTCCTTACTGTTATCCCCCATCAGCCTGACCCCAATCCTCCTCCTAGTGCCTAACATCAAAGTCAGTACTTACATTCGCGATCTGTCGGGCCTCAGACTAACTGTACCCCGTTTGGCGCGGCTGCAGCAATACTGTGTGTAGACACATCTGTGTCAGCGAATGGGAGCTGGCTGTTTCATTGCACAAGTGCTGGTCATGTGATCTCACAGGCGTTCCAATACCCTGTAGTCTCAGTTTTGTTTATAAATGTTGCGGCTGCATCTCAATCACCTAAGCGTCTTTTGCACTATATGGCGCAAAACTCTTGGCATGACGTAGACGTAGCGCATGAGCCGGTTCTCACATTTTTGCATAATTCTTTCAACTCGCAGCACCGTTTGGCGTGGAATAACGATATACTTGCAGCGTACTGGGGGCTTCCAGTCTGGGGCTTTGTAACTGTGCGGGATACAGCGGCGGTATACATGGCGTTGCTCAGTCATACGGATCATTTCCCACTCTCTTGCCGCTTCCCACAGAGTAACGACGGATCTGGCTGAGAAATCTGCCCAAATTGGGTTTATTCGATGCCATTGTGTCTGATGCGCTGTCCCACGTGCTGGAGGATGGACCTGCATACAAAAAGATCGCTGCCTTCAAAAAGATCATCTCCTGCAATACTCTGTGCTGCTGAAAGCAGGACAATGTTACTGATTCAGCAACAGTCGCCATTTTGCTTAAATAGCGAAACAGCAACTTATTTCTCTTGTATGCTGGTGGCAGCAAGGCCCCCAAGCATGACAAGGCCCACCCTAATTGCGATCACATCGCAGAAATTGCTGCAACAGCACTGCCGCCCTGTTTCGGGTCACAACAGCTGTGTGTGTGACATCACACAGCTGCCTAGAAAACGGCCGCCACTGTCACTCAAACTGAGATTGCATCCTTCCAGGAAGCAATCGCACTTTCACGCATGACCGCTGTGGATGATGTGCATGCGCAGAATTGCAAAAACCTTCAGTTCTGCGATTTTCACCCTTCTGCGTTCGATACTGAATTAGTCCCGATGATCTAATAATCCTGAATGCAAGTAAATGCATTAAGGTACTGCAACAGCCAAAAAGCATCTCAAGCAATGCTGCGGGTTCTCTGTGCTTATTGACCGCCCTGGGACACCCAATACATTGCTGACCACCATTCAAGTGATCGGCCCCTAATTTAGAACATTTTTTATGTACTGAAGCTAAATTTGATAAAGCTTTAATTTTACGCATCAAGTCTTGTGTTATCAGTATTGAAGAGGTGGACATTGATCATTTAATCCTTGTTTGTACTTCTGTCAAACTCAAGCGCAGTGACAAACCCTCTTTTATTTATTTTTTTACTAAGGCCCGTACACACTGGGCGACTTCTGAGCTGAAAGTAGCTCAGTTCCGCCATTTCAGCTGCTTTCAGCTCAAAAGCTGTTCAGTGTGTGCGGGGCAGCATTGATCAGCGAGCGCTGATGCGCGATTCCGCATCATTCGCTGGCATGGCTGCCCATCTGCTGGTATTACCAGGAGATGAGCCATGGGTGGACAGCTTCCAATAGCATCCTGCACCTTTATAGATATATTCAATTGATGCCGGATCCATTATTCAATTCATCGGCCAAATCCTGATGTCGGATTTGGCCGATGATTGACACTCACCCGGCCGGCACTCGGACCGGGTGAGCGCGACGGTGGGAGACAGCAAGGGAGCCGGGTGAGCTGCTCTCACCCGTCTCGGTGGCGGGAATGTACAGGAGGGTGCGGGCAGCTGCGAGAGGGTGCGGGCAGCGGCGGACAGGAGGACGGCGCCGTGTAAGCTGCTGCTGCTCACCCAGCACCGTCCTCCCTGCCTCAGTCCGGCATCTTGTTATGCCGGATTGAAAATGATGGAAACACAGCAGTTTTGGCTGTGTTTCCATCAAAAGCAGGTGAATTGGCGACTCTTCAGTCAATCCACCTGCTTTTCGGCATGTCGAAACATTTCGACATGCTGGGAAAAAAAGCTAAAATTGAATACTTCAGAACCCCTTCCGATGTATTCATGTCGAAAACTGACGTCTTTTCGGCAAGACGGCAGTTTCGACACTGATTGAATATACCCCCGAGGCTCACTAGATTCCCATTCATACATTGTAAGTGAATCTAAAAAAAGAATAAACTTTTTTTTTTTTTTTTTTTTTTTAATTGGGGGCATGCGATGTTGGTTTTGCGTCTCCTTCGCTTTGGAAATTTTTGCCCGTCCAAGTGATTTTCCCAGGGGTGGATGACTTTCCATAGGAGGACGCAATGGAAAGCTTCCCACTCCGCCGCTCGCTTATCTGCTGGTAATACTAGCGGATGTGCGGCAGTGGCAGGCGATGATGCGGCAGCGCACATCAGCACTCACTGCTCATCGCTGGCTGTACACACTTAGCGTCTTTTGCAGATGAGCGGCGGTGGCTGGGGATGATGCAGGAGTGCACATCAGCGCTCATCGCTGCACCATACACACTTGGCGGCTCAAACAACAAAACCGAGCTGCTCTCAGCTCAATATCACCCAGTGTTTATGGGCCTTAAGGCCATATCGGCCCCGTAGCTGAGGCCAGTAAATTTTAATCAAGACCCTAGCCTCGTCACTTCCACAAAGCGTAGCCAATAGGTCCCCAGTTTTGGGAACTCTGGCTCTTGCCTTCCACTCCCTAACACCAAACGTCCGCAGCCTGTCAGGCGTAATACAGCTAACGGGCACTGTTAGCGTACTTTCAGAAAGAGTTTTGCGCATATGTATCGATCTCCAACCATCGGAGAAACCATCGGGTTTGCGTTCATCTCTGAATTGAGCCGATAAGAGAAGTCCTTCAATTATTTGAGAGGGAAAACTTGTTTGTAAAATTTTCGTGTAACAAACTGCTACAGGTATTAAGAAGTGAGTCATGCAATATTAATACTCAAAGTTGTCACAAACCATAATGGGTAAATATATAAACAACATCACTATTGGTTAATAGAAGCCCACAAACACTACAGTACAAGTAATATCTTGTTGCCCGTCAGTATTCACACACTGGGATATGTACGGTTATTAGTCACATGACCTATGTTGTGCAGTCAGGTGACCGCAGTAAATTTTTACCTTTTTATTTCTGGACAATTAATGTAATCCTTACAGTTCTTTTTTTCTTTTGAATACTTCTCAGCCATTGTTATCATAGGGTTATAAGACACATTGTGGCTTCTTCTTGGTTTTACAAGTGTTCAAAAAATTCTAGAACATCACCTGTAACTTTGCATTAAAAAATCTCCTCATAGAATTCTCGATTTCTTCCCCCCCAAAATTATTACATGCATTAGATTGTTCCCATCCGATTGAGTCACAATTTACCTTTGCACCAGCGCCATTTTTATTAAAATGCTTACGTTTTTTTGATAGCCAGTCATTGAATATGATATATACTATCAGCGCCTGCCTTTTGGAAACTAATTGCTGCATAATTTAAGCCACTTTTAGGTCTTTTTATTAAACTAAAAGTTTATTTTAATTCTGTGCTGCATTTCCCATTTTCAGCCACAAGGGGTGTGCAGTTGAGCTACTTTTGGCTCGGATTACTGCAGTGGCGTCAGCAAGCTTGGATTGGCCGACTTTTCGTTACCAAGGAGACCAGCCGGCCCACTTTCCACCGTGTAGCTGGGCCCCCCTCCCCATCTCCCCCGCCCTTTCCCCCACCATCCTCCTCCATGCTGATAGAAAAGCTGGAAGGCGCCATGTTTATTACATCAGCAGCACACTGCTGACCTGCAGCCTGCCCATCTGCCGTGCCTCTCTTATTACACTGCTATGTGTCACATTGCACAATGTGCTCTCATTGTCAATGAATCATTTCAGGCTGTGTTACAGGAAGGCTTTGCACATGCAAAACAAATCAAGTGGGTGCAGAGCTTTATTGTGCAATGTGAACGCAGAGCATGTTGTGCAATCTGTATTCAAACGCAGAGCTCCCACGAACGACACACAAAGTTTTACGTAGCCATTTTATACACTGCACACAAAACTTCAATAAGTTTTACGGTGACTGACGGGACTTTCTGCAGCTGTTCTTCCGTTTTGCTCCAACAATAAAACTATTTTGCACGGCACAATAAAGGCCCCATTTAAGAGTCATGCAGCGTGACCCCTCCGCGTGGAAGGGCGCCAGCAATCTGACTCGGCCATGGGATTCCCTTCAGAGATCGCCGCGCCTAATTGTCACACACGTCTTTGGTTAAAAGCGACATTGTCCATATTTTAGTGGCCCCCCCTGCTGTTATAGTCATCCAGGCCCCCGGGGCTGCCAAGTTTACACAAAGCAGATGCTTATTCCTGTCACAAATCAATTAACCTAATTTCTGCTAATGATCTGTAAACGGCCTTAAAAAAAAAGAAAGTATAAAAGGAAGAAGCTGTACTTTAAGTTATAGACAGAAAAAAAAATCGTCTGCCTGCAATTTCCTCATTTGGCCAGCAGGGGTGTGCACTTGAGCTGCTCTGCGGAGTTTTTCTATAGTTTTCCCCTGTAATGGGCCATTTTAACTGCACTCTCCATTTTGTGTTGAATGACGCAGACAATAAAAGGGATTTCACAGTAATGCTGCCCGGGGAGAGTGTGTCAGCGTGTCCTGTAATCTCTGCAGAGGACGGGGGCATGACTAATCCTGTGCCACAGGCTCATGTCACAGTGACTGCTAAAGAATAAAACTCTGTATTACACGGCCATTTAGTCCTCCCCCCCCCCCCCCCCCCCCTCACGCGGCGACTGGAAAGTTTTGTGAAATGAGATTTATTCTTCTCTCCGTATCTTACATTAACCCTTTCAGCGCCAACATTGCCCTGAGCGCTCCTCAAAATATTCGCCGCAAAATGCCCGCCCCACTCACAGCGACTGTTCTTTTAGTATAAATGAATACAAATGCAGCAGAGTCAATTGATTTTGAAGTTTAGTTAAATATTGCACCCAAAAAACAAAAAGAACAGTCGCTGGCATTTTTAAAGGCAGCGTTGGCACTCAGAGGGTGAAGAAGTTTATCCTGTAAGACATTGACAGCTGCTTTGAATTCAGTTAATCAATAGACTAAATGCAGGTTTTTTTTGTTATTTTATAGCAAGTTCAGGCCTTTTTAGCATGCGTCTGGCCTGCTAATCGTTATCTCCTTTTCAAAATCTCTCTGGAGGGTAGAAAAATATGACTGCCATACACGCACACCAAGTCACCCGGTTCCGTAAAACAGAAAGGGAAAGTAATGAAGTGATCTGGTGATCACATTAACACCGGAAGGGTGCACACAGTGCACATACCTCGGGTTTCGGCAGTTTATGGTGCAATCGGAACGTTATGTGAAAATACCTGGATTAAGCTGCTGCTCTCAGGGTAGCAGTGTGCCAGACACGGCCGTTCCAAACAGGACAGATGGCAGCCAGCTGCTTATCTCATGGGCTGTTGCGTTAACTTTCTGCCCTATCTGTGTCACTCCTGTGCCCCTCCCCTTTAGAAGGTAGGCTCTCACAAGCAGGGCCCTCTTCCCTCATGTGCTTTTTCTACCTGTATTTGAGCTATCTTCTATACTGCCTTCGAATATAAGTCACTGTGCTCTTGTTTTGCTTGTTGATTCATATACTCTGCAATAGTAAGCTGCAGATCCATTGTGGCATCGTATAAATAAAGTTCTAACAATTTCACTTTTTTTTTTTTTTTCATTTTTTGCAATAATGTCTCCTCCCTTCTCAGTGAGGCGAACGTTAATGCTGGACATTAAGCACTGATGTCACACTCGTATAGTCCCCATTCTTTACACGTTCTCACATTACAGGCCTGATTCTGGTTCACTCGCAAAAGCAATTTCTCTTTCTAATGGACAAAACCGTGCTGCACTGCAGGTGGGGCCAATGTAACCTGTGCAGAGAGAGTTGGGTTTGGGTGGGGTTTGTACTTCAAACCGATATCTATATTGCAGTGTAAAAATAAAGCAGCCAGCATTTATTCTGCACAGAAACAAACTAGCACCCAAATCTAACTCTCTGCACATGTTACATCCGCCCCACCTGCAGTGCAGTACAGTTTTGTCCACTATAGAGAGAATTTGCTTTTGCAGGCGAAGCAGAATCTGGTCCTACATGTATTACTTGTATTCGCCAAGGTGTTTATACTTCATAAGGACAAAAGACAAATCTTCCTGTGTCCCGGAGTCCCGTCCTGTGAGGTATCGGGGACTTATAGCTGCCTATGGATGTTTACTGCAGTCCTCCTAGATTACGCCAAGGTTCCCCTGTATTAGGAAGTCACCCTTCCTGTTTCCTGTGGGACCTTTGGATATTTCTGAATGACAGCTGTTCAGCATTGTTTCTGGAGTATCCCGGTTTCCTGACAGGATGAGGAACATGTGACCGTATACATTTCATGCCGACGGAGGAACAACATAACATACAACGGCATTTTACTATTCCTATGTGCTCTATAGTCCGGCCAGTGGGGAGAATACGCCTCATGCTTATTGCAGATTCTAGATTTGTCTGCTACCTTCTTTAAAATGCTAGCCAGAACCTGGTTGCTATGGGTAACTTCTCTAGTTACCTTAGGCTCATAGAAAAGCATTAGATGGTGCGGCGGTGTGATTTAACACTATATCGTAGCAACAATGAGTGCGGCTATATCTGTATGTGTGTGTGTGTGTATATCTTGGAATAAACGTTGGCGCTTTGAGGTAATTTTTGTAGAAAATGATAATTAAAAGTGTAACAAAATGCCAAAACCAATGTTTCGGGGCTAGCACTGACGTCATGTGAATTCAGCTGTCCACCCCCTCTTGATTGAACAGCCCAGCGGGTATGAAACACACATGCGCAAATACCTTACCATCGGACAAGGGTCCGAATTCACACCTGAACATACGGGTGTAAATCTGTCTAATTCTCTCTGCACAAGTTACATCTGCCCCACCTGCAGTGCACATGGTTTTGTCCATTTGAGAAGGAATTTGCCTTTGCGAATGAACCAGAATAAGTGCCATAGTGTGTTGCACAGTGGTTGGTAGTGTAACATTAATGAACAGGTCACTTTTAGTGTTTAATGAGTATATACCCAGTCTCTGTGCCACCCTGTCCCAACTAGTGAGTGGTAGCATAAGTTCATGTTGAACTTAATCCTACAAGTAAGAACTGGCTTGTGTGTGGCAGAACCTGTTCTCCGCACATCGGGCAGCACAGGTGTGCTTATTACAGGGGCGTGTGCAGCTGGGCGCATTGTACATCACAGATGGTTACTGTAAACAGAGTGGAACACTATTAGGGAAATGTGTTTACTTAGGACTTTCGCTGTTGTGGTTCCAATGCTAATGGTTCTCTCTGATCTCCAGGCAAGAAAGACGCGGACGGCGATGAGAAGAAATCCGTACAGAAGAAAAAGGCCAAAGAGCTCAAAGTGTTAGATACAAAGACGGCCCAGAATCTCTGTGAGTCCAGTTATTGTTTGATGTATCGGACGAATGACAGCGCAGTGTGTCCGCTGAGTCGCCGCAAAATCACTGGGAAATCATCCGTGTGATGATTTCATAGTGGAACAAGTTTGAATTTAAGCTCCAGACATCGTTGCGAATACACGGGGTCCAGTATCGTCTCTATAGTTCCAACACCACTAGTATCCACATGGTTTTTTTTCACTGTATTTTGAGCCGACATGTGCCGACAGGCGGTATTTTATGCCCTACCATCCACTAGGACGTGGTGTGAGAATAAAATAGTGTGCCCGAAGCATTGCGAACGATGCGAGGGGCTGCGGTTCACTTCCAACTGTGTCCATGTCGACTGTGTCGACATTCGGGTAAAAAAACTGTGAAAAAAACCATGTCGACCTAACGCATATGTCGATCTAAACCCATGTCGACCTAGACACCTGTCGACCTAGAACACTGACGACCTTGCCACCTGTTGACCCAACGGTGTCGACCTAATGACTGTCAACTTAAGTGTGGTCGATAAAATGATCCACACCCCTCCCATGATACATACCACCCAACATTATCATCCCCTGTTACAGAACTTCTCATGCAAATGGGGCCTATCGCCCACTAGGCCATGCCACTGGTGTATAAAGTTTTGGGGGCCTGTCTACATATTTTTCCCACATTCTTGTCACACAGTGGGGGCAAGGCAGCCTCACCCAATAAAGCCGGAAGGGGGCAGGTTAGGTGCAGTTGGGGAGGGGGGGGTGGGGTCCTGTAAAAGGATTTTCACTTGCTGTAGGGAATGCAAGTGATAGCCCTAAGGAACCTGCTGAGTGGACCCGGGGGGAGGGGGGGAACCCAGCAAGACACTGGGGAAGGTCATGTTCAGCAGATGGCATGAAAGTGCCTGTCTATCCGATAAGGTGACGGTATACATGGATTGTACACTTATGATGACCATATTCTGTACAACTTTTGAGACTGTTACTACTTGGAGATAGGAACCATCATTTAGGCCAGGCATGTCCAAACTGCGGCCCTCCAGCTGTTGTGATACTACACATCCCAGCATGCCTTGCCATAGTTTTAGCATTCCCTAATACAGGTACACCACCGATTTTCCGGCATGATTGGTTCCAATGCCATGCCGGATTATCGATTTTGCCGGATTACAGAAGGATTTCTAGTTTTTACTAATTTTGCACCTTCAGTACATTTCTAAAGCAATAAATAGTCATATATATGCTACAGCATAATATTAATGAATGAATAAACACAGTAGTGTATGCAAAACTGTTTATTACAGTGTACTAGGTGCTGTATAAGCAAAACGGGATATTTTGAACAACCATTAACAGTAAGTGCAGTATGAATGAAAGTCTTGCTGGGACCTTGGACGCCATATCAGCCCCACTGCTGCCTGCTGTGTCACCTGCAGCGTCCTTGGAAGCTGTACCCAGTGGCACCTGTTCATGCTGTCTTTATGTGCGGTACTTGCTGGGACCTTGGACGCCATATCAGCCCCACTGCTGCCTGCTGTGTCACCTGCGGGATCCTTGGAAGCTGTACCCAGTGGCACTTGCTCATGCTGTGTGTTCTGCCAATGTGTGGTACTTGCTTTGACCTCAGACACCATGATGCATCCTGTGTCACCTGCAGTGTCCGCGGAAGCTGTACTCACTGACACTTGCGCCTATTGCGTGTTACACCCATGCACAGAAAGTGTTCCCGATTTTAAAATAGTTCATCAACCTCTTTTAATCCAGACAATTTACAATTTTGCTTTGTCCTGATTAAAGGAGGTCTCTAAACTCCTTTATTCCGGACAAATCAAAAGTGTCCGGATTAAAAGAGGTTCCGGACAAACGGTTGCCGGAAAATCGGTGGTGTACCTGTAGCATAACTGTGGCAAGGCATGATGGGGCTTGTAGTTTCACAGCAGCTGGAGGGACATAATTTGGACATGCCTGATTTAGATGATGTGGATTATACGTCTGGGTTACTGCTGAATGTATCTGGCCTTCCAGCCTCCAGTACCCTAGACCAGTGCGGCCTCATCTAATGCACGCTGGCAGCGGCTGAACCTAGGATATCCTGAATATCTGCAAATATGCGCATGAATACATTCTCATGTGCTACACTGCGGATCTGTGAACCGCGATCCCGCCTGTTGGCCCTGCTGTGTCTGTGCTCTCCCATAGTCACACAGATAAAACAGGGTGTTTGCTAATGTGTAGCTGTGCGGGTGCCTGTACTAGCCAATACATGTAACGCTACCTGACGATGGGCAGCCCATTGCTGGACCATTGCTTCCAGTACTCCAGGTTTTAAGGATAACTATGCACAAGCACAGATGGTATAATCAAACGCAGTCACCTGTGATTAAATAATGGTTATCCTTAATACCTGACCTCTTTGGGTACCTTGAGGACAGAGGTTAGGTACCACTAGCCTAACGTAAGGCCACCACATCTTCCAAGTCACTTGTGCTGCAGTAAATGAAGTCTACACAAACCGCAGTAGATTGCTTTGGGTACATTTGCACCTCAATACCTACCAACGTTTCCGCCCTGGTTTTCACGTGGTGATAAATGGTAATATATGGCACACTCCCACTATAGAAAGCCGGATACACGACCATAATAATGCATTCCCAGTGACTGGCTTATTATTTTTTTTCTCTTGCAGCAATTTTCTTGGGTTCGTTCCGAATGCCTTATGAGGAGATTAAGAGCGTCATCCTGGAAGTGAACGAAGACGTGCTAACGGAATCTATGGTTGCGGTGAGGGAATTTTTCTGAATGTTAGAATGAATAAATGTTGCGTCTCCATCTAATCCGAGTTCATAAAACAGGAATTCGCCCCGGTGGGACGTGGAGCAGCGGCTTTGGTGAAATAACGGTTGTCTATACCTTGTTGTGTTCTAGAACCTGATCAAGCAATTGCCAGAAGCCGGCGTGCTGCAGATGCTGGCGGAATTTAAGGAGGAGTATAACGACCTGGCGGAGTCCGAGCAGTTTGGAGTTGTGGTAAGTGCCCCCAGTTTTTGAGATTTGTTTTGCACTGATTATGTTCCACCACTTGTTCTGTACAATGCACAAAAATGAAGGGTAAAAATGGATGGTCTGGGATTTGTAAGCACTTCTCCGTGAATAGAATTGGGGGAAATCTACAGTCAGGTGCATAATTATTGGGACACAATTCTCATATTTTGGGCTCCTACACCGTTCACCTGATTTGGATGTAACTACCCTCAAATTAAAGCTGAAAGTCTGCAGCTAAAGCACATCTTATTTGGTTCATTTCAAATCCATTGTGGTGTATAGCGCCCAAAATATGAGAATTGTGTCTATGTCCCAATATTTATGGGCCTGACTGTGGAGCCTACTGATAATACCGTTTAGTTTCAGTATGTAAGTTCTACTTGTCAGGAGAGGCTTGAGCAATGGTGTAACTACAGGGCGGCTAAACTGGCAAATGTCCGGGGGCCTACCGAGCTCTGGCATACAAATTCCGGTGGTTGGGTAAACCCAAAGCCAGAGCCTAGATTTCTTGATCATCTCCCATAACCATTCCAATGCTGCTGCTTGCTGGGCCTCCCTGACACCCCCTTCCCGGTTTGCTGCTTACCTGAAGCGGTTCCTCTGTTGTTGGTGTCCCTGCAAGTAGCCCCGCGGCTGCCCGTTGGTGTGTGACCACTGTAAGTGTACCTGACCAGCATCCTATACAGCTTCCACCACATCGTCTGCTGGTTCCGTTTGGCTCTGTTGGTACCTATGGTGGCCCACTTTTGAAAGTTTGCCAGTAACCCACGAGCCTCTAGTTACACCACTGCGTTTGAGTTTATGTTGTGGAAAAAATTGCACGGTAAGGGCCAGATGTGTCAAGCTTCAAAAAGTGATAAAATGGAGAGTGATAAACAACCAGCCAATCGGCTTCTACCTGTCATTTCCAAACAAAGTATGTGGCATGGCAGATAGGAGCTGATTGGCTGGTTGTTTATCACTGGGAGCAGATGCCCTGTAAGCTTGATACATCTGGCCCTTAATATGCAGTTAATACCAGCCTAGTGGTAACTACTACTCAAACAATGTGTACAAGGACCGGTTATTACTCATTTTGTGTGTGTGTTTGTCCGGTAACAGAACGGACAGTTTCATCTTCAACGCTAAACACCTGAATCTGGTTACCTTACAGTCTTCCTTATTCCGCCCCGTTTCAGATGTGCACTGTGCCCCGCCTGCAGCCGCGACTCAATGCCATCCTGTTTAAACTCAACTTTAACGAGCAAGTAGAAAACATCAAGCCTGACATTGTGTCGGTAACCGCCGCCTGCGAGGAGGTGCAAAAGAGTAAGAACTTTTCCACGCTCTTGGAGATCACGCTGCTCGTCGGGAATTTCATGAACGCCGGATCCAGGAATGCCGGTGCTTTCGGCTTCGACATCAGTTTCCTCTGCAAGGTACAAAACCTTTACCATAAACAGTTTATACATTCATTTTCCAGTTGGACACAGTGGCGGATTCCTGCTTAATGTGAGCGTTAATGACCGATATTCTGGCGACTTACAACATAAGCTGTTTAAGTAGACAGACAGCATAGGTAATCAGTGGCGCTAAGAGGGAAGTGCATTGGAGATAGCGGGTATGGATTACCCCAGGGTGGGGGGTGGATATAACTGTACCTCCACAAATGCTGTTCTGTGACTACAACCGCCAGGGAACACCCTCAGGGGCTGGCTGGCAACTTTTAGCCTGGGGGGCAAGTCCAGCGCACTGGCCCATAAGTAACGGCGTTAAATGGAGGTTTTTCGTAAATTATATGTGACAGATCTTTGGGAGGGGATGTTGGGATTCTGGGGGAAGAGTAAGAAAAACAATTCAATTGTTCTGGGTGCTAAATGTAGTTTAGGGACTTCCAGCTAACCAAGTAACTAGTTAGTGCCAGTTCCTTCCACCTGCCCCATCACTTATCCTGCAAATGTCCCGGGGGGCTGTGCAGTGTCACCTGGTACTCAGAAGCCAGTACAGCTGGCTACAAGTCATGCAGCCCTACTTACTGTCACAGCGTATGGATGATACTGTTCAGGCCTGGTACAGTCAGACACAATGGCGGCCCCAGAGAAGGGGGAAGCCACACCCACTGTCACCACCCGCCAGTGGGTGTGGCTCTCCTATTTGAATTTTGAACTGTGTTTCCGCCCCACCTCCGGAGCAGCCAATGGTCAGATATTGACCTATCACAGCTTAATCTGGGGATCACCAGGGTGGCTGCACACAGCCGCTGCTACAGGAAGTGGACCGGTGAGTAGACCAGTCTACCGCACAGCCTCATGGGGAAAGGAGTGGCGGGGTGAAAATCCTTGTCCTTTGGCGACAACCCCCCAGTGCAAATCTGTGTGTCCTGAACAATTCTTACTGTGTGTTTCCAGTTAAAAGATACCAAGTCAGCTGACCAAAAGACCACGTTGTTACACTTCCTGGTGGACACCTGCGAACAAGATTTCCCCGACGTATTAAAGTTCCCTGATGAGATGGTCCATGTAGAAAAAGCCAGCAGAGGTACGTGCAATCCTTATACCCTGTAGTAAGGTTTCTACTAGAAGACCAGGCCACCATGAGTGTGGCCTGAATTCGCTCCCGCGGCCTATGTTTGGGGTTTGCGCCTGCATGAATCAGGTGCGGCGGTGTTTACCAGCGAATATATGCTTCCTAGGGAACGGGTATGAATCAGGCACCTTGTTTGCGCCTGTTACAGGCTTTGCGTAGATGATACTGGTCACAGTTCTAGATCAGCGTTGGCACGAGATCCCGTCCCCCATTCCTTTCCCTTTTCTGCCATTACAGTATCTGCAGAAACTTTGCAAAAAAGTTTGGACCAGATGAAGAAGCAAGTGTCAGATCTGCAGCGGGACATCGAGAACTTCCCACCAGCGACGGACGACAAGGATAAATTTGTGGAAAAGATGACCATATCCTTTATTACACGTTATTCACTAATTCATTGTGTTCATTGTCTGGGTTCTTTGTCAGGATCTAAAGCCACATTCCAAGTCCCGACAGAACAAGAGCGTCACCTGCGACCAGCAGTAATCACAGGCCACAATGTACCAGCCCATACGGGTGTTACGTTCCTATAGACATGCTGCCTGATGAATCGGAACCTACAGTAGGCGCTGGAGAGGATGTGAATCTGCATCAGCCGAGGACATTTACTGACATCTAGCTGTAAATAGGCCCCAAGTCAGTCACGTAGCTCAGCACAGCTCAGCTAATAGATATACTGTATCTATCTATCTCTGATTCAGTTTATTCTTTATTTCCTAGTTGTAGAACAGATAGATAATTACAGGCAGGGTACATACAGTATGTGATTGGCCAAGTTTTGAACCAAGTATATTTATTTTGCATATTCTGTGTGATGTGGCACACATGCTTGGGCACAGATTCAGTGGAATGCAGCACACATCACTGGGAGCAGACGTCCTGTAATGCGGCACACACAAGCCCTGTAATGCGGCACACACAGGCCCTGTAATGCGGCACACACAGGCCCTGGGAACAGAACAGAAGCCCTACAATGCAGCACACATCTCTGAGAACAGAACAGATGCCCTGTAATGCAGCACACATCTGAGAACAGCACACACACCCTGTAATGCAGCACACATGACCTCTAATGCAGCACACACACCCTGTAATGCAGCACACACGCCCTGGGAACAGAACAGATGCCCTGTAATGCAGCACACACACACCCTGTAATGCAGCACACACACGCCCTGGGAACAGAACAGAAGCCCTGCAATGCAGCACACATCTCTGAGAACAGAACAGATGCCCTGTAATGCAGCACACATCTGAGAACAGCACACACGCCCTGTAATGCAGCACACATGCCCTGGAAACAACAGATGCCCTGTAATGTGGCAGACATGACCTCTAATGCAGCAAACACGCCCTGGGAACAGAACAGATGCCCTGTAATGTAGCACACATCACTAGGAGCAGATTCCCTGTAATGCAGCACACACACGCCCTGGGAACAGAACAGAAGCCCTGTAATGCAGCACACATCTGAGAACAGCACACACACCCTGTAATGCAGCACACAGGCCCTGGAAACAACAGATGCCCTGTAATGTGGCATACATGACCTCTAATGCAGCACACATCTCTGAAAACCGCACACACACCCTGTAATGCAGCACACACACCCTGTAATGCAGCACACACACCCTGGGAACAGAACAGATGCCCTGTAATGTAGCACACATCACTAGGAGCAGATTCCCTGTAATGCAGCACACATGACCTCTAATGCAGCACAGATTCCCTGTAATGTAGCACACATCACTGGGAACAGAACAGATGCCCTGTAATGCAGCACACACGCCCTTTAATGCAGCACACATCACTGGGAACAGAACAGATGCCCTGTAATGTAGCACACATCACTAGGAGCAGATTCCCTGTAATGCAGCGCAGATGCCCTGTAATATAGCACACATCACCGGGAACAGATGCCCTGTAATGCAGCACACATCCCTAGTGAATCGGTACACTTCCTTGGACCAAAATCACCTGTAATTCATCCTACATCCAGTCATGTAGCCATCATGTTGTAGAACGGTAGCCATATTCTTGTAGCACACGCACTCCTCCTTTTCCCCAGTGTTTTCTCTATGGTGGTGAGTGATGTCATCAGTGTAATACGCACATCCTAACTGGCCTCTAGGAGATTTCTAGAAAAGGCAAACACAAGATTTCCAAAATCAGACCTTTGCCTATAGCTGGACTGTTCAGGGAGTTGGGGAGTGTAACATAGACCTGGCCGTTCTCAATAAAATCTCTTATCTTTAAGTACTTTTCCTTGACTTTATCGTACATATTTGCCAAAGAAGCCCAAGAACAGTACACCAAGCTGTGCATGATGCACGACAATATGGTGTCGTTATTTGAAGAGTTGGGCATTTACTTTGTGTTTGACCCTAAGAAGCTCACCATCGAGGAGTTCTTTATGGAACTGAACAACTTCCGCACCATGTTTGTGGTAAGCCTGCGCGCGATAATCTGACTGATATGGTCTCCGTAGATAATGTCCCATCTCTCTCATTTTTCTGTTACGTGTGCTGCAGATGCGTTGACCTTTAGTATTTAGAGTTCAACCAATCGTATCATTGTCACACATTGGCCATGGTTTGAAATGAGGTTGTGGATGTGCTTCTGCTGATTATAGGATAAGGGCCTTTATTGCATCTGGAGCTCTGATTGGCTGCTACCAAGTTGTCATGTGACTGAGATCGTGTATTCAATTATTAGAGTTTTTGGCTATTCGTGGCAGTGACTTAGAAGATGCTACCGTCAGAACGGTTCATATAATGAATTACTTATGTGGTTTTTTTTATTCATGTTCATTAGCAAGCGCTCAAAGATAACCAGAAGAGGCGCGAGGCAGAAGAGAAGGCGAAACGCGCCAAACTGGCCAAGGAGAAGCAAGAGAAGGAGAAACTGGAGAGAGAGAAACGAAAGGGCAACCCAGTAATAGACATAAATGCCGGTAAGGTTATCCTGTTCTACCGCGCAAAGCCGTCACATGCTCAAAAAGTAGCAGATGAAGACTTCTTGTCTGCTTTTGGTATCCTGGAGAAACTATTTTAAATACAGTCAAATGTTCTGTTACTTATATTGAAAGCCACCAATTCCCTTCTGTACCATTATCAAGAGAACTTACATCAGCTGTGCTCCAAGTGCATGTACTTTGCTGTTCTGGCCATGTGTAAGGGTATTCAGCAGGCGGAGAAATGCGTTGTGGAGCTTTCTGTAACTTAGCGGCTCCATTTCCGAAACAAACCGCAAACATGTACAGCGGCGGTATTATTATTATCAATGTGCTTTATTTACACGGTGCTACATGGGGTCCTCAGCTCTTCAGAGGGCACACACAGCGAATAGTACACAATAACACCGGACGATACAGTAAACCATAGAGTACAACACCGCCATTGTCAACACCGCTTCAGTACAATTGCAATGGAAAATATTCAGAGCAACCTAAAATCTGTAGCTGTAGGCGGTATCCGGTCTATAGGTTGACATGCATGTGGTCAGCATGGCATGGCAATGGTCGACGCATCGAAAGGTCAACATATTTTTCGTTTATATAATTTTTTTTTATTTTTTTTTCAATTTTTTTATACTTTTTTTCATGCTATACCAAGTAGACTCGACAAAGCAGTAGCCAAGCGAGGCGCCTAGCACGAAACGCACGAGCACGCTCATTTTTGGTCCATGTGCTGAAATCTACAACTTTACACAAAAAATGTTGACCATGCCAATGTCGACGTTTTGAGTGTGTCAACATTTTCTCTGTCCACCTTGTCCAGGTTTACCATTTGACCCTCGATACCATAATCCCGTAGGCTTGGTCACAACAGGTTTTACATACCCTCCGACATGACCTATTCCATTAGGTACAAAAGGCTCTGTTCCTGGACTTACTTACCAGTGTCAGTTGCAGAGGTAGGGCTGCACCACAGTCCAATATTCAAAAAGGGGAGCCACAACTACTGCCACCCCAAACATAACTGTCCTGGACTCACTGACAGTTGATGTGACCCCCCCACCTCTTTGAATATTAGACTGTGCTGGAGTCCAACCTCTGTAACTGCCACTGGCAGGGAAGTCCAGGAACAGAGCATTTTGTAGCAAATGGAATGGGTCATGTTGGAGGGTATGGTTTTAGAGGCACTGAACGAGGTGTGACACCAAGACAGAGATGGGGTGGACACGGGCAGAGAGCCTAGGGACGAGGAGAAGTGTAGGTGGTGAGTCAGGAGGGAGGAGGCCTCGGCTCCTAGGAGCTTACCTGCCAAAGGGAAAGGAGTGACGAACGGACAACATTGAGCGAGCCAGTGTAAGTGAGCTTATGGCAGAAAACGAGAGTGAGCGAGGGTGGTTAAACGAGGCTGAGGCAAACTGTGGTATTATGCATCCATCCAGCTGCTGTGAAACTACACATCCCAGCATGCCCTGCCACAGTTTTATCATTCATAACTAGCAAAATTGCATGAGGGCATGCTGTGATGTGTAAGTACCACAGCAGCTGCGGGGCCACGTGTTGAATAACCCTGATGTACAGCTGCCGTCATTGTGCCGCTGGCAACAATTTTCTCTTCAAGGCGGCAGAGAAACATGGGAGAAACTTTTCACACATAAATGGTCCAATCCCTCTGTCCCTACGGCAACCACAGGTCACAGTGCACGGACGGGAGCCCAGGCCAATGGTTACCAGCTGTTCCTCTCGGTCATTGGGCAAACCATTGTGTAGTAAATGCTGTGGGCTTTGTCTATGTTCTCTCTCATTCCTCTCCGCCAGATGTGCCATTATAGCCCTATATTGTGCAGTTCCAACCCCGTATAAGTCCCCTAATGTTTGCTGTCATTGTAGTATATACAAAGTATTATCATACATAGTGTAGCAGGTAGTGTGACGTGTGTGTTACACATGTACAGTAATCAGACAGTAAGAACAAACTAGTTTACAGGGCAAGCAGAGCGGTCTCACACACACACACACACAACCCCCATCCCTAGGAGGGAACATTCTGCCCAGAATGCTGCACTCTGTCCTGGGCATTTACAGGGGCCAGCTGTGCTGCTGTGTTTGTTAGAGGACACCTGTCCCAGCAGCATTGGGGCTTACAGGGGACCTGCACATTTTGCTCACAACATAATATTGCACAAGGAAGGGTCAGGTAAAAGCCACATGGGAAACTTTAAAGCAGGCATGTCCAACGTTGGCCCTCCAGATGTTGTGAAACTACACATCCCAGCATGCTTTGCCATAGTTTTGCTATTAGAGAATGCTAAAACTATTGCAAAGCATGCTGGGATGTGTAGTTTCAAAACATCTGGAGGGCCAACGTTGGACATGCCTGCTTTAAAGCAAGTTGCAGTAGGGATTTGTGTCTGTAGTGAAGTAAAAAGACCTGATTATATTAAACGGGGGTAAGGTGTAATAATCTGTTACTGTGAGTGTCTGTCACCTTCTCTCATATACCGTACATAGGAAACATGAATTTGAACAGCCAACCAATGACGTATCTACAGTATAATGGTTGCAGGCTATGCAGCCATTATATGGGCCCCCAGGGTCCAGCAGAGGGGCCCACACCACACAACCTGCGCTCAGTGATCTCTTCCCTTCTGCTGACCGAGTATTCCAAATAGTCCGCGGATGCGTCAGAGGCCATTTTTAGTTTCATGGCAGTTGGGAGCTGGTTAGCCGATACCTTTTTTTCTCTTTCCACTTTATCGCCGCCCAAGTCTTAGTACAGAGACCCCCATTGTATTAAAATATCTTGTTTATTTTTATACACAAATGACTCGTGACATTAGTGCACTCCGCGAATCGCAAAATACATATTATGGTTCGTTTTTGACAAAGTCTTAAATTACACACACACACACACACACACACACACACACACACACACACACACACACACACACACACAAAAAAATAACATTTCCACACGTGAAAAAAAAAAGCCCTCCGTCCACATGAAATGTGTATGGTTGGTTTCCGCCAGCCCCAGATCTGTTTGGCGTCTCAGAAGTTCAGGCTGCCAGGATGTTACATTTCTCAAGAATGTGTTTTCTTTAGAAGGGGGGGTCGGGAGAACGTTTCCATGCACAAAGTGTAAGCGGTCAGTGACCAAGTCCCCCCAGAGACCATTATCCCTGGATTCCTTATTACATAGACACTGATTGCTAATGCGCCTGCTGCAACATGTAAACTTTAGCTACTGCTTTACAATATCTAACATATTGGCTCTGTATCAGCGGCTCGTGTGTCTCCCAGACGCAGGGACAGCCGCTGTGTACATTGTCAGACACTGGTGGAATGTTAATACTGGCACAGTTCTGTACACCACAAATCCTGTAATATGGGGCCTGTCCTGTACAGAGCGCCTGGCCCTCCGTACTCCCAGAAATCCTATATTACAGGGATGGGGAATGTTACAGATTCCGTACCGAGGGGCTTCAGGCGTGAGGAGATTTTGCAGAAACGATTTTTGTTTGCACATCAGAAGAATGTTCCGGAGATTTCCTGTGCGGCCAGCCAGTGATGAAGGCCAGATGCTGCTTCCTGCCTTTGTTTTAACATTCCGAAACCAACAATCCCTGTGCCCCATCTCCATGTAAAATGATCTATGTGTAACGCGTTGTAATATACACGTCCCCGGGTCAGTACACTGCGCATTATGTGGACTTTAAAAAGGACATGTTTTTGTCTTAACATTTTTTTTTATTTATTATGATTTTTTGAGCCGACATGTGCCGACATGTGCCGACAGGCAGTATTTAATACCCTACCATCCACTACGGTGCGGTGTCCCGAGCACAACGGTACACTTTGACAGTGTCCATGTCAACTATATCAAACATTCGGGCCAAAAACTCCCATTGTCGACTGAATGCTTGTGTCGAACTTCCAACCCTGTCGACTCAATGCATGTCGATGCAATGACCCATACTCCTGTCAGGAGCACAGGATGTGTGAGGGCCCTGCTCGTTACCATACGCTTGTCATCAATGTTCGCTACATCAGCATGGCTACGCCTGCAAAGACTGCTAATTATTTTTACTCTTTCGAAAAATGTAATGATTATGTCATCTCGCAAATCAGCTTAGAATGTTTATCACCGAGGAAGCACACAGCCTCTGATTTAATTCTTTGCCTTGCAGCCCTGTAATCTAGGTCAGTGCTCATACCCGCATTCAGCCACCAGATGGCGCCATTGGCAGGCTTTTTGGAGCTAGTGCACCAGTGACAGATGTTCTAATATGAGTTTATAGATTCAGGTTTCAGGCGTTTCTATGGTGACCGGGAGGCAAGGGCACGGATTACTTCAGGGTTAACTGTTGGATTCCTGGAGATATGGGCTTGCCAAGGCCGGATCTCTCACTCTCTGGAATCTCCCTTCCCCACCCACCTTTGTTAGTGACGCTGGAGGTGTAGTCTGATCTTGCCTTGCGGATTCTGTATATGAATGAATGACTAAGGCTTTGTTTCTGGCTGGCGTTGAGAAGCGAATGTAGGAAAAGCACCTTGTGTTTGCATTGCACTTCTGTAATCACTGAAGGCCGGGGGTTTAACCATTCAGCTGTTGCAGACATACAGTAGCATGTGGTGCACAGGCGGACAGACTCTGATCCCCATCCCTGCCACGCAGCTGTACCCTGGACATTCCGCACTGAGTTCTAGCCTCTGTGTGCTTTCCCTGCTTCTGTACCGCTTTTGTTAGACTGCACTTATGTATCCTGCTGTCCATTTTATCCCCTGGTGCAGAACACTAATAGTGCCTTATATATCAAATATAATCAGTGGAAAGGTTTCTAAAGTGCATTCCCGTTGCAGAAAGCAGCACGCAATTCTTCACTTTGTCCAGCAGAGGGAGCATGGATCTAGTTATTGCATTTTACATCCAGCACACCCTTTAACCTTCCTCCCTTCCCAGGGCTTGTGCAATGCAGACAGAGGGGAGGACGGGCGGTCTGCACTGCGGTGAAGGCATAGGACCTAATGCCAGGAGTTATGGGAACTCCCTTCTTTCCACCACCCTGCACCCCTCCTGCCAAGTGCGCCAGTCCTTCCTCTCTGTGCAGCTGATTCACAAAACACAATGTGGATTACGCACGTGCTGGCAGCCTTTATTTACTGACCGGGAGAGGGAAAGAGAGGCAGCTTAGTGGTAGCGACAAATGAGAAATACTCGCAGCGCCTGACCGTCGGCAGCCAAGGGATAAAAGGCGCTGCTGCGTTATATTTACCATAGCGCAATAATTGCTTATTAGCAGATTAACCCCCATTTCCTAGTAGCACAGCGTCTAATTAGGGGGAAGTGTCTCACTGACCCTGGAGCGCGGCGGCACTTCTGCTTCGCTGATGAGTACAGTATGCACATGTAATCATGCAAGGTCTGATATCCCCCAAGGGCGACGGAACATCCTGGCACCCTGCCCCCATCCGTGCCTCGTTTGTCTCTTAAAGCAGACTGTAAAATAAAAAAAGGTTTTAATTAAATTGCTTTAATGGCTTTTTGTTGGATTGGCGGCTTGCACCCCCCCTAGTTGCTATCAGTATAGTAAGTTAAATTAACACATATGATAAATGAAAAAGACGCCAATCCGTGTCATTAAATATCAGCTAGCCTTTTAAATAAGCATTACACGCTAGAACAGACATGGCGTCCGAGCAGGAAGGAGCTGGGGGCTGCTGGTCCACCATCATTGATTGAACCGGGAAGTGCAGCATTAAAACAATCTTCAGTTGAATTGATCATCATGGGTAATAGATATAGGAAGCTATACACAGAGTGATTAGTATCGGTGATCAGATTTAATTAGGAACGCATTTATTCTCCTGCAAAGTGTGGCAATCTGGGGGGGGGGGGCATCATTTTATTCCAATGACTGGCAGCGGGAAGCCTAGCGCCCGATCAGAACATTCTGTTATACCAGAGGTTCTCAAACTCTGGGTCCCAACCACCTCAGCATGGGGTTACGACTCCCATGTTGCTGATCATCAGACTAATGCAAGTCTGTCTGTTGTAACTGCTACACAAATATGGATGGACAAGGTCATTCTGTCACATAAGCAGGTTACCAGAGCCGTGGGCAACGTGGTTTATTCACTGTGACATTTGCAATAAGACTAAGAACTGAATTACAACGGTGTGTGTTAGACTGCTTAAATACTCTGTGATCCAGACGCCCGGTGCAAAGGCTAGATCTGGCAAGTCCCCTTTTATCTAACAGAACACGGATCCCAGTATTCAGGCGCAGAGCATAATGGATTGTTTTGTAGATGAAGGAATCCACTTCACGGATTGGCCGGCCACTGTTCCAGTTGCGTCAGTATCTCGCACCTGTTTGGTAGTTGGTCTTTAGTTTCCTAAACAGCAGATTAGTCAGACAGAGAACTCCTGCCGGTGTGCTCTGTGCATGGGTGCGTAGTTTTCGTCCCTTAATTTTGTTTTTGCCATTTTCTTTCCAGAGGGTGATGAAACCGGTGTGATGGACAGTCTACTAGAGGCCCTGCAGTCTGGAGCTGCGTTCCGAAGGAAAAGAGGTCCACGCCAAGGTAATCTCAATTCACGATGTACCATTTATTGCCGATGGGGGTCCATTATACACAAATACGTGAAATCTCAAATAATTTCTCTTATGCTGGTGTCCTCCAGCCCCAGTTCTAACAGCCGCCATCGCTGAGGTGGTGGTGTAGGCTATCCCGGCCAATCACCGAGCAGAAAGGATGGCGGGTTCTTGAAGACATTCTTCCTGGCTAAACTAGGGATAAGGATAGGAAGAGTTAGTATAAGCATTGCTTACCTTGAAGCTACTCCTGAGGGAAGCATGGATGTCTTACTATTGGTTACAACACGTTTTACCTAAACAGTGGTGGCAGCCATTTTGTGAGCTACACCAGTATTTGCAAGAATACATTCTAGACTCCTCCAAAATGTCTCCCTTCATTATTCAAGGCAACTGATGCGCTTTACATGATCCAATTTGTTTTAACATATGAATACCCGGTACTTCGATTTTAAACAAACATACCGCATACCCAACTGAAGAGCAGCACAAGTCCCATATCGGGAGTCCTGGAATGCCGGTACTCCCAGCAACCGTAGACCTGCAAAGTCAGACGTAGTGATCACCTGCAGAGGCTTATGTTCCCGAGATGTCGGACTGCCTGGGAAATTTACAGTTATGTTAGTTTGTGGGATGGGGGGCAGTTTAATATAAGAATTTTAGAGTGTAATTATTTTTTAACGGTTATTGTATAAGAGACCTGGAAAGCTGGATCCTTGTACATTTTAAACATGTTCTCACATGGCCGTTTCCTATTGCAAAATAATCCAGCTTTTATTTAGGTGCTTGCCGATGAATGAGTCACCGGCGGGTGCGGTCCTCTCTCATCGCACTATTCTTCCCCAAACTTTTCCGGATTTACAGCCTCAGTCTTATAGTTATTGTGAAAACTGAGTATATTCCTTCTTAACCCTTTGAGTGCCAAGTGAATTTATCAAATTAGGTGTTAAAATTGCCAAGCAAACCTTTGTATCCATCATAATGACCGGTCACGTTACCTTTATATAGGCAATAATGTTTTTTGTGGGTTTTTTTCGCCCAACATTTTTTATTTGAATTTATATAACAAATGTGAGCAATGCCGGGATTTTTAGCGGATATTTTGTGCATCTCTCACAGAGACGATGGCACTCAAAGGGTAAAGGGTGTATTTACTAAAGCTTCTAAAAATGAAAAGAGGTGATGTTGCCAGTAGCAACCAATCCGATTCTAGCATTTTCTAGGATGCAGTAGAGAATTGATAGACTCTGGTTGCTATGGGTGATATCACCTTTAAATTTTCAAAAGCTTTAGTGAATTTACTCATTATTTGCATTCATTTGTTGCCGCTCCCAGCAAGCGGTCGATGTACGAACGCCTTCGGCAAACGTCGGTCAACGAGGAGGTGTTCGTACAGAGGGGGCTGGCATTGATCGACAAGGGGGCTGGCGCATTGGGAACGCTCATCATTTCCTGGGTGTGCCAGCAAAAATGGTGGGTGCGCCCAGAAAAAACGCTGGGCATGCCTGTACGGGGGGCGGGCAGCTGATGTCAGTGCCCACCCCGTCTTCGGCCATTTATTTGCAAAGGAGGGGGGGGGGGGTTGATTCTTTAATGGTCGGCAACCATCAAATTATTTTTCCCCCCCATTCACTCGGATGTGAATGAGTGTACACATTTATTTGCATGCCGCTGCGTCTATGCAGTGGGTGACGGGCGTTCATTCAGCGAAAGACCGCTACTTAGCAAACCATTATAATGGGAAAAAAATGTTTGCTTGGCAGTTTTCACACTAAATGACAAAATCACTTGGCACTCAAAGGGTTAATGATATAATTTTGTAACTTTATGTTTTTGGTTTGCTACTTTTAAGCAAAATGGTTCCATTGACGGGCCAACTTACATCGTTTTCTCCCCGGGTTCTGGAACTCTGTCCTCCATAACCCCAAACAGTTCATGTTTCCAAAGGTCTCCTTACAGAATCCAAAGTGAAATAATCTACTCCACCTGTGGACCTTGGGAATGTGTCAATCAATGACTACACCTGTGCACCTGCTGTAGGCGACCTGGAAAACGTGACCTGTGTCGGGATACTGAGGACCGAGTTTGAAAACCACTATATAATCCCTTTTTTTTTTTCTCAGGCTGATTCCAGCCCGAACGAGCCATTCATTCTGGATTATTTAGTAGTTTGAGAGTAAGTTACACAACTGTGCAATTGTCAGTGTCAGGTTCCAGCATCCCAGGGCCTTGAATAGAAATCCCTTTTGGCAGTGACGGACTTTGTTGTCTCACAAAGACGC
Source organism: Crinia signifera (assembly GCF_055691185.1). Taxonomy (NCBI): domain Eukaryota; kingdom Metazoa; phylum Chordata; class Amphibia; order Anura; family Myobatrachidae; genus Crinia; species Crinia signifera. The sequence continues at coordinate 20,126,410 of NC_139220.1, forward strand.
AGTATCCTGCAGCCCCGTGGTTTTCAGCCGAGACCAGTTTAAGCCAGAGATTTGTCGCTGGCGGATGCAGTTGGATGAATCAACATAATTTTGTTCCCCAGCTACAGCGTGAAGTCAACATGGTCTTCCTCGGGTCATGGTCGGACTTACAATGATCTCGTTTGATCCTGGCTGCTAGTTGTCAGCTAACAGGATGACAGAGTGTTAATGAGTCACTACTGTATATTGTGTAGTCCTGATAAAGAACAAGTCACAGGGGCACAGAGATCCCGTTAAATGTGATCATTTTTAGTCCCATCCCCCTTCTAGTGAGATAAAGTCCACAGGACCTTGGGAATTCCATCAGCTGGTTCAGAACATTCATTGTTATTATAAACACATTTGGTTGCGCTGTTTGGATCTCTGCACTGTAGAAGACTGCCAGGGATCGATGTGGAAACTATTGCGTAAGCCATTACGGCGCCATCGGAAGCATAAAAGATGATTGTAGGTACTGGTCACATTATAACTATTATCGAATACTCTGTTAAATCATATCCGTGTCCTTTCTGATAACAAAAAAACGCCAATAACTCCAACCAAAGCAGCACTACGAATCCTCAGAGAGTCTCCCTAAACTTACAAACTTTACAAATTTTGACAACAAGACCAAGGAGTGCTATGAGTATAGCTTATGACGTTCTTTACCGTTAATGGTGGCAGTTAGGAGCTCTGTGCTTCTGCTGGCTTTGTGTTCATAAAGAAAGAAAAAATATGAGACCAGACATCACTCCGACACTGTGGCTCTGCCGGAGAATTCTAATTTCCAATTTTAAAATGTAGTCTTCTAAAAGTGGTACGGTATTTAAGAGACAGTTCACCCAGAGTGCAGCAGGTGGCTCCTCCCCTTGTCATCCTGATATCCATTCAGCACAGTTGGGTGACCGGGTGTATGCTCAGGTGCGAGACCAATAAAAAAAGACCAATAGCTAGATTCCTAGGTAAAGTGAAGTATGTACAATATCTGGAAAATACCAAATAAGGGTACACCCGTTTCTCTACAGATGGACTGGCATCAAATATACTAAAATGTAAATGAAGCTTACTGTATATTATTTCCCTCTTCTGCATATATATACAGTATCCTATATCAGCATGCCTGATCTAAATGCAGTGCGTGTTCATTTGGCTGCAATTCAGTTGTTTCTGGAACAGAATTACATATCGGGAACAGAAGGTGGAATTTATACGTTTGGTTGCAAATCCACCTACTCAGCAATTTGCTGTTTTTAGCTGAACACATTTGGAAATGTTCTAAATATATGTAACCACTGAAAAACAAAGCTCTGTTATCTTAGTATGTGGGTGGTGAATGTGTAATAATGTTAAAGCTACAATCCTATCTGAAAATGTATTTCTAACCTAAATCAGACTTCTTACCGGTAAGGAGGCACATGGAAAAATTCATTATTCTTAGAGGTTTTTTTAAATCAAGGTGCTATAAATTATAGTTTGTAAAGTGTCATGCAATTATCATGGCAACCACAGTCACATTGCATTGGACATTCATAGTATAAATCCCTACCCCCTTTTTTCCTCTGTGATCATGTGACCAATGAAGAGCTCAGTGACTGATTGGCTGAGACTAGGGGCCTGATTCAATCCTGCTTGTGTGGCGTTGAATGTTCGGAGCCCAGTGAGCAGGTAACCACCGTCTCATGCCCTGCAAAATCCACCTTACGAAGGGGTTTGCAGTGCTGCAAACAAATGTGTAGGGGTACACATCCATTTGCTTGCAAGGAAAAATCAATAGAATTTTTTTTTTTTACTTACCACCGCTGCATATCCCAGGACTTGGCGGCTGCAATCAAAACCGTTTTTGAGGGCACACCCATGAAACCCCGGGGATCCGCCCCAACATGTCCACCCCCTGTCAATCAAGTTGCGAGCGCCTTGCAAATAGAAAAAATTGCCGAAGGGGCTCGCAACCTATCCGAGCGCGTGTGCTTTGCAGACACTGCGTAGTGCACAAACCATCGGACATCGGCTGAATTCGGACCTTATTGTTAGTATGTTTTGTTTTTACCAGTATTCATGTTAGAAAATTCTAGTAGTTCTGACCAAGGACGGTGTTTAGTTTTCAAATGTTTTTGTCTACGTTGAAATGTGCTAGAGGGTTTTACGTGTTCCGTCTGGGTGAAGGTAAGTGCACTAACCGCTTCCTCCACATCTCCGCAAGCTACGGGGCTGCAGTATCTCTTCTTAATGCTCTATTTCTTCTCAATAGACTCTCTCCTGTCCCTCACTGAGGAGGAGGTGGCGGCACCAGACCCGGTAACACTGGGTTCATCTGTGTGATGTGTTTGTGCTATTAACCATTTGTGCTTTTTTTTTTGGTTGCTGCTAAACATTCCCAACAATCCCTCCCTTTTTGTTTTCAGAATATTCTGTTCCTCCTGATTTTATTATGCAAACAGCGTAACCTCTAACATAGTTGGCAAAGCATAAAAACAGGCAGAGCCAAGGCCGACTAAATAATGGCTTGAGAGATGTGTCTTGGTTCTCGGAAGTACAAGGACGATAGTTCGCATTAATTGTTTGTCCTCTTTTCATGAACATGCATGGGGTTTACCGTGCACTCCCTGTTTGTATGGACTGCATCAACCAGTGTAAAGAATGGAGAGTAAGAGATTCTTGCGATCATGTCATAGACTGTGGGGTAGATGTATGAAGCTTGAATAAGTGGTATCTATCCGCACCAGCCAATCCGCTCCAATATGTAAATAGTCAGAATTGAATTAGAAGTTGATTGGCTGGAGTAATATCACCTTGCACATAAAGGGGCAGATTTATTAATCCGGCCAATCAGCTCCAAACTGTGAAGTTGAAGAAAAATGACAGGAAGGAGCTGATTGGCCGGTGATAAAATCCAGACACTATATCACTTCACCGAGCTTAATAAAACTACCCCAAAGTTCTTTATGGGATAGATAATTCTCCAAGCTTCATACATTTACCCCCTGTATTTGATAAATGCTATCTAAAAACACTGGTCCACTACCCTACGCTTTCTGGTGCTCAGTACATCTTGCCCCGCACCCCGAGCAAGGAGTGTTGAAAACAAAAAGTTCCCTTGATTCATCACCATATTAATGAAATTAAAGTTCAATTTAAAAAAAAAAAAAAAATTGACTGCAGTTTGTAACCTGAACAGTAATAGTTCAATCACAGCGGAGTTTTAGACCTGTTGGGTTTCATATTAGTCCATTTAACCTTTTTTGTACGTATGTATGTGAGAAATGAAGCCATCTGTCACTGACCACGCCACATTGTATTTCTGTCTCACAGAAGCCACAGATTCATCTCTCAAACCACTAGATCCCGACCCTGTTCCTGCCATTAATCTTACAGATTCACTGACACACATTAATACATTAATGGATAATTTATTTGACTAACTCCAATATAATACCGCAGTCCATGTTACCCTCCAGACTGGTTAAAGTATATAAATGTTTTTTTTTTTATATATATGTTGACTGCTGTTTTTTTGGTATTAAGGATGAAATATATAGGGCCCATGGTTAGCCAATGAACGTGTTCATGGTTATCTTAACCCTTTATCTCACATATACCGTATTACTTAATTGCAGTGTTGCCTTCCTCTGGTGTCACTTGGTCAACAGATAGTCTTGATGACCCTGGTCATGCCTAAAATAAATGGATTGGCCGGGGGCAGTAGCACTTGGAGATGACATCATCTTCAAGCACGTACTAAAGGCCGGAAGACACAGGTTCGGCTCGAAGGGTTATAACCCGGGAATACGGTTCCCCGGGATTCAACCCAGGTTCAAGCTGGGCAATTATGTCTGAAAGTAGTTTTAGGCATTTATTCATTAGAGGATTTTTTTCCCTTAACATTTAATGGCCCTTTTATATTTATTAGCCTTAAACTACAAAATTGTTCCTGATTAATTTTATTAATTTAGAGTGACAAACTTTAGATTTTTTTTTATGTTGTAGAAATAGTTAAATTTAAGTTTTTTGTAGATTGTCTCCGTTGTTTTATTCTGGCTGCACACAGTCCTTTCCGCTTTGTCCAAGCAACAGGATCTGTTTCCAATTTGGCCAAATTGTTGGGCAATCTAGAACCACATTTCTGTTGCTTGATGAAGCCACCTGCCATTGTCTTATGACCAGATTTGTGACAGAATTGCTGGTAAATTACCCTGAAAACCATCATGAATTTGTTGTGGATAATTCTTACCCATTTTTGGGCCACACGTTCCGCAATCAGTGCAGTTTGCTGACTTACGAGGGTCAGGAAAATGCAGATTACGGTTATAGTAAGTTTTATCTATATTGCGCACTCCAACAAGACTCAAGGCGTAATACATCAAACAATGATACAGCAATAGATAAGTCACATAGACATAAAGAAAGCCTTGAGAGCACAGTAGACGCAATGAAGTGTTGGTGCAGGCATTTTGAATAATAACTTTTAGGAGTTGTGTATTCCACCCTAACAAGGTACCAGGTGCGGCAGCCATTTTAGGCGCACTGCGTAGGATTACCCTGGGTGGAATATTATACCCCTAGAAGAAATTACACAAAATGGGGTGATTGCTGTGTAGAGTAGGGTCCCAATAAAACAGTCAGGTCCATGTATTTTTCATCCCATGCACCAGATCAGGCAGCCATGTCTGGCGCACTATGAAGGATACACGGTGGGAGGTGAGCCATATAAGGACCCAATGCGGATATGGGAAAGCGGATGCTTGTGTAGTAGTATGATATACAGTGTATGGAAACATCCATGTGAAGCACATCCTGCCCGCAGAGGAACCATCCGAGGCAACCAGCTGGGGGACACTGCGTATGTCCCTGTTGGCAAGGTGTGCAATCAGTGGAGGTACACATTATACACCAGAGACACTACACGAAAATACTTTATGCATCATGTATTCTTCCACGATTAGAGCTGGGCTGCTTCCTTGTGGCTGCTTTGTGTTTTCTTTGTGTGCCTTTGCATGGGTTTCTTTATGTGCATGCGTTGTGCATGGTAACCGTCTTACGCTCTTACTAACAGCTGACCTTCTACACAGGACCACCCATGGAAAAAAATGCTTTTGTTTTTAGGGATTTGGGGGTGAGATAAAGCACTATCCAGTCAGCTCCCAACTGTCATTTTACAGGCTGTGTTTGAAACCGTGTCAGGAGCTGATTGACTCTCCATGCTTTAATAAATACCCCCCTAAGTTGTCCCATATAATTTCATGTGATTTTATGTAGTGTTGATGTTAACATGCGTCATTAACCCAGTTAGCGATATATATATAGGTTATATGACCAGTCACTGTGAGGTGGGCAGTACGGACGGTATAGTGGTTAGCATTACTGCCTCACAGCGCTGAGGTCATGGGTTCAATCCCCACCATGGCTCAAACTGTGTGGAGTTTGTATATTCTCCCCGTGCTTTCGTGGGTTTCCTCCGGGTACACCAGTTTCCTCCCACAATCCAAGAATATACTGGTAGGTTAATATACAAACTCAACACAGTTAGGGCCATGGCCACGTGCCTGCATGGCCATGGCCACGTGCCTGGATGGCCACGTCCCTTACCTTCAATGTAATTTCCACGTACCTGCAAGGCTAGGGCCTCTTAAGTCTGAAAAGAATACCAGCCTTCATCAGAGAGGCTTATTTCAAAAATCATGAAGAAGACTGAAGAAATCATAGATTTATCTGATGTTTACAAAGATAATGGTGGTCACCAACATTTCCATAAAGCTGTATATTAAAAGAAAAAATTTCACAGCTCATTTCAAGTTTCTCGTTTGGAGTTTGGCCCTGTAGCTGACACTAGACGCAGTCCCGATTAATTTGTAATTAACCAATGTTGGCCATTGTAAAGACCACACCTCCTTCCATTAGGCCATGCCCATACTACATGAGCTCGGCCAACCTCTCTATGGCCCAGAAGAGGCTATATATGTAAAAGTAATGCTTTATTTCTTTATTCCCTTCAATATCTGATAAACATCTTTAGTTCTCTTAAGATCTTGAAATATATACCTATTTATTTTTATTACTAGTTTTATTAGCCGCTGTGTATTGTAGTGGTCCCACAGTAATATTAATATGTCTATTCTTTTGTTATTTTATTTGTTTGTTGGGGGTTTATTTATTTATTTTTTTGGTATCCATTGCCAGGTACATTTATGTAAAAAAATTATAAATATACTGTAATTAACTTACACTTTCATTTTTAATCTGAATTTATTGTTTTTGAGCTTGTATAATATAATTGTAACTTTTAATGAAAATTCACTAATTTGAACTTCTTAAAGGGAACAAAACTATCCAGCCATTTGCTGTAGAAAAATCCAATAGCTCATTGGCATAAAACTTGATTCCAAAACCTGCCTTTCAATGGTGATCATAAAAGCAAGAACTGTAGAGTTATATTGTTGAAACGTTTGGGGCAAGTGTAAGTTCCCTTTAAGTTATCATGATCATACTAATGTTTGGAACCACAATTCGAAAAAAGGCACATACATGTCACGATGATGGAGACCGTGTGCCTTGTGCACTTTTACTGTTGTCTCATTGTGTTTTCTTTTTTGCCTTTTTTTTTTTAGCAAATCGAAAAGTTGGCAACGCCGTTACCTCGCTGCTAGCATCCGAATTGACCAAGGATGATGCGTTAACATCTGTGGGCACGAAGAAGCTCAAATATGCTGAGCAGGACTTGACCGAAATGGACATCGGTCATGAAGACGGGCAAGATCTACTTAGGCGCTCAAATTAACCACTCCGCGTGCAATGGACTTTTCCAAGCCAGCAATAGGAGACCTTAAAAGAACTTTGGAGAAGACTTTCACCAGCTTAGGCCCCTTTTTAAAATGATTGTTTCAAGGAGAAGATGAGATGTTTTTAAATGTTCAGTCTGCATTTTGGGTCATTCATAGGAAAAAAAAAGGTGCCAATCAGTGGTCTTCGTTTTCTTGGTCTTTTTGTTTTTAGTCTCTATTGATTCATGTCTGCTACTTGGTACAGTGTACAGGAGATCATTGCGGCCAAATGTTCAAGAAAAATAAACCCTACGCGTCAGACAAATATGGAATGGGATTAAGTTAATCTAACCAAAGTGTGATCGAGTGTAAATACAGTATTGCCTTAATCCATTGTTTTGCGTTCCTCTTCAGGACAGAGATCATTGACATCACTGTAATGTACATGAGTAATTTATTTATCTTGGTGTTATTGTAATAGCAGGAAAAATTACATTGGCTCTGGGTTTTTCTTTTTTTTGTTTTTTTTTTAATGGTACAGTGGGATCTGCTGTTCATTGTCCCTACATTACCATTGCTTAATAATAGTGTATGATCTTAAAAACTTGAATGCAACAAATCTGTTGATGGTACCTTCTTTCAAAGTTGGTTTCTGAGCTTCGTTTTGTATCATCAAACAACGCTTCTACCTTACGTATAATATAGGGTCCATCGTTGCAGAAGACCTCGATGACCACCTGCCAGCTCTACAGTAGGTCTCTTAATACCTCTCACATCTAGTGGTAAACTAGTGTTTAGAAATATGTTTACCCAGAACATTGGGCTTTTTTTTGTTTTTTTTAAGAAGTATTTCTGTTTTAATTAGTAACAGCGTTCGCTAATAAATGCTTCCCCCTTTGGTGGATTCTAATGGGGAACCAGACACTTTGTATTTGCTGTTATGTCCTGTATTATGCCTGATATCTTCTGCTGACCTGTTTGTATGATTGTACAGTTTTTGATCTTTGTGCTCTGTTAAAGTGAGCGCAAACGTGCTTCCACTGTGCATCATTGATGGATTTCCGTTGCACATCTTCTATATGTATGATTTGGGGGAAGTGATCCACTCCACCACATTTGGTTGCTTTTGGATCTCTTTGGAAATTTAAACTATTTTTGTAATTTTTAAGCTCTTTCCTTGAATGTAAGATGAGACCTTTTCAAGCACAAAGACGATCACCCTTTCGTTGATGACTAGAGCTTAAACCGACTTAGCTACTCACCTTCACTTCTCAACTGGTCATAGGTAAATTCAGTGGCAGCTCCAGATGTGGGGCTGCAGAACAGTCCAAACTTCAAATATGGGAGGAACACCAACTGCCAGTGAGTCATTTTGGAATGGCTGTGGGTGTGGCTCCTCTATATGAATTTTGAACTGTGCCGGAGGCCCCTCCTCTAGAGCTGCCAATGGTTAAATTTGTGCTCCAAGTGTAAAGTGCAAACAAATAGTCATACACTGCAAATTAAGTTCTTGCGTGATTTTGAAATGCTGTACTATGTCATTTAAACTTGTGTTTTTATTTTATACGTGATATATTTTGGATTTATAGAACATTTAGGAGACTAGATAGGAACTTGTAAAAGTAATATTATTTGGAAAGAGGCTTTACTGCATTTTACTGTGCCTCCTTGTTAACGGTTGACCCACCAGTGCTGTATCAGCACAAGGTGGTCTCCATTAGAATGTATGGGTTAGGGTCACTGTCTTAGTTAATATGGAGAATTGTTAATTCATAGGAAATACTGGCATGCCTAAAACTTAGGTCCTCTTGATTATTATTTTTTTTTTTTTGCAATCAAAACTTTATTTACATCTAGGTTACTGTTGTATATGAACATTATTATCTGATATTGGTTCACAAAATGTTTTTGTTTTTTTTCTAAACACAACTTTTCATTGGAAAAATACCAGATTCACCGTTGGTGAATGTGGAAGTGTTTTCATGGCGCAGTTCACTTTATGATACTGTATTATTTTTATATATTTCTGGATAGGAATATTGCATAAGCAAAGCAGACACAAATAAAACATTACTTGAAACCAGCCTATTAAAGAAAAGCTGCACAAATATAGTTTTTAAAAAAGAATGCGCATAATTGAATACGACTCGAATGTTGCAAGCGTCGGCGGAGTTAGCGAGAGGTGGGCCAAAGGTTTAAAAATACCGTTTCGGTTTGGGACCAAGCTTAGGGCTAGCTCCGCCCCAGTTTAAATTGCACTACAGCATTTTTGGTACACTGGACTTTAAGAAATATTGTGTTGTGTATCGGGACATACTGGTCTATTTACAAAAAAGACGTTTCGCTGAAAGACCCAAGAGCTTTTCAACTGACCTTCTTAAACTACGGAGGGCAGTAGAACTCTACTATATACAACCGGTGGCGGTGATTCTACCAGGTGTATCCTCACCTAACAACTACTACCATTTGGAAGGGATTTATTTAAAATAAAATAAAAACTTAATTCTAATAGGGATGCTGTTAAAAATTAATTGTAAATAGTGTCTTTATTTGAAGCACCTTAGTAGTTACTGAATGACTCCAGAGCAGCGCTTACACCTTAGCTGCTAATGTTTTATGAAATATGTTCCGTATCTTCGAATGGACGTATCCAATTGCCAAAACTTTCTATATGAGGACCGTATATAGTACATCCGGTGATTTTTTTTTTTTTTTCAGGCAGCATTTGTACAAAGCAAGTACATAAATATCCACGTTAGTGTTTCATAAACTTCTATGTATATTTATGTTTTACCTAGGCTTCTGAATTGGGAACCCTATGGATGTAGAAGCGTTGCTATGCATTAACGTTTATGCTTTTCTTTTACAGATTATTTTAGTTTATTTTTTGTATTTTAATTCATTTCTGAAACATATCAAATATATTTTTTTCTACTCTCTCGAATGTCGGGCGCTGGGCTCCCCTTCATTTTCCAGACCGCTTAAAGTACGTCATTTTAAAGTAGGCTAGAAAACTAAATGGCTTCATACTCCATAAGCACAACATATGCGGTGGTATTGGTTTATTGGTTAATACAAGGTATTAAGACTTAATGAACCTTCATGTATGTGTCTAACAAACCTTTGTAGTTCTTGACTTTTTGTAAATTAATTAAATCTAAACGTAGCTCTTGTGGGGGGTTTTTTGGGGTGGGGGGAGGGATCTAACTTAATTAGATGTAAACAAGAATACCAGCAAAACAACACGGCTACCAGCTGAAAGGTCATAGACCAAAATGCACGGTCAATGCTTTTATCTATGACCTACCCAGTGATCCACTGATCCGTCACGAGAGATGGGTGTATTCCATGACCTACCAATAAGAATGCCGCTATATTCCGGTGCCAGTGTCAATTGGGGAAATAATGACTGCCATCAGCATATTGACTTTTTAAAATAGTGTCCTTTTATATATATAATGTTGTGTTCTTGCTTTGCTGGCAGATTGAGGCTCGTGCCGCTCAACAATTGTGCTTATTTAATAACATTGTGCCGACAGCAAAAGATTTCTAGACCGCCACGGCCAATCGGCTATCTTATAACAGATTAATCTAGACCAACTGATGAAAAATATGATCTGATGAGTGGCTACACTGTTGGTGCAGGTTCCACCGTTTTTAAAAAAAGGCCCTGCAAGTTTTGGCGGCATTGGCACATACCATTGTGGCCAGATGCTGTATCTTGAGCTCTCATGTCATGGTATAGTCATTTTGTATGTTATTATCGAAGACTTTGTTTTGTTCTGGAATCCTAAAGGCCAAATGTGGCGAGCCAGACATGTCCTCACCATGGGGTTTATATGGGGTTTTTGTTTTTTTTAATATTGCATTGTAGACCTGTTTGTACCAAGAAAAAAACATATCATGCTTAGTTTTTCTGGGAGTTCTAATCATATCATGTTGTTCGAACTGTTAATAAAACCATTCATCTGTTTCCTTTGCCTTTTTCGTGTCTTTATTCACAGTGGTTATTGTTTTATATCTTGTATTGTATGACCAATGTCATCATTGGTGCAAATGGTGTAAATGTTTTACAGATGGAGCAGACTTCAGACTACATTCCGTAGTTTCTATGCCAATGCGGATCCCCATTCACTTCGAGTACTGGGACGCCCGATTCCCTGTAGTAACAAAACAATGGTAAAATGCTGATGACTGTGAGAACACTTCCCAACCAATAACGCTACTCAACAAATGTAAAAAAAATTCTCTGCATTTGGCATGTGAATATGTGCTCTCCCCTGATATAGGGATGCGGAATTCAGAGGAAGAATCTGTTTTTTTCTATCACTTAACATTTACTAGATACATAAAGAGAAAACGCCCTCTCCTTAGAACCTAACCTCCTCCCGGAGCCTAACCCTCCCCCTAGTGCCAAACCTCAACCTTGACCCACCCACGCAGCCTAAACCTCCTGATGGTATCCTCGGATGTCTTGATTGTGAACATGCTGAAATTCTGAGATCGGCCATTTGAACCATGTCTACATTCTAATATCCACAAGGGTACTGTTGACCTTCTCACCAGATATCTGTGTATTTTCTATTTTCCAGCTCCCACCTTTCCCTCCTTGATACCTCTTGTCTAAAGTGGAACACCTGATTAGAGTCTCTATTAACTAAAGCAACACATTTATGCACTGCACCGCAATGTGTAAGGGCATTGTGGTGCAGTGCATAATGTGTAAGGGCCATTGCTGTGCAGTGTATAATGTGTAAGGGGCATTGCGGTGCAGTGCATAATGGACCTTATTCTGGTTGACTTGCAATGCTGTAAATTTCACAGCCTTCCAAGTCCCCCAGACGCTGCCCACACAGCCGCCCCCCCCCCCCCCCCCCCACACACACACACACATGCCCCCCACACACACACATCTTGCACGCCACAATCCCCCTCAGGGCTGCGAATGGATGATTTGCATAATAATCCATTCGCAACCTTGGTTGCGGGGGAGAAATCATTTGATTGGTCGGCGACCATCGAATGATTTCTCCAGCGCTCACAGATCTGAGACACCTCTATGGTGTCCTCAGATCTCTGAGCATCCTGTGTGGGACATCAGCTGCCCATCCCCCACACCCGGGTCATTACCATGGGAACGCCCATGAAACTCTGGCCGTTCCCATGGGCTACGCCCCCTACCTGCACTGCTAGGTGCGAGCGTAACGGCAAATAGGCAGTTCGCTGTGCCCGCTCGCACCAAGCGTCTGCACATACGCATACGCTAAAATTCGGATGCTCGGGGGACCGATTAAACTAGAATAACCCCCAATGTATAATAGGAGTTACGGTGCATTGCATAATGTGTAGTAGGCATTACGGTTCAGTGCATAATAAAGAGGCATTTGTTGGGACCTGCATTTGGAGGGCATCCTGGTTCCTGTAGTGCCACAAGGAGGATTTAGCAGTAACTCCTGGTAGGCTGGCTCTCAACTTGGATATATTGGTAAGTGATGTTATCATGTAGCCTTAGTGTGGACAATTATATGGACCAGAATGGGTGCTGTTATGATGCAGTGTAGGACTTCCGGTATCAGAGAAGCCTTGACGAGGCCTGGAGGGTTTTCATATTTTTTGCAAATTATATATAACCAAGATCTCTGAATTACCTTCTATTATTTTATTACTAATGCCCTCCCTTTCAGCACATGAGGGGCATTACTAATATGATTGAGCAGTGCATTGCGGTGCAGTGCATAATGTGTAAAGGGCTTTACAGAAGGTGGTATATTGTATCAGTGCCATTATGGTGTGTGACCTAAAGTGTAAAGGGCATTACAGTGTGTGGCATATTGTGTAAGGGCATTACTATAAGGAGAAAAAATTACCAATGATGTAAGGGGCATGAATTTGGTCCAAAAATATAGTGCTATCGAGTGTTTGAGGTAAGGGGGCCCCAAAACGGTATCTGGCCTAAGGCCCCATGAGGTCTTAAACCAGCTCTGGACTCTGACCATGAGTAATTATGGGCCTTATTCTAGTCCACTCTTTCTGTCAAAATCCTTCTTAAGCTCCAATTGGCTACCTCTATTCTAACAAAATATGTATGGTCAACAAAACCCCCAGCTATGGCCCGCTCCAAAATGTCCCTTCCGAGAGCATTCGGAGGACTGGACCTCCCTGATTTGTCCCTCTACCAGACAGCCTGCCTCTTGGCCCCATCCAAACATTACTCCGAGAGTCCCTCTTCCAGAGCCTGGGTGGACATCGAACAATCTCACTGCCCACACATCCCTCTCTCAGACTTACTAAAGATCCCAAAACATATAAGACCCCCCCTCCTAACCCTACTCCCGGCGACATCTGCTACCCTACATGTGTGGGACCAACTATTTTCCAATCTCCGTGCCCCACCTGCCCTTATCACTACTCTCCCTATCACTACAGCGGCAAAACTCATACCCAATCTCAATCTGAACCTCTGGAAGCGCAACGGGATTAAAACCCTAGGAGATGTGTTAAACGCCAACACAATCCTACCCTTCACCTCCCTACAAGAAACATACTCCCTCCCCTCCCACGAGTACTATCACTACCTGCAGCTGGCCCACTGGTGGAACACACACTTTGCCAAATATTCTCCCCCAGAAGCCCTCCACCAAACGGTCCTCTCCCGCCCCTCTATGACGATCTCCAAAGGAGATATTTCCTTTTGGTATAGGATCCTGATAACCCCCCCTGCGTTTACCAAGACGGCAGCTCATAAGAAATGGGAGACGGACTTGGGCATCCAGCTCTCCGACCCCCAGTGGAGCAAGATCTTTCTATCTTCATATACAATGTCCCGCTGCCTCAATCACTCGGAGATGCATATAAAACTGATTAACCGCCTCTACCTGACCCCCGACCGCCTACATACTTTCTGGCCAACTTGCTCTAACATGTGCTGGCGTCAATGTGGGAATGTGGGTAATATATTCCACATTTTCTGGTCTTGTCCCAAGCTCAGGGAGTACTGGAGAGAGGTATTTAATTTAATATCCATGGTAATTCAGATATCCCTCCTACCCGACCCACTCATAGCCCTATTCCACGTATACCCCCGGGAACTCCCGGCAGGGAAAACATATGTCCTCGGACACATTCTTATCGCGGCACGTGCAAACCTTGCCCAACAGTGGAAGCAACCCTCTCCGCCTTCCTCTCTCCAGGTTATTTTAAAAACAAATCACCATTATCTCATGGAGACCGGTCACCAACCCCACTCGACTAACCCCCCCCCCACCCCACCCTAGGGCCCCCTGGCATACTTACAAAACAAAGGGAGAGGGGACCAGACTTCTCCCCCCTGACCTATCTGGACAGTCAACTACGTTCAGTTTAAATGAAACCCCAGACCCGGAATCCCCCCCACCTTAGGTACTAGACAACAGCCTGATCAAGTCAATAGAGCTGGGACTATTAGGGAATGCTTATTTCATTTCATATCAGTCTGCCATACTGTTCTATATGTCCTGATCTGTCTAGTATATTACCTACCTCGTATATAGCCCGCTCTGCGCAGCGGTGTATCTGTGCTATGTTCTATATATGTTTTGTTCTACCTATTTTATTTGCAAATTGTACTGTTTTTTTTAACCCAGAATGTTGTCCCCCCCCCCCCCCCTCCCAAGTATCCCCCCTTTTCTTTCTTCTGTACCCCATATAAAACTCTTTGTTAATAAAAATTTATTGATGGAAAAAAAAAAATCCTTCTTAAGCTGTGTACACACGGGGGCGATAGGGGCTGAAATCGCTGGCAATATGGTCGCTGGCGACCATATTGCCAGTGATGGGAGTGTGCCCCGGCGATAAATCGCTGGGTGCGCGCTCCCGTTTTCAGCCCCGTTCTAATCGCTGGTCGCAGGAGCTTGCAGAGGTTCCCTTTCATCAGCGACCATCTCTGGTCGCTGATGAAAAGGAGAAACAGCAATATATCTCCCCCGTGTGCACGGGGCTTAAGATGGACAAAACCATGTGCAATGCAGGTGGGGCAGATGTTACTTGTGCAGATATAATTAGATTTGGGTGGGGTTTTACTTCAACGTGAGGTCTATATTGCAGTGTAAAAATAAAGCAGTCAGTATTTACCCTGCACAGAAACAAAATCACTCACCCAAATCTAATTCTCTCTGCACATTTTATATCTGCCCCCCTGCAGTGCACATGGTTTTGTCCATCTAAAAAGGATTTTGTCAGAAAGAGTGAACTAGAATAAGGCCCTGTGTTCATATTGCTGTAACCCAGGAAAGGCTCCAGAGGGGAATCTGCAGCACAGTTCAAACTTCAAATGACAGCCACTGCCACCAACTGCCATTCAAATCTGACTCCCTGGCAGTGGCTGTGGCTCCTCTCTTTGAATTTAGCACTGTGCTGCAGCCCGTCCTCTGTCCTCCGAATGTGATCTCTTCATGTGACGTGTCATCCCCATACACGTATGTCATGTTGTTGTGTTACTGTACATGTGTGGGAGAGGGCTGGAGTCGTGCGGTGATCTCATCGCTGGAGATATCACGAATACAGACTGCTGAGTTCTGCAGTATATCCTGGTCTCCTGAGAATATCCCAATCTGAATATTTCCATTGGGAAATTCAGCATCAATAAAATATTACAGAGCTTTTAACAGTATCCTAATGCAGACAGCGCCGCCCCGAAGTCACAGAGACGAGTGGTTGTCATTGATTTTTGTTTGTGGAATGGAATTCTAGCTATATAGCATGTATTATGTGACGACCTCTCCTCATCATTCTCCATATTAAGTGATTGGTTATTATAGGCGGGCTTTAAATCCTAAATGTGTTCTGCACTTACCGATTCTGTTGTGCATTCCCGAAACTGTATTTTAAAAGCGATGTCATATGAAATGCTAATGTACACAGGGCCTGATTCACATGACTGCAGTTTATGCAGACAGACAAAACCACACTGCACTGCAGGCAGGGCAGATGTAATAGGTGCAGAGAGAGAGTTAGATTTGGGGGAGTTATTATGTTTCTGTGCAGGGTGACAGTTCTGAATGAGGCCCATTACTCCGCTTAATGTAAACCTAGCTTCCTGAGCGGCAGTTCCTCTGCCCTGGTGTTAGAGTAATGTCGATAATGATGACTGCAAGTGATTGGTCGCTCACACTAAAAATCCACCCATTCTGCGACGACACTGTCTAATCTGTGATATGACACTGATCTGTTTACAGTGATGGAAAGAAGGAGGAACTGAACTTTATAATGTATACATGAATAATGATGTCGCAAAGTCTGTTTAATATGAATAAAGCACCTACTTTTCCATATGGGACATTCACCAACACAAGGTAAACATTTATTGACCGTTATTTACATAGCGCCAGCCTGGTCTGCAGCACTTTAGAATAGGGAGCAAAACATTAATAAGGCGAGACTGGGTCCGAGCGGACAGACATGAGCGGGCCCTGCTTGAATCACGTATTCCCTATCCCGGTGTCTGCAAAGCTAATACTCAATAAATAAAAATAAATTCTCTTTAAATTTGAATGCATGAAAATGGAAACCCAGCAGATTAACTCTTTGAGTGCCAACGTCTCTGTGAGAGACGTGCAATATATCCGCTAAAAATGCCGGCACCGCTCACATTTGTTATATAAATTCAAATAAAAAATAATGTAAAAAAAAAAAAAGATTATATTTCCTATATAAGGTAACATTACAAGTCATTATGGTGAATAAAAAGGTTTGATTTGGTCACTTTCACATCTATTTTGACAAATTTGCTTGGAACTCAAAGAGTTAATACTCTTTACGTTGTTTAGGCAGTTAAAGTATAACGTACTATTACCGGAATGTTAGACTATAAACATCTTCAGTTAAATGGGGCTGTGAAACAAATTCAAAACTTTATTTATAAATTCCTAGATTACAAATTAAAAAGGAAAAGATCTGTGACATACTGCCATTGCTTATTGGTAGTAACGGTGAGCGCTCGAGTAATTTATGTGCTGAGCAAAACAATTTATTCACACCTATGCATTTACTGTAAAGGTGCATACACACTGTACAATTTTTTGACCAATTTGGTTGAAAGACATTTCCATTGAACGACATATTGACGAAAGACGAAAGATCTAGCTACAGTTTATAGGCTCTTTTTGAAAGATATTCAAATTGAACTGCATCCACAGTTGATGAACAACTGGCGGGTATGCGCATCATCATTCGTCGTTCGTTTGGTGTCATTATCTTTTGTCAACATCTTTCGTCCAGGACACTGAGTTCAATGGAAATGTCTTTCAACGAAATTGGTCCAAAAAATTGTACAGTGTGTATGCACCTTAAGTGTAGAACAGTTTCACATATAATTTTGTACTACTAAACCTATTGATTATCTACAAGTAGCATGCCTCCCAACTTTGACTGGGGGGGTGATATGGGGCATGGCCCCCTGCTGCGGTAACTTCCTAAAAAAAAGGGACATTCCCACAAATAACGGGACAGTTGGGAGGTATGAAGTAATGTTCTCTCTATATCACTCTCGCTTGTGTGACCCCTGCCTCTCTGTCGTGGTGGGATTGGTTGTTCGGCCTAGATCCATAAATGCAGTTGAACTGAGCGGAATTCTAGTAGTAAAGCAAGTCTGGCTCTAACACGGAAACAGGTGTATATTAGAAATGACATTAGCTCAGGTCCCAACATGCAGATATTTTGGAAAGTGACCAATTGTGCAAATAGGCCTGTACCTTTGCATATGCTTACCTGGCACACGTGCTCAATAAAAAAATGCAGCGCAGGTATTTTTTAGATTTGTTAATGAGCCATATTATTATTATTGTTAAAGTTATTCTGATTTGTCCAATTATTGGGTCTAATTCTAATTCGGTATGGATGGCCAATCAGAGAATTCACAATCCGTTTCCTTTTGTAGCGGCTGTGCATGCATGGCATCAACAATGACTGCAATTCCGTATGCATAGAAGCTGCAGTCTGACAGGAAGACAGCGCTTACGGGTGCAAACATGGCGTTTCTGGGTGTTTTTGTCAAAACACAGGCGCGCCCAGGCGTTTTACAGGTAGGACTATGACATCACAGATGACCACTTCCTGCCTGGTTCTGACGCAAGGGGGAAAGAAAACTGTTGGATGGTTCGTATGTTATGAATGGATCGCTATTTGGGATGCATTTGCGATTTTGCGAGGGTCTGTTCTATTTGATCGCAGGACATTACAGATCTGCCTTATATCTAGTGAATCATGCTGAATGGATCCCATAGCTTAATGATTAGTGTGCTGGACGTTCAGCGATGTTTTATGCTGGACAACTGGGCTTACTATGCATGACATGTGGTTCGACTGATTACGGCTTTATGAAATACCCAGTGTTATAGGCACAGTAGAATTATCAGCTTGGTGCAAGGATCACACCATTGTCCGGTCTGTGTGTCCAACCTCCATTCCCGGACTCCCAATACCACATAAGTCTAGACATATCCTGTTTTTCTCTGGCAGGATATAAGGCAGCTTTGTAATGTAATAAGTGTGGCTGCAGCTGCTGTCCTCGCACGCAACACAGACTCCATATAACGCAATAAAATCATCACCATGAGTAATCGCTCAGTGACCCGGTGCTCAGTGACCCAGCGTCTCTGCAGAATGAAGCAGCTCTGTTATCCAGAGCAGCCAAATGAAGCAAATGTTACTTTCAATGTGTAAGATACAGTAGAAGTGCAATCCCTCCCAGTTATAACTGCGCAATGTGTAAGATACAGTACAGGTGCAATCCCTCCCAGTTATAACTGCACAATGTGTAAGATACAGTACAAGTGCAATCCCTCCCAGTTATAACTGCACAATGTGTAAGATACAGTACAAGTGCAATCCCTCCCAGTTATAACTGCGCAATGTGTAAGATACAGTACAGGTGCAATCCCTCCCAGTTATAACTGCACAATGTGTAAGATACAGTACAAGTGCAATCCCTCCCAGTTATAACTGCACAATGTGTAAGATACAGTACAAGTGCAATCCCTCCCAGTTATAACTGCGCAATGTGTAAGATACAGTACAAGTGCAATCCCTCCCAGTTATAACTGCGCAATGTGTAAGATACAGTACAAGTGCAATCCCTCCCAGTTATAACTGCGCAATGTGTAAGATACGGTACACGGTGCAATCCCTCCCAGTTATAACTGCACAATCTGTAAGATACGGTACACGGTGCAATCCCTCCCAGTTATAACTGCGC
The DNA here is from genome assembly GCF_055691185.1 of Crinia signifera. Lineage (NCBI taxonomy): Eukaryota > Metazoa > Chordata > Amphibia > Anura > Myobatrachidae > Crinia > Crinia signifera. Next base: position 20,145,412 of record NC_139220.1, read on the forward strand.
AATGTGTAAGATACGGTACACGGTGCAATCCCTCCCAGTTATAACTGCGCAATGTGTAAGATACAGTACAAGTGCAATCCCTCCCAGTTATAACTGCGCAATGTGTAAGATACGGTACACTGTGCAATCCCTCCCAGTTATAACTGCGCAATGTGTAAGATACGGTACACGGTGCAATCCCTCCCAGTGTACCGTATCTTACACATTGCGCAGTTATAACTGGGAGGGATTGCACCGTGTACCGTATCTTACACATTGCGCAGTTATAACTGGGAGGGATTGCACAGTGTACGTATCTTACACATTGCGCAGTTATAACTGGGAGGGATTGCACAGTGTACCGTATCTTACACATTGCGCAGTTATAACTGGGAGGGATTGCACAGTGTACCGTATCTTACGCATTGCGCAGTTATAACTGGGAGGGATTGCACCGTGTACCGTATCTTACGCATTGCGCAGTTATAACTGGGAGGGATTGCACCGTGTACCGTATCTTACACATTGCGCAGTTATAACTGGGAGGGATTGCACCGTGTACCGTATCTTACACATTGCGCAGTTATAACTGGGAGGGATTGCACAGTGTACCGTATCTTACACATTGCGCAGTTATAACTGGGAGGGATTGCACTTGTACTGTATCTTACACATTGCGCAGTTATAACTGGGAGGGATTGCACCGTGTACCGTATCTTACACATTGCGCAGTTATAACTGGGAGGGATTGCACCGTGTACCGTATCTTACAGATTGTGCAGTTATAACTGGGAGGGATTGCACAGTGTACCGTATCTTACACATTGCGCAGTTATAACTGGGAGGGATTGCACTTGTACTGTATCTTACACATTGCGCAGTTATAACTGGGAGGGATTGCACTTGTACTGTATCTTACACATTGCGCAGTTATAACTGGGAGGGATTGCACCGTGTACCGTATCTTACACGCGCAATGTGTAAGATACGGTACAAGTGCAATCCTTCCCAGTTATAACTGCGCAATGTGTAAGATACGGTACAAGTGCAATCCTTCCCAGTTATAACTGCGCAATGTGTAAGATACGGTACAAGTGCAATCCTCCCCAGTTATAACTGCGCAATGTGTAAGATACGGTACAAGTGCAATCCTCCCCAGTTATAACTGCGCAATGTGTAAGATACGGTACAAGTGCAATCCTTCCCAGTTATAACTGCGCAATGTGTAAGATACGGTACAAGTGCAATCCTTCCCAGTTATAACTGCGCAATGTGTAAGATACGGTACACGGTGCAATCCCTCCCAGTTATAACTGCACCATGTGTAAGATACGGTACAAGTGCAATCCTTCCCAGTTATAACTGCGCAATGTGTAAGATACGGTACAAGTGCAATCCCTCCCAGTTATAACTGCGCAATGCGTAAGATACGGTACACGGTGCAATCCCTCCCAGTTATAACTGCGCAATGCGTAACATACGGTACACGGTGCAATCCCTCCCAGTTATAACTGCGCAATGCGTAAGATACTGTACACGGTGCAATCCCTCCCAGTTATAACTGCGCAATGCGTAAGATACGGTACACGGTGCAATCCCTCCCAGTTATAACTGCGCAATGCGTAAGATACGGTACACGGTGCAATCCCTCCCAGTTATAACTGCGCAATGCGTAAGATACGGTACACGGTGCAATCCCTCCCAGTTATAACTGCGCAATGCGTAAGATACGGTACACGGTGCAATCCCTCCCAGTTATAACTGCGCAATGTGTAAGATACGGTACACGGTGCAATCCCTCCCAGTTATAACTGCGCAATGCGTAAGATACGGTACACGGTGCAATCCTTCCCAGTTATAACTGTGCAATGTGTAAGATACGGTACACGGTGCAATCCCTCCCAGTTATAACTGCGCAATGTGTAAGATACGGTACAAGTGCAATCCTTCCCAGTTATAACTGCGCAATGTGTAAGATACGGTACAAGTGCAATCCTTCCCAGTTATAACTGCGCAATGTGTAAGATACGGTACAGGTGCAATCCCTCCCAGTTATAACTGCACAATGTGTAAGATACGGTACAAGTGCAATCCCTCCCAGTTATAACTGCGCAATGTGTAAGATACGGTACACTGTGCAATCCCTCCCAGTTATAACTGCGCAATGTGTAAGATACGGTACACGGTGCAATCCCTCCCAGTTATAACTGCGCAATGTGTAAGATACGGTACACGGTGCAATCCCTGCCAGTTATAACTGCGCAATGTGTAAGATACGGTACACGGTGCAATCCCTCCCAGTTATAACTGCGCAATGTGTAAGATACGGTACACGGTGCAATCCCTCCCAGTTATAACTGCGCAATGTGTAAGATACGGTACACGGTGCAATCCCTCCCAGTTATAACTGCGCAATGTGTAAGATACGGTACACGGTGCAATCCCTTCCAGTTATAACTGCGCAATGCGTAAGATACGGTACACGGTGCAATCCCTCCCAGTTATAACTGCGCAATGCGTAAGATACGGTACACGGTGCAATCCCTCCCAGTTATAACTGCGCAATGCGTAAGATACGGTACACTGTGCAATCCCTCCCAGTTATAACTGCGCAATGCGTAAGATACGGTACACTGTGCAATCCCTCCCAGTTATAACTGCGCAATGCGTAAGATACGGTACACGGTGCAATCCCTCCCAGTTATAACTGCGCAATGCGTAAGATACGGTACACTGTGCAATCCCTCCCAGTTATAACTGCGCAATGTGTAAGATACGGTACACTGTGCAATCCCTCCCAGTTATAACTGCGCAATGTGTAAGATACGGTACACTGTGCAATCCCTCCCAGTTATAACTGCGCAATGTGTAAGATACGGTACAAGTGCAATCCCTCCCAGTTATAACTGCGCAATGTGTAAGATACGGTACACGGTGCAATCCCTCCCAGTTATAACTGCGCAATGTGTAAGATACGGTACAAGTGCAATCCCTCCCAGTTATAACTGCACAATGTGTAAGATGTTACATCAGCCCCACCTGCAGTGCACATGGTTTTGTCCATTAGAGAGTGATGATACCTATCCGAGTGAATCAGAATAACCCCCATAGTCAGTGGCGCAGAGGGTATCCAGTTGATAGATCGACACCATATGGTCAACATTGAAAAGGTCAAAACCGTAAATAAAAAAAAGTCAACACAAGCAAAAGTTCGACACAAGAATAGGTTGAAAGGTTGACTTAAGCTTTTTTTTTTACTCTTCTATACTTTAACATACACGTGGGCTCCGATTGTGAACGTACCCGAAGTATTGTGAGTGAAGCAGTACCCTGCTTTGGGATCCATTTGCTGAAATCTACAAATTTACACCCATAAAAATAAAAAAAACACGTTAACCTTTTCATGTATTGACCACTACATGTCGACATCTTATGTGTCGAGTTTGTTGTCTATGTTGACCTTGTTTATGCTGACCATTTCATGTCAACCTTTTGAATGTCGAGCCTTTATACTTGTGATTTTCAACTCGCGGCACACCATACAAGATTTTAAAATTGCCAAGGTACACCATTAGACCCCCACAGGGAAAAACACATTCTTCCCCCAAAAGGTAAACAAACCCATTGACCCCCCATATGAAAAAAAAAAGTCACACTGGTCCCCACATGTAACAAAAATAAAATACATTGAAAACAAAAGACGAGTGAAGAACAGTAGAACTGGTGGTGGTGGCTGTAAACTGGTTTGGCCATCTCTAGCTCTGGTGGCACGCTTGAGAACACCTCAAGGAACACTAGTACGCCACGGCACAGTAGTAAAACATGCTGCTTTATACCATAACAAGGGCAGAAAGGGAGGAGAGCATGTAAGGTTTACCCAGGCCCAAAATTGTAGGAGAGGCCCAGCTGAGGTCTGGGTCAGTTGTTGAGGGGATACACCCGCTGTGCAGCGCTGCTGAGGAAGACCACTGTAAACTATATTATCATATTTTCACAAAATGTTCTTTTATTTTATTTTGTTTGTATTTACTACACACATAATGTATCTCGTTCGCTATTTTCCCTGCTTAGCGAGTCAATCAGAATCGCCTCCTTTGTACAATGTGAGGCTAACGCACGTTGCTGGTCTTGGATTTTTTTCCTGGGTGAATCCTTTATCGCTGCTCTGCGGAATTCCCTAATAGACAATGTCACCACAAACAGGCTGCACTGGTAACACACCCGCTCTTCCCCTTTGATGTGGTTACTTTGATGCCTCTTTCATCTAATATGCACATGTTTACCGAGAGCTACACGGCTGCACCTGCAGAGAAATGCCCAACGTGAACACGTCGACACAAAAATGTCGAAAATTATGATGTTGATATGTCAACATGGAACATATCGACATCTGCACAATGCCATCATTTAAAATGACAACGATTCGCAGAATCCCAACATTAGGATTAGGCTGCAGGATGGTGGGATTAGGGTTAAGCGATTGCTGCACTACTAAGGGGTACATCATTTACTAAAATGAGAATTCTATTGAAGATGGGATGTTTCCCATAGCAAACAATCAGGTTCTAGCTGATAATTAAGAAGTGGAATGATTGGTTGCTATGGGTACCATCCAATTTTCAATAGATCGCCCATCTTCGTCAAATAAAATTTGACATTTCATCAATGTCAACATCATTCTCATGTCAACATTACGAGTGTTGAAATGATCAATGATGACCAAATATATGAACCCCCTTTAGATACTGTTTTTCTTTCCAATAAGGGTGGGGTCTTACGGTATTTTGGGGTGGCAATTCCTTTCCCAATTGTTTTCCAGGTGTAGAAAACCAACCCTGCCTGCTACAGTGGTAATAACCCGCCTCCTATATAACAATAATAATGTGATGTGTAAAGCTATCCCCTGCCAGTTATGGTTTTCCACTGAATGGCCAATGAAGAAGATGGTTAAACCTGGGACATGATTGGCTCCCATTGCAGTTCCTAAACTCTGGACACTGTAATTTATATGAGGGAGGGGATAAACATAACAATTATTGGATACAACCTGTATTATGCGCCCAGTTCATGTGAAATACTAGTGAATAAAAGTGTAATTTCAGTTGCAGCTCAAACAAATGACAACTATTATATTTGCAGCGTATGTTGTATGCTGTGAATTTGAGACAATAAACAAATAATTTACTAGTGAACCTGTTAATTCCCTGAGCACTGTAACATCCGGGCGGTATTCTGTACTGCACATAAGAGAGACAGGAGACAAGGAGAATATGGCTGATCGAACACCCCTCCTTCCTTTTCTGCCTCCATCATCACTGCGGGACAGATGATATAACCTTTAAGGATCTGTGCAAACTATAAGCTGCAGCGGGGTAGGGACAATGGCTAAAATGTTTTTTGCAGCACTGACTAGTATGGTGGCACTACATGAAAAAATTTAAATATCATCTATATTCCATAACAATATGCTATACCACATAGATAATCCAATATAATGAATACAGCAGTGGTATAGCAATAGCCCCTGCAGACCCCACGGTGGGTTGGAGGCGGTAATGGCTTGTGGGTAGGGATGCCAATCTTGGGGCATTTTTCCAATCCCGGAATTCAGGATTGAAAAATGCCCAATCCCGGGATTGGCTTCCCTCATAAAAATTTTTTGAAAAAGCTTTGGCATTACCTTTATGGCAGGGTGCAAGCGGCCCGGGAGCTGGAGGCACGTCTGGGAGCCGGGCCGGGGGTGAGCAGGCAGTGCAGCTGTGCATCCTTCAGCAGTGCAGCTGTTCGGCCTGTGCAGTGTAACCTCTGGCCATAACGCTGCGCAGTGTGACCTCTGACATCACACTGCTGCATGCACAGTCTAATCCTGGGATTGGAAACCCCAAAGTTTTTGGGACCAAATCCGGGATCCCGCCAAGCCCGATCACGGAATTGGCCACCCTACTTGTGGGTGTTGAGGGCCTGCAGGCTTCACTGCCTGGACCTGCAGAAAAATGTCCACAGGCCTTCTACGCCTGCTCCCTTTATCAACGTCCCTCCCAAAATGTCCACCGCCTTAGAGGAGACAGTTATTAAGGATGCTAGAGGTGGCAGCGGCCATTTTGTTTTGGCAGTGACATTTTTAATGGGGAGACGCACAAAAGACCTGTGGCAGCGGCAAGACAGTGGAAACCCCCGCCAACTAGCAAAACCTCTGAAAACGAGCAGAACCCTTGACAACAAGGAAGACGAGCCCATTGCAATAGGACCGGAAACCTTCGGTGACAGCTGTGGGAAGGGGGTGGAGGGGGGACTCCTCTGATAATGAACAGGTACCATATGGTGGGAAGATGGGTGATTGAAACATTTTTGGCGCTGGGGGGGGGGGGGGGTGGTTCTATAGTTACACCACTGAAATACAGGTATTTTATATGGCAGGTATTATGACATAAAGAAGGAAATGGCAACTGACAGATCATTCCAATCCTTACAACATGACTCATGTACAGGATGATCTGCTGTTATTTTTGTCTCCACTTGTTGCAGTATCCTGAGTCAAATAACGCCTATTATTTCCAATTAAAGCAACTGATGCTTTGAAACCGACTTCCAAGTCTGGGGCTAAATGGTTCAGCCTGGTAAGTGCACTAGATCTGTCAGCATTTCAGATCCATTACAGTATGTTGGCTGACTAGCTGCCTGGAATGGCTCCACCCCATACAAGCTGTTAGTTAAGACAAAAGAACTATACCACAATGTGACACAAGATGGCAGCATAGTTCCATATCTTACAATTAAAGTGTATTTATTCTTGTAATGCGCTTTGGGGGTGATTCAGGTTGGTTTGCAAAAGAAAACTCCTTCTTTAATGGACAAAACCATGCTGCACTGCAGGTGGGGCAGATGTAACATTTTCAGAGAGAGAGAGTTAGATTTGGGTGAGTTATTTTGTTTCTGTGCAGAGTAAATACTGGCTGCTTTATTCTTACATTGCAATATAGATTTCAGTTTGGGCACACCTCACGCAAATGTAACTCACTCTGCACATGTTACATCTGCCCCACCTGCAGTGCAGCATTGTTTTGTCCATTAAAGAAGAAGTTTTCTCTTGCAAACCAACCAGAATCACCCCTTTATACCATTTATCTTCTAACACACCTACCTAATATATTTCATGTTGTTGGTGGGTAAAACACTAATGTTTTATATTGGGATCCTTGACATTTTGTATTATTGTTTTAAATGTAGCACAAGTCAATTGTTAGACAGCTGCTTATAATGGAGTCCAGTTCGAGCCAAACTAAAGCACCAATGGAATTTTGTGTAATAAAGTAATAAAGCTTCCAGGAGGTATATACTGTATAATGCTATAAATACAATATATATATTATATATTATATATATATATATATATATATATATATATATATATAGACACCGAAATATAGAGAGCGCTAATACGATCCACCACCTGATTAGAATGTAATCTTTCAAAGCATATTATCAATGCGTACAACTGTTAATAATAAAACAATTTTTTTTTTTATTAAAAGATTTTCTCTTTAAAATTTCATTGATGCATTCATTTACTTCTTTCAAGCCGCTGTGATAAACCGACGCGTTTCGCCTTTTACAAAGGCTTCATCAGGTTTTTTTTTAGGTATACACAGAAAGAATAATGAAAATTCAAACACTGGTGTAAATGACGCTCTTAATCAGAGATCCCACAATAATGGTAAAATGATCCAGTGGCCAGAGCACAGGAAATAAATCTTTCAATTTCCCAACATTAGACAATTAAGGATGATGGAAAGCCATGTGCTGGAAGTAAACTGTCACACAGTATTCTATATTATGGATGGAACTTCTCTCAATCAGCAATGGCAGATACAGTAGGTCTACTCATAGAGCAGCACTATACATATCAATGCTTCCTGCTATCTGCCCAGCACTTGCTCCGCCCCCAAGTGGTCATAGAGTAACAATATAATAGTGTGCCCAAAGCAATGCGAGTGCAGCAGTACACATATATGGTCGACATAGACAACAACAAAATGTGAAAAATGCATGTCAACCATGCCCATGTCAACCATATGTCAATGTCAACCATTTCAAGACGTCGACCCAGTGACTGTCAACCTAGACATCTCTGATACTGTAACCAGAAGATACACCATAGTTCTGTGCAGTATAAGCTCAGATATGTGTCTATATAATTCAAGTATTGTGTTTTTCCTTTCTTTCTGAGCAGACCTTATAGGGCAGGGGTGGCCAAACTGGTCCTCGGGATCTACCAATGGTCCACGTTTTCCAGATCACCTAGCTGGTGCACAGGTGCAGTCATTACTAACTGTCACATTTCCCCAGACCACCTAGCTGGTGCACAGCTGTAGTCATTACTAACTGTCACATTTCCCCAGATCACCTAGCTGGTGCACAGCTGTAGTCATTACTAACTGTCACATTTCCCCAGATCACCTAGCTGGTGCACAGCTGTAGTCATTACTAACTGTCACATTTCCCCGGATCACCTAGCTGGTGCACAGCTGTAGTCATTACTAACTGTCACATTTCCCCAGACCGCCTAGCTGGTGCACAGCTGTAGTCATTACTAACTGTCACATTTCCCCAGATCACCTAGCTGGTGCACAGCTGTAGTCATTACTAACTGTCACATTTTCAAACCTGCTGCATTCATTCCTACTATAGATCCACAGGTTGCCTGGAAAACATGAACTGTTGGTAGATCTTGAGGACCGGTTTGGCCACCCCTGCTATAGGGTAACTGCAATCGCGTTAGTGAACGGGCACAAGAAATGTTTTGCACAGCTTGATCCATGTGGCCACTTCGCAGCCCCAGAAAAAAGGGCTATTATCCTGATATTTGAATCAGCAGGGAAGGGGGTGTCGGGTCTCTGGCCAGCATGCGGGAGACTTGCCCACCTTCCCGGGGGGGGGGGGGGGGGGCCGGGAGGCGGACCTGATTTTCGGGAGTCTCCCGGCCATTCCGGGAGAGTAGGCAAGTCTGGTTCATGGAATGGTCGTGAGTAATCAGAATGACAAAGGAGTGAGTATTACCCCTGCATGGTAGCTTAGATACTCAACAATTTTGGGGAGCCAAAAACACTAACTACCGCTTATTGCAGAACCATACGTACCTGCACTCCCAAAACCAGTGGGAGACTCTCAGAAAAGTGGGTGCTTACCCCACACCCCGCCCCACTTCCTAATGGAGCAGCCAGTATGGGATCGCTAATATAGATAATTGAAGGTCTTTATGGAGAAGGCAGATCCAATATGACGTGTTTCTACTATAACTTAAAAACACCTCCCTCCCTATTGGCTGTCAGTATTAATCAATTTGAGCACACGCTACATATTTCTGCTCAACTATAGTGATACCGCTGGTCCCTGCTCTTACCTGTTAGTGATAGGCTGTGAGTTTTGCGCTGGACTGTTATGTATAACTATGTTGTTTACATAGTCCAATATCAGATGCCCAGAATGTCAGTGACATGGAGGAGCGCTCAAATGCTGTATAGGTTTGGGGCCCCCATACATTAGGTCTCAGGACAAGTTGGACCTAATTTCCCCTGAGCTCCCCCATCAGCTCCCCGGGAGGGCTCACTTACAATTTGGCATTGATGTGCCATTTTTTACATGCGATAAATAATGAAAATGTGATTTATCCCATGTAAATGTTCCCGGGGAGCTGCAGCAGCAGCCGGGGCCAGGAGAATTTCAAAAATCAAAAGCCGGACAGTCTTTTCACAGTTTTTTTTAATTCTCCTGCCCGCTCAGCAGCTGCTGCCAAGCAGACCCGCTGTCGCCTGCACAGCAGCTGCCGCCCGGACCCACTGCCGCCCCTCCGCACATCTACCCACTACAAAAGCACCCGCTATGTGCCGCTGATGGGTCAGAGAGAATAGATCCTATGAGCAGGAAGTATAATCTCTAGGGTCCGACCCGATGTGCACGGGACCATGCATCGGGTCGGATGGGGTGTCAGACACATGCGATTTTGCCAAATGTATCGCCCCGATCCACCAGAATTGGGTCAAATCATGCCAAATCGCAGTAGTCTATGGCGACCTTTATACCTACACTATCATAGATGTGAGTTTGGACACACCCCGTCCAAATCTAACTCTCTGCAGATGTTACATCTGCCCCAACTCCAGTGCAGCATGGTGTCACCAATTTGCACAGTTGGCAACTCAGAAGCATCCCATAATCTCTACCTGTAAACAAAATGAAACGTACAAAGCAAAGTTTGCGTGAAACTCAGATGAATTCATCTTCATAGTTCGCTATTATCAGTTGTGCTTTTCCTAGTGAACAACGTGATGTAATGCTGGGCTCTGCGCTGTGCATGACAATCAAAGCGTCAGTTCTGTTGCCTAGTTAGAATCACTCCCTGCATATTAACGCAGAGGAGCGTGCGGCTGTTTTGAGCGTAAATGTTTTGTGTTTGGAGTAATCCCACAGTCAGAATGTTTTCGCCTTTGGCCTGTCTGTTATTGGGTCACAGATTGAACTCGCAAAGGCTTCTGGGAATTCCATCAAGTAAAACTTACACGAATCCAAAGATAAAATTGCCGGAACGCTGAGCGAGCCCCAGGTCACAACCGCCGCACGTGTATCAAGTTTTTGGCAGTTGTTAGGAGTTTTTAATGTGATCCATATGTTGGAAAGTGCTGCTTGGTACATATTGCGTAATATTGATGTCAGCAGTAGGTAACCACTTTAAGATGTGTTTCTAAAAAAAAAAGAGAGAATTAGAGGGGATTTTAGGGTTACAGTATCATATATATACTATATTATCAGGGCCGGCGCCACCACTAGGCAGCTCTAGGCATTTGCCTAGGGCGCCGGCACCTGGAGGGCGGCAGTTCGCCCCTCACCCCCAGCGAACTGTGTCAAAAACTTGCGGCCCCGGCGTCCCTGCAGTGCTGCTGGAGCGGTCAGGGGTGTCCGTGCCGTAGGGGTACCTGCGGCGCCATCATGTGTATAAAGCTGGCTGCGGCTGGCGGGGTCCCTGTAGTGATTAGAAAATAACTAGCGCTATGCGCGCGGCGGCGCGGGAAGCGCTAGTTATTTTCTATTCACTGCAGGGACCCTGCCGGCCGCAGCCAGCTTTATACACATGACGGCGCCGCAGGTACCCCTACGGCACGAACACCCCTGACCGCCCCAGCAGCACTGCAGGGACGCCGGGGCCGCAGCCAGCTTTATACACATGACGGCGCCGCAGGTACCCCTACGGCACGGACACCCCTGACTGCCCCAGCACTGCAGGGACGCCGGGGCCGCAAGTTTTTTCCACAGGTACCACCCCCCCCTCCCCCCGGCACCAGGGCGCCCCCACCCTGACTCGCCTGGGGCTCTCCGGTGCCTTGCACCGGCCCTGTATATTATATTATATATATTATTGTAATTAAATGCTATTTGCTTATATAAATGGGCAACAAACCACAATAAACCATTCAAAACTATGCAATCTCCTATAACTTGGAATCATTGAGTACAATTGTTAATTAATGGTATTGCCCACTTATGGAGGACTCCACTCGGTTCTTATCATTAGCGGCTGCAGCGATGACCTCATAGCGCAGGGCGGGGACACTTGGCCACGTACGGGACTACAAGCCAGCACATCTCCTATATATTTGGCTACATCTGTCACTCAAAGTGGGTGTCTGTGTCTATAACGCTCTGTTCCTGGACTTTCCTCTTAATGTGTGATTGCCTTCATCTGTGCTGAACACCAATGAAGTGGCACACTTATGTCAACATTTACATGTGTTGACCTTTCTGTGTTGATTTTTTCTTGTGGCGATTCGCGTCACACCCCCCGCAACCCCCCCTCCCGCGATTCGCGGCACCCCCGTGACCCCCCACCTCCGGCAATTCGCGGCAACCCCCCACCAGAACCCCTGTGAACCCTGCCCTCCCGCGATTCGCGGCACCCACCCCCGCGACCCCCCCTCCCGCAATTCGCGGCACCCCCCCGTGATTCGCGGCAGCTCCAGAATTAAATTGCACATGGAAAACACTGACATGGCTATGGTCGACAATGAAAAAGGTTGACATGAGTTTTTGAAGTTTTTTTGTCATTTTTTGAATATTTTCATATTCATTCTCATGTGTCGACATGGACACCAATGAAGTGCCACACTTATGTCAACATTTACATGTTTTGACCTTTCTGTGTTGATTTTTTTCTTGTGGCGATTTGCGTCACACCCCCCCCACCCCCCACTCCAGCGATTCACGGCACACACACACCTCCCCCGCGATTCTCGGCACCCCACCCCATGACCCCCCCTCCCGTGATTCACGGCACACCCTCGCGACCCCCCCTCCCATGATTCGCCGCAACCTCCGCCCCGTAACCCCCCCTCCCGCGATTCGCGGCACCCACCCCCGCGACCCCCCCTCCCGCAATTCGCGGCACCCCCCCGCGATTCGCGGCAGCTCCAGAATTAAATTGCACATGGAAAACACTGACATGGCTATGGTCGACAATGAAAAAGGTTGACATGAGTTTTTGAAGTTTTTTTTTTCATTTTTTTAATGTTTTCATATTCATTCTCATGTGTCGACATGGACACCAATGAAGTGCCACACTTATGTCAACATTTACATGTGTTGACCTTTCTGTGTTGATTTTTTCTTGTGGCGATTCGCGTCACACCCCCCCACCCCCCCGCAACCCCCACTCCCGCGATTCACGGCACACACACACCCCCCCGCGATTCTCGGCACCCCACCCCGTGACCCCCCCTCCCGTGATTCACGGCACACCCCCCGCGACCCCCCCTACCATGATTCGCCGCAACCCCCGCCCCCGTAACCCCCCTCCCGCGATTTGCGGCAACCCACCCCGCGACCCCCCTCCCGCGACTCTCTGCAATCCCTCCCCTCCCGCGATTCGCAGCATCCACCCCCCCACAACCCCCCTCCTGCAATTCGCGGCACCCCCCGCGACCCCCCCTCCTGCAATTCGCGGCACCCTCCGCGACCCCCCCTCCCGCGATTCGCGGACACCTAAGTTGCAATACAGGGCATCTTTCATACAATTCTAACCATATTTCTCATATACAAACGTTCACAAATTAAGGGGGCGCAGCCCCTTACGACGGTGTGAAGAGCGCCCGTAGGGCGCGATGAATCACCTAGTATATTATATACTGTATATGTACGCTTACCATACTGTCCAGGATGCTCATGAATTACACAGGTTCTTTGGCAGATTAACACCAAGTGAGATGTAGGCTTAAAGTCAGCCTGCCCCAGAACCTGGGTAAGTCATTAGCGTCCTGGTTTAAAGGCGTAGTATGGTAAGCCTACATGTATGACACATAAACTATATTATACAGAATTAGCCCTGCCATCCGGTGTACATGTGTGCACATGGGAAAGAGGACATGGCCACACGTCGTGAGGGACAAGCTGCTAGTACCAGGATGTTGCCCCGACGCGCTGTCCTGTCAGAATGCCGGTTGAGAAGAGCGCCCGGAGGCGGAGCTACACGGCCAGGTGGCTGGACTGGACCATCAAACCATTGGCCCTCTTGACATCCGTGACAGAGGGTCAGGACCATCTTAACAGCATTGTAGACCCTGACAAAGCAACACCTTGGTCCCTTACCCACCCATTCACAGGTATAATTGAAAAAAATCATAAAGTACCCCTCTTGCGGTTCTAGACTGTCCCTCCATGCAGTGAATGTCTGTCTGCACTGTGATTGGTGAATTGCTCCAGGCATCCACCAATCACGGCGGATGGGCAACATTCTCTACCAGCCTCCCAAGAAGCTCTGGAGAAACCACCTACAATATTACAGATCTTGTTATTCTTCAGGGTAAATTTACCAAAGTAAAAAAAAGGTAATGTTGCCAATAGCAACCAATCAGATTACAGCGCCGCTCACCCTCACTGGCAAGCGGACGCTACATCTGACTGGGACGCGCGAGCATCCAACACGCATGCGCATCCCAGTTTAACGTTGGCGGGGGATGGGAACCCTGCCCGTCTCCACTTCAGGGAGATGGGCAGGGCTAGGAGGGGAGGTGGGGAATGGCGACGAGGCGGCAAGGGACCCAGGGGGAGCTCCGGTTGAAGGGGATGCGCGTGCTTCTCGTGCGCGCGCATCCCCTTTCGGGGAACTGCCGGCTGGCGAATCTACCGCAAGCCCCTGCCTGAATGAGAGGGGCTACATCTGTATGTCTAGCATTTCTCTATTGCATCCTAGAAAATGACGGACAGATTCTGAATGGTTGCTAAGGGCAACATAGCCTATTTTACTGGTAATATATGCCCTGCATGTAGTAGGCTGATGGGAATCTGTAGAGTTACTGCCGGTATATGTGTAATTACTATGCAGATCAGCGATTACATAACTGTTCTGTGTCATTTCTTATTCATAGTGACTCACAGATAATAATACGTTACCGTCACTTTCTCCCTGTAGTCACATCCCTGTACATTTAAATCTCCCTGTCTTGCAGGCGAGACGCCCTCTGTACGGTATGGTTCTCTTCCACTGCAGGGAGAAATCATATAGTCCAACTACTGTACCCTTCAGTATAATGAAATAACGTATATATTGCTGGGATATGAATCCATAAGAATCTATTCACAAATATAACCTTTGTCATGGATTCTTTTTTTTTTTTTTTGCCATAAAGTTTTTTGTTTTTATTAAGTTCACCAAAATGAATGACAAAGGGATAGAAACACCCACGTAAGACATAACAAAATATACCCATTTCACATCGCACAAAATTACAGCGTTCATGCCGGTTTCTTGCCGGTTCAACCCGGTAATTTGTGCGATGTGAAAGGGGTTACCGGTTACAGCTAACCGGTAGCAACACAGCAATGCGAACCGGGTAAGAAGAAGGGTTCTTATTGGTTGATGGCTGTGTTGCTGTGCAGTGTGAACGGGTTAATTGGGTTGAGTGACCCATTTCCCGTTCACACTGCTGCCTCCTCCCTCGCCCCCCATGACACTCCAACACGCCCCCACATGAGGTCAGGGAACCGCACACACAGGGTCGCACCGGGACTGAACCGTTTAAAAGTCCCGGTGCGACCCTGCTTTTGCGGTCTGAAAGCGGTAATAGACGTAACACTAGTAACATGACTCGCAGAAATGGAAAACAACATAAAGTACAACATTAATACCAATTCACAACAGTGATCACAAACAAAGACACAACGGAACGCCCCCTGCCTGTCAATCAGTCAGCTGAGCACCCTGGCGAATGAAAATATCACCAAAGACGCTTGTTTTAGTGGTTTGTACATGCTTGCAAAGCGCAATCTCCGACCATTGGGGACAGGGCCTAATTCGGACCAGTGAGAGCAGGACTGAATCGGCCCAATTACAGTAAATGCACATTCAGGTCATCAGGAGCTGTAAGCTATTGGCAGTAATAAAATGTAACATTTACTGCAATAAGTGCTGATATAACGCATCGTTCCCATTTCTCTTGTCATACAGTATATCTAACACAATCCCTCGTTCTGTCCCTGCATACATTATGGCGCTGGCTTCCATCTCACACTCCTCTTCCCCCGTTCATTCTGGGCTTAGGTGTGGCCAGAAGTGTGAAAGGTGACACAACCAGACAAGTTGTTGAGAATGTGTTTGTCTCACAGCATTTCCTATCTGACTAACACATATAAAGCACTTTTCTTCTAACCTTCTTAATCAGCATGGCAGCTTAAAGGGAACCAAGAAGTACAAAGTTGATTCCAAGGCAAATTACTAAAACCAGTGCCCCCTGTAATATACACTGCCTGATGATAGTTGTTTGTCAGCAGCAGGTGCAATAAAAGGGGAACTGCCAAACCCAGATGTGAAGATGTGAAATCAGGCATGGCCAACTATGGCCCCCCAGCTGTTGTGAAACTACAAGTCCCATCATGCCTTGCCACAGTTTTGCTATTAGGGAATGCTAAAACTGTGGCAAAGCATGCTGGGATGTGTAGTTTCACAGCTACAGGGCCACAGTTTGGACATGTCTGTGTAACTCACTCTTCGTTGCCATTGTGCTGCATTCCAATGCGGTAAGGGTGAGGATGGTGTGGGTACAGATCAGAGTTACTTTGGTGGGGGAGTCACCTGTCAGCAGCAGCATTTCACTATAACACACCTTAGCAGAGAGGCGAGGATTCCCCAGACAGACACAGAGAGATGCAACAAAGTTCAGCTACTATTTAACAACAATATTTATTCCACAATGTGGTGTAGTAAAACCTATTGCAGTGAAGTATTCAAAATAAAGTTGAATGTTTTGCAGTAGTCTTTGTCTGTCCCTGTGGAGTGCGCTACAGTCTCCGACAAAATGGTTCCGCTGGGGAAAATTCATTCTCTAACCAATCAACTATCTTGCCACTGTGTATGAGCAACGTTATGCAGGATGCACGTCATCATCTTAGCTCCTGAGACCGGTGACATTATGCAGCTTCATCTAGAGCACTGCTCCGATACCTGGAGGGAGGACTGTAACCGGCTGGTGAGCTCCCGGTACAAATGATGTGACCTATCAGTAAATAATCTTAGCCATGGCAAATGTTAGACACATTCTCCAGTGACTATTGTACATTATGTTCTAGAGAGGGACCAGTGGTGCAGCAACAGCCCCCGCAGACCAAGTGGTGGCTTGGGGGCGCCAGCACCTATTTTATGCCGCTTCTGTGTAGTCTGGCCATCTTTATGGAGTCTGCTTAAAATGTCCCTGCAAAAATGGCCACCACCTAGGAGGAGGCTGATGCTAGAGGTGCTACTGGCAACGCATATAGCATTACCCGGAAGTGTCGGTACTCCAGGAACACTGGCAAGCATGAAACCCCTGGCAACAAGCATGAAACTCCTGACAACGAGCATTAATCCCCTGATAACCCCAAAACAAATAATTTTGGGGTGGGGGATGTAACATTTCTAGCTACACCACCGAGAGGGACCCTAGTTCTGTCTGACATTAGACACACACTAGAGTTTATTTACTTAGTAGTTTTATTGAAGATTGGTTGTTGCTATGGGCAACCAATCAGATTATATCTAATATCTTCTAGAAAGTACTAAATAAATAAGATGTAGAATCTGATTGGTTGCTATGGGCAACCTCCCATCTTCAGTCAGACTCCCATCTTAGTAAATAAACAATACTGTGGCATCACTGCGACATAGATGCTTAGGGGATACGGTCGAATTATCGACCACACTTAGGTTGACAGTCATAAGGTCGACACCGTTGGGTCGACAGGGGGCAAGGTCGACAGGTGTCTAGGATGACATAGGTGAAGGTTTACAGGTGTCTAGGTCGACATAGGACAAGGTCGACATGGTTTTAGGTCGACATAGCGTTAGATCGACATGGTTTATGTCGACAGGTCGGAAGGTCGTCATGTTTTTTTTTTACTGTGTTTTGAGCCGGCATGTGCCGACAGGCGGGATTTCATGCCCTACCATCCACTAGGGCGTGGTGGGAGAATAAAATAGTGTGCCGAGCGCAGCGAGGCACCGTGCCCAAAGCATGGCGAGCGAAGCGGTTGCCTTCCAACTGTGTCCATGTCGACTGTGTTGACATTCGGGTAAAAAAAACAGTAAAAAAAACACGTCATCCTTCCGACCTGTCATTTGGCCACGTCGACCTAACGCTATGTCGACCTAAACCCATGTCGACCTTGTCCTATGTCGACCTAGACACCTGTCGACCTTCACCTATGTCGACTTAGACACCTGTTGACCTTCCCCCCTGACGACCAAACAGCGTCGACCTAATGACTGTCAACCTTACTGTGGTCGATAAAACGATCCACACCCGATGCTTAGAACCTTGACAAATCCAATGACATTAAGAGCAGTCGGCTCCCTATAACATGTGGCCTATTCTATATAATCTACACTTGTGCAGTTGACACTATAGTTCCATCCTCGGTTTATCCTATGTATGCCGGCTTTTGTTCAGCTGTTGGGACTGGAATTCTCTCCTGCTCCTAGAACCTTTCTGCCCAGCTCCTCTTTCATTCTCCATATGTCTTGAAGATGTCATTAAGACTCTTCCGTGGATATTGTGTGTCAGGAATGCAGCCGGCCTGTTCCTCACGCCAGGTTCAAACGTTTTATGTGTTGTACTTTCCCGAAGTTGTATGAATGGTCTTTGCCCTCTTCACTATGTCGCACATAGGACTGTACCCACCCAGCATTCTTGTTATTCCTTTATAAGGCTTCTTACGTTCCAATGGGAATATAATAGGCAACACTAGAATGCTAGAATGCCCAGGCTATGTACTTCTGTGCCTCTGTAACTCTGTGATCTGTAAATGTCAAAATGTTGACATGAAAACCTTAGACACATGACAAGGTCGACATGAGTTTTTCAGTATAGACTATGGATGGGTTTGACTCCGCTAGAACACTAGACTGCATACAATATAGTCACAATTGTCCTGCGTGTACAGTCTATTATTTCTTGCGATGTCAAAACCCTGGGGCTGCGCATCAGCATCACAAGCTGTATACACACTGTGCAATTTCGGCTAACTTTGCTTGCGATTTTAAATATATAGTCAAAATCGGAAGCTTAAATGGCAGCGTGTGTCTGCACCTTACCTGTGGCAAATGCGTACATCATTGTGGAAAAAGTGCCATCACCAGGACCCCCCCGCCGAGCATGCAAGCACTGACAATATCGTCAGATCGGACTGCGTGTTCAAATGATCGGTTATATCGTTAACGATCCGCGGGAGCGCTCAACATTAACGATATACTGTGCACACACTAAACGCTATGCATGCTGATATTGTTATGCCCCTTTCAGACCGCACTTTGTAAACGGTATATTGCCGTTTTTTTACCGTTTTAAAACGGTAATCTGTGCGGTCTGAAAGGTGCAGGACCACTTAACCGGTTAGAAAATACCGTTTTTTCTAACTGGTTAAAATGCAGGGTCCTACCCGTTTCAGACCCGTTAACACATACAAACCCGTTAACCCCTCTGCACCCCCACCCCCGTTAACACCCCCCCCGCATTGTGTTTAAGAACACACCCCCCCCCCCCCCCCTGAAGCCGGTACCTCCTCACATTGCAGTTGATCGGCAGCCGCAGTACTGTACCACGGCTGGCTTCGCGTATGAAAAAAAATAAGGAACTTTCTGAAAATGGCTGCCCCATAGAAAAACCCATTTAAAAAAACTGTCTTTTGTATGGGGGGCAGCCATTTTCCGAAAGTCACTTTTCTTATAAGTACTTATAAGTACTGCGGCTGCCGATCAACTGCAACGTGAGGAGGTACCGACTTCACGGGGGGGGGGGGGGGTGTTCTTAAACACAATGCGGGGAGGGGTTAACGGGGTTGGGGGTGCGGAGGGGTTAACGGGATTGTATGTGTTAACCCGCGCGGGGGGGGGGGGGGGGGGGTTGCTGAAGACTGGCTTTGACCCTGTATTTGGAAGGTTTCCAAAAACGGGTCTGACAGTGCAAAAAAAACGTAATATACCGTTTAAGAGATGCGGTGTGAAAGGGGTTTTACCTGGCAGACCCGTTTTTGGAAACGTTTCCAAATACAGGGTCAAAGCCAGTTTTGCGGTCTGAAAGCAGCATAAATGACAGTGGCATAACAATAGCCCCGGTGACCCCGCAGTCGCGGGGAGGCGCTGAGTTAAGTGTGGGCGCCGGGGGTCCGTGGGGCTATTCAAACACTGCACTGCTCGGGACCAGCAGCCTGCCTTACCGCTCAAATGTGCCGCCGCCGCCAGTTAGGAGGAGCGCCGGGACACGGGCCGTAGACAAGGAGATTTGCGGGTCCCGGCGGCACATTTGAGTGGTAAGGCAGGGCTGGGGTGGGAGATTTTACAGGGGGTGAGATTTTATGAGGGGAGTTTTGAGTTTTTAGGGGGTGGCTCATTTTATAGTTACGCCACTGGTTAATGATATCGATATCGTGCCTATTGTTCAGGGAAATCGTATAGTGTGTACTCGGCTTTACTTATTGCACAATCTCACACAATAGAGAACTTACTTTTACCCTGATAGAATTATACACAATATAAGTGAATGTTCACTTCAGTTTGATTTGTGTCAATATTGATGTTGCCGGCTCCGTTCAGAAACGTTTAACGTGTTACTTAGCGTGTATTTGTCCTGACATGTTTGGCCTGTTGTCAGCAGGATTTCCTGCGTGACTACCTCCATGTGATAACTGATGGGAGGTGAGACAGCATAATGGTGAATATTACCCTGGCGTTATATCATTCAGGTGGCGGAGGAGTATCCCGATCCCTGTCTAATCTGCTCCTGGCTATAGAGACTGCTGGGACACATCAGCATATCATACAATGATATGTCTAGGAAGGCAGGCGCGCACCTAGAGGGGTTTCCAGTTGCATGGAAGCCCCACTGACCTGGATCCAGGCTAGATTGTATGGTGGGGGATTTGTGGTATCATTTTCAAACACGTATGTGCACCACCTCCGTGTAACAGGCTTATATAAAGTGCTGTAGTATTGGATATGTACTTTCATGTCTTATTTCCTTATGTTAGTATTGTATGTGGATGTTGTGGATAAGGGTATTTACCACTGTGCTTTATTGTGTGATATTTTTGTCCAGGTGGCACACAGATAAATGGGGTATGATGTCAGCATTGCTAAAGCCAAGGAGGGTTGTTTCGTCCGGTCGAATCATGCACGAGCATTTGCAGGCAGGTCTAAGGTGGCCGGGACAGCGGGACTCACCAAAGAGGGGTTGTGGTTCCCTTGTCACCCTGTCTCAGGAAGGCTATGTGTCAAGTGCGTCCTATATACAGTGGTGTAAATAGAAAATGTGCGCCCCCGTGCAAACCCCCCCCCCCCCCTTATTACATTAATTATAGTTTTATTTTACCTACATGCTAGTTGCTAGGGATTTCTTGCTTATTGGCAGGGTTTTCTTGATCATTGCCAGGGGTTACATGCTCATTGCCAAAGGTTACATGCTCGTTGTCAGGGCTTTCTTGCTTGTTGCCCAGAGTTACATGCTGGTCACCAGGGGTTTCTTGCTCGTTACCAGTAGTTTCTGGTTCATTGCCAGGGGTTTCTTGCTCATTGCCAGGAGTTTCTTGCTCGTTGCCAGTGGTTACATGCTCATTGCCAAGGGTTTCTAAGATCATTGCAGGGAGGTTACATGCTCATTGCCAGGGGATTTCATGCTCATAGCTTGCCAGCATTCCCAAAACATGCACTTTTTGTGGTACTTCATGACTAGGGTTGGCAACTACTGGCCTAAACCAGGGGCTCTCAAAATCCTCAGGCAGGTGCACAGGTGCATTCATTACTCATTGACACATTTTAAAAGATCCGTAGGTGGAGCTAATTATTTCACTTGTGATTCTGAGAGGAGACCTGCCAAACATGCGCCGTGTTGGGTCCGGAGGACCGAGTTTGAGAACCAGTAGCCTAAACCAATGGATCCCAACTCTATCCTAATGTACCACCAACAGGTCATGTTTTCTGGATTTCTTTAATCATGCACAAGTGATTTCATCTATTCACACCAGGTCAGTAATTATCCCACCTGCTTCCTCAGACAGAAATCCTCAAAACCTGACCTGCTTGGAAAATTTGAGGATTTTCCTCATCGCTTCCCTTCTGCAAACAAATGAATTACGGAGGGTGACGGAAGGACTATAAACATGATCTGCTCCCATCCACAATAACGTCCTCTCCCTGGGATGTGATTTTACTCATAGCGCTTGCAATCTATATTAAATACATTGGAGTATACGGTGTGTTGTGTGTTTTAAGGAAAATTACATTTAATTGTGAGGTCAAGCTAAAGAAATAGGATGTTGTTGATCGGGGCTAAGGACCGACCAGCACTGACAGCAGCTGCCTGGATACAGTCTCCAAATGCAGAATCCTTTTCCGGGTCCTAATCCTCTACCTGACCTTCCAGTGCAGGATTGGTGTAAATATAGGTCAGAGATAACAGGCCCCGCTCTCCTCCATTCACAGCCCACAACTCCCAATGCAGCGTGAAATATAAAAATGATTAACCCTTTATGAGCAGGACATACATTCCCATTCTAGGCTTAGTGCTGCTACTTCTGTATCCGGTGATGGCATCTGGAGCCCGCACCTCCCAGTTTATTACAGTGACCACATATACCCCAGGGCGCAAACCTCTAACCTATATACCGTGTTTCCCATTTGATCTTTTAAATATGTAATTACAGTATACACCAGAACGTCCAAAGCAAAGTCCCCCATCTGTACGTGTCTGATAATACACAGTGGATGTCACATGCTTCCTTTGCAGTCAAATTGCAGAATTGAATTAGTCTGTATTAATCTCCATATTGCATTTTTTAATAAGCAAATTACTAATTTGGATTATAATCTGACGTGACCTTGATCAACATAGCCTGCGGGAGAACTGTACTGTGCATCCATATACTCTAGAGGAAAGGAGACCTGTACACTAGGGATGGCCCTCGACCATCGATGATTCCAAATCATTGATGGTTTGTGGCCGATGTCGAATACTTTTGCCATCGATGGGGTAGAACCAGATGGATTCCCTCCATCTATGTTTTTTTTTCTCAAAGTGCCGGGGCACGGAGCACAGCTCCTCCCCCGACACCCGTGAAACCCGTCCCCTTTGTTGTGATTGGCCCACAGGCCAATCAGTCAAACACAGTGGATGACCATTGTTAGTTGAAAATATCGATGGTCATCCTTTACAAACTTTAGCACTATCGATTGCGGCGGTGGTGTATGTAATGAGGGGGGGCGGAGGTGTATGTAATGCGGGGGGGCTCACCTGCTGGCTCCAGATGCCGGACGGAGGGGGCGGAGCTTCTGCAGCCGAGTGGAGGGGGAACGGGGACTGGGAGCCCACTGCCGCCGGGCCCATGGGAGGTGCTGTGCACTGGCCCGCATGCACAGCAGCTCTCCCGCGGCCATTTTGGATTTGGGCAAAGTGCCCAGCCAGCCCAGGGGGGAGCGCGGCCGGCCCGTTTTTAATGAGTTTTGGGCCGGCCCACCAGGAAATGGCCCAGTTTTCCCGGCGGGCCAATCCGCCCCTGTATATTCTCATTAATGGTCTGAATGCAGGTGGGGTAGATGTAACATGCAGAGATTTCGCAGGCATACTTGCCTACCTTAAGAAGGTGCTGTGAGAAGCCCAGGGAGGAGACTCTCTGCATTTTATCTGTGGGGCCGGACTTGCCGTCATTAAGCTCCACCCCCATTCATGTAAATGCCGTGATTCATGGCTCTTTGGGGAGGTGGTGACACGATTTGCATAATTTTAGACCCTCCCCAAAGAGCCGCGAATACCGATATTTGACCGGCAGGGGGAGGGGGTGTGGGGTCTGATTCGGGGCCCCACTAAATGTGTGAGGCTTGCCCACCCTTCCACTGGGCCTGGAGGGGGCCCGATTAGTGTGAGGGGGGTGTTCAAACTGAAATCTATATTGCAGTGTAAACAAAAGCTGTTTAACATTTGTGGGCTACATGCAAAAGCAGCCAGTATTTACCCTGCACAGAAAAAAATATATAAATGCATTACTTCCCTTGTATAGTGACATGGTTTGATCTAGACACAGTTACTTGCTTTTTTCCGTACTTACAGACCTGAATCAGGCCCAGCAAGGACATTTTTCCTCTGCGCCCGTTGTATTAACGCCTGCCGCCGTTCCGACATGTCTTCGCACTTTGGACTATTTTGATATTTATAGCATTGGAACACTTCTTTGTTTCTTGAGGGAAAAGGATTCTGCTATCTATAGAACCTCCGAAAATAGTTTCCTCAAAGTAACACTCTGTGACGGTGCGCAGTGTGTGAGTGTGTGTTATGCCGCACAATGTATAACATTGTCTCCTGAATTGGCAGCTAGGAGGCTGGTGAGTGAGTCACACGCTGATAATGACCCATTCATAATAACTAGTTTATACTTGTTACAGTCATGTTGTCTTTCCTTCCTCCCCTGTCACAGAACAAAGCAGCCTGGTGGTAGCTGTACTGTATGTGTGACTGTGTACCCAGTTAGCAACTATTAAGGGAAAAATGTAGGTGGTTTCCATGGTAACCAGCATATTAAAATGAAACGCAAGTGAACGTTCTGTGCCATCCCGGTGCCCGCGATGGTATGTATAGTGCACTGACTCATTGCTTATCTCTACAGGGAAGCCATATGATTCCCACATTGAGACAGAGCTGCTTAGTATGAGCACAATGAGGCCGATTCGGACCCTTTCGTTCGGCTCCGAATTCAGCTCTGCGTTCGATAATGGGGGGCATGCGCAAATCCCGGGAGCTGACGGCTGAGGCGAGGGGGATAAAAAAAAGGGGTGTGTCTGGAACAAATCATGTTGCTATGCAGGGGGGGGGGGGGGATTAAATGTAGATTGTTTCAGTTTGAACACACCCCACCCAAATCTAAGGGGAAAATATACTTAGATGGGAGTTCTGCTAAGATGGGATGTTGCTATGGCAACCCATCAGCTGCTATCTACTATTTTCTAGAAGGTGCTAAATAAATAAGAATTAGAATCTGATTGGTTGCTATGGGAAACATCCCATCTTTACTAGAAATCTCATCTTAGTCAATTTACCCCTATGGACGCTGACATTGTTACAACCTTTTGAATGAATCCTATATGTGTGTGGGTTATATTTTAGTTTTATATACTGTAACGCTGAATAATTGAACCAACCAACTGCAATATATAGTATTACACCTTAATCCCGGATCCGATCCAGTGTTTGGAATACGGTTCCAAGCCAGGTCAGATCCGGGATTTGCACCGTTTACACTGCGGTGCCGACCCACAGTGTAAATGGGGGCCGCGCTTAGAGATGACATCATCGTTGTGCCAGGACCCCATTTGAACTGCGCCAGGCTCCGGACCGCCGCGCTGGGCTGCCCCATAGATATTTACACAGGGCAGGGTCTCTTTCTGTCTGGGCTGGGGGCTGTACATGCATTATTATTTCTTAATGGCGGATACCATAAAGTCTAGTTACGCCCCTGATGTTTTTGTGTTTAATCTTAAAACAAACAAATTGGTTAGTGATCGGATTCACAGTTTAGACAATCAAAGAAACTCCCTGGTTGGTTGCTATGGGCGACACAGACTTTTTCCACAAGTGCCTGTAGAACTATGTATGTCTCTGGTGATTGGATGGTCGGGTTTATGTATCTGCTAGATACAGAGAGAGCAGAATTTACTTCCTCACAGATACATTACCATCTGCTGTTACTATCAGGCGCAGATGGGCTGTCACAGTGAAAATGGATTCCCCCGGTATCTCCTGGAATGTGGCCACTGCCTGGAAAGGAAAGAGCCTTAAAGAATTAATAAAATACACCATCTGCCTAGTGACGGCCATCGATGCTGCTGTTGCTATATTTGACTCAGGAATACCCCGCAGTGTCACTAGGCAGGGGAACTCTGATCTCTCTCCAAAGCAAAGGGATTTGGGGCCTTATTCTAGTTCACTCTTTCTGACAAAATCCTTCTTAGATGGACAAAACCATGTGCACTGCAGGGGGGCAGATGTAAAATGTGCAGAGAGAATTAGATTTGGGTGAGTTCTTTTGTTTCTGTGCAGGGTAAATACTGGCTGCTTTATTTTTACACTGCAATATAGATCTCACTTTGAAGTAAAACCCCACCCAAATCTAATTCTCTCTGCACAAGTAACATCTGCCCCACCGGCAGTGCACATGGTTTTGTCCATCTAAGAAGGATTTTGTCAGAAAGAGTGAACTAGAATAAGGCCCTTAGTGTAGGTCACATGACCCGTAACTGAAAATACACAGTGTGGCCAGTGATAGAGTATACTGTATATCTCAATCAGCTGCCCAGGTGCCCTTCCTATAGATCAGGCATGTCCAACGTTGGCCCTCCAGATGTTTTGAAACGACACATCCCAGCATGCTTCGAAACAGTTTTAGCATTCTCTAATAGCAAAACTGTGGCAAAGCATGCTGGGATGTGTAGTTTCAAAACATCTGGAGGGCCAACGTTGGACATGCCTGCTATAGATAGTGTAGAAACAAGGCTGGAACTCTGAGGACTTAGCAAAAATGTGATGTATTAAATCAAGGTAAAAACCAACATTTCGGGGCTGGCACCCCTTCGTCAAGGTGTGAAGGTGAAAACAGCAGCCATCGAAAAATGTGGGAGGTTCCCACTGACATGCGAATGGATGTTTATGCAAAGGAACGCGACTTGCGAATGGTGGGCCGGCGTACAACCCACCTCAAGCATACTTTACTGGAGTATTCAAGTTTTCCCATTTCCTGCACAGTTTTTAAAACAAAAGGGTGTACTGCGACTTTTGCTGTATATCCTGAGGACAGTTAATATGACTGGAACGTTGATATTGCCATTTCATGCCTCATCACACCACGGGACATACAGTTGGCGTGTGGCGCCCATAAGTCTCTGAACTCCCTTTCCTTTCCGTAGGTTTTCTTCTTGTTTTATCCATGTTTAACCTGTCATCGAACACTCTCACATTTTCATGGGACAGGTACATTTTGTCGATGTTGATGCTGTTGACAGTCAATAGGTTGACAGCATTATATCGAAGGGAGATTGCCGACACGGGATACGGTCACTAGGTCTACAAGCATTAGGTCTACACCACTAGGTCGACATGCATTAAGGTCAAGATTCAGGAAGGTTGACCTGCAGGAAGGTCGATATGGGTTAGGTCGACAGGGTCATTGGGTGGTCGACATAGGGAAGGTCGATAGTCAAAAGGTCGATATTTGGATTTTTTTGGAGCCAACATGAGCCGACAGGCGGTATTTCATGCCCTACCATCCACTAGGGTGTGGTGGGAGAATAAAATAGTGTGCCGAGCGCAGAGAGGCACCGTGCCCAAAGCATGGCGAGCGGACACGGTGCTACATTTCAGTGTCCATGTCGACAGTGTCGACATTCAGGACAAAAAAGGTGAAAAGCCCCATGTCGACATTTTGACTGTCGACCTTTCCCATGTCAACCTAATGATTGTCGACCTAATGACCCTGTCGACCTAACCCATGTCGACATTCCTGCATGTCAACCTTCACTCATGTCGACCTAATGCATGTCGACCTAGTTGCTGTCTATCCAATGATCCATACCTGCCGACACTATAATTTGATTGTTATTTGCAAAAGCGATATTTTACGATTCCGGTTAAAGTTATAATGCCGACACTGGCCCTTATTCTGGTCGGTGCGGATATATCCGCGTGCGTTCGGGCCGCCGATGTTTTGTGTCTGCGCATGTGCAGAGGCGTCTCTACGCATGTGCGAGCGGGGCGTACGGCCAAATCCCGCATGATATGTAAACACTCCGAACAGGGGGTGGAGAGGGGCGTGAAGGGCTATTTGGGCTCATTACCATATGCATAAGCCCCGCGTTTCATGGGCATTCCCATGCAAACGCTGGGCGTACGTATGGTAATGCGTCCGTGACGCACATGTAGGGGGCGGACATATGACATCGCCGGATGTCAGCTGCCCGCCCAGATCCCTGCTTTTGCACAGAAAAATGTCCGTGTGGTCTGAGGTTGCGGGTGCTGGTGGAGCACTCGGTCCTGCATTCGATGCTCTGCGACCATCGAATGATGGGGGAGGTTCCCTGAGATGGAGGAGGCGTATTCCGTGAAAAATACACGTGCGGTCCGTTCGGCCAGCTTCTTACGGCGTACGGACGGAGTTGGCGATCCGTATGGAAGGCGGGGTTTCGCACGCACGGTCCTGGCCGCATAATCGGATCCGGCCGCACCGATCAGAATAAGGGCCACTGTGTCAATGCTTTATTTAATATTACAATAGTGTTGGCAAATTCCTGTCAACGGCATAAACATTGACAATTTAACTGCTTCCTCATTTTCTGCCTCCTGTGCTTTTTGTTCCAACCACCCCTTGCTCCAGGCTGTGTTTTCTCTTGTGTCAAGGACACAGACCTGCGTTACATTCCGGATCTTATAAATACTGAGAAATATTACTAAGTCTCCCAGGTGTAATGCTGGGAGACAATGGAGACACCTGTCCCCGGGCTCCTGCTCCCAAGGGGGCACCTCTCCTCCCCTGTGTGTTTGAATCAGTTAATTGAAAGCCGCTGATATCACTTCTGTGGCTGACTCCCCCTCCTAGCAGGACAATAGACGTCACACGCTCATCATTTTTGCAAGTGTCACACCCTGTATTAGAAGCCAAGACCTGTTCCACTAGAAGCAGACACCTTACTGATTGAGTCAGAATATGCATACTAGTAAGGTGTCTGCCTCCAGTGAGAGAAGTCGCAGGTTCCAATCCTGTGTATGTGTGTGTGTGGGATGAACTTACTGTTACTAAAAGAAACGAAGCAATGAAAAATAAATTTGTCACTGATGGTTTTGTTTTATGTGACAGCCACTGTAACCTATTTTGCTGCGTCAGTTATCTGCCACCCCTGTCTCCAGGCAAGTCAGCTTTCTTTTCTCAATCATCCTGATGTGTTTTATCCGTTCCCTTGTTTTCTTGATACGTAGCACAGAGGATCTAATCAATAATCTTCTTATCCGGCTAATTCTCCCCTTGTTTCCATGCGCTCCTTCCCTCTCCCCCAACCAGACAGCAGCAGCAGTGTTTACATCTCCAGTTCACTGAGTCCTTGATCTCGGCTTTGTCTGGTTGTAGAATCCAGGTTACCGAGAGAATTGTGTTGCTTAATATAACATTGATCTGCCGGGTAATTACTGTCCATTTCATGCAGAGTTTTCTATAGGCTCAGCGAGCTCTGTGCTGGTATGTCAGCTATTGTGTTGCTATAGTGTGAGTCTGTGATGTAGCACAACAGATCCCCCCCCCCCCCACACTGATGGTACAGCCTGTGATTCCTGTGCCTGCTTAAATGAACAGTGCAGTTTAATGTGGATGTGTTGGGATGATACAGAATCAACGTATTCTTCTTACTGTAGGTCTGTTATAATCTTAGTGCATTTTCTGGTGTGAGGGGGAGAGAAACCCCCCCCCCCCCCCCATCTCCCCCACTTTAACTGGCTATATTGTTTAACCGGCTATATCTTCTGAACCCACTGACCCATTTACATGACACAAGTATCATATTGAAGAACTTTTGTCTGGGCTTCGAACGGTTTTGGAACTGGGCGTTTTGGTTCCAGAGTAATCTGCCCTCAGATAACATGAGCAGCCAGGAAATAAAATTTCAGAAATAAATCTGTTTACTGGCAATATCTCCGGACCCAATTCACCCATATGGTATCAGATTGAAGGCCCAGAGATTTGGGTTTGAATGAGATCAGCCACGAGCTTCTGTGATGCCGGCGGTGGACTGCCAGCCGTCGGAACCGGGTGGGGGTCGGAATTAGCGGGTCCCATGTTATTCTATGGGGAAAACGTTCCATCTTTGCCCAGAGGTATCTCTGTAAGAAATGACAGGGGGGGGCACGTGCCCGGATGCCCCCCCGGAATCCGACCATCTATCTATCTATATATTTAATCTTCAGAGATCGTTTGGTGAAGTCTGTAATGTCCGTTCATATTGGCCAGTGGCATCCAATAAATAGCTTCTACTGTATATACAGTAGTTATGCACTGTATGGGAAATATATAGTTATCATGTATAGTATTGGCCAGTGTATATTTACAGCACTCACCTGTAACCGGTTCAGTGTGGGAAATGTATGGGTTTGACGTCATCATCGACCTTGCAGCCTGTTCTGTGCTCATATTAATACAGTACAAAGATTCTTCGACTGACTTTATATTGTAACCTTGTAACAGTACAGTAGCTGTAACTGTAAGATTAGAGGGTGATTTATCAAAGTGTTAAGAGATATAAAGGGGAGAGAGATAAAGTACCAATCAATCAGCTCATTTCATTTTTTCAAATAGTTTTGTTACTTATTATTAATGGAATACTAAACATCTAAACTGCTACTTCTTCTTACCGGTCCGATGCCCTGGGGCGGTTGGGCTGTGCTGGCCAAGGGGGGGTCTAATGCTCTGGACTTGAACGTTAGGAATCGGACTGGTGAGGTCACCTGGGCACGGTAGGCGGTCTATACTTAGGGCCAAAGCTTATGCCCAGAACCTTATTTTACTCCACGTTAATTTGCAGTGTATTCTAATTGTTCCGCTGACTAGTCTTCTGAGTCCTTACAGTGCACTCCAGCTCTCCCAGATTTTTCAAGTACAGTATAGCATGTAAAATGACTGTTAGGAGCTTATTGGTTGGTACTTTACCTCTATCCGGCAGCGGAGATGAAGCATTTGGTCCAAAATTGCAACATATGGATCCAATATGGCTACTTGGTGGAATACGTCCAATATTGGCTTGGGGAATGAATTCAGTCACCAATAAGATCCCTGTAGCAAATGCTGTGTTGATGGAGTGGGTGGTGTGTTAGAAATTTTGGGATCTTGTATCTAATGGAGATCTCATTCAGACCTGTTAGCAAGGCTGCCATCTTTGCAGATGGACAAAGCCATGCTGCACGGCAGGTGGGGCAGATGTAACATGTGCAGAGAGAGAGAGTTAGATTTGTGTGAGGTGTGTTCAATACAAAATCTAAATGGCGGGGGGCGGCAGGGGGAGCTGCTGCAGCATGGCCATCTATAACAAGGACCTCCCTCGCCTGGACATCCTGGACACAGGGGGGTCATTAACAACGTGCGGGGGTGCTTCAAGGGAAATGTGACCTTTGACAAATAATACTTGATAGACTCCAGACTTGGGCCCCGTTTTCTGTCTGGGCCTAGGGTCCTGGCATTGCCCTCCCTGATGGCAGCCCTGTCCTTATGTATACATACTTGCCTACCTAAAATGTCTCTTCTCTGGTACAAGCCTGGAGAGGAGACTCTCTGCAGCACTTCCAGGGGGCGGGGCTTGCCACCATTAAGCCCCACCTCCATTCCTGTAAATGTTGTGATTCGCTGCTGAGGGGGTGGTACTAAATTAAGCATTGTACAACATTTTAGCCCCTCCCCAAAGAGCCTCAAATGCCGGTATTTGACCAGCAGAGGGAGGAGGGTGCGGGGACTGATGGGTGGGCCCCACTAAGGGGCCTATTCAGATCTGAGCTCAGTTCACATTTGTTTGGAAAATGGGCAAAACCATGTGCACTGCAGGTGGGGCAGATGTAACATGTATAGAGAGAGTTAAATTTGGGTGGGGTGTGTTGAAACTGAAATCTAAATTGCAGTGTAAAAATAATGCAGCCAGTATTTACCCTGCACAGAAACAAAATAACTCACACAAATCTAACTCTCTCTGCACATGTTACATCTGCCCCACCTGTACTGAGCTCAGATCTGAATAAGGCCCTAAATGTGGGGCCCCGCATTTAATGGGTAGCTGATAGAAGGAACCCAGCCACTGACAAATCAACTTATTACTTGCGTATATATAACAACTAAAACACAAAGGAGAAATAAAGTCACAATCTTTGTTTTTTTGAAAGAAAACACTTTATTTTTTATGTTTTTTTGTCCAATGAAAGAAAAAGGAATATAAATATTATTATTGTATAAAACGTGAGTGTAATACATTGACATTAGTCTATACGCGCATAGGGAGGGTGAAAGAATATTTATAGTAGTTAAGCACAGTTCAGAAATAGACACAAAGAACAGATGCATTTAATTGAATGTACATTCATTTCACAAACCACAGAGAAAGATACAGGAGGAATTGAAATACTGCAGCCCACAAGTTAGGGAAAGGCATGAAAGGATCACATTATTACTAAATTACTATATTACAATACCAGCTATACTACATGGAAAACTGAGTTAAAAAGTAAATAAAAATAGCTTAAAAAAAAAAAATAAAAAGTCACCTACCGCTAACTGACTTGTGTGACTGCCCCGTTCAATAGTGTTACACGTCGTGTACATTTATTGTGTAGGACCCATGTTACGGGTGAGAAGACTGTCGCATTTGATACCTGAAGTCATAAGATACATTGGCATAGAACGTGAAGGTTAGTATACAATGCTTCAGATTATATTGATGTAAGCAATTCGGTTCTGTCATTGCCACGCAGTAAGCCCATGGACACGACACTTTACTGCTCAAGGAATTATACGCCTAAGAAATTCCAAAAAAAGCGGAATACAAGCTGTATTGCATATAAAAAAAATAACTGTCAGCCATAGTTGTAATGATTATTGTTTAAAGTATTTACCGGTTCCTTCTAGTTCTGCGCCGGTGCGCACAGCGAGACCCAGAACTGTACGTTATATCATGAGAAATATATAAAATAATCTAACGATGTGCACTACCGACTTTTAGCAGCTACATTACATCACAAGAAAAAAAAAAAGTATAAAAAGAACAATAATTCAACAACAAATAAAAATGAAATGAGTACAATTGGGTACAAATTATAACATAAATCTTTTTTTTCCCCCCTCATTTTGCCTTAGCCATATACTGTATATATCTACTGCATAAGACATTGAATCAACTGACAGCTCTCTTGAATATCATCCACAACTTGTGTTATTGTAATCTGAAGGCAGTTTTGTGTAGCGAAACCTTACACAATTGTGATGTAGGTTTACTTCATAAAACCTGTTTGGAATATGTGATTGTTTTGTAGATCGGAATTATACAACAGAGTAAAGTTATTGGACCGGATTCAGGGCGGGGCCCCAATGTCGTAGCGGTTGGACAGCCTACAGAGCCACCCAATAACAGTTGCTGTATTCCGACACGGTGCTCAACTGAGCAGAAACCGCCCGCACCTTTGGACATAACAGCATGGTGGCTCAGAATGTCTGACGGTACATGGCCACCGTACATGGACGGTAGATGGACTGACGCCAACACACTTGCTGATGAAAGCCCCCGGGTCTGCATGCAATTCTGTTCTCCCCCCTTCCCCCCAACAGTGACCTTCAGTGCGTCCGAATCAGGCCCTTTGTCACATTTTAGCAAATCCATGTTGATTCCACCCTGAAGGCTATTGTTTGACAATCAAGTATATTAAAGTACAGCGAAAACTTCTTCATCTTAACTGACTACGTGTGTTCTACATACTGCCTCCTCGTTATAAGTACTTACTTCTTATCCTCTAAGTGTCTGGCCTGCCAAAAACAGGCTCACGTGTTCTTCATTCCAAGAATGTAAAATTACCATGCTGGACACAAGCATGCAAATAAAAGAATTCCTGCAGAAATGGCGATTGAAGGTGATTATTACACATGCGTTTCTAAGTGCAAAAAAATTGGAAAACTAAGAATTGCTGTTCATCGGATCTCAAAAAAAAAAACAACGATCCCCAATGTCGGAGTTTCTACGAACCAAGTTTCTAATGTTCCTCCCAACTGTAACCATATTCACTGAACGTTCTACACATCTTCTGGGATTCTAAAACCAAACATGAACTTTTTGTTTTGTAATACAAGGAAAAGCCGCCGTGGTCAATGAGGGATAACATTTCATAAGTTCTCTGATGCTGATAAATTATAAATAATTATCTAGTAATACATATATACATTGGAAGAGGTTCCGCAAGCCAGCGGAATACTACCAGCGAGGCTGGACCCAAATTGTATGTAGAAAGAGTACATCATTGGCTAAGAAATGACCTTGCAAAATATAGTAACCAAGCCAACCCCAAAAAAAACATTGGCTCATTTTCAACAGGGCACGGAGATCCAGTGTCCGGACTTGGTATCTTCATCATAAGTTCTAATAGCAGAGGGACCTTACCACTAGCCCTGATGATGACCGATACAACTAATTCCAATCATCGTTTCCTTTCTCGACGCAATTAAGACATTCAAAGTCTCTCTGGGATTTGGGCTGGGGGATGGGGGGGTGTTCGCACAGAAATCTGCCCTGTCGGTGTCACTGGCATGCTGCTGTTTGACTTTATTTCTTCTCTTTTTTGCCAGATTTCTTCTTGTTTCCCGAAGGTCCTTTTCCGTCACGTTTCCCAGCGGCGTTGGTGAGTGTTGATGTCGTTCCGGGAATGTAGATGTTTTGTCTGTAGTCGGGGACGTGTTGAAGTGTGAACTGTGGTCCGTAGCGGGCGCTGAGACCCATTGTACCAGTTCCTGCTCCGATGGGTGCACCTCCTTCTGCTGCGGCTTCTGTAGGGAACCAAGGAAATAAAGGTTAGCGGAAGGTATTGAAATAAAAAAACTTTATTGAGCCCTTTTCGGTTAGTACAATGCAAAAATACAAGTTGATCCCTTCTAAAAGGCAGCGTCCAACATTTTAAAATAATATCGGTACTTATGTAGTATCTGGGCTGCCGATTTTTTGATTGTATGCCTTAAGTTAAGGCATACAATCAGATGCGATGCGATATCGCATCGCATCGCATCGCATCCGATATCGGATGCGATGACCCGATTTTTCCATAGGAATCAATGTTAAAATGATTCCTATGGAAAAATGGGTCCTTTTCATACCCCTACTATCCAAGTGGGCATGGAGTTGGATATAAACCTGTGGCGAGCGTAGCGAGCCACCGAGCCCGAAGCGTGGCGAGCGAAGCGAGCCCCGCGAGGGGACGGTATTCGTCCCCTCGCGGGGCTCGCTTCGCTCGCCACGCTTCGGGCTCGGTGGCTCGCTACGCTCGCCACAGGTTTATATCCAACTCCATGCCCACTTGGATAGTAGGGGTATGAAAAGGACCCATTTTTCCCATTGAATTCCATGTTAAAATGGACTCAGTCCATTTTAACATTGATTCCTATGGAAAAATCGGGTCATCGCATCGCATCGCATCGCATCGAATCGCATGGTCGCATGCGATGCGATGCGATCTCCCGATCCGACCCGATTTAGAAATCGGCAGCCCAGATACTACATAAGTACCATAATATCTAAGCATATACTTTGGAGGGTATGGATCATAGAGTCAATAGGGTCTCCGTCGTCAATCGGTAAATCGGTTGACAACAAAAGGGCGGCATGCACAAGATCGGCACTGAATAAAGGTTCGACATGGAAAATGATGACATGAGTTGTTCACTTTTTTTGGGGGGGGGGATACCAATGTAGACCCCCAAGCATGGTCTGCAAGTATGAAAAAAGTAAACAAATGAAGATTTAATTTTTTTTTTTTTAAAGTCGTGTCAACTGTTTAATGCGTCAAACATTGCACTGTTGACCTTCTGCTTGTTATCCTTCCCTCTGTGATAGTTTTACATGATTCACAGCTTCAACATGCCTGTTGCACCCACTAACTTTACTTGAGAAGCGGTAGGTGGCCGGTGGGTTTGTGGGTGACTTGATGCACCGATGACGCCCCCGTATGATGTCAGTGACCCGGCTTAGTGCCGTGTCGCTGCGGGGAGCTTCACCTCGCAAATCCCGGGTCACTCCCGAGACAGACCAGTGTCCCAGGTGCGGTCCGGCATTTGCGATGTGAAAGGGGTATTACTTAAACTATACCTGATGGCACCAATTCCTGTGGTTTTCTGCCACCCTGATGTTTATGACAGTGTCCTCTGCTGATGCAGCTATGGTTATGTGCCCAGTACTTGTTCTCTATTGTATTCAACTATGTAAGTTACCATATTGTTTATTCGTTTATGTAGATCCCTTGTGGCCCCATATAAATAAAGGATAATAATACTTGTTTCGATATCAGCATATATGCTTTACCCAGCATGCCACAGTGGCCCAAGTTTTAGGATGATTCCAGGGTGACTTGCTGCCGCGCAAGTGTACTTGCTCCCATCATGTGTGTGGCACTGCCTAGGTGGACACTGATCTACTATAAATCCCATATTAACCAGTTTACTGAACCTAATTATGCTTTTTTATGCATTGTACATTTTTTCAGCGTGAGGTATAAATATTGAGAAAAATGTCCTATATTATTACGTAACACCCCCCCTGTGACAGTGGGCGGAGTGACACAGTACTCAGTGCCTGATCTATCTGTTAGTGGAGCAATGGGCGGAGTGATACAGCTCTGTGCAATTTGTCCTGTCAGAGAAAATTAAGCCAGGCTCCCTGTCATCAATAGCAAAAAAATCCTCCGTTGGTGACAAACCATTAATGTTTGTTAACCAACAATGGCCAATGCCCATCCCTAGTACACAGTCACAAAACATGTGGTATTTATCTACACGGTTATTCATTCTTTCCCACATTTACAAAGTGTTGTGCAATGCCCAGCGCACAGCTTGGATGCAGTTATACTAGCAGCAGATGTGTTGTAATCAGCTGTAACCCAACCTTCAGCTATCAGGCTACACAAATGCTAGTGATATAGGCCCTTATTCTGGTTCACTCGCAAAGGCAAATTCCTTCTCAAATGGACAAAACCAGGTGCACTACGGGGGGATGGGTGTAGCAGGTGCAGAGAGAGTTAGATTTGGGTGGGGTTTTACCTCAAAGTGAGATCTATATTACAGTGTAAAAATAAAGCAGTCAGTATTTACTCTGCACAGAAACAAAATAACTCACCCCAATGTAACTCTCTCTGCACATGTTACATCTGCCCCACCTGCAGTGCACATGGTTTTGTCCATTTGAGAAGGAATTTGCCTTTGCGAGTGAACCTGAATAAGGGCACGTAATTTGTACAAGGCTACAGCCTCAGGCTAAGCCACACTGCAGCAAACCTAACATGGTAGCCGGCTCTGCACCATCGTGTACCCTTGCAGAGCCGTATACAGGCACTACCCTGTTATACAAACATTTCCCTCCTACAGGTTTATACCTGGATTCTCTTATTCACTACACGAGTTGGTTATAGAGAAATGCATTATACTCAAGTGCTACTGTGGAGAAAAACCCTTAAATATTGCTTTCATCGATATTACCATGCACATTATATCGAAGAGGACAGAGATGAAATAGACATGGGGGGGGGGTTTGAGGCTGTGGAGGCACGGAGGCAGGCATAGGGCTAGAAAGACGGGGAGGGGGGCATGAGGCTAAGGAAGCACATTTATCAAAGCTTGGAGAGATGCTATAAGTGGAGAGAGATAGAGTAGCAACCAATCAGCACCTAACTGGTATTTTTCAAGTACAGGAGTAGATATATAATGCAGTGATAAGGGAGGAGTGAGCCAGAGGAGAAGTGGCCCATGGCAACCAATCAGCACTGAAGTAACATTTATAATTTGCATAATATTAAATTATCCAGAGCTGCTGATTGGTTGCCATGGGTTACTTCTCCCTTATCACTGCTTCCTCCATCTACCCCTCGGTCTGTTACATTACTGGAGCTAATTGGTTGGTACTTTATCATACCTCCCAACTGTCCCGATTTTCGTGGGGCAGTCCCTTTTTTGGGGGGGACTGTCTCGTGTCCCAACTTGGGCCAGCAGTGTCCCACGGTGAAGGGGGCAGCTGGGAGTCTCCCCTGTCAGTTCAGTGAATAGACTGTCTATCCATGGAGTCAGAGGGGACAGGGTGCATGGCCAGCAGCCCACACAGGGCTAACCATGCCCACAAAATGGCGAAACTGGGGTGCATGGATTGCGGGCATCTACACAAGACCACACTCCTTTCCGGGAGCAAGCGGCAGGGCATCTCCCCGACTGTCCAAACGTTGAGAGGTATGCTTTATCTCTCTCTCTTGATAAATATCCCCCACAAATTGATGGGGCTGGAGAGACACAGGTGAGATACGACTATAGGGTGACCAGAACAGCCAACATCCCAGTGAATGAGAAGTCAGACATCCTATATACCGGGCTGAATATCACACTACACATACATCACATCTGTACTGTTCTCTGTACAAATGCTTGTACTGGAACACAATCTGCTTGATATAAACGTTCTAAGGATTCATCATGGAAACTGACCATTTGCTGACGCCAGGATCATCGCCTGAAGTCTCTCTGTTTCGAATTGGTTGTTTGGCCAGACTCCAGCTTCTTCTGTGGGTTGCTGCACTCTGAAAGAGAACCCAAGGTTTTGTTCATATAAGACTCAGGCCAAGCGTAACAGCTGTGTAATGGTCCTGCCTGGGACACCGAGAGGTAATCCTAGCAGAAGGGTTCTTTACAATACATACACAGTTATGACACTTTTAGTGTAGACGGTTACTATGTCAACAGTGAATACGCACATGTCAGAATGAAGCATTTATCAAAGCTCAAAATGAGATAATGTGGAGAGAGATAAAGTACTAACTGCCGTTGCAGGCTGTGTTTGAAATAATGACAGCTAGGAGCTGATTGGTTGGTACTTTATCTCTATACACTTTATCACTATTTGATAAAGCGGTACTTGTTTCCTAGCACGGCCACAATCGCGGGCATCGGGTGTCATTTTTAGTGGTATACGACGCGACCGACGCGATGCCCCCGATTTTCCCATTGAAATGCATTGAAAACAGTCAAAATCGAGTCGGTCGCGTCGTATGCGGCTAAAAAAGGCTTAAATGGTCCAGACGCGATGCCCGCGATTTCCTCATAGGGAACAATGTTAAATGCCTCAATTTAGCCGCGATGCCCCCGATTTCCCATAGGAAACAATGTTAAATGGGTCAATTTACCCAAATCATCATAGGGAACAATGGTAAATGGCCCAGAAACCCCCCAAAACACCCCTGAACAGTGAAATGTCCCCCCAAAAGTAGTTGACGCCACCCCACGATCAACGTGAACCCGAAGCGTGGCGAGCGCAGCGAGCCCGCGAGGGGCGGCGGTACGCGTCCTTCGACCTTTTCATACCCCCACTATCCACGTCGGCGTGGAGTTGAGAGTAGAATAGTGTGGCGAGCGCAGCGAGCCACCGAGCCCGAAGCGTGGCGAGCGTAGCGAGGGGACGCGGATACCTTCACAGGTAAACGCTTCCCTTCGCGGGCTTCACAGGTATCCGCGTCCCCTTGCGGGGCTCGCTGCGCTCGCCACGCTTCGGGTTCACGTTGATCATGGGGTGGCGTTAAATACTTTTGTGGGGACATTTCACTGTTCAGGGATGTTTTGGGGGGTTTCTGGGCCATTTACCATTGTTCCCTATGAGGATTTGGGTAAATTGAGCCATTTAACATTGTTTCCTATGGGAAATCGGGGGCATCGCGGCTAAATTGAGGCATTTAACATTGTTCCCTATGGGGAAATCGCGGCCATCGCACCCGATTTTTTAGTGCATGCGATGCCCCTGATTTTTCCTCACGATGCCCACGATCATGATCTTTGTGGCCGTGCTAGGAAACAAGTACCGATAAAGCTCCCCACATGCTGAAGTTATACTGCCGACACAGATAAAGTGCTTCAAGTAACATTGCCACCCTGATGCTATTATGTGGACTGGACTTTCCCTTCAGCATATTCACTGTCGACACAGTGAATGTTGACAACATGACTACTTATTATTCCAGCACAGAACAACCATCAACAGCAAAATTAGCGATTTTAGCTCCTACTGTAAAAACATTTTGTTGCGCAGCTAAACATTGCGTGTGTATGACATCATAGCATGTACAAATGAGTCAGCACCTCCACTGCTAAACATTGCTGTGTGTATGACATCATAGCATGTACAAATGAGTCAGCACCTCCACTGCTAAACATTGCTGTGTGTATGACATCATAGCATGTACAAATGAGTCAGCACCTCCACTGCTAAACATTGCTGTGTGTATGACATCATAGCATGTACAAATGAGTCAGCACCTCCACTGCTAAACATTGTGTGTGTATGACATCATAGCATGTGGAAATAAGTCGGCACCTGCGCAGCTAAACATTGCGCTTTTATGACATCATAGCATGTAGAAATTAGTCGGCACCTCAACAGCTAAACATTGCGTGTGTATGACATCATAGCATGTACAAATGAGTCGACACCTCCACTGCTAAACATTGTGTGTGTATGACATCATAGCATGTGGAAATAAGTCGGCACCTCAACAGCTAAACATTGCTGTGTGTATGACATCACAGCATGTAGAAATGAGTCGGCACCTCAACAGCTAAACATTGCTGTGTGTATGACATCACAGCATGTAGAAATGAGTCGGCACCTCCGCAGCTAAACATTGCGTGTGTATGACATCATACTATGTAGAAATGAGTCGGCACCTCCGCAGCTAAACATTGTGTGTGTATGACATCACAGCATGTAGAAATGAGTCGGCACCTCCGCAGCTAAACATTGTGTGTGTATGACATCATAGCATGTAGAAATGAGTCGGCACCTCCGTAGCTAAACATTGCGTGTGTATGACATCATAGCATGTAGAAATGAGTCGGCACCTCCGCAGCTAAACATTGTGTGTGTATGACATCACAGCATGTAGAAATGAGTCGGCACCTCCGCAGCTAAACATTGTGTGTGTATGACATCACAGCATGTAGAAATGAGTCGGCACCTCCGCAGCTAAACATTGCTGTGTGTATGACATCACAGCATGTAGAAATGAGTCGGTACTTCCGCAGCTAAACATTGTGTGTGTATGACATCACAGCATGTAGAAATGAGTCGGCACCTCCGCAGCTAAACATTGTGTGTGTATGACATCACAGCATGTAGAAATGAGTCGGCACCTCCGCAGCTAAACATTGTGTGTGTGTGACATCACAGCATGTAGAAATGAGTCGGCACCTCCGCAGCTAAACATTGCGTGTGTATGACATCATACTATGTAGAAATGAGTCGGCACCTCCGCAGCTAAACATTGTGTGTGTATGACATCACAGCATGTAGAAATGAGTCGGCACCTCCGCAGCTAAACATTGTGTGTGTATGACATCATAGCATGTAGAAATGAGTCGGCACCTCCGTAGCTAAACATTGCGTGTGTATGACATCATAGCATGTAGAAATGAGTCGGCACCTCCGCAGCTAAACATTGTGTGTGTATGACATCACAGCATGTAGAAATGAGTCGGCACCTCCGCAGCTAAACATTGTGTGTGTATGACATCACAGCATGTAGAAATGAGTCGGCACCTCCGCAGCTAAACATTGCTGTGTGTATGACATCACAGCATGTAGAAATGAGTCGGTACTTCCGCAGCTAAACATTGTGTGTGTATGACATCACAGCATGTAGAAATGAGTCGGCACCTCCGCAGCTAAACATTGTGTGTGTATGACATCACAGCATGTAGAAATGAGTCGGCACCTCCGCAGCTAAACATTGTGTGTGTGTGACATCACAGCATGTAGAAATGAGTCGGCACCTCCGCAGCTAAACATTGTGTGTGTATGACATCACAGCATGTAGAAATGAGTCGGCACCTCCGCAGCTAAACACTGCCGTGTGTATGACATCACAGCATGTGGAAATGAGTCAGCACCTCCGCAGCGAAACACTGCCGTGTGTATGACATCATAGCATGTAGAAATGAGTCGGCACCTCCGCAGCTAAACATTGCCACTTGTATGACATCACAGCATGTAGTAATGAGTCGGCACCTCCGCAGCGAAACACTGCCGTGTGTATGACATCATAGCATGTGGAAAGGAGTTCAATCAGACAACACCCTCAGTGAGTGCATGTAGGGAGTGGGGGGCGGTTGACGTCACTGACCGGTATTGCGAGTTCTATTGAAGACGGAATGTTGCCCATAGCAACCAATCAGATTCTACTTATTTATTTAGCATCTTCTAGAAGATAATAGATAGAATCTGATTGGTTGCTAGGGGCAACATCCCATCTTCAGTAAAACTCCCATTTTTAGTAAATTTACCCCTAAATCACCAGAACCATTCATCATTGCTCCAGTGCGGAGACTGCGGATCCCAGCTGCATTAGGGATGTACAGGGGTGTGGCCATAATTAGGTCAGTAGGTCGAATCCTTATTATTGACATGGAAGAGTTCACCAATGTCAAAGGTCGACAGGGTCAATAGCTAGACATGTCAAAGGTCCACAGAATCAGCCCACACAAGGAATATAATCCCAGAGCCAGACAGCAAATCAGAAACATATGTAATGCAATATACAGTAACGATAGAAACAATTATTAGCCTTTAAAAATGTCATATATATATAATTTGTATACTGTAATATCTGATTACAAGCATCTGCAGACAAACTAGGAGTTTATGTGACATCACTGGTTCTAGTCAGTGATGCTCTGTCTGCTGCCAGGCTGTAATGATGACATAGGACATACAGGAAACACTAATCCTGAGGAGTGACTCACCCACTGGGTCCGGGTCTCTGGGCCTGGGAGAATCGCCAGTCTGTGTTAGGTTGTGCCTGCTGGAGATAAAACAGAAAAGTGTCTTTAATGGCTGTTCTGTTTATATAACCCGCTGAGACAACATTACATCATA
This sequence comes from Crinia signifera, assembly GCF_055691185.1. NCBI lineage: Eukaryota > Metazoa > Chordata > Amphibia > Anura > Myobatrachidae > Crinia > Crinia signifera. The sequence continues at coordinate 20,187,602 of NC_139220.1, forward strand.
CAGTACTTACCTTGTTGTCATACCTTCCCTCCAGGGAACGGTATGAAAACATATGTCTAGGGGTGGGTAATAAGCGGCCCTTCTGCATATCCCAGCATGCTCTGCCACTTACAGCAAAACCGTGGCAGGGCATGCTGGGACGTGAAGTCCCACAGCCGCTTATTGCCCACTGACTCTAGGACACGATGACATAATTTGCATCAACAAGAAATCTACCAACATTATTACCAATGAGCCTCAGAGAGAGATAAAGTGGATAGAGATAAGTACCAACCAATCAGCTCTGGACACTTTTTAAACCCAGCCAGTAACATGGCAGCTAGGAGCTGATTGGCTGGCACTTTATCGCTCTCCACATTATCCAAGGTTTAGTACATAGACTCCTTCGTCTGCATTTCCAAGTAATGAGACAAACAAAAGAACATATTATGTTACAGCAATATCCTTCGTCATGATAACAGTGATTCCGATTATTTCATTGATTGACCCCATTGATGTAACAGACTCCGCTGTGCAGTAACTTGATAAATCTGTGTATTTTCATAAAATGATCCAATTTCCCCTCAAGAACACAATGTTTCTATGATACTTGCAAAGCTAATGAGGCATTTCTCTGCAGCTGTAATTAAACTATAAATGATTACTACATAGCAAAATATATTATTGTCAGATGGCGCAGAGCAGTTATGCTAAGCTTACGTCTTGGCTAAACTGATCTACACCGTCTTCCAAGAGTACATTTCTCTTTGTAGCATGAAAAAAATAATTATATATCAGTGGCGTAACTATAGCTCCGCAGCCCCCGCGGTGGCGGGGGGGCGCAGAGAAATTGGGGGCGCCGCCGGGGGGGCTGCGGGGCTATAGTTACCCGCGGTCTGCGTCTCGCCCGGCTCTCTGTCGGGACCTTCCTGACGTCACGGTCCCGGCCGGCTCCTGCTGCAATGAAAACTGACAATTAGAAAATGGCTGCCCCCATACTGCAGACAGTTTTCTGTCTGCAGTATGGGGGCAGCCATTTTCTAAGAGTCCATTTTCATTGTAGCAGCAGGAGCCGGCCGGGACCGTGACGTCAGGAAGGTCCCGACAGAGAGCCGGGCGAGACGCAGACCGCGGGTAAGAAGGGGGGGCAGGTTAGGTGTGTGTGGGGGGGGGCGCCAAATAAACGTGCGGCGGGGGGGCGCGCTAAATAGTTAGTTACGCCCCTGTTATATATATATATTTTTTTTTGAATGGAGAGTATAAAGAGAATCTAGGCGCCTTATGTAGTTTATAAAAATATATACAGTTTTATTACACCGAAAATAAAAAATATATCATGAATTCATAAAATGCATAAAACAAGCTTTTGCGCATACAAGATTTTTTGGCAATGCCCAGTAAGTTTGGGCAGGTAATGGGGGTTGGGGGAAGGGAGAAGGTAAAAAGAGGGGAAAAAACAGGGAGCAAGTGGGAAATGGTAGGCACCTTAAAACAATATATATCACAAAAAAAATTTTTGTATATATTTTTCTCTCAAAGCTACAGTGAGTACTTAGCTGGATATGTAGTAAAAAAGTAGTTTCTTTGAAAAAGAAAGTAGAAGTCCTTTTCCTTGGTTCGGAACCAGGAGGTAGAGCAGTAGTCTCTGGGCTCAAATGGCAAGGAGGATTGGAGGGTGGTCCCGACGCGTTTCGTCCACTAATGGACTTCTTCAAGGGGAGCAGAAGTCCATTAGTGGACGAAACGCGTCGGGCCACCCTCCAATCCTCCTTGCCATTTGAGCCCAGAGACTACTGCTCTACCTCCTGGTTCCGAACCAAGGAAAAGAACTTCTACTTTCTTTTTCAAAGAAACTACTTTTTTACTACATATCCAGCTAAGTACTCACTGTAGCTTTGAGAGAAAAATATATACAAAAATTTTTTTTGTGATATATATTGTTTTAAGGTGCCTACCATTTCCCACTTACTCCCTGTTTTTTCCCCTCTTTTTACCTTCTCCCTTCCCCCAACCCCCATTACCTGCCCAAACTTACTGGGCATTGCCAAAAAATCTTGTATGCGCAAAAGCTTGTTTTATGCATTTTATGAATTCATGATATATTTTTTATTTTCGGTGTAATAAAACTGTATATATTTTTATAAACTACATAAGGCGCCTAGATTCTCTTTATACTCTCCATTCAAAAAAATTATCCGGTTGAACAAGCCGGATTCAAGAGAATTGGCTTGCCACCCTATAGATTTGTCAGTCACTTTTCTGAAAATCTTAAAGGTCTCCATATGTTGATCCTCTGTGTGTAGGGTAATTCAATGCGCCAGTGTCCTAGAGCATTTCTTTGACATATATATATATATATATATATATATATATATATATATACTGTATATAAATACACACATGTTCACACACACACACACACACACACACACACACACACACAAACATTTACAGTAGCTGCATGAGACATTGGTTCAGTGATTGCCTTATTAACTGTTGGTGAGATTCCTACTTACTATCCTATCCACAAAGATATGTTGTTATAAAGTACATGCTGTATGTGGGGATGTACAGTATCAATCCTTCTAAAGAGAGGTGTTGCCCTTAGCAACTATACTATAAAGTAACAGGTAAGACTTCTGCAATCCTTACAAGGTTGGCTACATCTCTGCCATTATGTAAAGATGCTTATAGACAGTGACCAGTGCTGCATAGGACATACAGTGTGTATCATATTAATGACAGAGTCACCTCTGAAGGTGACCACTTCAATGTGAAATTCCTACACGGAAATATTTTATGGCCAAATGTAATAGGGTGGGAGAATCAGAAAGTGAGAGATTTTGGGAGAGATTTCCCTTTTTTTTTTAAAGCAGCAATCAATTACATGGCAAAATCAACCTGTTTTTTTTTTTCCAGTGTAAATGATTGCCGCTTTAAAAAAAAGAGGGGAAATCTCTCCCAAATTCTCCCACCCTATTACATTTGGCCCTTAATGCCATTCATGATCAGAAGTGTTAAGATGATGGTACACATGTTCTACTACAGATACACCGAGAACTGAATACATATTGCAGTGAGGTGAAACACAAGGTGACCCCCCCCCCCACTAGATCCTTGCGCCATAGGCAGCTGTCTAATGCTAGTGCCATCCCCTACTTGCGATCATAGAAACCACTGATAGAAATTGTAAACAAGTCCCGCAGTACACAAGAGCCTGCATTCCAGATTTATACAAACATCCTATGATATCTGCAGACAATGTTCTTCTCTCTAGAGATATACGGTACTTTAGGGTCTGTTGATTAAGCCTTGGACACAGATCAAACGGAGAGAGGTAAAGGATCAGCCAGTCTGCTCCTAACTGCCATGTTACAGGCTGTGTTTTGAAAAACAACAGCTAGGTGTTAGGATCTCCTGTGCCATGCTGCCTGGCGAGGCACTACGTGGCACTGGCTGGGAGGAGATACGATCGGGACTGGAGGATAACCTCGCCAACCTGACTCCGTTGCTACCGGATGAAGTTGGCATGTGAGTGCGGGGTGCTAAGCTTCACCACTAATAGCCGCGTTCGTGGGAGCCCGTTAGTCAGGCTCCCACCTCGATGCCACCTGGTCTTATGTAAATGACAACCCACACGCCAAGGCCAGCGATAAGCAAGGGGAACCTCTAACTGATACCTGCTGGCGAGGGGACCCACGGAACTCCCGTAAGTGACCCTTGGTGCCTGGTGTAAAAAGAGTGTCTGGATGAGACCACCCCACGGGTGTAACAATACACAAAAGATGACACAATAAGCTGAATGTAACAATACAGAAAGATGACTCAATATAACAGAAAGCACAGTAACGGAGGTTTGGGGGAATACCCCACTTATCTGTGCGCAGCAGGACAGGTCAGCTGGAACCAAGGAGGGACAGGAGACTGCACACCGACACCGGAATGACTGGATACTGGCTACAGACACTGGGAACAAACTGGAAGCTGCTCATGGACACAAGGACGGGCTGGACACTGGATGCGGACTCAGGAACAAGCTGGAAGCTGCACACGGACACACAGATGGGCTAGATACTGGATGCGGACACTGGGAACAAACTGGAAGCTGCACATGGACACAAGGACGGGCTGGATACTGGACACGGACACAGGGACAGGATGGGAGCACAGGAACACTTCTTTAGCAAAGACTGAAGCTATAACCGGCATGGGACTGAATAACCAGAGGGTTTATATAGAGAGCACAATGTGGTGCTGATTACACATTGCCTAAAGGTGTGCACTGCAGGCTAGGAGCCTAATCAAGACACCTGAGTCCAGAACACACAGTACTGAAAGTAACCTGCAATGGCCCAGGCTGACCACTGGATGCCCCCAGCGAGTAAACACACACACAGGCTGGGATAAACCCAGGGAGCAGAATCCAGGGAAAACAAAACTACACATTTACACCGATCCGCTGGAGGCGGATCGTAACAGTACCCCCCCCTTAAAGAGGGGTCAAGGGACCCCGATACCAGGTTCTCCAAAACCCTGGCAAGCGGGTACAAACAAACAAAAACAAGTTGCGGCTGCAGCTTGTAACAGTGCCCCCCTCTCAAAGGTGGCCTTCGGACACAACAAGACTGGACAAAAAACAAGCAGGGTCAAGGCAACTGTCAGCGCCTCTTTTTATACCTCTTCTTTTTCCCCTGTGCCTGCTTGGAGACACTAGGAAAGGAAGATATCTCTGGTTCAAAATACTCTTCAAAAAATATAGGTCGAGCAACCAGATGATTCTTCCCTTTCCCACCTGAATGCCTAGGCACATTCGGAATCTCCTCAGTTTCAGAATCTGAGAAAAGACCATAGATTGGTTCCATTCCCATAGGAAATGAAACCTTAGGAGAGTTCCTGCAGGGAGAAGATAGTTGAGCACATCCAGCGGTAATAGCTATGGGCTGGGCCCTTTGTATTGACTCTCTTAAACATGGAGTCTCTGCAGACAAGATGGTCGGCCCAGAGGCATCTGAACCACTTTTATTGGGACCAAATTTTTTCACTACAGCATCACTGAATGCTGGGAGATTCTTAAGAATGGGATCCTCAGATTGAAAAAATTTGCATGCCCATTCGAACGGTTCACCTCTGAAGCAGTAAATTAAATAGAGTACCACATTATCAGAAGTGATACCTAAAAATGGTCTGGACTCCAAAATAGTGACAAAATGGTTAGTGAGCGCAACAAATTGGGTTAGGTCCCCATCAAAAACTATAGATGTAGAGATATCGTTCAAAGCATCAACAGTAACTTCATTATCAGCTAACTGACTGGACTGTATAGCTGGAATTATGGCCCTTGAGGCTGAGACTTTAAGGACCCCCTTAGAGGTTATGACCTCTTCCAAGTCTGATGGTCTTTCTGGTTGGGCAGCACTATGATGAGTCTCTGGCTGATCAGCACTGTGATGTACTTCTAAGTGGGCAGCACTATAGTGAAACTCTGGCTGGGCAGCACCAAAAAGACCAACAGATGGTTCCTCCATGTTACCGACATGGCTGGAACTCTGCTCAGAGACAGGACAATCAGAATCCCTCTTAGGGACTGGATGGACAGAGTCCCCATCTGGGGCGACACCGGCTTGAACCCCCTCTGGGGCGACACCGGCTTGAACCCCCTCTGGGGCGACACCGGCTTGAACCCCCTCTGGGGCGACAACAACTTGAACCCCACTCGGGGCTGCGCACTTCGGAACCCCACTCGGGGCTGCGCACTTCGGAACCCCACTCGGGGCTGCGCACTTCGGAACCCCACTCGGGGCTGCGCACTTCGGAACCCCACTCGGGGCTGCGCACTTCGGAACCCCACTCGGGGCTGCGCACTTCGGAACCCCACTCGGGGCTGCGCACTTCGGAACCCCACTCGGGGCTGCGCACTTCGGAACCCCACTCGGGGCTGCGCACTTCGGAACCCCACTCGGGGCTGCGCACTTCGGAACCCCACTCGGGGCTGCGCACTTCGGAACCCCACTCGGGGCTGCGCACTTCGGAACCCCACTCGGGGCTGCGCACTTCGGAACCCCACTCGGGGCTGCGGCCTCCGGGCCCCCACTCGGGGCTGCGGCCTCCGGGCCCCCACTCGGGGCTGCGGCCTCCGGGCCCCCACTCGGGGCTGCGGCCTCCGGGCCCCCACTCGGGGCTGCGGCCTCCGGGCCCCCACTCGGGGCTGCGGCCTCCGGGCCCCCACTCGGGGCTGCGGCCTCCGGGCCCCCACTCGGGGCTGCGGCCTCCGGGCCCCCACTCGGGGCTGCGGCCTCGACATAGGCCTGACCCCCCTTTGGGGCTGCATCGGCCTGAACCCCTTCTGGGGCGACACCGGCTTGAACCCCACTCGGGGCTTCGGCCCTTGGGCCCCCGGCATCTGACCGGCTCGGCGGACCCCCGGCATCTGACCGGCTCGGCGGACCCCCGGCATCTGAGTCAATCACCTGGGCTTTCCCTTCAAGGGTTTGCAACTCTGACTCCCTGGCCATTAAAACATCAGCACTGGGACCAGTAGAAAAAGGCAGAGTGCTTTTACTGGGAGACTCGGCAGAGAGCTCCTCTGCCACAGTGGAGACAGGCTTAGATCTGACAACCTGCTCAGACCTGGCCAGAGGAGATACCCTGTCGGCACCACCGGAATTACGCAAGCCACACGTCTGCAAGAAGTGGCCAGAATCTCCACAGTATAAGCATAGATTAAGGTTTCTACGCCGCTGACGCTCCTCTAACGGAAGCTTCGGCCGTAGATAACTTCTATGCTTTACCTGACCCTCTGGGTCTGAGGACTTGCTGCCTAATACTTTCTTAGGCAGGGCCTCATTAGGGGCTGAACGAACCCCAGTGACCTCTGGGAGGATCAGAAAAATATCAATGATGAGTCTTTGCAGCTGCAGAAGAGACTGCTGCAAATTCTCCCACTGCCCAGGTTTAACGGCATTGAATGCCAAATTTAGAGCCGCTAATGATTCTTGCATGGCCTGCATGATATGGTCATGCAAGTTTATACACCAGCAAGAAAAAACTGACACAAGAATAAACTGACACAAGAATAAACTGACACAAGAATAAACTGACACAAGAATAAACTGACACAAGAATAAACTGACACAAGAATAAACTGACACAAGAATAAACTGACACAAGAATAAACTGACACGGGCAAAAAAAACTGACACGGGCAACAAACTGACACGGGCAACAAACTGACACGGGCAACAAACTGACACGGGCAACAAACTGACACGGGCAACAAACTGACACGGGCAACAAACTGACACGGGCAACAAACTGACACGGGCAACAAACTGACACGGGCAAAAAACTGACACGGGCAAAAAATTGACACGGCTGGAAATCTCTGGACTGGGAGGGCTGAACCCAGCTCCAGAGTGCTGTATGGCCGGTTATAATGTTAGGATCTCCTGTGCCATGCTGCCTGGCGAGGCACTACGTGGCACTGGCTGGGAGGAGATACGATCGGGACTGGAGGATAACCTCGCCAACCTGACTCCGTTGCTACCGGATGAAGTTGGCATGTGAGTGCGGGGTGCTAAGCTTCACCACTAATAGCCGCGTTCGTGGGAGCCCGTTAGTCAGGCTCCCACCTCGATGCCACCTGGTCTTATGTAAATGACAACCCACACGCCAAGGCCAGCGATAAGCAAGGGGAACCTCTAACTGATACCTGCTGGCGAGGGGACCCACGGAACTCCCGTAAGTGACCCTTGGTGCCTGGTGTAAAAAGAGTGTCTGGATGAGACCACCCCACGGGTGTAACAATACACAAAAGATGACACAATAAGCTGAATGTAACAATACAGAAAGATGACTCAATATAACAGAAAGCACAGTAACGGAGGTTTGGGGGAATACCCCACTTATCTGTGCGCAGCAGGACAGGTCAGCTGGAACCAAGGAGGGACAGGAGACTGCACACCGACACCGGAATGACTGGATACTGGCTACAGACACTGGGAACAAACTGGAAGCTGCTCATGGACACAAGGACGGGCTGGACACTGGATGCGGACTCAGGAACAAGCTGGAAGCTGCACACGGACACACAGATGGGCTAGATACTGGATGCGGACACTGGGAACAAACTGGAAGCTGCACATGGACACAAGGACGGGCTGGATACTGGACACGGACACAGGGACAGGATGGGAGCACAGGAACACTTCTTTAGCAAAGACTGAAGCTATAACCGGCATGGGACTGAATAACCAGAGGGTTTATATAGAGAGCACAATGTGGTGCTGATTACACATTGCCTAAAGGTGTGCACTGCAGGCTAGGAGCCTAATCAAGACACCTGAGTCCAGAACACACAGTACTGAAAGTAACCTGCAATGGCCCAGGCTGACCACTGGATGCCCCCAGCGAGTAAACACACACACAGGCTGGGATAAACCCAGGGAGCAGAATCCAGGGAAAACAAAACTACACATTTACACCGATCCGCTGGAGGCGGATCGTAACACTAGGAGCTGGTTGGATGGTACTCCATTCAAGGCTTGCTACATAGACCGCTTGGTTTCCAAGAAGTCCAAGCCGAACAACGTCCATTCATAATTAGTATTGTTCTGTATAGAGTTTCCCTTTACGTAAACAGAAATTATTTGATGTTGACAATCTAAACAGATTACACGCCGCATCCGTGGACTTTGGTAACATTAATTATACATATATTTATTAAGTAATATAACCATTCCAGCAGTGATCACGTGATTATTAACCCCTGCAGGCCAGGGACAGAACCCTGCATTGCCTTGCCTGAGCACTTTCTATGCACGGCTGATCATCCTGAATAAATTATTGAGAACCCAGCAGCGCACATAAGAGGTTTAGAAGATTAATGTTGTTCTGTGAGCGTTGCCTAATGCCTCCTACATTTATCTGTGATCTGACATGCTCGCAGAGGCTGCCAGAGAGAAATCCTCCTGTTTATCTGACTGTGATTGTTATTCGCACATAATTCAGCGGGAACGCAAGATACTGGTGTGATACATGGAATTGCATAATACTGAGTTTGTTTAATACATTACAAGATATTTAACTCTATATTCAAAGAACAAAAAACACTATATTATTATATGATTGGTTTCATGTAATATGCATATACCTTGTATTAGGGATGGCCATTAATGGGTTAACCATCGATTGCCATCGATGGTACCATTGATGGGTAACCTCGATGGTGTGTGAAATCATCTGCAAGGGAACCATCAATAATTTCCCCCATTGATGGTCACCTCTGCTTTACAATACAAAAGGTTATTGTCCAATAAGAGCCTGGGAGCAGAGCGTCACAGAAGCTTTGTGGGAGGAGCTAAGCTCAGTATCCCAACACTTTATAAAATAAACAAAACAAATTCCTTGCTTCTGTATAATAGAGGATGGGAAACCATCCTGGTTCTTGCCTCTCGATGGCAAAAGTATTTAACATTGTTCATAGACCATTGACCATTATCTGTTATAGGGTAGTAGAATTTAAAGGCACAGTACTAACTAATCTCAGAGTGCATGTTTGCTTTCTGTACTGTATTCATGGATCTACCTACTGGGTATATTAAATCATAAACCAGTAAGAAGCCTTAATTAGTATTATGAGTAACTCCTGCAAGGAGGGACACCTCGGCAAAACCATATTTTAGAACGTGTTGATATTGTAGAACGTGTTGACAGATTTGGGTCAGGTCATGTCCTAGCTCAACTCTAAATCACAGCGTAACAACAAGCATCTCATTACTAATATATTACATACTACGGGGGATATCCAATTAGCTACGGCACACAAAGCATAATATCCAATAACCAACCCTTAGTGCCACATGGGTCCAGGAACTTATCCCGGCTCATATGTGTAATCGCCCAAAAATTTACCTTTTTCAACTGGAAAAAAAAGAGACCTTTTTTTGTGCCAAGTGCTGAGAATAGGATACCCCCCCCCCCCCCCCCAACCCCCGTACTTATACTACAGGTTAGTATTTTTGCATGCAAAATAACCCACTAAAATGCATTTGATATAAAATGAACTACATATGTGAATATACAAATAATTACCAACAGAATTGGGAGCTTCCTCACCTGAACGGGTTCTCCTGAGTTATTAATGCCTAAAGACTCAGTGACGGTGACCATCTCTTGAACTGCAAGGGGTGTTAAAGGCTTCAGAATTGGGAGACCGATGTTGTCTGCCGCTTGGGAAAAATATGTCCTGTAGCAATCACTTTCTGAGTAGGAAGCATCCATCCTAACGTCCATATACTTCAGAGTCCCATCTGTGCTAAAATGAAGCCTTGGTTGCCGTGTCTCGGGGCAGAGGTTGGAGTTTGGACGATTTAAAAGCCAGCAAGGATAGTGGCACACGTGGCCGTCTTTTCTGAAACATTTTACTAGCAACAGCACACAAGTAACAAGAGACGCCAAGGTAATAATGACCAACGAGATGACCAGGTACAGTGTAAGGTCGGCCCCATGTGTGGAATAAAAATGGTAGAATGTTGGGGTAACGTTCTTCGCATGTTTTTCCAATGCTACAAGTATTGTCGTTGTTACTGACAATGATGGAAGGCCATTGTCGCTAATAACCAAAACAAGTCTCTGCAGTAATTGGTCAGTTGTCAGGAAGTTCCTAACAGTTCTTATTTCTCCTGAATGAGTGGATATATTAAAAGGAAAATGATCAGAAGGTTCCGCAAGTTTATAAGACAACAAAGCATTTTGACCAGCATCTGAGTCCACCGCGGACACTTTAGTTACTAAGCACCCCGACGATACAGACCTAGATATGTTCAAGTGAGAGCTGAGCTCTCCAGCGTACTTTGGATACAATACACTTGGCGGGTTGTCATTTATATCCAAAATGAAAACAAAGACGGACACGTTGGAAAACAGCTTCGGTTCACCGGAATCCTCCACTTGGGCAATAATCTCTAAAACCTGGACTTGTTCATAGTCAAAAGAACATATGGCATAAATATCACCAGTCGTTGGGTTTATGGAAACAAACGAGGAAACATTGAAACCTCTCTGTTGGCTATCGGCTAAGGAATAGGTGAATTCGGCGTTGCTCCCTTGATCTGGATCGAAAGCTGATAGCGTATAAAGCAAGTGTCCAGGTTCTTTATTTTCTTGAATGAAAGTGCTTAGATCTTGATTTAAGAACAATGGTGGGTTATCATTAACATCTGAAATGTTAACTACAACTGTTGTCTGTGTGGACAGGATTGGAGAACCCTTATCCTTGGCGGTCAAAGTGATTTCATATTGTGGGATCTCTTCTCTATCCAGAGGACTGTTTATAATTAGAGCATAGTGATCCTTAAATGACTTGACGCCAAAGGGTTCCTTAGGTGACACAGCCAGCTCTACTTCTCCGTTTCTTCCTGAGTCCATGTCTATGACAGAGAGAAGTCCAATCGTTGTTCCAACCGTTGTGTCCTCTGGAATCTGACCCAACAAAGATGTCAGCAGAATCTCCGGCAAGTGATCGTTGACATCTTCAATTCCTATCTGGACAGAGCAGCTGCCTTCCATTTGTGGTGTTCCTTTGTCTTTTGCTCGGACTGAGAACTCGTAATAGTTACATCTTTCAAAATCTAATATTTGGTTTGTGCTAATGACACCTGTATCTGGGTTAAGAGAGAACAACTGCTTGACCGTGACCGGTGTCCGACCATCAAAAAAATATTGTACTTCAGCATTGGGACCCTCATCCAAGTCAGTGGCGGTGAGCTGGATCACTGTAGTGTTTGGGGGAATATTTTCAGGTATGTTAATCTTATAAAAACTCTGGCCAAATACAGGAGCATTGTCATTGAAATCCAGAATAATGACAGTTATCTGTGATGTCCCAGATCTCGGTGGGCTTCCACCGTCGATAGCGGTGACAGTGAGATGATGTTCTGCTGTTTCTTCTCTGTCTAACGCCTTCTCTATGACCAGTTCTGGGATTGGAGTGCCATCTGTCTGGCTTCTTGAGGACATCGAAAAATACTGATGTCTACTCAAACTATATTCCCTCACCCCATTATTGCCTGAGTCTGGATCGAGTGCTTCTTCTAGAGGAAATCTAGCACCTGGATATGCCAGTAACTCTGTTATTTGTATGACCTGCTCTGTGGTCATAAACGTAGGAGAATTGTCATTGAGATCTAAAACCTCAACTTCCAAACGATGCAACTCTAATGGATTTTCTAGAACAACCTCTGCAATCAATAAACAGTGTAAGTTAGATCCACAGACGCTTTCCCTGTCTATCGTCCTATTTATAATTAATGCCCCATTTTGCTGATCCACTGCAAAATACTGACCGCTTCCTGAGGCTCTTAATTGTATCCTGCGTTTAGACATAAATGCTGTCTCTACACCCAAGTCTTCTGTTACATTACCAACTAACGTCCCTAGTGCCGCTTCCTCTACCACTGAATACTGAAGGTTCCCAGAGGCCCCATTCTGGTTACAGGAAATAAATAAAACGACTACTTGCCATTTCCAAGTCACTGCGGCTATTTGAATGCCCATAACTTAAAAATCGGTTCTCTTCAATGTACAGCATATGAATATGTTCTGCTAAAGTCTCTGTGACAAATACATCTATCCAAAGTGTGTATGAAATATGTATAGGGTTTACATTGTAATGTCAGCTGTGCATTCTGAGAATGTGGGCAAGCAGAATCCTTTACGGGGAGGAGGTGACTGAGTGACAGCAGCAGAAATAGAATTTTACAAGTTACACTTTGCATCTTGTGGGCAGACAAGCAGCACAGGGCTTGATCTAAGTAACAAAATGCATCCGTATGACGAAGAAACATAATTATGGATCTCAAGTTCTAGCACAATATGCTTAAAAAAAATAAGGTACCTTATGTACAAATCTATCCTATCACTGGTTTCGTGTCTGCACCCTTCATAAATACCGAGGCAAAAATGAGATAAACTATAGTGTTTTTTTTGTAAAAAGTCTGCCAATGGAGTAACATTTTATATGTATATATTATTCTATGTATGCCTATCCAATGCCTGTATCACCATCTCCCAATGTTTTTCCAATAACATGGTAATATACTACAGTGCCAGTATTTTATTAAATCAATGAACATTTCAGCTACTGACAGAGGAAATATTCTGCCCTCTGCTGGACAAATATTCCATAGCAAGATGCGCGTTCTAGATCAGAGGTAGGTAGCCTGTGGGGTGACAGCTATTATGGAACTAAAAGTTACTGTATTCAGTGCCAGCTGATGCATTATATTTTTTAAAAATACATATCTCTATATGCTGCAAAAAAACCGAGAAATGACCAGATATAAAAAGAATATAAAAATATAATAAACAGCAAATATATCTTACACTTTTATCAAACAACAATAAGAAATAGCAATCACTGTCTATAGGTAAAAATGCACTTGAAACAGCGTAAAGCACCTTTTCAAGTAAAACATCTAAAGTGCTGAAGATAACGATGCAAAACAAAATATTGCATACAAAGTCCCAATTCATTTCTATTTTACCCGTGCTGTACTCGCCCAGCCAATCGGCCTAGAAAGGGTTTCATCGCTCTCATTGACAAGCTGCTTTAACTGTGGGAAATTCAAAGATCTCATCATATTTAACGTGTCCCTGTTACTATCTGATGAGAAACCGGTCTTAGGCAACTGGGTTTGCTGCTCCCTTGCCGTCATGGAAACCTCCATGTACCTAAGGGTGCTGTCAGGGTTCAGTTGTAACGTTTTGTGCGAATGTCCTACGTACTGATTAGAATTAGCCATTTCTTTCTTACGTCTAAGACATTTTGCCAGCAAAATAATGAAAGTAACAACTGACAGTAGACTCATGGCAGCAAGAGTAATAATAAGGTACAGAGTTACGTTGGGCGTTTGTACCGTCTTTTCATTGTGGTCTGTAGAGTAATGACTTTCAGCAGAGGACCCAGCCTCCACAGAAATCAGCAAGGTAGCTGTGGAGGACAGTGACGGCTTCCCGTTATCTTTTACTAGGACACAAAGGTTATGCAAGGGTAAATCTGTCTCTTGGAATCTTCGAGCCAACCTGACTTCCCCTGTGTGAGGGGCAATTTTAAATAGCGAAAGGTCTGTTGATTTAGCAATACTATACGTGAGCCAGGCATTGTATCCAGAATCTGCATCCACCGCTACGACTTTGGTTACCAAAGAACCTGCCGGTAGGGACCTAGGGACAGTCTGTTGTGTTGGGGCATGCCTGGAGTTTCCGGGGTACAAAATTGCAGGCGAATTGTCATTTTCATCCAAAATGTGGAGATAGATTGTAACGTTGGACGATAGTTTTGGCGTCCCAGAATCCTCTGCTCTGATTGTGAACTGCAGAACCTGAGCCTGTTCATAATCGAAGGACTGTTGGGCAAAAATGTTACCACTTCGAGTATCCATGTAAATAAAGGACAACGCAGGGGAGCCATTAATGAGGCTGTTATAGATGGAGTAAGTTATATGAGCGTTTTCTTCAATATCGCTGTCAGAAGCAGAGACGGTACAAAGTAATGTGCCAGGTTTGTTGTTTTCTTGTATATCAACATTGATGACCGATCTTTCGAACCTTGGCCTGTTATCGTTGACATCGGTGACTGTTATATTTATCGATGTCTGTGTTTTAAGTCGTGGGACTCCCAAATCTGTCCCTGTAAGTTGGACTGTGTATTGATTAGCAGATTCCCTGTCCAGCAATCCATTTGTGACTAAGGAATAGTGATTTTGGTTCGATGTGATCGCAAACGGGAGATCTGGGGAAATTTCCAATTGTACTTCGCCATTTTCACCTGTATCTTGATCACTCACCCTTAATAATCCCACAGTGGTGCCAACGGGGGTATCCTCTGGAATAGACACTACCAACGAAGAGATGATAATTTCGGGAGCGTTGTCATTGATATCTTCGATGTCCACTTGGATAACGCAATGGCCTTCCATTTGTGGAGACCCATGGTCCAGAGCTTTGACAGAGATTTCATACGAATGGTGTTGTTCAAAATCCAGCGGCCCTTTAACGCGGATTTCTCCTGTCTGGTGGTCCAAGCTGAAGACATTGGCCGCCTCCTCTGAAGAGATATCTGCAAAATAATAGCTAATTTCACCATTTGGACCCTCGTCTTTATCTGTTGCGATCAGTCTCATTACCAGAGTATTTAACGGAGCATTTTCTTTTACGATAACTTTGTAGTAGGCGTTATCAAACACTGGAGCGTTGTCATTCTGATCTATTACAGTAACAGAAATTACAGCAGTTCCGGACCTAGATGGATCCCCACTATCAAACGCAGTCAGAACCATCTGGAACTGAGCTTGTTCTTCCCTATCCAGAGCTTTTTCCAGAACAAGCACAGGCGAAGGTCTGTCATTTTTGCGGTTATGCACGACTAAAGAAAAATACGGGTTTTCTTGTAACTCGTAAGAGCTCACCGAGTTGACTCCAACATCTGGATCCTGAGCTCTCTCCAGAGGGAATCGAGTGCCCACCGCGGCCAGCTCCGTGATTCTGATGACGCGTTCTGCGCTGGGAAACACGGGCGAGTTATCATTCACATCCAGAATCTCCACCTCCAGACGGAACAGTTCCAAGGGCTTTTCAAAAACTATTTCCACCGGCAGAACGCAGTTCAGGTTTGTGCCGCACAAACTTTCCCTGTCCATCTTACGTTTCACCAGCAGCGATCCACTCTCCAGATTCAGGGCAAAATATTGCCGGCTTTGTTCAGATCCCAGCTGCAGCCCTCGCTCAGAAATCCCTTCCGTGTTTAATCCCATGTCCCTAGCAACATTGCCGACTAGAGTTCCAGGCTCAGATTCTTCGTAGACAGAATATCTTAGCTGTGCCGAAGCTAAATTCAAGCCAACGAAGAATAAACCCATTACTTGCCAGTGCCAGGAATTGCAGACTCTTCTTTGTTCCATTGCCAAGTGATTCCAAACGACGAGTGATACTGTGACAAAGGTCAGACTATACTGAGAACAGCGTAAGAGAGAGTAAAGCTGCTCTGTCCACTCTAATGTGCTCTGCCGGTCTGATTTCCACAACTGCTGTCACATAAGTGTGCTGGCATTGTGTTACTGAAGACTTGGCTTCATGAGAAAGCATACTGACATCTAGTGGTGAAATACTAAATTGCACAAGACTGCTTGGTTCTCGAGATCCTTTGTAAGGATTCTTGTCATTTATTTATACAGCTCCAACAATTATGCAGCGCTATATAGAGAATATTGGAATATTGAACACTATAATATTGTTGCTCTTTGTGCAAATATCAGATTATACAAACGGCGAGGTGCAGATACGTCAATATGGGGCAAATGTAATAGTCGCCTTGGTTTTGATCAACTAGTAAAATTGCCCCCCAAAAACTCATGGATGCCTTTCAATATGCATGCTGTTAGATATACCCCTATATCTAAAAGTAACAGTAACTTTACACCATGGTGTTAAATAATAAGTAAAGTAAAATAATAAATAACATTACGCAGATCAATAAACAAGAGCATAAAATCTGATTCAATTCTAGGTACACATAAAATAGGGGTTCCCATCAACAGGTGATGCTAAACTAGGAGACAAACCTGTCTCAAACACAAGAAGCACGCCCAGTACTAGCAGGCAATGATAAAAGAACATGACAGATTTAGTGTACAATATACAGACAATGTAATGTTTCTCATCTCTGGGAGTTCTACTGAAGATGGGATGTTGCAACCAATGAGATCCTATCTAATATCTTCTAGAAGATGCTAAATAAATAAGAAGTACAATTTGGTTGGTTGCTATGGGAAACATCCTATCATCAATTGAACTGAGTAAATTAACCCCTCAGTGTCTGTATGCTGCATAATCATTAATAATTTGCTTGTTGGAGATAAAACTTTTACTTTAATTTTCATTTAAATCCTTTAAAGCCGTTCATTCACAAATCAGAAGTGGAATCAGAATATAATGCCCCTTTAACACTAATTTCACTTGTTGATATCTTATTTTAACATAATTAAACACTTTCCAACTTAAACATCCACATTATTTGCAATGGAAGGTTAGATCCCCCGTCTTGGGAGAGATTGTACCTACCACTGTCTGAAACGATCCTGTAAGTTGGGGGGCAGGCACTTTAGGTGCAAATGAAGTATCACAAGATTTGGACTATACGGTAGATCTGCTGTATATATTTATTTTGGGGACGTGTCATTATTAGCACCATCTTCATTTTACTTTCATTAAATTGCGCTATATACAAAGATCCCAACAAGCATCATATAATGTGCACCCTCAAATCCAGCAGCAGTGCTGGATCTCGGCGGCGTTTGTGTACTCAGTCTTACATACAGCGTCATATAAAAATATTCCCTGATTACAAAGAATTTCTGATCTCTGCAGTTGGTACTGTTACGCCCCGTACACGCGGAGCGAGTGAGCCTCCGTGCTGAGCGATTCAGTGTCGCACAGATCGCCCAGCACACAGCGATGTACCAGCCATGTACCAGCGATGTGTGCTGAGCGATCTGTCACTGGCGATGACCAGATTTATACTGCAGTCAGGCGATAGTGATACACAGGACCGTCAGATCACTTAGAACTGGGTCTGTAATCACCCCGTGTGTATGCCCCATTACATAGGGAGGGTGCTAGTCTCGGTACTTGTTTCCTAGAGGGTCCCCCATCGCATGTACATCGCATGCCATTATAATGGCATGCGATGCGACCGATGCGATGGCCGCGATGTCACATAGAAATGCATGGTAAAATGTAAATCACGTCGGTCGCATCGCATGCGGCCAAAAAAACGCATGCGATGCGACCGACGCGATTACCGATTTTACATAGGGAACAATGTTAAATGGCGCGATTTTTTTCCTTGCGATGCCTAAGATCAAAATCGTGGGCGCCCTTCTAGGAAACAAGTACCCTAGTCTCTACTATTGTGTATCACAATAATGAAAAAAAAAAATCAAAAACAACTGTCTGCTACTGATGAAAACAAACAATGCATCTAGTAAGGATTGCCGACACAAGCCGCGGATAAGATGGAAAAGCCCTTTAAATGAGACCTATTATACGTATATTATGTGACCAGACAAACAGCTTAGTACAGTATTGACATCTGCTGTCTTTGTGCAGCCTTCCTTTCTCCCCAGTCACAGGCTAAGGACAGCCGCTGTCACAGCCAATAACATTGTTGTTAGGACATTTATTTGCTGCTAGCGATAGTTACTATGGGGCAGATGTATGAAGCAGTGATAAGGGAGGAGAAGTGACCCAGAGGAGATGTGGGCCATGGCAACCAATCAGCTGCTCTGTATAATTTTATAGTATGCAAATTCTAGATGTTACTTTAGTGCTGATTGGTTGCCATGGTGCCCTGAGGCCCAAGGGTAGAAAATGTCACAACCTTGTTTCACAAAACTTTATATGAAGTGCCTTCGTTAGGAAATGTAAGTTATTAAACTGGGAATGAAATATTTGTACATAAGCAATTGGAGGAATATTGATAAACAACACAAAAATGACGAGAAAATCACATTATTTAAAAAACTGACAATAAGTGTAACAGATGTGTAGTTGTATTAAGGGGCACATAAACTAAAGCTTCTAAAACTGAAAAGTGGGGATGTTGCCTATAACAACCAATAAGATT
Organism: Crinia signifera; assembly: GCF_055691185.1. Taxonomy (NCBI): domain Eukaryota; kingdom Metazoa; phylum Chordata; class Amphibia; order Anura; family Myobatrachidae; genus Crinia; species Crinia signifera. Next base: position 20,206,260 of record NC_139220.1, read on the forward strand.
CTGTCTTGGTTGGTATGGGGAACATCACTTTTTTTCCCATTTTGAGTAACTTTAGTAAATTTGCCCCTAAATGTTTTTTTTTTTTTTTACTAATAGAGAGGGCATGCGCTTTGTAGGGGATACAGTCATTGGGTCACCAGCAAGCTGTTAGACAGTCATTAGGTCGACATGCAGCAATGTCGACATGGGGTTATTCACTGTTTTTTGAGCCAACATGTGCTGACAGGCGGTATTTCATGCCCTACCATCCACTAGGGTGTGATGGGAGAATAAAATAGTGTGCCAAGCGCAGCGAGCCATACGAGGGGACACGGTGCACTTTAACCCGTGTCTATGTCAACTGTGTCGAAATTCAGGTAAAAAACAATGAAAAACCCCATGTCGACATTTTGACTGTCAACCTAACCCTTATGACCCTGGAGATCTAACCCATGTCGACCTTCCTGCATGTCAACCTAGGCACATGTCGACCTAATGGTGTCTAACAACTTGCTGGTGACCAACTTATAAACACCCCTTTGTAGTGAAGGTAATTTTACCATGTACTGCCCGCCTACTCTTCTACAGTGTAGTGCAGTGGTGTCAAACTCATGTTATGGAACTACACATCCCAGCATGCCCTGCCACTGGTTTAGCAATCCATTATATCAAATCTGTGGCAGGGCATGCTGGGATGTGTAGTTCCACAATAACTGTTGGACTGGGACTACTTCTTTATATGCAGAACCTTAAATCTTCATCTACACAAGGCACAAATGACACCTAGAGACCAACAAAACATGCGTCGACCACTTCTGTGTCGATCATTGTCATATCCACATTTTGACACGGTTGACCTTACCCACTGTCTATTTTTTACCTGTTGATCTTTTGTATCTATTGACCGGTATACTGTCATTAGGTTGACACTATTAAAGTCGACAGGCATTGGGTTGACCCCGAAGGTCGACAGGCCTTACGTCGACACCTGAAATAGCCCTACCATCCACTATGGTGGGAGAATACAATAGTGTGCCCAGCGTAGCACCATGCCCGAAGCATGGCGAGTGCAGCAAACCATGTGAGGGGACACGGTACACTTTGACTATATCAATGTCGACCGTGTCGACATTTGGTAAAAAAACGCGAAAAAAACATGTCGACCTTACCCATGTCAACCCATTTCAGGTGTCGACCTTAGGCCTGTCGACCTTCAGTGGTCGACCCAATGCATTATCGACCTAAAGTTGGTCAACCCAATGACCCATACCCTGTTGACCTTATGGGGTCAACTTAATGATTGTCTAGTTTCAAGTTTATTTATCATCGGTAAAAAGACACGCTAAAAACAAAATGGCAGTGTACATAGAATACCGGCGCAGTAAGAACACGTACATAGACACTGTTCTTCTTCTATACCACACCTATACTAACTGACCCCTATGGGCCACTCGATGGACCAAATTACTCCTTTGTGCGCTAAAATATGTTATAACAGAAAGTGAAAGCAATTTTGCAGGGACACTGTTTCAAACTTGCTGGATATGACAAGTGGGAGCTGTGAAGACAGATTGGAGGTAGGAGGAGATAAGGACTGGAGGTAGGGTGGAGAGTTTGTGGGTTAAAACTGTCACAGCTCAAAGTGAAAATAAAAACTGTCACCGCTCAAAATGAAAGTACATTGCAGAAGCTGTCATTTAGACGGGCTTTTAACTAGTTAGATAACATTCCACAACTGTATTTTAAAATATTGAGATAAAAAACATTTATGTTACCTGTTTATTCCTTTCAGCCGTTGCAGAGTTATTTAATGTGGCAATTCCAATCCCTGAATCATCGGAGTCTATAAGGTTCTCTGTCGGAACGCCCTGCCCGCATTTCAGAAATGCAAACTCATTTTCAGTCGAGTCTCCCGCCATAGAAATATCATGCAAATAAGGCAGAGTCGATGTGGAAGTACTATAATTAACTGGGAATCTGGGTCCAACTTGAGAATACATATCTGGAGTCAGATAACCAAATGCTTTGGGATGACTCGACTTTGGCTTTCTCCATCTTGATATTATCGCAAACATCACAGTCAATGTGAACAAGAAGGATATTACAGCCAAGGCGATTACTAAGTAAATATTTAAATTAGATGGAAAGATTGATTTATGCAGCTGAGTGTCAATTTCAGAAATGTCTTGCTGAAAATTTTCTGCAACCACCAGGTGTAGGGTTACGGTGGCAGAAAGTGGCGGTGTTCCATGGTCCTTAACAATGACCACCACGCTGTATTTCATCAGCTCTTTCTCTTCGAAAGCATGTGACGTCCTGATCGCACCATTGAACCGACCAATGGTGAAGGACGTTGGTTCCGGGTTACTCAGAAACTCATAAGAGAGCCATGCGTTGTGACCGGAGTCTGCATCTGTCGCCACTACTTTGGTGACTAAATACCCTTTACTAGAAGTGCGAGGGACTGTCTCAAACAGCGATGACCCATCTCTTTTTATAGAAGGATAAAGAATCTTGGGATGATTGTCATTTTGATCGATAACATATATTCCTGCGGTGACATTGCTGGTCAGTCGCGGAGTCCCGTTATCTTCTGCCACCACTTGAACTTCAAATTCACGCAACTGCTCGTAATCAAACAGTCGCTGGGCAAAAATGTCTCCAGTTACGGAGTTGATAGAAATATATGTAGATATTGGTACATTGTCGATATTTCTATTAACAATGGAATACCTTATTTTACCGTTATCGTTAAGGTCCGGATCAAATGCCTGAACTGTAAGCAACGAGGAACCTATCGGTTTATTTTCCGGCACATACACTGAATATTTTGTTTGGTCAAACATAGGCGGGTTATCATTCACATCTGTCACCTGCAACCGGACAGTCCTCGTGCTGGACAGCGGAGGAGACCCTTTGTCTGTAGCCGTGATTGTAATGTTATATCCATCGCTCTTTTCTCTGTCCAAAAAATCGGACGTCTGAAGTCTGTAGTAGTTGGCCGATGATGAAACCATTTCGAAAGGCAACAAGCCTGTAATTCTGCAGGAGACTTCGCCATTTGCCCCGGAGTCTATATCGCGTATATTAATAAGTGCGATCAATGTTCCCGGTAAAGAGTCTTCGGGCAACGAATCCAAGACGGACGTAAGCGTTATCTCCGGCGTGTTGTCGTTGGCATCAATAATTTGCACAACGACTTTGCAATGGGAGACTAGGCCTCCCCCATCCTCGGCTTCCACGATCATTTCGTAACTCTTGGTCGCCTCGAAGTCCAGTTGACCTTTTGTCCGAATCTCGCCGGTGACGGCATCTACTGTAAAAACCTGCTGCGCGTTCTTTTTGATATGGCCAAAAGAATAAGTGACCTGCCCGTTGAGGCCCTCGTCTTTATCCGTGGCACTCAGCCGAACAAGCAGAGAGTTTAGTGGAATATTCTCAGCCACGTTAACCTGGTACAGCTCCTTCTCAAACACAGGGGCATTGTCATTTATATCACTAACAATTATTTTGATCACAGCTGTTCCTGTTTTCACAGGCTGACCTCCATCCACCGCGGTTAATAGGATCTCAAAAGATGATTGTTCCTCTCTGTCCAGCATCTTCCGTAACACGAGTTCTGGGTACCTATTGCCGTTGGCGCTGGTTTTCTCCTGCAGGCTGAAATATTGGTTCTCGGAGATTCTGTAGGCTTGCAGAGAGTTACTGCCAACATCTGGATCCTGTGCATTCACCAGAACAAATTTGGTCCCTAGTTGGGTCAATTCGCTGATTTCTAAATTAACAATGCTCTTAGAAAACACAGGGGGATTATCATTGACATCCTGAATTTCCACCTTAACTTGAAACACAGACAAAGGATTTTCAACCACAGCTTCCAGGCTTAGTACACAACTGGATGCTGCTTCGCAAACGGTCTCCCTGTCTATTCTCTCTGAGACATAGAGATTGCCATTCTCTAGATTCACATGGAAGAATTGCTCTGTGTCAGCAGAAGAGATGCGGAATTTTCTCGCAGCAAGTTGCCCGATATTTAAATTTAAGTCTTTAGCAAGGCTTCCTACCAGGAAACCTGCCTTCGTCTCCTCTGGGATAGAATAATCAAGCTCCCCAGCCATTGCCTCAAGACTACAGCAGAGGAATACAAAACACATTACTTGCCATCCCATTGTACTCCAGGTCCTGCTGTGAGTGATTTTCTGGAAAAACATTGCGAGAGGTAAGAATCCGTCTGGAATGCCCTGCAGAAGAATCCTCCAAATCTATTGGTAACGAGGCAGGAATTATTGCAAAATCCTCTTTGTTTGGGAGCAGAACAATCCACTGTATGAAATGATGTCTTTCCTCGGTCTGCTCGGACTATTTACTGAGAACTCCGGCAGACCGTTTATATGCAGATTTCCTAGTCACCTTACTGGGCAACAGCGACACACAGTGTCACACTTAGGAACTGCAGGCCTATTTTTTCGTTGAGCATACTGCATGCTGCACTCAAGAGATTCTGCAACGCTGGAATTATTTTAATTATCATTTTAATCTACTTGCAATGGATTCTATTAATTATAAATGAAAAGGAACAACTGTTCAAGATTTTTGGGGGGGATGGTGACATGAACATAAAAATAAAAATTCAGAAACACGCGTGTACTGTTAACAGACACACACACACACACACACACACACACACACACATGCACGCACACACACACACACACTCTTTATAAATATTACATATAAAGCTAATTATCTATCTATCTATCTATCTATCTATCTATCTATCTATCTATCTATCTATCTATCTATCTATCTATCCACTGTACTAATAAATACATTGCTTGATTGGTGTTTCCAATTAAAAATGTATATTTAGGTTATGAATATAACTATAAATAAATACAGTACAGAATTCATGTAGGTTAATTAAGCACCATCTACTATGTTCTATCCTTGTATTCTTTATTATAATGGTTGAATAGAATTTCCCAGGGTTCTTTGCAATAGGGCTGTTGCATACAAATACTACAGCACAGTGGTTCCCAAAGGCAGTCCTCAAGGCACCCCAATGGTCCAGGTTTAAGGACATCCATGATTAACCACAGGTCACTTAATCAGTACCTCAGTCAATTTGATTTAACAATCTTTGCTGAGCCATGGATATACTTAAAACCTGGACTATTGGGCTGTCTTGAGGACACGTATCAAGGCCTAAAACAGAAAACAGAGTCATTCACATTTTTGGGTTTATTCTGGCTGATTCGCAGGCCACTGGGACCCTCCCACATCTTTTGATGGCCGCCGACCAATGAAAGATGTGGAAGGTGCACTCATTTACATATGCGTGAATGCTCAGGGGGAAATGGGCGGGCAGGGGCTGGGCGTTCCCATATATTAATGAGTTCCACCGCCGCCCCCCCCATCCCTGACCAGCAGCCACAAGGTTTGGTGCATGCACCCGGCGAACATTCTGTTCACCGTGGCCGCACACACCAAGCGCATGCACATGAGCAGAAGTGCGCATGCGCAAATACAAAACATCGGCCGCATGCGAACGGACCTGAATAAGGTCCTTTGCATGATCACATATATATCATTAAGCGAACAATTTTGCCGATTTATTTTTATTGGGGGGCAATATGTATTTTGCAGGGTTTTGCTGTTATAATAACATTGCCTTTTTTTGATGCTCTTTCCCATCGCGCTGGCGCAATTCATAATCACTCGTTTACCAATTCTCTAATTAGAGATCCATTCTGAATTAGGCCCTAAGGGGGGTATTCAGTTAAGTGCCGTTTTCTGCACTTTTCAACTTTTTTTAGGTCGAATTTGCATTCAACCTATTCAATCACAGGGCCGATTGCACGGCGAAAAACACGTGGATCAGCGAATTGGTCGCCAATCTGTATGTTCTCAGCTAAATTGCGGTCATGTTTGACGTTTTTTTTAAGTCAATTTTCGCCTACATAGTTTTGACTTTAAAAATAACCGCATCGGTGAAGAATGTCTAAAAAAAAAAAAAGTCCAAAAACTGATGCAATTGAATACTAAAGTTTGATTTTTTTCATCTAGCCAAAAAAAAACAGACTTTATTGAATACCCGTTGAGTCTGAAGTGTATTAAAGTACAAAGAAAATATATGTATCATAATACAAGGTATGGTTAATAGAAAAGAACAAAATACATACAGGATATAAAAATGTTATGTGTAAAATGAGTATGAAACAGAAAACAGCAAAGATCATTATAACTGTATGGATTAGTGCCCCCAACAGCCAGCACCACTATGCCCCCTACAGTCACCAACAACAGTATATGGGGATTATCTTCAATAATCACACCTTGCTGATTGCTCATACCATGCTGTGGGTGAGTAACATTGGGACAGTAATTGCAATATATGTAATGGAAGCGACACAATGCATCCCTCATATTTCCACCAGATTGCCAACTCATAGATTCCTTGGACAAGGCAGTGCCCACTAATCCATTCTACGCAAGTACAAACATTTTCCTTAAATAAATTAAAATCGGTCTAGCTGTTGGATGTATAGACTTCAAGTACAGTAAATATCCTGTCTACCTCCAGATCGATAATCGTACTCATCCTCTCATACATTTTACATGGCCGCAAAGCGTCGTAATAAATGTAAATATACTGATAAAGAATAAAAATCAATCCTAGGCCCTTCTGTAACCTATGGCAACTGCTTTTGTATTTCAGTATGCCCCGTATTAAAGACACCATTCTTCCCTAACCTCAAAGTTTCTTGTATATTTTAGGAGTAAAAGTCATAGGGGGGTATTCAATAGCTGATTTTGACTGATCGGACTTCCCGACAGTCAGAATCCTGCCGGCCGTTTCCGACAGTCGGTATTCAATGTATCAAGTGTCGGAAAGTCAGGAAATTGTCTAAAACGGACGCGGATTGTCAGAAAACGGACGTAAATTCGACAAACCACAGCCGGTTCCAACAAAACAGATCCTACTTTACAAAAAGTTGAATCTGACAGCCTTCAATGCTGTCGTGAATGGCAGCATTGAATAGGTGACTGCCGATATTTCTCTACAGGGAAAAATCGACACAGAAGGAATACCCCCCATAGTCAAAGGTCTAGCTTATACATATTATCATGTACACGCCCGCCAGAATGTCCCCTCTGGCAAGCAACGGAGGACAGGGACTGCATTGGACTGGGACGCGTGTGCGTCTCATGCACGTCCCAGTCTCTCGGTGCCTGGGCAGCGTTATCCTGCCCGGCTCAGCTTCAGTGAGATGGGCAGGGTTGGGGGAGGGGGGGTCGGGCGGCAAGGGGGAACGGCGGCGGGGAGCTCCGTTGCCACGGGGCGTGCATGTGTCTCGGGCGCGCGCGCCCCCTGGTGGGAGCTGGTGGCTGCTGGTGATAGTTTCGTTAGCCCCTGCCTGAATGAAATCGGCTACATCTGCACTTCTGTTGTACATATTCAGAAAATAAAAATACTAAATACACCATTAAATATTCCAATACAGCGATGTCTGTATGTGGCAAACAGAGATATATACAATATTTCTATTGGTATGTTTCCCATATGAGCAGCGTGATACATTACATTAACAACACTGTTATACCCCTTTCAGATCGCAAACCCAAGTCAGACCTTTTCACATGGAACTCGGGTCGCCTATTATACAGTACACAGGCTGACCCTTTTCACACCGCACCTCGACCCAGTAATAACCCAGGTCATAAGTGCAAAATGAAAGGGGTATAACACACAATGGGCCTGATGCTGTGTTGGACACATGAGTGTGGTATATCAGGTGGACTGTGTCTAGGTTGACAATGTCTAGGTCAACACCAAAGGTCAAGATGCACAAGATCAAAAGGTTGACACAAGCAAAAGATCGATATGCAAAAAAATGTTGTGCACATGAGGTTTTCACATTTTTTGGGGGTGTCAATGTCGACACCTGAGCATAATGACCCAAAATTAATGTACCGCGTCCCCTCACATCACTATGCTCCGCTACCACTGTACTCGGCACACTTTACCGTTCCCAATCCAAATCGAGTAGATGTGAATGGTAAAGCTAAAAAAAAAAAAATTTCAACATTTTCCAGTGTCGATCATAGTCATGTTATAAGGTATAACTGGCCGCGTTAAAAATATATGTACTAGTTACCAGCCTATAAAAATGTTTGAACAACATAACAATGGTGTAATTGCCGACGGCTGTGCACGTTCGAATGGAGGTATGCTATCTAGTGGCTGCCGGCATGCAAAACACTTGAATTCCCCCCATAGAGGTGAGGAGCAGCGTTATCCTTTTAGTATATAGGATATATTCATTGACTTAATTTGTGAGTACAATAGTAATATTTCTTGTATTTGTTTATTACAAAAAGTGTGTGGAGGAGGTTGCAGCCTTGGTAATGGCAATCAGAAACAGCCTACAGGGGCTAAAATGATTCACATAATCATTTGGTTGACATGACTAATAAAGCTTCCTGTGTTTGAATCAAGCAGCATGTTTGTTACCTTGGAAACTGCAAGCCATTTTCTCAGAACTAGGAATCCTCCAAACTGATGCTAAATAAATAAGCTTCACTCATCTTCACAGCATTAAACATATAACTGACAATGTATATACTTATATAGAAGTGAACACAAAAGAATGTTTGGTGCTCTGAAAGAATATATAAAGCAATATATCCATAACTATGTGTCAACATGCATAAATAGATTTTGTGCACAATATAGCTATACTGGGTAAATTCTGATGCCAATTCTAATGGCGTATCCTGTATATGAATGTTTTCTGTCTGCGAACAAAATCTGTACTCAGGATACCTCAGTACACACTTGCCTAAAATCTTGTGGTGCTCCTGGCCACCTGGAAGAGTGTGCAAGCCTCCCAAAAGCATCCATCACCAACCCACAACCCAAGGAAAAGTGTGTGGTCTGGGCGGCCGATGACGTGATTCGCTCTGAATCCTGTCATCATTGCCCTGCTTGGAAATGCTGGTACTTGAATTCTTGGCAACTGGCAGAACCACTTTCCTGCAACATGCCCCCTAGGTGGATCAACCATACACTGTACAAGTGGAGCCTTCTTCTACAATAAAGTATCATCAATCTAGCTTCCATCTACTCCCTGAGGAAGTCTAGGAACAAATGAAATGCATCAGAGATCCACAGGAACTTTCTGGACACTACCTGATAACTCGATTGCTATATTTCGGAGAACATTGCATGACCAAAAAATTACCCATTTTATCTATCAAAAAGAGGCCAACATTTTTATGTTTATTTATAAGGGTTGTGCTTAAAATTAAAATACATTTTTTCACTATTATACTATGGGTCATAATTGATTTCAACAATTTTTATTGAACACCTACCTGTGAAATTAGATGTTGCGCAAGTAAAGAATTAATTAAACTTTCATTTCCAATCCCAGAGTCCTCAACATCAAGTATACTATCTACTGCAACACTTTGCTGAGGTTTAAGGAAGGCAAAGTCCTGTTCTCTTGGATCCTGAGTTAGATAAACGTCATATGAATATGGCATTGGTAAAGTTCCATTACTAAACTGAGCCATAAATCGGGCATCCGTGTGAGGATATAAATTTGTACCCATATATCCCAGTTCCATGGAAGTTTTGGACTTCCTGAATTTGGATACGATGGCGAGAATCACGGTCAACAGGAACAGAAAGGAAATCAAGGCCAATGCTATTACCAAGTATATTTGTAAGTTGGACTGAGACTTTATTTTGCTAGGCTCGCTGCTTATTTCAGGAACCACCTGCTGAAAAGTATCGGCAACCACCAAGTTTAGAGTAACAGATGCCGAGCGGCGTGGTATGCCGTTGTCTTTAACTATAACCTCAACAATATGTCTTAAAGTATCTTTCTCTTGAAAACCACGTGAAGTCCTGATCTCCCCTGTGTGCTGATCGATGGTGAACAGCAATGGTTCTGAAGCTTGCAAAAAATAGGAGAGCCAGGCATTGTGTCCAGAATCAGCGTCCACTGCCACCACCTTAGACACCAAAGATCCTTTTTCGGAAGACCAAGGCACCATCTCAAATGCTGATTCACCAACCTCCGACGATGGGTACAGTATGTTCGGTGGATTGTCATTCTGATCTACTATACAAATCCTTAAAGTTGTGCTGCTGTTCAGAGATGGATATCCGTTGTCTTTGGCATTGATTTGGATATTAAATTCCCTGTGCTGCTCATAATCAAATGACCGCTGTGCGTAAATAACCCCAGTTACCGGATTAATCGACATATAGGAGGACAAAGGATCTTCATCATTTCTGGTGCTGCTTATGGAATACATTAATTTGGCGTTGTCTTCGCTGTCCAAATCTTTTGCTTGAATATTGAATATTGAAGCTCCAGGAAAATTATTTTCAGGAACAAACACGGTATAAACCAATTCCTCAAAGACTGGCGCATTGTCGTTGACATCTGACACATCCACTTGGATGACTTTTCTGAAGGACAGTGGAGGAGAACCCTTGTCAGAAGCTTGAATGGTGATGTTGTAGGATGACATTTTTTCCCGGTCCAGGTTACTTTTTGTAACGATTTCATAAAAGTTATTGGCTGATAAAAATATATAGAATGGAACGTCATCTGTAACAAGACACTGAACCTCCCCGTTTTCTCCTGAGTCTTGGTCGTGGACTTCAATCAGTGCCACCACTGTTCCAGGTACAGCATCTTCACCAACTGGAGTAGTGAGCGAAGTTATGGATATCTCTGGAACATTGTCATTTTCATCAATTACTTCTATAAGGACCTTGGTATGAGCCGCCAGTCCGCCTCCATCTTTGGCTTGTACGGAAATTTCATAATTTTTGGTCACTTCATAATCTAATAATCGTTTTGTTCGAATTTCTCCACTTTGGGTATTGATGGTGAACGTCTGAAGAATATAATTTGCCGTGGTGCTAAAGGAGTATGTTATTTGCGCATTAACATCTTCATCTTCATCGGTGGCGCTGACCTGCAGAATCGTAGAATTCAGCGGTATATTTTCTTTCACACTCACTTTGTATAGGTGTTGAGTAAAAACCGGAACGTTGTCATTAAAATCGGTCACAACTATCTGGATAAGAGTGGTGCCTGTCTGTGCCGGACTGCCACCATCGAAAGCAGTCAATATTAACCCATGGCTGCTTTGCGTCTCCCGATCCAAAGGCTTCTCTAGAATAAGTTCCGGAAATGTGTTCCCATTTGTATTCGTCTGTTCTCCCAATACAAAATGTGGATTTGTACTGAGTCTGTAGCTTTTAAGTGAATTGGTACCCACGTCCAAATCTTCAGCATTTTGTAGAACAAATTTTGCTCCGGGTAAAGTGAATTCACTCATATGGAACAGAATTTTATCTTGAACGAATCGAGGGGAATTATCGTTTATATCTTGAATTTGAATCTTAACATTGAAAACATTTAAAGGATTCTCGACCACAATGTCAAAGGCTAGGAAGCAATCAGCTGCAGCCCCACACAGTGTCTCTCTGTCTATCCTATCTGTAATGTACAGGTTCCCATTTTCTGGATTTATGCTGAAATATTTATCTGAAGCACGGTAGATTATGCGGAGTCTTCTCACGGCAAGATCCGTCAAATTCACTTCTAGATCCTTTGCTAAATCTCCCACAACAGAACCTTTTTTCAATTCTTCAACAATGGAATATCGAATCTGAGCAGAGACTGAATAACACAGCCAGGAAAATAAGAAGGAAAATATTACTTGCCATTTAGGTCCTTTATTTGTCTTTTCTTGCTGCATTTTTAGGTTTATCCTCGCTTGGATCACCCAATGAAATCCCCTGTTGTATTTGTAATCCTGTTACTCCAGATAAAGAACACAATCAATCTTCTCTATGTATCCTAGTGCAGACACAGTCTAGTGTTCTGCATCCCTTCTTGCAATGATATATTTACCTAGCGTAAGTGTATCTGTATAACCTATTTGCTTTCCTACTTGGTAAACAGCACCACACTGAGGTGGAAGTGCGGTACTGCAGCAGCACTGCGAATTTGAATGCCAGAAAAAACGACCTGTACATAACAATTGTATTGCAGAGTTCTTAAAAACAATTTGCTACTGTAAAAAAAAATCCTTATAATACAAATAAAACATTTTCTAATCATTTTAATTTGATGGATCAAACGATTCTAAGGTCCACAGAAGGTCGACATGGCTTAGGTTGACACAAGATATAGGTTGACATGGCTAAGGTTGACAGGGTTGGAAGGTCTACAAAAGTATTAGGTCAACAATAGCTAAGTCGACAGTCAACATGTCGACATGAGTTTTTCATGAGTTTTTTGTCCAGAATGTCGACCTTGTCGACATGGACACCGTCTAAGAGTACGTCTGCACTCACCATGCACTCGCCTTGCTACGCTCGGCCCACTATTCTATTCTCCCTCCTGCCCCTAGTAATACCGCCTGTCGGCACATGTCGGCTCGAATTAACCCGTGAAAAACTCCTTTTGACTGTCGACCTAGCCATTCTCAAACTAACGCTCGTGTCGACCTTCCAACCAGCCATGTCGACCTAAGCCATGTTGACCTTCAGTAGTCCACCCAATGTGTGTTGACCCAATATGGGTCGACTGAGTGACCGTATACAGATTCTTAAGGTGCCCATACACTGGTAAGATTTATCTTCAGATCTGACTGGTTGGAACAAAAACATGGTTATGGATGAGTGACAGTTTGTCAGTTTTCCAGCATTTCCAAGCAAATGGTCAACTGCCATTTGCTCTCATCCATAACCATGTTTTTGTTCCAACCAGACAGATCTGCAGATAAATCTGTGTGTGTATGGCCACCTTAACACTTATTTAGGACTATGAGTCTGCGAGATTCCAATAAGTTTGCTTAGAATTTTGAAGCTAAAAAAATGTTAAAGACAAAACCGACCTGGACGCTCCATTTAAATCATTGGCAGCTTAAATAATACACCAGAATCACGCCCGTATCTGCATCTCGCAGGCTATTACAGAATCTCCTGCATACTAGACACGCACAATGCCACATTTTCACAGAAAGAATAGCAAATCTGTATTATCTGCAGCCTGGAATTTTTGTTATTACATGGGTGTGGTTTAATGCAATGAGGGTGTGGCTTTTTGGGACAGTGGCATGGTCGCTAAAAAGGGGCACATGGCATTTTGGGATGTGGGAATGACTTTGAGACCTGTCCACTGTTTTGTGCACTGAGCAGGAACCCCTCGCACCCCCGTAGGATGCCGCTGGTTATGGATTTATAGCCCAGATACATTCACAAGGGTCGGCCAGTGCGTGCTCAAACTGCAGTGGATACTGGGAGGGATCCTATGGGATATCCCCTAGAAGCCCACAGGCTTCTATTAGACAATGCTTCACTTGATGCCTAGGTGGAATACATTTAGACCTGTGACAGTATTTTTTAGCACAGCACATCCGGCCCACAGCTTGATTGCTATTCTCACAATACAGCAGGTACTATGAAACACGGGTACAGGTACTATGAAACACATATGACAATAAACGTTACAGCGAATAATGCAGGGTTGCCTACCCTCCCGGAATGGCCAGGAGGGTCCCGGACATCGGGTCCCCCCGGCCCCCCGGAAAGAGGGACAACCCTCCCGCAAAACTGCCTGGCTCCCTGTGACCGCCCCTCGGCGGGAGGATCCACGGGTCAAATTACGCGAATAGCGCCGTTTTAGCCCCGTCCACCACAGTGCAATTTCATTAAAAATGCCATTGCACGTCGGGGTGTGTATAAAACGGCGCTATCGCTCTGGCCATGCCCTCAACAAGTAGCCACCCTTTTCACTCCCTGCGGCCCCGCCTCCCCCCCCCCCCCCCCTGAGCTGGCCGCCCTCTCTTGGAAAGGGCAGCCAGAAAGTCGGTGAGAATGGAATAATGGGGCAACATGTTATACTGTGTCAGACATCTACTTATCCTAAAGTAATAGCTTACAGCACTGTATGTATTCTACAGTATAGAAGCTTATATAGAAGGCACTGCTCACAAATCATCTGGGTAATATTTATAAGAAAGACAAAGTGATGATAATTCGGTACTTATGTATTATCTGGGCTCCCATGTTAAATACACCCCATTTCTTCATACCCCTACTATCCAACTACACATGGAGTTGATTTTATATAGTGTGGCGAGCGCAGCGAGCCACCGTGCCCGAAGCGTGGTGAGCGCAGCGAGCCCCGCGAGGGGACGCGGCCTCATAAGAAAAACGGGAGCCCAGATATTACATAAGTACTGATAATTCCCACAAAAAAAATGTACTTTTATAGGTCCAAGCATGCTTGTGTGCAGGCATAGTCATAGTCATATTGTATGTACAGTAGTTGAGGCTTTTCTGTCCTCTCTGGGAGAGTTCCCAAAGGTAAAGACTAATACCCCTTTCACATGACACAAAAAACCCCGTAATGATCCCTGGCTGTTGCCGGGTTGACCAGGTCACTGTTCGGTGTGAAAAGGATTTTTCTAATTTCCCGGTTCCAGCAACCCAGCATTCTAACCCGGGTGAAGAAAAGGGCCGGGTCACTGTAGGGAGCTGCACCTCACAAATGCTGGGTCGCTCCCAGGATGGACCCTTTTCCAAATCCCTGGTGCAAACTGGCATTTGTGATGTCAATGGGCTATTCGACTCAGTATGGGGGTGGGCAGGGTTTATTTTGTTATTACAGCCCCATCCCCTCTATTTAATGCTGCAATTTGCTGAGGACTCAGTAGCATTCTCATACCCATGTCCACCCATTTCACAAAGAATTAGGTGAAATGAGGGATGGTGACATGGGGCCAAATGCAATACTGTGAGAATCAGAAAGTAAGAGATTTGTGAGTTTTAAATTTTTTTTAAAGCGGCAATAAATTACAGTACATAGCAAAATAAACCTTAAAAAAAATGATTGCCGCTTTAAAAACATGGGAAAACTCTCCCAAAATCTCTCACTTTCTGATTCTCACATTTGACATTACATTTGGACCATGATCTTCTAAGTCCTAAACCTTTTGGAAAAGTAGGTAACTATGTTACCTACCTGCCCAAGGGAAACATAGCCAAAAATCACTTCTTATTTGGTACTTATTCATGGACTATCCATTCCTTAGACTAGTATTGGCACTGAAGTAATTGATTATAAGGGAGGTTTAATATGTTAGATCCTACTACAAGCAAAATCTTCTTTTGCCGCTAATGTATCTTGAAGAACATAATTAATTATAAAAGTGTAATTAATACACAAACTAAAAGGAAAATAATATTCACACATGTATTTTGTACGACATTGTACGTTTTTCAGTATTAGTCTGAGTGTTAACATCTTGAGTTTACGCTCACCTGTCCCGAGCTATTAGAAGGTAAGGCTTCCTTCAAACTTTCCTTTCCAAGTCCGGAATCATCGGCATCAATGAGATTCTCCACAGGGACATCTTGCTTTGATTTGATATAAGTGAAGTCACTTTCACTGGGATCCAAAGCCACACACACATTGTACGAGTAGGGTAGAGGTAAAGTCCCATCGCTGTACATGGAGAGAAATCTGGGGTCCACGGAGGGATATAAGTTTGTGCTCAGTGATCCAAATGTTGGTGGTGGTTTAGAATTTTTGCATTTTGATATAACAACCACCATTACAGTTACAATAAATAGCAAGGAAATGAGCACCAAGGTGACCACTAAATACAACTGCAAATTGGTTTGAGGATCTTTGTTTATTTGATCGCTGAGTTTAGGAACCACCTGTTGGAAGTTATCTGCGACAATGAGGCTTAGTGTGACTGTAGCTGAGAGAGAGGGATCTCCATTGTCCTTCACCATCACCACAACCTTGTGATTCAGTATATCCTTCTCATGAAAGACACGTGATGTCCTGATCTCACCCGTGTGCTGGCTGATGGTAAAGTGAGAGGGTTCTGACACTTGTATGAAGTGATACGAGAGCCAAGCATTATGTCCAGAGTCTGCATCCACTGCAACCACCTTAGTTACTAATGATCCTTGTTCAGAGGCAAAAGGGACCATCTCAAACACAGCTGGGCCACCACTGTCAGTTGATGGATACAGGATCTTTGGTGCATTATCATTCTGATCCACTATGCGGATAATTAGTGTTGCATTGCTGCTCAGAGATGGGGATCCATTGTCTCTAGCAGTTACCTGTATTAGAAACTCCTTGTGCTGCTCATAATCAAATGATCTCTGGGCATAGAGAACCCCAGTCTCTATATTCATGGACAGATAAGAGGACACTGGGAGATCTTCTGTATTGGTGCTGGATAGTGAATATATAATTTTAGCATTGTCCCCAGTATCAGGATCTGATGCTTGTACACTGTATATTGAGGCTCCGGGTAAGTTGTTCTCTGGCACATAAGCAACATAAGTAGATTTCATAAATATTGGGGGATTGTCATTAACATCTGATATCTCCAATCTGATGGTTCTTCTGCTGGAGAGTGGGGGAGATCCTCTGTCAGTAGCTACAATGGTGATGTTATAACTAGATACTTTCTCTCTGTCCATGAAACCTCTAGTGACAACTCTATAATAACTGTTAGATGATAACTTTAAATCAAAAGAGGTTTCTTCTAGATTACAGTCCACTTCTCCATTTGCTCCAGAATCTTTATCATGAACTTTAATCAGAGCGATCACTGTGCCAGGTGCAGAATCCTCAGGAACAGGACTAGATAATGATGTGATGGATATCTCAGGAGCATTGTCATTCTCATCTAGCACCTCTATTAACACCTTGGCATGGGCAACAAGACCACCTCCATCCTTGGCTTCTATGGATAGCTCATAATTTCTTGTTAATTCAAAATCTAACTGACTATTTGTTTTAATCTCACCGTTTATAGGATTAATACTGAAGGATCCTGTGTGATGGACATTCCCAGATGTTTTACTGAAGGAATATGTGATCTGTCCATTGACTCCCTCATCTCTGTCTGTTGCATTGATGGTGATTACTGTAGTATTGATTGGAGTATTTTCATGTACACTGACTTTATACAATTCATTGCTAAACACTGGGAAATTGTCATTAACATCAGTAACAATGATTCTTACTAATGCTGTCCCAGATCTCACTGGGTTTCCTCCATCCATAGCTGATAATGTTAATTCATGAATATTCTGCGTCTCTCTATCTAAAGGTTTCTCTAGCACGAGCTCTGGAAATTTACTCCCATCTGCTCTGTTCTTTGTATTAAGTGTAAAATGCTGATTATCACTGAGCCTGTATGTCTGTACTGAATTCATACCGATATCTATATCCTCTGCATTTTGCAAAGCAAATCTGGTTCCAGGTGATGTCAATTCTATCATTTCTACCGTGAAAATCTCACGAAAAAACCTTGGGGAATTATCATTTATATCCTGAATTTCTACTTTCACTGTGAAAATATTTAAAGGATCTTCCACCACAGCATCAAAGGTTAGGAAGCAGGTAGCTGCTGCCCCACACAGTGTCTCCCGGTCTATCCTGTCCTTAATGTACAGATTCCCACTATCTGCATTTACATAGAAATATTTCTTGGAAATATCTGATACAATCTGCAGTTTCCTAGATGAGAGCTGTTTAATGTCTAATCCAAGGTCTTCTGCAATATTTGCTATAACAGAGTCTTTTCTCATCTCTTCTACAATAGAATAATGAGTCTGAGCAGAGACTGAATGACACAGCCATGATAATAAGAAGGAAAATGTTACTTGCCATCTGATTCCTTTGTATGTCTGTGTAGGAGCTTCCTTGTCTGTCATAGTAAGGGCCACAATATCTCAAATCGAAGATGAATAATTGTAATCCAGTGAGAAATCACATATATGTATTGATAAATCCACTTGTTTATCAAATATTCAGCATTGTATGTTGAAAATGAATCCAGAAAATGGCTGTGTGTCTTCCTGCAGATCTGCAGTGTGTGTGAGTGATGAAAATACCAGTGGATCTCCAGCTCTGTATTCTTCTGCTTATTGGTTATGGTGAAACAGCGGCGCTCTGAGGCGTAAGTGAGGAACTGCAGTTCTGTAAATATTTCTGAAGTACAGTATTGTACTTTTTAGTGTATAATTTGTATATTATATATATATATATATATATATATATATATATACATACAGTGTATGTATATATATATATATATGTATATATATGTGTGTGTAAATTATTAATTGTGTATTCAATTTGCAAAGGTATAATGTAAAGATATTACTATATCAATTCTAGATTTCTTGAAAACTACATTTACAATATACAGTACAGTCATTAAAATCGAAAAAAATATTAAAATGCTGGAGAATTAACAACTGTACTATTTCAGCAGACAGTGTACTTTAACATGGATATTACCGAACGGAATATAATTCGTGAGGGGATGCGGTACACTTTGACGGTGTCCTTGTCGACATTCGGGACAAAAAATTTGAAAAACTCATGTAGACCTTGCCATTGTTGACCTAATGCTTGTGTCAACCTTAGCCATGCCAACCTATTTCAAGTGCAATGCACACAATGCATGCCGATCTAATGACCCAAACCGCTCCAGGCTGCAGCACAGTCCAATTGAAAATAGGGAGCTACACCATCTGCCAGTGAGTCCCAGACAGTGATGATTGGCAGCGTTTGTGGTGGCAGGGGGTGTGGCTCCCCTATTTGAATTTTGGATTGTGCTGCAGCCCCGCCTCTGGAGCCGCCATTGTAGTTGACTATACAGAATGGGCAGAACACATAATGCCGGTCTGTTATCAAGCTAGCTGGTATGTTGACATTTCGATATATAGCCATTTGCATGGGATTAGGGGAACCAGTTTCTTGCCTTGGTCTCCCTGGGGTTCGGTGGGCAGTCTGGGCAGTACCAAGATAACAATACAAAATACTGATCTCTATATAATGCTCCTTTGTGTATTTATTTATTACCAGTTTCATATCTAGCGCACACATATTCCACAGCGCTGTACAGAGAATATTTAAACAGTCATATCAGTCCCTGCCCCAGTGGAGCTTACAATCTATATTCCCTACCACATGTACACGCACACACAGACATTCTAGGGTTAATTCTGTTGGAAGCCAATTGACCTACCAGTATATTTTTGGATTGTGGGAGGAAACCGGAATACCCGGAGGAAACCCACACAAGCATGGAGAGAATATACAAACTCCGCACAGTTAGGGCCATGGTGGGAATGGAACCCATGACCTCAGCGCTGTGAGGCAGTAATGCTAACAATTACACCATCTGCACTGCCCCTAAATTTAATTTTACTTGCAAAATAAGATTGATTAGATTGTTTGTATTGAATGTTTGACTTCTTATATGTGAATTAATCCTTGCAGCGACAAACAACTGAAAACATACTGTCACCTTATTTACACAACTATTTTATCTTATATTTAAATATGATTATCTTTAAAAACCCTCTAGGATCCACCAGTACCATTTACAGTACTTTTATCATTCACATACCATTTAGCCATCACAGGTGCTATATTTATATGCCGATAAAGGCATATATTCAATGCCGTGGGCGAGCAGTGACTGCGAGCAGGACTTTTTGCTCGCAGTCACTGC
The DNA here is from genome assembly GCF_055691185.1 of Crinia signifera. Taxonomy (NCBI): domain Eukaryota; kingdom Metazoa; phylum Chordata; class Amphibia; order Anura; family Myobatrachidae; genus Crinia; species Crinia signifera. Next base: position 20,225,841 of record NC_139220.1, read on the forward strand.
TCACCCTGTCAGTATTCAACTGCCCCCCCCTCATTCGCAAATTCCCCCTCGCTCAGTTTTTTGAGCGAGGGGGAATTTGAGAATGTGCCTCCAAAAGCTGCGAGAATCGAGGCTAATTACAGCGAGTTTGCTGCACTAGCCGCGGCTCTCGCAGTTTAGGGGAATCCTCGCAGTTCTGTGACTGCGAGGATTCCCCCGGAACGTTGCATAGTGCGAGCGGCCGGCGCGTGGGTTAAACTGCGAGGATCACTGGTTTTCTGTGATCCTCGCAGTTTAACCCCCTCGCCGGCCGCTCGCACCGGCATTGAATACTGCACAATGTGATATTCTCCCTTATGTGACACCATACCTACTGTATATAATACTGTACAGACCTACAGCAGTTATAACGGCCCAAAGATTGTTACATTGCGCAGACAACTTATTCCATATAATTACTCAAGAGTGCATCAGTGAGATAGGAATTTGTGATATTGCTAACACTACTGGAGACTCTGCTCCTTCCCCTATATAACTCACATACCTCTTTCACATCGCAAATGCCGGGTCGCCCCCCCGGAATTGGACGTCAGGCAGAGTGGAGCAGCGGCCCGGCGTGCAGGGCAGGGGAGGAGGCAGTAGTGGCGCTGCTGCCTCCTCCATAGCAACCCAACTCCTACCCACGTAAAACACTGTTTTTACCCTGGGACGGATTGCCGGGTTGCTGGACCCGGGGTATTCAACATGGCCCCTTCACACCACACACGCCCCCGGGTGGACTGGGCAAAAACCTGGGATATTTGTGCGGTGTGAAAGGGGTATACGTATGACATCTTGCTTGCCTCCATTCCTCTACTCATATCGTGACACATTAGCCTCTACCACATACAATGGCATCACATCTTTTATACCATTTATAGTTATTTGCCCATGCTCCCAATCCCATAAAAGTCTGTACATACTGAGTTATTTTAAGTACAGTGTCATGGGGCTTGCAGGTAACTCGTATGGGGTCACAGTACTCCGCTGATCATGAGCATTTACCCAATCAGCTAACAACAGAGTGATTTTTGGCCGGTGGTTATTATTGGGCTATCCAATGATAGGCTGCTTTTTTGGGCCAAAAAAAGGACGAACTATCATTTGATAACACATTGGATACCTCAAAGTTCTTCATCCCAGGTGTTATCGTGGATTATGCTTCGGGTGCCTGAGGCATGGAAAGCATAATCCTCGATAAGTGCCAGTTATCAGGGCTATTGGATAGCCTCCAGCAAACCTATTAGCAGAAGTAAATTACCGCTGATATTAGAATACCCCCTATGTCTGGGGTGGCCAACCAATCAGAGCCTAAGAGCTCCAAAAAATGTTCTGGTAAGACAAAGAGCCGATAACATGCAAAAATGTGCGTGGCCAAGCTGACAAAGGGACACGCTGACATTGTAATCTCCCATGTGTCATCAGTGTTATCTTCCCTCATCCCTACATGCAGGACAATGGAGGACATCGCTATCGAGGGAAATGCTACAGAAAGCATCATGGTCACCGCCAGCATTCCATTGCTGCTGGCATCGGCAAGCATGTAGGCACTTGCCAATGTCGGCCGCCTTGCCGGATCCCATCACCCGGGACCTCACTGGGTACAAGTGTCGTCTAGTGTGTACCCTGTTTAAGATTAATAAAGCTTTTTTATTTAGATTTAAAAAAAAACAGACAGTTGGAAATAATCTCCAAGCACCAAGTTCCTTCTGCATGTATATAACAGCTCAGGCTGCAAAACTCAAATATAGAATATTGTTCAAAATACTGCATTAGTTTATGAGCTGTTAGTAGAATAGTACTATATAAATAAATAGCACATTTATGATAATATAAAACATATACGTGAAATGACAGTGACATTGACAATGACCGCCAACATCGGTGGCAGTGGGTGTTGCCTCTTGGGAGCACCATGGACATAGGCCACGCTCCCAGTTTTCACCGCTGTTGGCGGCATGGCCAGCACGGTTATTTATCAAAAATACAATATTTGAATTACAATTTTGTTTTGCAAGGTTGCAGAATATTTTTTTTTATTTATTTATAGAGCGCACACATATTCTGCAGTGCTGTACAAAGAATATTTCAGTCATATAAATACAGTAAGTCTCTTTCCCGTAGAATCTATATTCTCCACCATATGTACACATACATGCACATTAGGGTTACATTTTTCAGAATCCAAGTAACCTCACAGTATATTTCTGACATGTGGCAGGAAATTGGAGCCCCCATTAAAAAAAAAAAAAAAAACAGGGAGAACATACAAACTCTGCACATATATTGTTTTGGTTAGGATTTGACTTTATGGCTGTGAGTCAGTATGCTAACCACTACACTAACCATGAATACCATTATGCCCTGTATTTATACCTTTGCAGCCATCATCTCCATTCTCAGGGGGATAATTAATCTTCCGCAGCCATCTCCCGACGGGGGAGATGGCTGCGGGGCCCTATTCAATGCTGTCTTCCTTGACAGCATTGAACAGGGGATCACAGCAGAACGAGCCCGACTTCACCAGCAGTCGGGCTCGTTCTGCCAAGAACGGCCAGGAATTGACGATCTCCCGGCCACAGCTCGCCGATTCCCAGGCCGCTTATCTCGGCCACGCCCCCTTCTCGACCAGCGGCAGGCGGGACATTGAATCCTGTCTGCAAATTCCAGCAGACCGAGAACGGAACAGGGTCACGGCTGCAGGGCCAGACCGACAGTCATGACCCAACACTGAATACCCCTCAGTATTTTTTAAAAGGCCATAGTCATGCCTCCTGTATATGGCTGCACCACCAGTACCCGGGCACAAAGTCATTTTGCAGAATTAATGATCTAATAGCTGCAGGGCAATGACAATTCTTTCCGCTGCATGCTATATTCACTGTGCCCACTGACTATGATTTCTATGTGAGATTGGCACACAGTGGGCTTCGCCATTAGCAATGTGTAAGTACTGTATACATTTGTCATAAATAACATTGTTCCACCCGTGCTTGGGTCTACGTTTGTATTTTACAAAAACTCACCTGAATCAAACTTCTATTTAGTAAATCTTCTTTTACACTTTCGGTACCAAGTCCCGAATCATCAGCATCAATGAGATTATCCACAGGGACATCGGGCTTTGGTTTCCTATAAGTAAAGTCACTTTCCGCAGAGTCCAAAGCCACACACACATTGTACGAGTAGGGAAATGGTAATGTTCCATCGCTATACATGGAGAGCATCCTAGGATCAACTGGAGGATATAAGGTTGAACTTAAAGGTCCAAACATTGGGGGTGGTTGGGACTTCCTGCATTTTGATATAATGACCAACATCACAGTTATAATAAATAGGAAAGAAATCAGTGCTAGAGCAATCACTAAGTACAGCTGTAGATTGGATTGGGGGTCTTCATCTTTCAGTTGATTACTGATTTTAGGAACCACCTGTTGGAAATTATCTGCAACAATAAGACTTAGTGTGACTGTAGCTGAGAGAGAGGGATCTCCATTGTCCTTCACCATCACCACAACCTTGTGATTCAGTATATCCTTGTCATGAAAGACACGTGATGTCCTGATCTCACCTGTGTGATGGCTGATGGTAAAGTGAGATGGTTCTGACACCTGTATGAAGTGATACGAGAGCCAAGCATTATGTCCAGAGTCTGTATCCACTGCAACCACCTTAGTTACTAATGATCCTTGTTCGGAGGCAAAAGGGACCATCTCAAACACAGCTGGGCCACCACTGTCTGCTGATGGGTACAAGATCTTTGGTGCATTATCATTCTGATCCACTATGCGGATAATTAGTGTTGCATTGCTGCTCAGAGATGGGGATCCATTGTCTCTAGCAGTTACCTGTATTAGAAACTCCTTGTGCTGCTCATAATCAAATGATCTCTGGGCATAGAGAACTCCAGTCTCTATATTCATGGACAGATAAGAGGACACTGGGAGATCTTCTGTATTAGTGCTGGATAGTGAATAAATAATTTTAGCATTGTCCCCAGTATCAGGATCTAATGCTTGTACACTGTATATTGAGGCTCCGGGTAAGTTGTTCTCTGGCACATAAGCAACATAAGTAGATTTCATAAATATTGGGGGATTGTCATTAACATCTGATATCTCCAATCTGATGGTTCTTCTGCTGGAAAGTGGGGGAGATCCTCTGTCAGTAGCTGCAATGGTGATGTTATAACTAGATACTTTCTCTCTGTCCATGTAACCTGTTGTCACAATTCTGTAATAACTATTAAGTGATAACATTAACTGAAAAGATGTTTCTTCCATAAGATTACAGTCCACTTCTCCATTTGCTCCAAAATCACGATCAGTGACTTTAATCAGAGCGATCACTGTGCCAGGTGCAGAATCCTCAGGAACAGGACTAGATAATGATGTGATAGATATCTCAGGAGCATTGTCATTCTCATCTAGCACCTCTATCAATACCTTACAATGAGTAACAAGACCACCTCCGTCCATTGCTTGTACAGAGAGCTCATAGTTACTTATCTGTTCAAAATCTAACTGACTATTTGTTTTAATTTCACCATTTATAGGATTAATACTAAAGGTTCCTGTGTGATGGACATTCCCTGATGTTTTGCTGAAGGAATATGTGATCTGTCCATTCACTCCCTCATCTCTGTCTGTTGCATTAACAGAGATTACTGTAGTATTGATTGGTATATTTTCATTTATACTGACTTTATATACTTGTTGCTTAAATACTGGAAAATTATCATTTGCATCATTAACAATGATCCTCACTACAGCAGTACCAGATCTCACTGGGTTTCCTCCATCCAAGGCTGTTAGTATTAATGTATGAATATTCTGTGTCTCTCGATCTAAAGGTTTCTCTAACACAAGCTCTAGAAATGTGCTCCCATCTGGGTTGCTGCTTTCACTCAGTGTAAAATGCTGATTATCACTGAGCCTGTATGTCTGCACTGCATTCATACCAATATCTGGGTCTTCTGCACCTTGTAAAGCAAATCTTGTCCCTGGTGATGCAGTTTCTAGAATTGCTACATTTAATGTCTCATGAAAAAACATTGGGGAATTATCATTTATATCCTTAATTTCTAATTTGATTCTAAAAACATTTAGTGGATTTTCCACCACAGCATCAAAGGTTAGGAAGCAGGTAGCTGCTGCCCCACACAGTGTCTCCCTGTCTATCCTGTCCTTAATGTACAGATTCCCAGTATCTGCATTTACATAAATATATTTCTCAGATTCATGTGAATCTATTCTCAGTTTCCTAGATGAGAGCTGTTTAATATCTAATCCAAGGTCTTCTGCAATATTTGCTATAACAGAGTCTTTTCTCATCTCTTCTACAATAGAATAATGAGTCTGAGCAGAGACTGAATGACACAGCCAGGATAATAAGAAGGAAAATGTTACTTGCCATCTGATTCCTTTGTATGTCTGTGGATGAGCTTCCATCTTTTGCATCTGAAATCTTTAGCAAATGCTTTCAAAATGCTTTAAAAATGCTTGTATTTGTAATCCAGTGATGAGGAAACATCCAAAGCTTTTCCTTGTGTTTCTTGATCCAGTTGATCAGGAAAATATGTTAAATATCCTTTATTCTGTGTAGAGAGAACCCAGAAAATGGCTGTGTGTCTTCCTGCAGATCTGCAGTATGTGTGAGTGATGAAAATACCAGTGGATCTCCAGCTCTGTATTCTTCTGCTTATTGGTCAAACAGCGGCGCTCTGAGGCGGAAGTGAGGAACTGCAATACTAATACACTACATTGTAATATTTTTTATATTAATACAGTATATATTTAAAATATAGTGTTATTGTGGCACTTCTGATTATTAAGATATTGTATCAAATTAATTTGGATTCCTTACAGATATCATTGTATATCAGTTAGGTAAAATACGTTTAGTACTGTATATACACATGCTTTTTTAAAATTTGTTATTGACATAAAAACTAACACTCGTCCCTTCATTCACGCAACACATGAACCATAAAAGAGTATCGCATGTGATAGGAGTCACTGGGAACCCGCCCACTCCTCTGTAGTGCCTGTGCTCGCACAATCCTAATAATGATCTTATAGCAATTATCAATTATTGTATGCGTTTTGTTTTAAACATCATTATTTTTAGTATACTTGAATTTTATGGGTGAATAATGTAAATAAATAAAGCAACAACTACTGCACACTATAACTATGATCGATAATCACCATCAACATTATTAGCATCTACAATAGCGAGTGTGTTGCCTAAAGCAATAGTCATTTTCAAGAGGCTGTACTCTCATGAACATACCAAAATCATATATGTTTAGCTGCACAATATATATAACTACTTACAGTATATATGTGAATCCTATTACAGTAGTCGGGGCTTAAAGTGGTGAGATGTGATGGTAACATAATTTATGCCATGTCAATAAGGAAGACCTTGGGACCTGGGGAAGGGGGTGATGACTTCAGCTCATCATTGACACTAGCACTGCCTGCATCGTCTATTCACATGAGTGGTGGAGAATTATTTTCTGTAATTACGGTACAAGGCCATGGTGGAGGAGGAGCAAGTTCCACCCTGTTTCCCCCACTGTAACCCCAGACTGTTGTCATAAATGTGCAGATTTAATTAACATCATATAACGTACAGACCTAAGATGAGCGTGGTGTCTCCAAGTTGATTTAAGGTTTTAAACAAGACCCCTTCAGAAAATTCACCAATTCACGCCAAGCTACCGTATCTTGTTATAATCACTGGATAAATAAAGCTTTAATATTTCCTTTTGATGAAAAAACACGCAATCATCAGCTTAATAAGATTCACAACCACCGGGCTTCCTCCAAGCCACAAAGTGGCTAATGATAAAGACTTGACTATTATGAGAAATTAGGTATTTATTTCTTTACTATACAGGAGGGCCCATTTATTATAGATCGCATACTCAATGTGATCTAGGCGGGATCTTACCACCCAGGATTACATTGCAATATCCAATCCTAATGGCAGGATACATCAATCAGGAGACTCTGGGGCAAAGGCTCTGGTAGGAGAACATCCCCCCCGATCTGCTCTGCTGGATGCATCTGTGCATGCATGGTCAGCACTGACCCACGGCTGACCGCACTGCCAGCAGGTGTGTAGCTCACAGGCTACAATGGGCTACTGTCATTCTGAGATGGCTGTAGCTGCAGAAGCTGATATTGGTACATTGAGCAGCATTGCATCCCCCATAGAAACCTATGAGGTATGCAGCTGTGGGTGGGACAGAAGGGATCATATCAGGTATCAGAGATATATCCTGAAGTCTCTTCTAGTTACATTAGGGGGATACTTAATATTTGCAGCTTACCCCAAAAATGTTTATATTTTAGGGGGAATTAGCAAATATTGAATGATGACAAGAGCAAAGGTTTGAAAATTTGCGCTTCCACTTGGATGCAGCAGGTTAACCCTGTAGTACCACCTACTACAATGACAATAGAGAAGACAAAGGAAATAGGGGTAAACCAGCACTTCCTATTGGGATCTTAAAATTTACAATGATGTTTTCCTTATGTGAATGTCCTTTTCTTCAAAAATCTTTAGTCCAAAACGTACCACCTCAAAGATAAAACAGACAAGATTTCATGGTGTGGATTTCCCAATACAATTTCAATTATTAAGTGAGGTTTTCTAGAAGGATGTGCCCGTACCGTGTTTTGGCCTATCACAAGGCCAAGAATTAGTGCGTAGAATAGGGGTCACTTCCAACCAATCAATGATATACGCCTTTAGGATTCCTCCTGCTTGTCCCTACATTGTGCCTCCAGTTTGCAGTCTGTGGCCACAGATTTTTGAAGAAAAGGACATTCACATAAGGAAAACATCATTGTAAATTTTAAGATCCCAATAGGAAGTGCTGGTTTACCCCTAAATATTTAATGATAAATGGGCCCCAAAATGTCATACACCTGTTTATATAGTGAGAAGTAAAGTATGCCCAAGGTTATATAATATGTGCTGAAGTATTCTAGAAAAGATTTGTACTGTTCATATTGCTATCAAGTAACTGTGAAATTTATCAAACCACAGAGAGAGAGATAAAGTGGAGAGGAGGGGTAACATGCCAACGAATCAGCTTCTGTCATTTTACAGGCGAAGCTCGAAAAAAAAATGACAGAAGCTGATTGGTTGATAGTTTATCTCTTCCCATTTTTATCTCTTTCCAAGAATTAATAAATCTCATCTTATGTTTCAGATAAAACTTGCAGTCACAGCATCATATTAATCTGGAGACAGAACACCACTGTACACATAATGAGAAACAAAAATGTCAAATTTAGATTTGGAGAGATCCATACAGTATATAGAAGATATTGGCATCTCCCTAGCGTACAGATAACCTTCATATCAATCCATATATATTTAAAGTGTGTTATTTAACAATTTTACACAAAAAAAACATATTTCCTTTAGTCTATGTAGGAGCTACTGTAAACACCATATTTGAGTGCTATGAATTTTTGGTGAGTACATACACTAACATCCAGGGCTGCCACTAGGAGGCTGTCAGTGCAATGTCTTTTTACACAATTTTTATTTGAATTCATATAAAAAATGTGAGCCACGCTGGCATTTTTACCTGAAATTTTGCATTTATCTCACAGAGCTGTTGGGCACTCAAAGGGTTAAGATTTAGAGACATAGAAGATACTAACTCTCATTATAGGGGAGAAGGGTATCAGCGCACATTATGTGCACTGATACCCCTTCATCCCCATGTAAGAAGGAGCCGCTCTTCATTAAATGCCTGTCTATATTGGCACTGCTATCTAAAAGATAGCAGGATGATATTCAGGGCAAATATATGCAGTGCTGACCATTGCAGCTATCGACCTTTCAAACTATTGCTATGGGTCCTACAAATATCTGGTTAGACCCTTGGCTGTGGGAAAACCACAGCCAAGGGTCTAACCAGATATTTGTAGGCCCCATAGCAATAGTTTCAGGGAAGGAGACAGCGTGTCAGTCTGAGCTGATGCGCTGTCTCCTTGAGGGGACATCGCCAGAGGGGGGATGGTCCATTTCTTCTCCGCCTCGTTAATGAGGCAAAGCAGGATGTGGTATAGCGGCACGATAAGCACTAATATAATACATCTACCCCATAATTACATACTCTGCCAGAGGACGCAATCAAAATACCAGCAAACGGGATGTTGACAGTTAGAAGACCAACAGTGTGATCTCGATGGTCAGAATCCCAAGACGTCCCAGAGGTAAGTACAGGGGATGGGGTTCAGGTTAGGCACAAGTTGGAGGGTTAGGGTTAGTTTGCTGGTGGGTGTTAGGCTTAGGCTGTATTACGAGTGTATAATGCCAACTAGGATGTGTCGGGATTCTGGCCATCTGGATTCTGACTGTTGGAATCCCGACTGATGGTGTTTCACACCCACCTGTCTGCAAGAACCTTAGTGAAACTCCTGAGATTTTCAGGAGTTCCATGGGCTTCTAGAAGTTTAGGTTGTCCTTCTGCATCCTCCACAATTTATATTGATTTGGGCAGGATGGGGAGCGAATACCAGGCACTAAATACCTGTGGAGCCTGGGGTTGGTTCAATATAATATGATTCAATTAAAAAAACATAATTTGATCCTGCACCCTGTTCATTAGTTAGTTATTAACCAAACGCCCAATGACACAAATAACTAAGTCTCACCCCCATCACGGTTACCTGCACCTCACCTTTGGGATTCTTCTGCCATGGACATTGCTAAAATAGGTATTTTTGCTAAATAGAGCAATTTGAATTAAATAACAAAAAAAAAAACAGTTGAAAATAATCCTCAACCACACATCTGAAACTACAAGACTCATTAGCTAGAAGTAATACATTAAGTTAGGTATTTTCTTAAAAATGTTGTTTAGCATATAATAGATTAGAGAATAGCGAAATATAACATTAATCTAGTTGTATAGTACAGCCGGACAAATCATGGTAACACCAAATTTGAGTTCCCTTATTATTATACTGTCCTTATTGACTATATTTGTAAAGTTCCATTTCACTTGAATTTATAGAGTACTCTATGATAAAGCTGAGACAATAGAAATGATCCATTTGGCTCAAGTAAAACTGTTCCATCCGCACTTCTGACTATATTTGTAGTTTATGACAACTCACCTGTATAAAATGGCTTGTTGGCAATTCATCCTTTACACCCTCATTCCCAAGTCCTGAATCATCAGCATCAATGAGATTATCCACGGGGACGTCTTGCTTTGGTTTCATATAAGTGAAGTCATTCTCAGTGGAATCCAAAGCCACACACACGTTGTACGAGTAGGGAAATGGTAATGTTCCATCGCTATACATGGAGAGCATCCTGGGGTCAACTTGAGGGTATAAACTTGACCTTAAAGTACCAAACATTGGGGGTGGTTGGGACTTCTTGCATTTAGATATAATGACCAACATAACAGTTATGATAAATAACAAGGAAATTAGTGCTAGAGCAATAACTAAGTAGAACTGCAGATTGGATTGGGGATCTTCATCGATGAGTTGATTACTGAGTTTAGGAACCACTTGTTGGAAGTTATCTGCAACAATGAGACTTAGTGTGACTGTGGCTGAGAGAGAGGGATCTCCATTGTCCTTCACCATCACCACAACCTTGTGATTCAGTATATCCTTCTCATGAAAGACACGTGATGTCCTGATCTCACCCGTGTGATGGCTGATGGTAAAGTGAGATGGTTCTGACACTTGTATGAAGTGATACGAGAGCCAAGCATTATGTCCAGAGTCTGCATCCACTGCAACCACCTTAGTTACTAATGATCCTTGTTCAGAGGCAAAAGGGACCATCTCAAACACAGCTGGGCCACCACTGTCTGCTGATGGGTACAAGATCTTTGGTGCATTATCATTCTGATCCACTATGCGGATAATTAGTGTTGCATTGCTGCTCAGAGATGGGGATCCATTGTCTCTAGCAGTTACCTGTATTAGAAACTCCTTGTGCTGCTCATAATCAAATGATCTCTGAGCATAGAGAACCCCAGTCTCTATATTCATGGACAGATAAGAGGACACTGGGAGATCTTCTGTATTAGTGCTGGATAGTGAATAAATAATTTTAGCATTGTCCCCAGTATCAGGATCTGATGCTTGTACACTGTATATTGGGGCTCCGGGTAAGTTGTTCTCTGGCACATAAGCAACATAAGTAGATTTCATAAATATTGGTGGATTGTCATTAACATCTGATATCTCCAATCTGATGGTTCTTCTGCTGGAAAGTGGGGGAGATCCTCTGTCAGTAGCTACAATGGTGATGTTATAACTAGATACTTTCTCTCTGTCCATGTAACCTGTTGTCACAATTCTGTAATAACTACCAGATGATAGTAATAAATTAAAGGAACTGTCAGTAAGTTTGCAGTCAATTTCACCATTTGCTCCTGAATCTTGATCATGAAATTCAATCAGAGCAATCACTGTGCCAGGTGCAGAATCCTCAGGAACAGGACTAGATAATGATGTGATAGATATCTCAGGAACATTGTCATTCTCATCTAGCACTTCTATCAATACCTTACAATGGGCAACAAGACCACCTCCATCCTTGGCTTCTATTGATAGCTCATAATTCATTGTTAATTCAAAGTCAAACTGATTATTTGTATTAATCTCACCGTTTATAGGATTAATACGGAAGGATCCTGTGTGATGGACATTCCCAGATGTTTTGCTGAAGGAATATGTGATCTGTCCATTGACTCCCTCATCTCTGTCTGTTGCATTGATGGTGATTACTGTAGTATTGATTGGAGTATTTTCATGTACACTGACTTTATACAATTCATTGCTAAACACAGGGAAATTGTCATTTGCATCAGTAACAATGATTCTTACTAATGCTGTCCCAGATCTCACTGGGTTTCCTCCATCCATAGCTGATAATGTTAATTCATGAATATTCTTCGTCTCTCTATCTAAAGGTTTCTCTAGCACGAGCTCTGGAAATTTACTCCCATCTGCTCTGTTCTTTGTATTAAGTGTAAAATGCTGATTATCACTGAGCCTGTATGTCTGTACTGAATTCATACCAATATCTATATCCTCTGCATTTTGCAAAGCAAATCTGGTTCCAGGTGATGTAAATTCCATCATTTCTACAGTGAAAATCTCACGAAAAAACCTTGGGGAATTATCATTTATATCCTGTATTTCTACTTTGATATTAAAAATATTTAGTGGATTTTCAACCACAGCATCAAAGGTTAGGAAGCAGGTAGCTGCTGCCCCACACAGTGTCTCTCTGTCTATCCTGTCTTTAATGTACAGATTCCCAGTATCTGCATTTACATAGAAATATTTCTCTGACACACGTGATACAATTCTCAGTTTCCTAGATGAGAGCTGTTTCATATCTAATCCAAGGTCTTCTGCAATATTTGCTATAACAGAGTCTTTTCTCATCTCTTCTACAATAGAATAATGAGTCTGAGCAGAGACTGAATGACACAGCCATGATAATAAGAAGGAAAATGTTACTTGCCATCTGATTCCTTTGTATGTCTGTGTAGGAGCTTCCATCTTTTGCATATGAAATCTTTAGCAAAATATGCTTTAAAAATGCTTGTATTTGTAATCCAGTGATGAGGAAATATCCAAAGCGTTTCCTTGTGTTTCTTGATCCAGTTGATCAGGAAAATATGTGAAAAATCCTGTATTCTGTGTAGAGAGAACCCAGAAAATGGCTGTGTCTTCCTGCAGATCTGCAGTGTGTGTGAGTGATGAAAATACCAGTGGATCTCCAGCTCTGTATTATTCTCCTTATTGGTCAAACAGCGGCGCTCAGAGGCGTAAGTGAGGAACTGCAATACTGATATATATTTTCAGTATTCAGTACTATTAAAACTATAATGCAAGTTACATTTGTATGTATGCATTATATATGTAAAGATTCTTTAATCATAATACTCTATATAATATTTATAACATACCATTGTTTATAATTTTTGGAGTTTTTGATTTGTAGTAGATATATAATTTAAATAGCAATAAACATATAATTATCTATGTATATAGGAATGCAGCCACATGACCCGCCATGCCTTTACCCAAGTTCCCACACTTTTTTTGAATCATGGCGCCCTAGAGTATAAAAACATTTTGTATTTGTTTGTAATAAACATTAATGCAAATACAATATAAATATTTCATTTTTTGTGTTTATGGTGTGTACACACGTTAGATGTGCCTTAAGATCCTATCCACGATCTGATCAGATAGGATCGTGGATAGGATCTTAAGGCACATCCGATTTGCATCCTATCTTGACTATATAGTGCAGATCTGCACTATATAGACAAGGCAGCCAAGACTTTCTGGCTTCCGATACGTGAACGCGCATCGGGATCTGATCGGGATCGCAAGGGTTAAAACCCTTGCTATCTGCATCCGATTAAGATCCGATGCCGATCCGATGTTGACTATATCGTCAACATCGGAAAGGAAATCGGACCGTGTGTACACAGCATTAAAATTACATTAGATATCTATGTAAAATATTGTGAGTGTATATTTACTGTCTTCTGCAAAATCCATCTCTACGAGAAAACTGTTCTAAATTTAACAGAGTTGTATAATCTAAAGCCTACATTAAAAATATTATTAAAATATTTTAGAAAAGTATAAAAAGATTGCAGTGACACTATCCACATATTTTATAGCAACAACACCATGAGTGAGATGCCAGACCGGCCTCCGTGCCCTCAATATACTGTATATGTAAAATTTGGTACTTGTGTATTATCATGGCGCCCACGATTTCCATCGTACAACATAGTTATGGTCGCATCGCATGCCATGCGACCAGTTTTTTAATTGTACAGGCACCCTGATGGGTGATTACTATGTTAAATGCACCCCCATTGTTAACGCCACCCCACTATCAACGCCAACCCGAAGCGTGGCGAGCGCAGCGATCCCACGAGGGGCGGCGGTACGCGTCCTCCGACCTATTCATACCCCCACTATCCACGTTGGCGTGGAGTTGATTCTAGATAGTGTGGCGAGTGCAGCGAGCCACCGAGCCCCAAGCGTGGCGAGCGCACGCGGATTACTTCACACTACATGCCACACTATCTAAAATCAACTCCACGCCGACGTGGATAGTGAGGGTATAAAATGGCCGGAGGACAAGTACTGCTGCCCCTCGCGGGCTCGCTACGCTGGCCACGCTTCGGGTTGGTGTTGATAGTGGGGGTGGCGTTAACAATGGGGGTGCATTTAACATAGTAATCACCCATTAGGGTGCTTGTACAATTTAATATCTAATGGCATGCGATGCAATATTTTATCGTACAGTTGCGGGTCTGTGGACCAGGAAATCGGGTCCCATCGCATACCTTCATTAGTGGTATGCGATGCGATGGGCGCCGTGATAATACACAAGTACCTAAAATTTTGTTCTAGTAAAAATTTTCACGTTCATCTCTTTCCTATAATTTATGTAACAGTTGCTACAGATGGAGCCATTCTCGTTGGATCGGCTCCCATTGCGACGATAACCAGCCGCTAGCCACCTCCATCCTGCTCCATGTGCCAGAATGGAGCGTGAACACGAGAGTGAGAGGTCCGTCGGCTCCATCTGTACATTTTTATACTTAAGATATTGAACCTTCTACATCTTTTTCTAACGTACTCATTCCGAGACCCCGCTCCTTCCCTATGGGAAGGAATCCCGGTCTTCAAAAAGAGATCCCTCAGCCACTACTCCACTCTCTCCTCCTAAAGTCCAACCTGCGTGAACCCAAGATGCACGCACACTAGCGATAACTGGCCAGACTCCGCAGAATTGAATTTAACAGCTAGTGGTGATGAGTACCATGAGGACAGCTGGTCTTTGTATCAGCTGTATTTCCACCAGAGCCCTGTTAAATTGCTTCAGTGAATTTGTTTCCACCGCTGATACTCACAACTGAAATTATTATCCAGATTATGGATAGACAGTCAACATAAAGTAGGTGGACAGGGTCAAAAAGAGGATAACAGGGTCAAAAGGTGGACAAGTAAAAAGTAGACAGTGCTTAAAGTCAACAGGTTCAAAACATCAACATGGCAATGGGCAATGCACATATGGCCAACACAATATTTTTGGTGCTTTTTAATTTTTTTTATCAACGTTTGCTTGATTTACCGTCCATGTGGACTATGATTGGAAATAGTAACCTTTGTCAAGTTCAGTTGTAATTAAGCTTGGCACCTTGCCTAAACTGTGGTGAGTGAAGCGAGCCCCTGAGGGTCTATGTTTTAATAATTGTAAACATATAATATTAGACTTATAAAATGGCACAAAAAATGTGTGTTGGCCTTTTTGTGTCAACCGTTTCCATATCATCGTTTAGACCCTAATAGCGTCTTTTGTATCTGCTGACCTTTTCTACCTTCTTCCTTTTCCATTTGACTTTTTGACCATTTTCGACCATATGTATTTGACCTACTGTATTGATTGTTACAGTAGATCTTTGATACTACACCCTAAAAACTACAAAAATGCTTAGACAAGAAGATAAAACATTTCATTATTGGTAATATTTCTGGTTTTTTTTTTAACAATTCTTATTTATGATTAAAAAATAATAGTATCAATACAAAAACTTTTAAAAACATCCTACATTGAATCATATACTGCAATGGGGAGCATCACTTGAGGGTTGCCAAGCCTCCTGTCACAGACCCTTGTAAGAGGCCAATATCTTTGCCTGTTCTCTTCCCTTAAACAGTGGCAACACAGCTACATTTTTACAATCAGAGCCTTCTGCCGCCCCCACCCTGCTCCCAAATGGCATCAGACTGTCAATCACTGACAGTCTAGTGCCCTCCTGCATCCTGTGCCACAGCAACTGTTTTTGTACACGCAGAATAGTACAGACTGACTGTGTCAGATGCACGCCTGAAAGCTACATAAATTATTACTTAAAGAAAATCAAAATCTAGGTTTAAATTGTGCTTTATGCCTTACTAAATTTATATACCGTACACCTTAGTCTTAAAGCGTAGGTCTTATGTACCAGTCACGATTACATCAATTTATTTTTCTAGGTTTTCCCAGGCAGTTCTGTTGCACAAAATGTTGGTATGGTTTCTAAACTAAAATCCCATAAATAAATCAATGACGAGAACAATATAACCAACATCATCATCTGCTGCTATCTCTGCACCAAATACAAGTCATTAACGTTCTCAAGAGGACGGATTCTCATGAACCAGACATTCCTGATCCAGACTTCTCATATTAGAATTGGGAGAAACCACAAGTATTTACTAAAATATGCATTATGCTAAATGAGATATACACACAAAATAAATACATTTTAATTTTCCTGCTGAACTCAAGAGCCAGGAAGGCTTCAATATATATGATTCATAGGATTCCAACCAGAAATATTTTTTCCATAATCTCATCCCAAACTATTACGGGTCATTGGCTTGACCTATATTAAGTCTACATGCATTGGGTTCACCATTGAAGGTCAACATTGCTAAGGTCCAAAGGGTTGGAAGGTCAACACAAGCATTAGGTCGACAATGGGAAGGTCAACAGTCAAAAGGTCAACATCAGTTTTTCATTTTTCATGTTTCGAATGTCGGCATAGTCTATATGGACACCGTCATTGTGTACTACGCCCCCTCGCAAGGGCACGGTGCTTCAATACACTTGGTACACTAATTTATTCTCTCACCACGCCATATTAGACGGTACGGCATGAAATACCGCCTGCCGGCACATGTCGGCTCAAAAAATGCAACATGAAAAACTCATATCAAGCTTTTGACTGTTGACATTCCCAATGTAGACCTAATGCTTGTGTTGATCTTCCAACACTGTCGACATTAGCCATGTTGAACTATTTCATGTGGCGACCTATGAGCGCCCACACAAAAATGAACCGCCGATAAAACCATATTTTTAAACATGTTTTAAAATATGATTCAGTGATCCCGATCAATTTTTTTATCTTGATCGCCAGAAGGGGGAGCCCACACATTTAAGATTAATTGTGACAATCATCTCCAGAATGGAGGATTGTCGCAATTTATTGCAGGTGTATGGGCCCCATAAGCCATGTTGACCTTCAGTGGTCGACCAATGCATGTCGACCTAAATAGGGTCAACCTAATGAACGTATCTCCAACAAACTTACAGTATGTACTGTAGTTAAAAGGGTTCCCTTCTCTGTAACCCGCACTTTAACGGTTACAACTTAACATGTTTGCAGGTTAGGATATAGGTGTTTCTAACCCCTTAGGTCACTTAGCGGTCTACATTATGTACTAACCCTTGGAAAGATAATGTAGATAAAGAACCAACCAACCAGCTCTGTCATTTTTCAAACACAGCCTGTAACATGACAGTTAGGTGCTGATTGGCTGGTACTTTATATCTGTTCACTTTATCTCTCTCTCGAAGGCTTAGCATATAGACCCCTTCATTCTATATATTGTTTTAAATTATATAGTTTACAAAATTCCCTCTGCGTGTATCTAGGTCATCCTCCTGCAAATATAATACTGATTTAGCTTATTTAAAACAATAAATACTACAGTTTCTTACATGAGTAAATATAATTGAAGATGGAAGACTGATGTGCTTGTGTTGCCCGGCAACAAAAGTGTCCTTTAAAGTTTTAGGGTCCAATGGGAAAGGAAACATCTTCAATCGGCAAATAGGAACCACCAATTGGAAAGGTACCATAATTTATGATTTAGGGCACAATGGAGAAAATTTACTAAAATGGGAGTTCTATTTCACAAGGGCTGTTGCTATGGAAAACCAATCAGAATCTACTTCTTATTTAGCACCTTCTAGAATATAATATATACTAACTGAGTTGTTGTCCATAGCAACATCTGAAAACATAGTGTATGCTCCCTACAGCCAACATTGCGCCATTTGACATTTTGCCTATGTATGGATTTTACACAAACTCACCTGTTGACTGTTTGTTGGTAAATTTTCAATATTACGACTTTCATTTCCAAGTCCTGAATCATCAGCATCAATGAGATTCTCTACCGGGACATCGGGCTTTGGTTTCCTATAAGTAAAGTCACTTTCACTGGGATCCAAAGCCACACACACATTGTACGAGTAGGGAAATGGTAAAGATCCATCGCTATACATGGAGAGCATCCTGGGATCAACTGGAGGATACAGATTTGTACTTAGAGAAGTAAAGGTTGGTGGAGGTTTTGATTGTTTGCATTTTGATATAATGACCAACAAAACAGTTATAATAAATAACAGGGAAATCAGGCCGAGAGCAGTCACTAAGTACAGCTGTAGATTAGATTGGGGGTCTTCATTTTTGAGTTGATTACTAAGTTTTGGAACCACTTGTTGGAAGTTATCTGCAACAATGAGACTTAGTGTGACTGTAGCTGAGAGAGAGGGATCTCCATTGTCCTTCACCATCACCACAACCTTGTGAGTCAGTATATCCTTCTCATTAAAGACACGTAATGTCCTGATCTCACCCGTGTGATGACTGATGGTAAAGTGAGATGGTTCTGACACTTGTATGAAGTGATACGAGAGCCAAGCATTATGTCCAGAGTCTGCATCCACTGCAACCACCTTAGTTACTAATGATCCTTGTTCAGAGGCGAAAGGGACCATCTCAAACACAGCTGGGCCACCACTGTCTGCTGAGGGGTACAGGATCTTTGGTGCATTATCATTCTGATCCACTATGCGGATAATTAGTGTTGCATTGCTGCTCAGAGATGGGGATCCATTGTCTCTAGCAGTTACCTGTATTAGAAACTCCTTGTGCTGCTCATAATCAAATGATCTCTGAGCATAGAGAACCCCAGTCTCTATATTCATGGACAGATAAGAGGACACTGGGAGATCTTCTGTATTAGTGCTGGATAGTGAATAAATAACTTTAGCATTGTCCCCAGTATCAGGGTCTGATGCTTGCACACTGTATATTGAGGCTCCAGGTAAGTTGTTCTCTGGCACATAAGCAACATAAGTAGATTTCATAAATATTGGTGGATTGTCATTAACATCTGATATCTCCAATCTGATGGTTCTTCTGCTGGAGAGTGGGGGAGATCCTCTGTCAGTAGCTACAATGGTGATGTTATAACTAGATATTTTCTCTCTGTCCATGGCCCCAGTAGTAACAATTCTGTAATAACTGCCAGATAGTAATAAATTAAATGACTTGTCAGTAAGCTTACAGTCCACTTCTCCATTTGATCCAGAATCTTGATCTTTAACTTTAATCAGAGCGATCACTGTGCCAGGTGCAGAATCCTCAGGAACAGGACTAGATAATGATGTGATGGATATCTCAGGAGCATTGTCATTCTCATCTAGCACCTCTATCAATACCTTACAATGGGCAGCATGGCCGCCTCCATCCTTTGCTTGTACAGAGAGCTCATAGCTACTTGTCTGTTCAAAATCTAACTGACTATTTGTTTTAATTTCACCATTTATAGGATTAATACTGAAGGTTCCTGTGTGATGGACATTCCCAGATGTTTTGCTGAAGGAATATGTGATCTGTCCATTGACTCCCTCATCTCTGTCTGTTGCATTAATGGTGATTACTGTAGTATTAAATGGTATATTTTCATGTACACTGACTTTGTATATCTCATTAGAAAACACTGGGAAATTATCATTAACATCAGTGACAATGATCCTCACTACAGCAGTACCAGATCTGACTGGGTTTCCTCCATCCAAGGCTGTTAGTGTTAGTATATGGATATTCTGTGTCTCTCGATCTAAAGGTTTCTCTAACACAAGCTCCGGAGATTTACTCCCATCACTGCTGATCTTCTCCCTCAGTGCAAAATGCTGATTATCACTGAGCCTGTATGTCTGCACTGCATTCATACCAATATCTGGGTCTTCTGCACCTTGTAAAGCAAATCTTGTCCCTGGTGATGTCAATTCTATCATTTCTATTGTGAATACATCATTAAAAAACCTCGGAGAATTATCATTTATATCCTGTATGTCTATCTTAACACTAAAAACATTTAGTGGATTTTCAACCACAGCATCAAAGGTTATGAAGCAGGTAGCTGCTGCCCCACACAGTGTCTCTCTGTCTATCCTGTCCTTAATGTACAGATTCCCAGTATCTGCATTTACATAGAAATATTTCTCTGCTATGCTTGAATCAATTCTCAGTTTCCTAGATGAGAGCTGTTTAATATCTAATCCAAGGTCTTCTGCAATATTTGCTATAACAGAGTCTTTTCTCATCTCTTCTACAATAGAATAATGAGTCTGAGCAGAGACTGAATGACACAGCCATGATAATAAGAAGGAAAATGTTACTTGCCATCTGATTCCTTTGTATGTCTGTGTATGAGCTTCCATCTCTGCCATTCCCAGTATTTAAAAAGCAGAAATCCAGAAAAACAATCTTTTGTATGATCAGTATTTGTAATCCAGCGATACAGATGTAGCAAATAGTGATGAAACCATAAAATAACAGCAAATATCCTAAATTTGTATTGTAAGAGAACCCAGAAAATGGCTGTGTGTCTTCCTGCAGATCTGCAGTATGTGTGAGTGATGAAAATACCAGTGGATCTCCAGCTCTGTATTATTCTCCTTATTGGTCAAACAGCGGCGCTCTGAGGCGGAAGTGAGGAACTGCAATACTGATATATATTATCAGTATTCAGTACTATTAAAACTATAATGCAATTTACATTTGTATGTATGCATTATATATATATGTAAAGATTCTTTAATCATAATACTCTATATAATATTTCTAACATACCATTGTTTATCATTTTTGGAGTTTTTGTCCTAGATATATAATTTAAATAGCAATAAACATATATGTATATATGAATGCACCCACGTGACCCGCCATGCCTTTACCCGTGTAACTTTTTATGCTTTCAATACATAGTATACCAGTGGTTCCCAAACTTTTTTTGAATCATGGCGCCCTAGAGTATAAAAACATTTTGTATTTGTAATAAACATTCTAAATATTTTTTAATTATGTAATGAATGCAAATAAAATATAAGAAATTCATTGTTTTTGTTTTAAAAATGACATTAGATATCTACGTAAAATATTGTGAGCGTATATACACTGTCCGCTGCAAAATCCATCTCTATGATAAAAACTGTTCTAAATTTAACAGAGGTGTAAAACTTAACATGCATCCTTATTCTTATTGAATAATGGAGGACTGATGTACACATGAGAACTTACAATTTGATTAAATCTAGTTAAAAGCACATCAAAATGACAGCTTCTGCAATGTACGTTCACTTTGAGCTGTGACAGTTTTTAAATTTCACATTGAGCTGTGACAGTTTCACCCACAAACTCTCCACCCCACCACCAGTCCTTATATGCTCCTACCCAGTGGTCGAAGTGGAAATTTTGAAGTGGGGGTATGGAAATTTTGAAGTGGGGGTATGGAAAAGTAAAGAGTGAATATAGTGCGCACCTTCGGACACCCCCCTGTCCATCAACGTCCCCTGCCAGACTGCCCCGTTGTACAGGGGTATTACAAAAGCACAATATGTGCTGCTGAGTGATCAGAGAGCATCCTAAGAGGGAAATTTTTTTTTTTTTTTTTATCTTCAGATTAAAGTGGGGGTATGCCATACCCCCGTATACCGCCCCACTTCGACCACTGCTCCTACCCCAATCTCTGTCTTCACAGCTCCCTCTCTCCGTCCCCAGTTAGTCTGAAACAGATGAGTGTACCCACAAAAATTGCTTACACTTTCTGTTGAGTGGCCTCTAGTGATCAATGGCGGTACTTCACCTCATAGAGGGAAGGACTAGTTAGCCTTTATATTCTAAAGCCTACATTAAAAAGATTATTCAAATATTTTGAAAATTATAAAAAGATTGCAGTGACACTAGCCACACATTTCATAGCAAAAGAGCCATGAGTGAGATGCCAGACTGGCTTCCGTGCCCTCAATATTCTGTATTATGTAACATTTTGTTTTACAAAAATGTTTCTCATTAATTTCTTTCCTATAATTTATTTAACAGTTGCTGCAGGTAGAGCCACTCTCGTTGGAGCGGCTCCCATTGCGATGACCACCAACCGCCAGCCCCCGCCAGCCTGTGCTGTGTACCACATTCTCGGGTTGAGATGTCCGGCGGCTCCATCTGTACGTTTTTATACTCAAGTTATTAAACCTTCTACATCTTTTTCTAATGTACTCATTCTCAGACCCCGCTCCTTCCCTATGGGAAGGAATCACGGTTTTCAAAATGAGATCCCTCAGCCACTACTCCACTCTCTCCTCCTAAAATCCAACATGCGTGAACCCAAGTTTATGCATGCGCACTAGCGATAACTGGCCAGACTCCGCAGAATTGAGTTTAACAGCTAGTGGTGATGAGTACCATGAGGACAGCTGGTCTTTGTATCAGCTGTATTTCCACCAGAGCCCTGTTAAATTGCTTCAGTAAATATGTTTCCACCGTTGATACTCACAGCTGAATTTATTATCCAGATTATGGATAGACTATGTCTAGAACAGGCATGTCCAACCTGCGGCCCTCCAGCTGTTGTGAAACTACACATCCCAGCATGCCTTGCAATAGTTTTAGCATTCCCTAATAGCAATACTATGGCAAGGCATGCTGGAATGTGTAGTTTCACAACAGCTGGAGGGCCGCAGGTTGGACATGCCTGGTCTAGAAAGTCAAGCATATTTACCATATACACGAAGTAGGACAACAGGTTCAAAAAGGTCAAAAGGGTCAAAAGGTCAACAGGTAAAATGTAGACAGTCCTTAAAGTCAACAGGTTCAAAACATCAACATGGCAATGGTCATATAATATGAGACTTCCAAAATTACCCCCCAAAAGAATGTGTGTTGGCCTTTTTGTGTCGACCATTTCCATATCATCGTTTCAACCCTACCAGCCTTTTCTAGTAGTAGTTTGAGCTGTATCCTAGACACATCATTGGATCACTGTAACACTATAGGGTTACTTGTGGCACCCTTGAGGTTTGCCAAGCCGCCTGTCACAGATCCTTGTAAGAGGCCGAACTCCTGGCCTGTTCTCTCCCCTTCAACAGTGGCAACACACCTCAATTTTCACAAACAGAGGCTGCTGTCACCCCCACCCTACTCCCAAATGGCATCAGACTGTCAATGACTGACAGTTTAGTGCATGCGCAGAATGGGTTCTGCGCAAGTGCAAAGTACTATAACAGACTGACTGTGTCTGTCAGACATGTTTGTGCTATAGACAGATTTTGAAAATAGATATTGACTTGTAGGTGGATAATTAATAAAACCGATCAGAAACATGCCTGAAAACTCCTTCAATCGTTACTTAAAGAAAATGAAAATCTAGGTTATAATAGTCCTTTATGCCTCAACAAATTTATATACCATACATCTTAGTCTTAAAGCATCGGTCTTAGGTACCAGTCGTGATTACATCAATTTATTTTTGTAGGTTTTCCCTGGCAGTTCTGTTGCAAAAATATTGGCATCACTTAAAAACTATAATCCCATAAATAAGTCAAATAACCAACATCATCATCATCATCTGCCGCTATCTCTGCACCAAATACAAGCAAAGTCATTAAAGTTTTCCAGAGGACGGATTCTCATGAACCAGATATTCATGGACCGGACCTATCATGTCAAAACCACAAGTATTTAAAAAAAAAAAAAACATTATGCTACATGATATATATACAAAATAAATACATTTTCATTTTCTTGCTGCACGAAGAACTCAAGAGCCAGAAAGGCTTCAATATAGAGGAAAGCAAAACAATTGGAAGCAGCGCTTATGAAGGTAATTAATTTATTAAAACCCAAATATACTTAAAATATTGCACAATATTTCACATATACCGGCCGGTATTCCCATTTATTACGTAATACAATATAATTTCTTATTATTAATATGATCACAAGCTCTCTCACAGCAAAAAGAAATTATTATAATATTAATGAAACAATCCACTTAATTGTTTAAAATAATTATTTTCACAGCAGCATGATAGTTAGATCCAATTCATGGCACAAGAATTCTCTGAAATAAATCTCCTGCGCTCTCTCACAGCTCTAATTACTTATAATAAACTTTTCAGATATTCTTATCCGTAATGTTTTTTCTTGGATTTATTTTCGGCCGATAATTATCGGACTTTATAATATGGTCACAGTCTCGGCTCAATTTATTTCAACATCATGTGGCAAGAAATAAAATTGTTCAGTATAGAGCAGGCATGTCCAAACTACGGCCCTCCAGCTGTTGTGAAACGACACTTCCCAGCATGCCTTGCAATAGTTTCAGCTTTAACTAATAGCAAAACTGTGGCAAGGCATGATGGGACTTTTAATTTCACAACGGCTCGAGGACCATAGTTTGGACATGCCTGATATAGAGGATACATAAGGATTTTAACCAGCAATTATTTTTTCCATACGCATGTCCCCAACATACTTCAGAACTATTGGGGACAGTATTGTTTCCCTGCTAACGTACCTACCAAACAACTCTGTCATCTTTCAAACTCAGCCTGTAACATGGCACTTGGCTGGTACTTTGGCCCTAATTCACGTTCACTTGGAACGGGGCAAATTCAGCCTGGTTCGGATGTTTGGTGGTCTGTGCATGTGCAAGCACATATTTGCAAATGTGCAGACCCCGGCAACTAACGGCTTTGGCAAGTTACACACTCGCTGGACTGTTGTTTGCGTGGAAGTAAGGGCCAGGGTGGACTGGCCGGTGACGGCACTGGACCATGGGAATGCCCAGCAGTTTATAGGCCTCCCCATGAAAATGCTGGCCATTCCCATGGGTACGAGGGTGGGTCGATGCCTGCTGGGGGTGGGCAGCTGATGTCACTGAATGTCAGCTGCCCACCAAATTTTCGTTGGTAGCACTCATAAATAAAAGTCCAATTTTATTGACTTTTATTTGCGAAGGCAGGAGAAATCATTCGATGGTCGGAGACCAGTGGAGGCATGCAAGGGGATGTGTTCTCTTACACATCCCCTCGCATAGTGCCGAGGGGATTTGGCGGTGGTGGTGATGGTGGTGGTGGTGGTGGGGGGAATTCTGCAGGTGCTCTGTAAGCTGTGATGTTCTCTCTCTCTAAGGTTTAGCACATAGACCCCATAAATCTATATATTGTTTTAAATTATATCGTTTACAAAATTCCCGCTGCGTGTATTTAGTTAATCCAGCTGCAAATATAATACTGATTTATTACGTATTTAAAACAATAAATAATATATGTAATGACCCCAAGCAACAAGTTTCTTAGTGAATATAATTGAAGCTGAAAGACTCTGAGGGATGTGCGTGTTTTGCCTGGAATATATAGGAACCACCAATTGGAAAGCTACACCCCCACAATGTTAGCATTGTAAATTAAAATCTACTGTACAAAAGGTCCCCGTTAGTAGGCTTAAAACATACTGTGGTAGTGTTCTCTACAGCCAGCATTGCACCATTTGACATTTTGCCTATGTGTGGGTTTTACACAAACTCACCTGTAGACTGCTTGTTGGTAGATTTTTATTCCAACTTTCATTTCCAAGTCCAGAATCATCAGCATCAATGAGATTGTCCACAGGGATATCAGGCTTTGGTTTCCTATAAGTAAAGTCACTTTCACTGGGATCCAAAGCCACACACACATTGTACGAGTAGGGAAATGGTAATGTTCCATCGCTATACATGGAGAGCATCCTGGGATCAACTGGAGGATACAGATTTGTACTTAGAGAAGTAAAGGTTGGTGGAGGCTTTGATTGTTTGCACTTTGATATAATGACCAATATAACAGTTATAATAAATAAAAAGGAAATAAGAGCAACGGCGATCACTAAATACAACTGTAGATTGGATTGGGGATCTTCATTTTTGAGTTGGTTACTGAGTTTAGGAACCACCTGTTGGAAGTTGTCTGCAACAATGAGACTTAGTGTGACTGTGGCTGAGAGAGAGGGATCTCCATTGTCCTTCACCATCACCACAACCTTGTGATTCAGTATATCCTTCTCATGAAAGACACGTGATGTCCTGATCTCACCCGTGTGATGGCTGATGGTAAAGTGAGATGGTTCTGACACCTGTATGAAGTGATACGAGAGCCAAGCATTATGTCCAGAGTCTGCATCCACTGCAACCACCTTAGTTATTAATGATCCTTGTTCAGAGGCAAAAGGGACCATCTCAAACACAGCTGGGCCACCACTATCTGCTGATGGGTACAGGATCTTTGGTGCATTATCATTCTGATCCACTATGTGGATAATTAGTGTTGCATTGCCGCTTAGAGATGGGGATCCATTGTCTCTAGCAGTTACCTGTATTAGAAACTCCTTGTGCTGCTCATAATCAAATGATCTCTGAGCATAGAGAACCCCAGTCTCTATATTCATGGACAGATAAGAGGACACTGGGAGATCTTCTGTATTAGTGCTGAATAGTGAATAAATAATTTTAGCATTGTCCCCAGTATCAGGATCTGATGCTTGTACACTGTATATTGAGGCTCCGGGTAAGTTGTTCTCTGGCACATAAGCAACATAAGTAGATTTTATAAATGTTGGTGGATTGTCATTAACATCTGATATCTCCAATCTGATGGTTCTTCTGCTGGAAAGTGGGGGAGATCCTCTGTCAGTAGCTACAATGGTGATGTTATAACTAGATTTTTTCTCTCTGTCTATGTAACCAGTAGTAACAATTCTGTAATAACTGCCAGATAGTAATAAATTAAAGAAATTGTCATTAAGCTTACAGTCCACTTCTCCATTTGCTCCAGAATCTTGATCATTAACTTTAATCAGAGCGATCACTGTGCCAGGTGCAGAATCCTCAGGAACAGGACTAGATAATGATGTGATAGATATCTCAGGAGCATTGTCATTCTCATCTAGCACCTCTATCAATACCTTACAATGGGCAACAAGACCACCTCCGTCCTTGGCTTGTACAGAGAGCTCATAGTTACTTATCTGTTCAAAATCTAACTGACTATTTGTTTTAATCTCACCATTTATAGGATTAACACTGAAGGTTCCTGTGTGATGGACATTCCCTGAGGTTTTGCTAAAGGAATATGTGATCTGTCCATTGACTCCTTCATCTCTGTCTGTTGCATTAACAGACATTACTGTAGTACTGATTGGTATATTTTCATTCACACTGACCTTATATACTTGTTGCTTAAATACTGGAAAATTATCATTTACATCAGTGACAATGATCCTTACTACTGCAGTACCAGATCTCACTGGGTTCCCTCCATCCAAGGCTGTTAGTATTAATGTATGAATATTCTGTGTCTCTCGATCTAAAGGTTTCTCTAACACAAGCTCTGGGAATGTGCTCCCATCTGGGTTGCTGCTTTCACTCAGTGTAAAATGTTGATTATCACTGAGCCTGTATGTCTGCACTGCATTCATACCAATATCTGGGTCTTCTGCACCTTGTAAAGCAAATCTTGTTCCTGGTGATGTCAATTCTATCATTTCTACAGTGAAAATCTCATGAAAAAACCTTGGGGAATTATCATTTATATCCTGAATTTCTATCTTAACACTAAAAACATTTAGTGGATTTTCAGCCACAGCATCAAAGGTTAGGAAGCAGGTAGCTGCTGCCCCACACAGTGTCTCTCTGTCTATCCTGTCCTTAATGTACAGATTCCCAGTATCTGCATTTACATAGAAATATTTCTCTGCTATGCTTGAATCAATTCTCAGTTTCCTAGATGAGAGCTGTTTAATATCTAATCCAAGGTCTTCTGCAATATTTGCTATAACAGAGTCTTTTCTCATCTCTTCTGCAATAGAATAATGAGTCTGAGCAGAGACTGAATGACACAGCCATGATAATAAGAAGGAAAATGTTACTTGCCATCTGATTCCTTTGTATGTCTGTGGATGAGCTTCCATCTTTTGCATCTGAAATCTTTAGCAAAATGTCCCTTTAAAACCCAGTATCTGTAATCCAGTGCAATAGAAATATCCAAATGTTTTTTCTTGATGGAATTATTCAGTAGAATTGCTGAAAATATCCTTTATTCTGTGCAGAGAGAACCCAGAAAATGGCTGTGTGTCTTCCTGCAGATCTGCAGTGTGTGTGAGTGATGAAAATACCAGTGGATCTCCAGCTCTGTATTCTTCGGCTTATTGGTCAAACAGCGGCGCTCTGAGGCGGAAGTGAGGAACTGCAATACTGATATACATGTTCATATTCTCTGTTAAATTATGTATTTATTTGTAATATGTGTGACAAATATATAAAAAATCCTTAAGATATTTATTTTTACTAATTTAATTAAGGCAAATACAATGTTTATATAACCCGTGTAGTTGTTTTAAAGATTATATTAGATATTAAAGTAAAATAGTGTGTGTACTGTATACATGCTGTTTGCTGTAAAATGCATCTTTATGATGAAACTGCGTTGAATTCAAAAAAGGTTTAAAATTTACGGAGGTATGGAATTACCCCCATAAAACATCAGTTTTCACTTTTGAATTTATTTTTGCTAATAGACACATTTCTCCCCCAAAACACACAGTTTTAGGAGATACAGTATCGTGAAGTTATGTCCCCATACTAGTTTTGAGAATTTAACATGTGCATCTCTTGACTGGAATTAGGCTAACCCAACAATATGAAACTTGTTGATAGTGATATAATACTTTCTTCCTCAATGGAATTGGTTGCTTTTGTTTTGTACTCAGTTTCTAGTATAATGATTTATAGTGTTTTTGAAATAAAGCAGCAATTTCCTGAAAAAAAGTTACATAAGGTGTGTATATAACATAAATCACTAAGGCAACCACAGTCACACTGCACAGGATGAAGTGATCAGAGAGATACTTAAATACACCTGCAATTTGACATCATCATTCCCACTCTCTGCCTTTACATTACATGTTAAGTACTGTGACCTTGTATCTGTATAGCAGACTGTGTCTGTCAGACATCTTTGTGCTATAGAGAGATTTTGAAGCAGATATTAATTTGTTGGTGGATAAGTAAGAAAAATTATCTGATGCACACATGAACAGTACTTAAAATGTTATTTGAAGAAAATACAAATCTATGTGGAAATAGTGATTTAAATGCTTGATCAAATGTATATACCATATATTGTTCATTCTAGCACCCACCAGCTTTGATAACCCATGCAGTTCCTCTTCCCTGCCTGGGGTGTCGCTGTTTGCTGTGGAGTTTCCAGCACAGATCTGGTTTGCATATCAGTGCTGATATACAGACCACACTGTGCTAGAAGCACTACAGCAGACAGCGAAGCCCCAGGCAGGGAAGAGGGACTGCATGGGTTTCAAAGCTGACGGGTGCTAGAATGAACACTACTATATACCTTATTGTTAAAGTATATATCCTATTATGTCATTTACATACACAGATGTGTCCTTATAATTCTGGCCTATACTGTATATGCCGTGCATTGGCAGATGCTTGGTGTGAAGAATCCATCAGTTCCCATGCACATCTACTAACATTGGGTCTTTCTTAGACAAAGATGCATCTAATTTGCATATTCTGTATGTGACTGTGGATGTATCTTCATATGAAATTCTGTATTACAGTGTTTTCCAAGAAAACATTGAAAATAGACACAGAAAAACACTGGACAACACTGCAACCAGAAAATTGGTATCCTGTATATCATTTTAATCAACAGAGTATGCTTGTGCATCTTATTTGCATTGCAAAGAAATGCAAATTAGAGATGGCCATCGACCATCGATGATTCGAAATCATCGATTGGTTCATGGCCAATGTCAAATACTTTTGCCATCGATGGGGGAGAACCAGATGGTTTCCCTCCATCAATGGAATAGCAAAACGATGTTTTGCTGTTTTTATTTTTTTCAAAGTGCCGGGACACGGAGCATAGCTCCGCCCCCGACACCTGCGAAGCCCCACCCCCGTGTTTTGATTGGCCCACAGGCCAATTAATCAAACACAATGAATGACCATCGATATGTAAAAATATCGATGGACAGCCATTGCATAGTTTAGCACTATCGATGGCCAGTTGCAGAATTGCCATCGATGGCAACCATCAACGGCAATGGCAACGATGGTCATCCCTAATGCAAATAAGATAAATTTTTATGGAAAATGTACAAAAATGCACAAAAAGATGCACGTGTCATTAAACTCAGTCATGACTAGTAATGACTAAGTTATAAGGGCTGCAATAACGATGAAAGAGGGCATATATGTAAATCATTTTCTTTTTTCAGTTTTTTTTCTGCCAGTTCTTTGTGTTGGCATCTCATATAAACTATTATTCCATAAATAAATGAAAAATAACAATATAACATAGGGCAGTGTGGATAGTGTAATGGTCAGTGTTACTGCCTCACAGCGCTGAGGTCATGAGTTCCATTCCCACCATGCCCTAACTGTGTGGAGTTTGTATATTCTCCCCGTACTTGTGTGGGTTTCCTCCCACAATCCAAAAAATATAATGGTAGGTTAATTGGCTTCCAACAAGTTAACCCTAGAATGTCTGTGTGTGCGTGTACATGTTATAGGGAATATAGATTGTAAGCTCTACTGGGGCAGGGACTGATGTGAATGTTCAAATATTCTCTGTACAGCGCTGCGGAATATGTGTGCGCTATATGAATAACTGGTAATAAAAATAAATAAATATAACCAATGGTATTATCATCCTTTGCTATATCTGCACCAAATGCAAGCAAAGTAATTATTATTTTCAATATTCCTATGGTCCGAACTTTCCTGAACTAGACGTCATGAACTCAGCAATACTCGTATACATATATATATATATATTTACTTTTACTACATACTGTATATGACCCACATTCTGTATGTATGCGAAACATATCTAGAAACCTTTAAACACATCCTACTATTTAAAATAATTCATAAAGCTAAAATGTACGTAAAAGACACCTTAAGAAAACTGAAACCTTGTCTTATGGGAATAAGACATGTGCAGCTTTCTATTTTTAATACAAAACAAAACGCAACATTTGTTATGGGTATACAAGGAGAGTACAGCCACATACACACTACCGGACACCTGCCGCACCCGATATAGTTGACCATATTGTCCGCAGCTGTGGGCGGCCAATATTGAGTGTTTACACTCAATGATATTGGCCACCGATATTGTTAAGTGACATCACTGGGGCCCGCTAAACATGCAGGTCATTTGGCTATATTGCCAAATTGATCTGGATGTTCCGAAGACATCAATCATCATTAACGATATTGAGTGTAAACATTAGACGATATTGTGAATGATCTTTCTCAGAAGACCCTTCCTGAGCACTATTGTTCACAATATCACCTAGTGTGTATTGGGCGTAAAGCTGTAAAACTGCTATTAGTATAAAATGAAATGAAATAGATTTCTATACTAATATTATACGAACATCGTGTCTGTTTGCTCCAAGTTGGTGCAAAAATGACCAGGAAATCTCCTCGCCTGTTCTGTCCCAGAAGCAACAACAAGAACAGCGGCAGCACACCTCCATTTTCACAAACAGAGGCTGTTGCCGCCCCCACCCTACTCCCAAATGGCATCAGTTTCAGCCACTGACAGTTTAATGCCCTTCTGTATCCTGTGCCGCACCAACTGTTCGTGTCTGCGCAGAATGGGTTCTGCGTATTTGCAAATAGAGAGATTCTAAAAATAGATATCGATTTGTAGGTGGTTATTTAATAAATGATCGGATGCACACCTGAATTTGACTTAAATTGTTACTTAAAAAAAATTAAATTTAGGTTTCAATTGTGCTTTATGTCTTACCAAATTTATATACCGTACACCTTAGTCTTAAAGCGTATATGTCTTAGGTACCAGCCGTATTTACAACAATTTATTTTCCGAGGTTTTCCCTGGCAGTTCTGTCGCAAAACATGTTTATATCGCTTATAAACTATAATCCAATAAATAAATGTATAAGAACAATATAACCAACATCATCATCATCATCATCTGCCTAAATCTGCACCAAATACAAGCAAAGTCGTTAAAGTTTTCAAGAGGACGGATTCCTGAACCAGCCATTCCTGAACCAGACTTCTCATATTCGGATTTTAAAAAAACGCAAGTATACACTAAAATATGGATTCAGCTAAATGAGATATACAAAAAATAAATACATTTTCATTTTCCTGCTATTGTACATGAAGAACTCAACAGCCTGGAAAGCTTCACTATAGATGATACATAAGGATTCCAACCAGCAATATTTTTCCCCATAAGCATGTCCTCAACAAACTTACGGTAAGTACTGTAGTTACAAGAGTTTCCCTTCTCTGTAACCCACACTTTAATGATTACAATTTAACATGTTTGCAGGTTAGGATATTGGTGTTTTTAACCCCTTAGGTCACTTAGCGGTCTACAGTAAGTACTAAGCCTTGGAGAGATCAAGTGGATAAAGTTCCAACCAACCAGCTCTGTCATTTTTCAACCACAGCCTGCAGTAAGGAGCTGATTAGATGGTCATTTATCTCTCTTAATTTTATCTCTCTATAAGGCTTAGCACATAGGCCCCTTAATTATATATACATTTTTAAATTACACAATTTAAAAAAATTGTCCTATGAAATGTAAGGGTCCAAGGGGAAAGGGAACTTCTTCAATTGGTTGATAGGAGCCATCAATTGGAAAGGTACCATAATTTACGATATACTGTAAGGCGCGATGTTAGCATTAAAAAAAAAAAAAAAAAAATATTTCTCTCTGCTAACTCAGTATAATGTTTATGACAATATGGTCTCCAATTGTAGGTTTATCATACAGTATGTGCCGTGCAGCCAGCATTGCGACAGTTTACATTTTGCCTATGTGTGGATTTTACTCAAACTCACCTGTAGACTGTTTGTTGGTAAATTTTCATTATGACTTTCATTTCCAAGTCCTGAATCATCAGCATCAATGAGATTCTCTACCGGGACATCTTGATTTGGTTTCCTATAAGTAAAGTCACTTTCACTGGGATCCAAAGCCACACACACATTGTACGAGTAGGGATATGGTAAAGTTCCATCGCTATACATGGAGAGCATCCTGGGATCAACTGGAGGATACAAATTTGTACTTAGAGAAGTAAAGGCTGGGAGAGGTTTTGAGTCTTTGCATTTTGATATAATGACCAAAAAAACAGTTATGATAAATAACAAGGAAATGAGAGCAAGTGCAATCACTAAGTACAACTGCAGATTGGATTGGGGATCTTCATCTTTGAGTTGGTTACTTAGTTTAGGAACCACCTGTTGGAAGTTATCTGCAACAATGAGACTTAAGGTGACTGTAGCTGAGAGAGAGGGATCTCCATTGTCCTTCACCATCACCACAACCTTGTGATTCAGTATATCCTTCTCATGAAAGACACGTGATGCCCTGATTTCACCCGTGTGATGACTGATGGTAAAGTGAGAAGGTTCTGACACCTGTATGAAGTGATATGAGAGCCAAGCATTATGTCCAGAGTCTGCATCCACTGCAACTACCTTAGTTACTAATGATCCTTGTTCAGACGCAAAAGGGACCATCTCAAACACATCTGGGCCACCACTGTCTGCTGATGGGTACAA
This sequence comes from Crinia signifera, assembly GCF_055691185.1. Lineage (NCBI taxonomy): Eukaryota > Metazoa > Chordata > Amphibia > Anura > Myobatrachidae > Crinia > Crinia signifera. Next base: position 20,259,491 of record NC_139220.1, read on the forward strand.
GATCTTTGGTGCATTATCATTCTGATCCACTATGCGGATAATTAGTGTTGCATTGCTGCTCAGAGATGGGGATCCATTGTCTCTGGCAGTTACCTGTATTAGAAACTCCTTGTGCTGCTCATAATCAAATGATCTCTGGGCATAGAGAACCCCAGTCTCTATGTTCATGGACAGATAAGAGGACACTGGTAGATCTTCTGTATTAGTGCTGGATAGTGAATATATAATTTTAGCATTGTCCCCAGTATCAGGATCTGATGCTTGTACACTGTATATTGAGGCTCCGGGTAAGTTGTTCTCTGGCACATAAGCAACATAAGTAGATTTAATAAATATTGGTGGATTGTCATTAACATCTGATATCTCCAATCTGATGGTTCTTCTGCTGGAAAGTGGGGGAGATCCTCTGTCAGTAGCTACAATGGTGATGTTATAATTAGATACTTTCTCTCTGTCTACGTAACCCGTTGTCACAATTCTGTAATAACTGTCAGATGATAGTAATAAATGAAAATAATTGTCAGTAAGTTTACAGTCCACTTCTCCATTTGGTCCTGAATCTTGATCATGAACTTCAATCAAAGCGATCACTGTGCCAGGTGCAGAATCCTCAGGGATTGGACTAGATAATGATGTGATAGATATCTCAGGAGCATTGTCATTCTCATCTAGCACCTCTATCAATACCTTACAATGGGTAACAAGACCACCTCCATCCATTGCTTGTACAGAGAGCTCATAGTTACTTATCTGTTCAAAATCTAACGGACTACTTGTTTTAATCTCACCATTTATAGGATTAATATGGAAGGTTCCTGTGTGATGGACATTCCCTGATGTTTTGCTGAATGAATATGTGATCTGTGCATTGACTCCCTCATCTCTGTCTGTTGCATTAACAGAGATTACTGTAGTATTGATTGGTATATTTTCATTTATACTGACTTTATATATTTGTTGCTTAAATACTGGAAAATTATCATTTGCATCAGTGACAATGATCCTCACTACAGCAGTACCAGATCTCACTGGGTTTCCTCCATCCAAGGCTGTTAGTATTAATGTATGAATATTCTGTGTCTCTCGATCTAAAGGTTTCTCTAACACAAGCTCTGGGAATGTGCTCCCATCTGGGTTGCTGCTTTCACTCAGTGTAAAATGCTGATTATCACTGAGCCTGTATGTCTGCACTGCATTCATACCAATATCTGGGTCTTCTGCACCTTGTAAAGCAAATCTTGTTCCTGGTGATGTCAATTCTATCATTGCTACAGTGAAAATCTCATGAAAAAATCTTGGGGAATTATCATTTATATCCTGAATTTCTATTTTGACCCTGAAAACATTTAAGGGATTTTCAACCACAGCATCAAAGGTTAGGAAGCAGGTAGCTGCTGCCCCACACAGTGTCTCTCTGTCTATCCTGTCCTTAATGTACAGATTCCCAGTATCTGCATTTACATAGAAATATTTCTCTGACACACGTGATACAATTCTCAGTTTCCTAGATAAGAGCTGTTTAATATCTAATCCAAGGTCTTCTGCAATATTTGCTATAACAGAGTCTTTTCTCATCTCTTCTGCAATAGAATAATGAGTCTGAGCAGAGACTGAATGACACAGCCATGATAATAAGAAGGAAAATGTTACTTGCCATCTGATTCCTTTGTATGTCTGTGGATGAGCTTCCATCTTTTGCATCTGAAATCTTTAGCAAAATGTCCCTTTTAAACCCAGTATCTATAATCCAGTGCAATATAAATATCCAAATGTTTTTTCTTGATGGAATTATTCAGTAGAATTGCTGAAAATATCCTTTATTCTGTGCAGAGAGAACCCAGAAAATGGCTGTGTGTCTTCCTGCAGATCTGCAGTGTGTGTGAGTGATGAAAATACCAGTGGATCTCCAGCTCTGTATTCTTCGGCTTATTGGTCAAACAGCGGCGCTCTGAGGCGGAAGTGAGGAACTGCAATACTGATATATATATTTTTGTATTCTCTGTTTAAATTATGTATTTATTTGTAATATGTTTGATAAATATATTAAACATACTAAATATATTTTGGATTCATTAAATTCATTCAAATTCAACATTTATGTAACCTGTGTAGATTATATTAGATATTAAAGTAAAATATTGTAAGTGCACTATATACATACTGTCTGCTGTAAAACCCATCGCTATGATGAAACTGTTTTGAATTCAGCAAAGGTTTAAAACTTACGGGGTATGCAATTACCCCGATAAAGCATCAGTTATTTCCTTTTTTATTTCACAATGTTTCGCCAATTTTTTTTACTGGGCAATCTAATTAGATCACCTGATAAAAGACATTTCGCACCAAAAACACAGGATCAGGAGATATCAGGAAATAAGGTCCCTATAGTAGTGTTTAGAACTTAACATGTGAATCTCTTGCTTGGAATCAGGCTAACCCAACAATATGAAGCTGCTTGAGAGCAATATCATATTAATATCCCCAATGGAATTGGTTATTTTTGTTTTTCATTCAATTTCTAGTGAAATATATATATAATATACATATAATGTTTGAAATAAACCGCAGTTTTTTGGAAAAAAAAAACAAAAACATCAGGGGTTGGATGTAATAGGGTGTGAGAATCAAAAACAAAGAAGTGTAAATGATTGCCGCTTTAAAAAAAAGGGAAAACTCTCACAGAATCTCTCACTTTCTGATGATCACACCCTATCATGTTCCACCCTAGGTGTGTTTATTTCATATAAATTACCTAGGCAACCACAGTCACATAATGAAGTGAGCAGAGGGACATTGAAACACACCTTTGAAGTCTGCCTGCAATTTGATACACTCATTCCCACTCTCTGCCATTACATTACATGTTAAGAACTGTGAACTTGTATCTGTGTCTGTCAGACATCTTTGTGCTATAGAGAGATTTTAAAACCAGATATTGATTTGTTGGTGTCTATCTGCCTATCTATCATACTCTGCTGCCTATCATACACTGCTGTCTGCAGAGCGCAGCAGACAGCAGTGGAGGCTGTGTGTGCCTCCTGTCCAACCTGCGGACACTGCGGTCCGGAGGTTGGGATTCTCCCATTGATGTAAACGGGAGCCACGTTGGATGACCCGGCGTACCTTTTTACACTGCCCTCTACCCACGTTCTGCCCATATTTTACCCTGGTCAGGACCTGGATAGAAGTCTTGTGTAAAGGAACATGGGTTAACCCCTTTTACATTGCTGCTGACCCAGGTCAACAAGGGAAAAACCCGGGTTTTTGTGGCAGTGTAAAAGGGGTATGAACCAGCAGTTCCCCTGCAACTCTAATAACATTGAGGGTGAGATTTAATAGGATGAGAGATTCAGAAAGTGAGAGATTTGGTAAGAAACCTCCAGTTTTTTTAAAGCGCCAATCATTTACACCTAGTTTTACAACTGGTTTTGCAGTGCAAATGATTGCCGCTTTAAAAAAAAAACCTGGAGATTTTTTAACCAAATCTCTCACTTTAATTAAATCTCACCCTGAGTGTCTTTCTTGCCCCCAAAAATTGTCTTATTCACATTGTTATGTAAATAATTTGTATTATCTGTATGTGACTGCGGCCGTATCGGCATATGAAATGCTATGTTACAGTGTTTTCCAAGAAAACACTGAATATAGGCATTGGAGAATGCTGTAACCATAAAATAGGCATGCTGTATATCATTTTAATCAGCAGGGTATGCTTGTGCAGTTTATTCACATATAAAAAAAAAAGATTAATTTTCATGAAAAATGCACAGACGCACAGTGTTAGTGAACATGCGTAGTCTACAGTAGAAGGGCTGTTTAACATGACTGCAGCAACAATGAGAGAAGGCAAATCTGTAAATAAATTTTTATCATTCGGGTTTTTCCTTGCAGTTCTCTTGAGCAAAATATTGGCATCTCTTATAAACTATAATTCCATAAATAAATGAATATGAACAATATATGCAATAGCATCATCATCTACAGCTATACCTGCACCAAATGCAAGCAAAGTCATTGTAATTTTCAGAGGTGAGATTCTCATTGTCCACACTTTCCTGAACCAGAATTCATGAACTCTACAATATCCTATATATGTACTTTCATACACAGCAGCCATCTCCTGCAGAGGGATCCTGGAGGACCCTGATAGACCTACAGCCCTGGTCTGTAGCCTACAGGCTACAATGGGCTATCGCTATCTGAAGATGGCTATAGCTGTGGGGCCAACACTGGGAATGCTTCACATTCGGATATTGGTAAATCTGTCAGAAACCTATGGAGATTGAGGCTGCTGGTGGGAGTGGGGGGATCACAGCTGTTATCTTCAAAACCTGCTGCGGACCGTCCTTCTTACATTCTGGTGATACCTAATATTTGTGACTAACCCCCCAAAATTGGTGTTTTTGAGAAAATAGACACAAAAATTGGACCCCAAAGTTTTTTATGGAGCAAATAAAAAAACACAAGTACACAAGTACATCAGAATAACCTTATGGTAAATGATATATGCTCAGAATAAATAACTCATATTTCCTGCTGCATCCATAACGTCATAGACTGGAAGGCTCCAGTATAGAGGAAACATACTGATACCAACCAGCTATAATCTTTTCCATAAGCTTTTCTCCACCAAATCAGAACTGACAAGGTAGACAGGTTTCCCTTCTCTAGAACCCACAAGATTAAGGGTTTCTGCTTAGCATATTTGAGGGCTAGAATATGGTGGATTCCAAACCCTTAGGTAACTTGGGGGGTATGCAATGGGCCGCCGCTATTTCCGACGTGGGAAATAACGGCGGCTCCCTATTCAATGCAGTCATTAATGACAGCACTGATGCGGGATCACGGCAGAAGGAGACCGACTTCAGAAGCTGTCGGGCCCGTTCTGCCGATAGCGGCCGTGGATTGTTGCAATCCCAGCCGCAGTATGACAATCCATGGCCGTTTTTGCAGCCATGCCCCCTTTGCGCCCTTCGGCAAGCGGGACATTGATTCCCGTCTGTCGTTATGCATTCGATCTAACCGCAAACAGGCCAGGGTCACGGCTGTCGGTGGGGATCGCCAGCCGTGATCACATATTGCATACCCCCCTTAATGCTCAATTTTTTTTTTAAATAATATAGTTGACGACCTTTCCTCTGCCTGCATCAAAGCAATCTGACTACAAATATAACTCTTATCTCTCTAATGTACAGCAATACATCATCTAAGAAATAACTCCAAGAACCAAGTTCACAAGTAAAAGTAATTCAAGACTCAAACTCTTTGGAGAAGTTCATCAGCCCTCGGAGAGAGAAAAGCAGAGAGTTGCCAAAAACATCCAATCAGTTCCTAACTATAATCTGTCGTCTAGCACATTCTTTGAAATGTCAAAAGCTTATTGGTTGCTTCAGACAACTCTCCATTTTATCTCTCTCCAATGCATAATACAGTACATCTCCCCTCTAATGTCTAAATGTAGGAATATAAACTCTAATAGTAATATTGTTTACAGATGATTTAAGAGCTGGAAATGGAAAAATAATTCATGTCTATAAAAAAATCACAAGCAAAATGCTTAGGGTAATAAAAAATTATTTTCACCATAAAACATTTTACAGAGGTGCTAAGTTCCAGTGATACACTATTTGTGTTGTGTCAGTTTTGACACTCGGTTGAAAGTCATTGTGCACATTACGTAGGCTGTCAATTGAGATGGGTCAACGAAGACCAATTTATTTTTCATTGAATATGGTTTGCGCCAGATACAACTGTGCATATGTGGTGTAAATTTAATCTCTTACTTGCATTTAATAGGTGTCATCTGAAACATAAAGGGTTCCAGGAAATAGGGAACATCTCCAATTGGCTAAATGGAGCCACCAAAAGGAAAGGTACCATAATGCTGGAATTAAAAAACTCAATGTAGTGTTTATGACAATGTGGTTCCCATGCATATTCTTTGCACATAGTACTGTATGCGCCATACAGCTAGTATTGCGACAATTTACATTGTGCCTATGTGTGGATATTACACAAACTCACCTGTAGACTGTTTGTTGGTAGATTTTCATTCCGACTTTTATTTCCAAGTCCTGAATCATCAGCATCAATGAGATTGTCCACAGGGACATCAGGCTTTGGCTTCCTATAAGTAAAGTCACTTTCACTGGGATCCAAAGCCACACACACATTGTACGAGTAGGGAAATGGTAATGTTCCATCGCTATACATGGAGAGCATCCTGGGATCAACCGGAGGATACAGATTTGTACTTAGAGAAGTAAAGGTTGGTAGAGGTTTTGATTGTTTGCACTTTGATATGATGACCAACAAAACAGTTATAATAAATAATAAGGTAATGAGAGCAAGTGCGATCACTAAGTACAGCTGTAGATTGGATTGGGGATCTTCATCTTTGAGTTGATTATTGAGTTTAGGAACCACCTGTTGGAAATTATCTGCAACAATGAGGCTTAGTGTGACTGTAGCTGAGAGAGAGGGATCTCCATTGTCCTTCACCATCACCACAACCTTGTGATTCAGTATATCCTTCTCATGAAAGACACGTGATGTCCTGATCTCACCCGTATGATGACTGATTGTAAAGTGAGATGGTTCTGACACTTGTATGAAGTGATACGAGAGCCAAGCATTATGTCCAGAGTCTGCATCCACTGCAACCACCTTAGTTACTAATGATCCTTGTTCAGAGGCAAAAGGGACCATCTCAAACACAGCTGGGCCACCACTGTCTGCTGAGGGGTACAGGATCTTTGGTGCATTATCATTCTGATCCACTATGCGGATAATTAGTGTTGCATTGCTGCTCAGAGATGGGGATCCATTGTCTCTAGCAGTTACCTGTATTAGAAACTCCTTGTGCTGCTCATAATCAAATGATCTCTGAGCATAGAGAACCCCAGTCTCTATATTCATGGACAGATAAGAGGTCACTGGGAGATCTTCTGTGTTAGTGCAGGATAGTGAATAAATAACTTTAGCATTGTCCCCAATATCAGGATCTGATGCTTGTACACTGTATATTGAGGCTCCAGGTAAGTTGTTCTCTGGCACATAAGCAACATAAGTAGATTTCATAAATATTGGTGGATTGTCATTAACATCAGATATCTCCAATCTGATGGTTCTTCTGCTGGAGAGTGGGGGAGATCCTCTGTCAGTAGCTACAATGGTGATATTATAACTAGATGCTTTCTCTCTGTCCATGTAACCAGTAGTCACAATTCTGTAATAACTGCCAGATAGTAATAATTTAAAAGAACTGTCAGTAAGCTTACAGTCCACTTCTCCATTTGGTCCAGAATCTTTATCATTTACTTTAATCAGAGCGATCACTGTGCCAGGTGCAGAATCCTCAGGAACAGGACTAGATAATGATGTGATAGATATCTCAGGAGCATTGTCATTCTCATCTAGCACCTCTATCAATACCTTACAATGGGCAGCATGGCCGCCTCCATCTATTGCTTGTACAGAGAGCTCATAGTTACTTGTCTGTTCAAAATCTAACTGATTATTTGATTTAATCTCACCAGTTATAGGATTAATACTGAAGGTTCCTGTGTGATGGACATTCCCTGATGTTTTGCTGAAGGAATATGTGATCTGTCCATTGACTCCCTCATCTCTGTCTGTTGCATTAACAGAGATTACTGTAGTATTGATTGGTATATTTTCATGTACACTGACTTTATATACTTGTTGTTTAAATACTGGAAAATTATCATTTGCATCATTAACAATGATCCTCACTACTGCAGTACCAGATCTCACTGGGTTTCCTCCATCCAAGGCTGTTAGTATTAATGTATGAATATTCTGTGTCTCTCGATCTAAAGGTTTCTCTAACACAAGCTCTAGAAATGTGCTCCCATCTGGGTTGCTGCTTTCACTCAGTGTAAAATGCTGATTATCACTGAGCCTGTATGTCTGCACTGCATTCATACCAATATCTGGGTCTTCTGCACCTTGTAAAGCAAATCTTGTCCCTGGTGATGTCAATTCTATCATTGCTTTATTGAATACCTCATTAAAAAACCTTGGGGAATTATCATTTATATCCTGTATTTCTATCTTAACACTAAAAACATTTAGTGGATTTTCCACCACAACATCAAAGGTTAGGAAGCAGGTAGCTGCTGCCCCACACAGTGTCTCTCTGTCTATCCTGTCCTTAATGTACAGATTCCCATTGTCTAGATTTACATAAAAATATTTCTCTGCTATGCTTGAATCAATTCTCAGTTTCCTAGATGAGAGCTGTTTAATATCTAATCCAAGGTCTTCTGCAATATTTGCTATAACAGAGTCTTTTCTCATCTCTTCTACAATAGAATAATGAGTCTGAGCAGAGACTGAATGACACAGCCATGATAATAACAAGGAAAATGTTACTTGCCATCTGATTCCTTTGTATGTCTGTGTAGGAGCTTCCATCTTTTGCATCTGAAATCTTTAGCAAAATGTCCCTTTAAAAGCCAGTATCTGTAATCCAGTGCAATAGAAATATCCAAATGTTTTTTCTTGATGGAATTATTCAATAGAATTGCTGAAAATATCCTTTATTCTGTGCAGAGAGAACCCAGAAAATGGCTGTGTGTCTTCCTGCAGATCTGCAGTGTGTGTGAGTGATGAAAATACCAGTGGATCTCCAGCTCCGTAATATTCTCCTTATTGGTCAAACAGCGGCGCTCTGAGGCGGAAGTGAGGAACTGCAATACTGATATATATTTTTGTATTCTCTGTTTAAAATATGTATTTATTTGTAATATGTTTGAGAAATATATTAAATATCCTAAATATATTTTGGATTCATTTAATTAATGCAAATGAAACTTTTATGTAACTTGCGTAGTTGTTTTAAGATTCTATTAGATATTAAAGTAAAATATTGTAAATGTTCTGTATACATACTGGCCAGTATTCAGTGCTGTGGGCGAGCTGTGAGAGCTCGCAGGGTCAGTATTCAACTGACCCCATGCATACGCCGACTCCCCCTCACTCCGTTTTTGGAGCATTTGCGGCTGCTCAAACAGCGAAACTCGCGGCTAAATGCAGCGGGCTCCCTGCATTAGATGCAAGCCTCGCTGTTTGGGGGAATCCTCACCGTCCTCTGATAGCGAGGATTTCCCCGGAACATAGAATAGGGTGAGCGGCAGGGTTAAACCGCGAGGATCACTTGTTTTCGGTATGTAATTACCCCAATAAAGCATCAGTTATTTCACTTTGGTACTTATGTAGTAGCCAGGCGCCCACTAAGCTATTTGCTTAGTGGTCTATTCTGCGTAGTTATATTACATTGTATCACGAGGCTGTGCCGTGCGATGCTATCTCGGTAGTTAATATATTCACTGCACCCTGCCTGAAATCGCATCGCACTTCGCACCGCATGGTCCTTTTTTGTGCTGTGCGATGCGTGTGATGCGCGATGCGATCTCAGAAGTTAATATGGTTAAACACACCTAAAACCCCCCCACTATCCACGCCACCCCGAAGCGTGGCGAGCACAGCATTACGCGTCCTCCCGACCTTTTCATTCCCCCACTTTTCACCCCGCGTGGAGTTGATTTTATATAGTGTGGCGAGTGGAGGACAGTTAAGAAAATAATTATCAGATGGATGCTTGGAAAGTAATTCAATTGTTATTTGAAGTAAAAAAAATCTATGTAGAAATAGTGCTTTAAATGCTTGATCAAATCTATATACCATACACCTAATTTTTAAAGTATAGGTCCTAGTCATGTACATACACAGAGGTGCCCTCTAGCTTAATATGCATTGCACCGCAAAATGCCGGGAATAAGTGAACCAGCAGTTCCCCTGCAACTCATGTGTCTTTTTTGACCAAAAATGCCTCTTATTCACATTGTTATCCAAATAATTTAAATTATCTGTATGTGACTGCGGCTCTATCTGCATATGAAATGCTATGTTACAGTGTTTTCCAAGAAAACACTGAATATAGGCATTGGAAAACACTCTAACCAGAAAAAAGGCATGATGTATATCATTTTAATCAGCAGGTTCTGCTTGTGCAGCTTATTCACATAAAAATAAAATGAGATTTATTTTCATGAAAAATGCACAGACGCATAGTGTTAGTGAACATGCGTAGTCTACAGTAGAAGGGCTGTTTAACATGACTGCAGCAACAATGAGAGAAGGCAAATCTATGAATCAATTTCTATCATTCGGGTTCTCCCTTGCAGTTCTCTTGAACAAAATATTGGCATCTCTTATAAACTATAATTCCATAAATAAATGGATAAGAACAATATATGCAATAGCCTCATCATCTACAGCTATACCTGCACCAAATGCAAGCAAAGTTATTTAATTTATAAGGTAAGATTCTCATTGTCCACACATTCCTGACCTAACTTCATGAACTCTACCATACCCTATATATTTAGTTTCATACACAGCAGCCATCTCTAGCAGAGGGATCCTGGGGACCTACAGTCCAGTTCTGTAGCCCACAGGCTACAATGGGCTATCGCTATCTGAAGATGGCTATAGCTGTGGGGGCCAACACTGCGAATGCTTCACATTCTGGATATTGGTAAATCTGTCAGCATTGCACACGCCATAGAAACCTATGGAGATTGAGGCTGCTGGTGGGAGTGGGGGAATCACAGCACATATCTTCAAAACCTGCTGCGGTCCATCCTTCTTACATTCCGGTGATACCTAATATTTGTGACTAAACCCCCCAAATTTGGTGTTTTTGAGAAAATAGACACAAATATTGGACCCCAAAGTTTTTTATGGAGCAAATAAAAAACACAAGTACACAAGTACATAAGAATAACCTTGTGGTCAATGATATATGCTCAGAATAAATAAATTATATTTCCTGCTGCATCCATAACATCATAGACTGGAAGGCTCCAGTATAGAGGAAACATACTGCTACCAACCAGCAATAATCTTTTCCATAAGCGTTTCCCCAACAAATCAGAACTGTAGGTAGACGGGTTTCCCTTCTCTGGAACCCACAAGATTAAGGGTTTCTGCTAAGCATATTTGAGGGCTAGAATATGGGGGATTACAAACCCTTAGGTGACTTAATGCTCAAATTATTTTTTTAAATTGTAGTTGACGAAATTATCTCTGCCTGCATCTAAGAAACCTGACTACGAATATAACTCTTATCTATCTAATGTAAAGCAATACATCATCTAAGAAACCCCAAGCACCAAGTTCACAAGTAAAAGAAATTCAAGACAAACTCTTTGGAGAAGTTCTTCAGCCTTCGGAGAGAGAAAAGCGGAGAGTTGACAAAACATCCAATCAGTTTCTAACATCATCTGTTATCTAGCACATTCTTTGAAATGTCAAAAGCTTATTGGTTGCTTTAGACAACTCTCCATTTTATCTCTCTCCAACGCATAATACATCTCCCCTCTAATGTCTAAATGTAGGAAAATAAATTTTTATAGTAATATTGTTTACAGATGATTTAAGAGCTGCAAATGGAAAAATAACCCGTGTCTATAAAAAATCATATGCACAATTCTAAGGGTAATAAAAAAAATGTCACTATAAAACAACATTTTACAGAGGTGCAAAGTTCCAGTGATACAATACTTGCGTTGTGTAAGTTTTGACACTCGGTTAAAAGTCATTGTGCACATTACGTAGGCTGTCAATTGAGAATGGTCAACGAAGACCAATTCATTTTTTCATTGAATATGGTTTGCGCCAGATACAACTGTGCATATGTGGTGTAAATTTAATCTCTTACTTAATATCTGTCATCTGAAACATAAAGGGTTCCAGGAAATAGGGAACATCTCCGATTGGCTAAAAGGAGCCACCAAAAGGAAGGGTACCATAATGCTGGAATTAAAAAACTCAATGTAGTGTTTATGACAATGTGGTTCCCATGCATATTCTTTGCACATAGTACTGTATGTGCCATACAGCTAGTATTGCAACAATTTACATGTGTGGATTTTATACAAACTCACCTGTAGACTGTTTGTTGGTAGATTTTCATTCCGACTTTCATTTCCAAGTCCAGAATCATCAGCATCAATGAGATTATCCACAGGGACATCCGGCTTTGGCTTCCTATAAGTAAAGTCACTTTCACTGGGATCCAAAGCCACACACACATTGTACGAGTAGGGAAATGGTAAAGTTCCATCGCTATACATGGAGAGCATCCTGGGATCAACTGGAGGATACAGATTTGTACTTAGAGAAGTAAAGGTTGGGGAAGGCTTTGATTGTTTGCACTTTGATATAATGAACAACAAAATGGTTATAATAAATAACAATGAAATAAGAGCAACAGCGATCACTAAGTACAGCTGTAGATTGGATTGAGGATCTTCATCTTTGAGTTGATTACCGAGTTTAGGAACCACTTGTTGAAAGCTATCTGCAACAATGAGACTTAGTGTGACTGTAACTGAGAGGGAGGGATCTCCATTGTCCTTCACCATCACCACAACCTTGTGATTCAGTATATCCTTCTCATGAAAGACACGTGATGTCCTGATCTCACCCGTGTGATGGCTGATGGTAAAGTGAGAGGGTTCTGACACCTGTATGAAGTGATACGAGAGCCAAGCATTATGTCCAGAGTCTGCATCCACTGCAACCACCTTAGTTACTAATGATCCTTGTTCGGAGGCAAAAGGGACCATCTCAAACACAGCTGGGCCACCACTGTCTGCTGATGGGTACAAGATCTTTGGTGCATTATCATTCTGATCCACTATGCGGATAATTAGTGTTGCATTGCTGCTCAGAGATGGGGATCCATTGTCTCTAGCAGTTACCTGTATTAGAAACTCCTTGTGCTGCTCATAATCAAATGATCTCTGAGCATAGAGAACCCCAGTCTCTATATACATGGACAGATAAGAGGACACCGGGAGATCTTCTGTATTAGTGCTGGAGAGTGAATAAATAATTTTAGCATTGTCCCCAGTATCAGGATCTGATGCTTGTACACTGTATATTGAGGCTCCAGGTAAGTTGTTCTCTGGCACATAAGCAACATAAGTAGATTTCATAAATGTTGGTGGATTGTCATTAACATCTGATATCTCCAATCTGATGGTTCTTCTGCTGGAGAGTGGGGGAGATCCTCTGTCAGTAGCTACAATGGTGATGTTATAACTAGATACTTTCTCTCTGTCCATGTACCCAGAAGTAATAATTCTGTAATAACTGCCAGATGATAGTAATAAATTAAAGGAACTGTCAGTAAGCTTACAGTCCACTTCTCCATTTGCTCCAGAATCTTGATCATTAACTTTAATCAGAGCGATCACTGTGCCAGGTGCAGAATCCTCAGGAACAGGACTAGATAATGATGTGATAGATATCTCAGGAGCATTGTCATTCTCATCTAGCACCTCTATCAATACCTTACAGTGGGCAACAAGACCACCTCCGTCCTTGGCTTGTACAGAGAGCTCATAGTTATTTATCTGTTCAAAATCTAACTGACTATTTGTTTTAATCTCACCATTTATAGGATTGATACTGAAGGATCCTGTGTGATGGACATTCCCCGATGTTTCACTGAAGGAATATGTGATCTGTCTATTAACTCCCTCATCTCTGTCTGTTGCATTAACAGAGATTACTGTAGAATTGATTGGTATATTTTCATGTACACTGACTTTATATACTTGTTGCTTAAATACTGGAAAATTATCATTTACATCAGTGACAATGATCCTCACTACTGCAGTACCAGATCTCACTGGGTTTCCTCCATCCAAGGCTGTTAGTGTTAATGTATGAATATTCTGTGTCTCTCGATCTAAAGGTTTCTCTAACACAAGCTCTGGGAATGTGCTCCCATCTGGGTTGCTGCTTTCACTCAGTGTAAAATGCTGATTATCCCTGAGCCTGTATGTCTGCACTGTATTCACACCAATATCTGGGTCTTTTGCACCTTGTAAAGCAAATCTTGTCCCTGGTGATGTAAATTCCATCATTTCTACAGTGAAAATCTCATGAAAAAATTTTGGGGAATTATCATTTATATCCTGAATTTCTATCTTAACACTAAAAACATTTAAGGGGTTTTCAACCACAGCATCAAAGGTTAGGAAGCAGGTAGCTGCTGCCCCACACAGTGTCTCTCTGTCTATCCAGTCCTTAATGTACAGATTCCCAGTATCTGCATTTACAAATATTTCTCTGACACACGTGATACAATTCTCAGTTTCCTAGATGAGAGCTGTTTAATATCTAATCCAAGGTCTTCTGCAATATTTGCTATAACAGAGTCTTTTCTCATCTCTTCTACAATAGAATAATGAGTCTGAGCAGAGACTGAATGACACAGCCATGATAATAAGAAGGAAAATGTTACTTGCCATCTGATTCCTTTGTATGTCTGTGGATGAGCTTCCATCTTTTGCATCTGAAATCTTTAGCAAAATGTCCCTTTAAAACCCAGTATCTGTAATCCAGTGCAATACAAATATCCAAATGTTTTTTCTTGATGGAATTATTCAGTAGAATTGGTTAAAATATCCTTTATTCTGTGCAGAGAGAACCCAGAAAATGGCTGTGTGTCTTCCTGCAGATCTGCAGTGTGTGTGAGTGATGAAAATACCAGTGGATCTCCAGCTCTGTATTCTTCTGCTTATTGGTCAAACAGCGGCGCTCTGAGGCGAAAGTGAGGAACTGCAATACTGTTATACATGTTCATATTCTCTCTTTAAATGATGTATTTATTTGTAATATGTGTAGTAAATATATTAAACATCCTTAATATATTTTTTTTACTTGTTTATTTAATGCAAATACAACTTTTATATAACCAGTGTAGTTGTTTTAAAGATTATATTAGATATTGAAGTACAATATTGTGTGTACTGTACACATACTGTCTGCTGTAAAATCTAAACTGTGTTGAATTCTAAAAAGGTTTAAAAAACTTACAGAGGTATGGAATTACCTCCAATAAAACATCGGTTTTCACTTTTTTTCAAAATGTTTTGCTAATATTTTTTATTGGTCTATCTAATAAGATCGTCCTATTAAAGACACATTTTACCCCAAAATCACAGTTTCAGGAGGTATCATGAAATTATGTCCCCATACTAGTTTTGAGAATTTAACATGTGCATCTCTTGACTGGAATTAGGCTAACCCAACAATATGAAGCTTGTTGATAGTAATATAATAATTTCCTTCTCAATGGAATTGATTGTTTTTGTTTTGTACTCAGCTTCTAGTATAAAGATTTATAGTGTGTTTGAAACAAAGCAGCAATTTTATGAAAAAAAATAAAAAACTTACATAAGGTGTGTATAGAACAAAAATCACTAAGGCAACCACAGTCACACTGCACAGGATGAAGTGTGCAGAGGGACATTTGAACACACCTTTGACACACCTGCAATTTGACATCATCATCCCCACTCTCTGCCGTTACATTACATGTTAAGTACTGTGACCTTGTATCTGTATAGCAGACTGTGTCTGTCAGACATCTTTGTGCTATAGAGAGATTTTGAAAGTCGATTTGTTGGTGGGTGGGTGGGTAAGAAAAATTATCTGATGCACACATGAAAAGTACTTGAATCATTATTTGAAGAAAATAAAAATCTACAGTATGTGGAAATAGTGCTTTAAATGCTTATTCAAATTTATATACCATACACCTTATTCTTAAAGCATATATCTTAGTTATGTACATACACAGATGTGTCCTCATACATCTATCTTTAATATGCCATGCAGCACAAGATCAGGGGCAAATTTGGGGATCAGGCCACCCCTAGGCATACATTTTTGACCCCCCCCCTCCTATTTTTACCTATTCATTATTAAGTTATAAGTCCTAACTCATTCCAGCCCAGGTTCTACTCCACTAGGCTCTACCGCTTCTCTCCAGCATCTATAAAAGTGGATGATATCATACACTGTGTGTGTGGCACGTTGATGTCACACACATTATTCTGATCTGGACCCGTAGGGAGGAACAACACACTGGGCTTGGGTGCACCGCTCAGTAGTTTGGCTTAGCTGTCCCCACCCAGCCAATAGGCTGTGTGTATAGTATATCCAATGGGTGGCAGTGGCTCAGCTCAGCCTGAGACAGTGGGCCTCCGAGACCATGATTCATGTTGGCAGTGGCGCCGCTAGTCACTAACCGCTGCCCGTTCGGCCATGCACATAATAAAAGTCTGTGACTCAGACTGACTAACTGAGTGACCAGGCAGCAGCAGACGCCTGGCCGCTGCCATCTGTAATAGGTGCCGCCCTTAGGCCTGTGCCTCATGGGCCTAGTGGCAAATCTGGCCCTCTGCAAGATGCCTGGGGGGAAATTTACTAAGATGGGAATTAGACTTCATGGGCAACCAATCATAATCTACTTCTTATTTATATAGCACCCTCTAGAAGATAGTAGACAGGATCTGATTGGTTGCCCATAGCAACATCACATGTGAAGTCTAATTCACATATTAGTAACTTTCCCCCTGGTGTCTACTAACATTGGGTCTTTCTTGGACAAAAATGCATCTTATTTATGGATTCTGTATGTGACTGTGGCAGTATCTGCATATGAAATGCTATATTACAGTGTTTTCCAAGAAAGCATTGAAAATAGGCACAGAAAAACACTGTAACCAGAAAATAGGCATAGTGTGTATTATTTTAATCGGCAGGGTCTGCTTGTGCATCTTATTTGCATAGCAAAGCATTTAAGACGAATTTTCATGGAAAATGCACAAAAATGCACGAGGCATAAATACAGTAGACAGGCAACAGTAACGATCAGAGAGGGAACATTTGTAAATCATTTTTTTTTCTGGCAGTTATTTTTAATCAAAATTTTGGCATCTTTTATAAAATATAATTCCATAAATAAATGAAAAATAACAATATAACCAATGGTATCATCATCATCTGCTATATCTGCACCAAATGCAAGCAAAGTAATTATTTTCAAGATTCCTATGCTCCGAACTTTCCTGAACTCAGCAATGCTATATATACTTACTTTCACTACCTAATGTACAAGAATATGACCCACATGTTTGCCAAACTTACTGTATATCTAGAAAACCTTAAACAAATTAAGATACTATACAAAATAATTCATAAAGCTAAAACATATTTCAAACAAGACGCCTTAAGAAAACTGAAACCTTGTTTTATGGGAATAAGACATGCGCAGCTTTTTATTTTAAATTAAAATAAAAAAATAAATAAAAAATGCAACATTTGTTCTGGGTGTACAAGGACAGTACAGCCACATACATACTACCTGACATACATACTACACACATATACATGCAGCCGATATACTGTAGTTAGCCATATTGTCGCAGCTGCAGGCGACCGATATTGGGGAAGATGTATTAAGCCTTAACAAGAGATAAATGCAAGGGTGATAAAGAGATAAACGTCCAGCCAATCAGCTCCTTGCTGACTTTTTTCAAACACAGCCTGCAACATGGCAGTAAGGAGCTGATTGGCTGGACGTTTATCTCTCCTTATCACCCTTGCATTTATCTCTTGTTAAAGCTTAATACATCTGCCCCATTGAGTGTAAAAACTTAATGATAGCGGACGCCGATATAGTTCAGTGAAATGACTGGGGCCCGCTAAACATGCAGGTCATTTGGCTATTTTGCCAAATTGCCCTGCATGTTCAGAGACATCAATCATTGTTAATGTCGCGCCGGAGCTTACTATATTTTGTGTACACATTGTAGCCCCTTTCTGAGCAATATTGTTCACAATATCGTATAGTGTTTATAGGACTTAAAGAAATTATCCAAATTCCTGTTAATTTGATTTACCATATATACTCGAGTATAAGCCTACTTTTTCAGAACATTTTTTATGCTGAAAAAGCCTCCCTCGGCTTATACTCGAGTGAGGGTTCCACTTGAGTCAATACGTTTTCCCAGTTTTTAGTTGTAAAATTAGGTGCCTCGGCTTATATTCGGATCGACTTATACTCGAGTATATACGGTATTTTTATTTTTCTATAGTATTATTATAAGAATATTGTGTCTGTTTGCTCCAAATTGGTGCAAAAACGACTAAAGTGCCTTTCATGAAATTTGCATCTTTTGTAGTGGAAACTCGCAGAAATAACCTGCACTTTGTTTCATCTCAAGATGGCAATTTCTTGTCATCATCAATGCAAGAGATAGCTATGTCACCACGCGGCCGGTAAGGGGTGGGGGCTCAACTGAAATTGAATACATTTGTGGCATGAGAGTTGTGTACAAATGATACGGGTGAAGCCTTAGATATGACATCATAGGAGCATTCCAAACAATGCAAAGTCTCTAAACTAAATCAAAATACAAATTGAGCTGCAATAAGAGTCGAAATCTACACAAACTGTAAATGATAAAGGGGCCCATTTATCGTTAATGATAGATCTGGGTGTGAAAATATTGCCCAGAACGATATCAGTGAAAGTCAAATCAGTCAAAGACAGGGACTCCAATAGAGTCCACTCCTGCAATGTGCTGAGTGTAATTCCAGTGCTATTGCGGATGTGCAGTCACGCTGACTGCCATGTACGTCGGCATCCAGCTGGAGAACCCAGCCGGAACTACATCCTGATCTGTATACCACAGGCTACAATGGGCTACTACTATCTGAAGATGACAGTAGCTGTGTGGGCCAACATTGGGGAATGCTTTGCATTCCAGATATTGATAGATCTTGCATCATCCAAAGAAACCTATGGAGGATGTGGCTGCTGGTGAGAATAGGAAGATGGCAGCAGGTATCTGCCATACCTGCTGCAGTCCTTCTTCCTTTAAATTTTGGTGATGCTTTATATTTGTGACTTATCTGCAAAAAACTGTGTTTTTGAGAAAATAGCCACAAATATTGGACCCCAAAGTTTCTTATGGAGCAAATATAAAAAACACACACACATAAAAACCCAGATATATGCTCAAAATACATAAATAAAATATTTCCTGCTGTATCAATAACTCCAGCGCCTAAAAGGCTCCAGTATAGAGGGAACATACTGATACCAATGAGCAATCATTTTTTCCATAAGCGTGTCCCCAACAAATCAGAACTGTAGGTAGATGGGTTCCCCTTCTCTGGGACCCAAACCTTTACTTTAAGGGGGTATTCAATGTCAGGGGTACGGCTGTCAAGCAAGCTCGAAAGCAGTGCCCCTGCCGCGTTCTCGTTTTGCTCGACTTGAGCTCGGCGGTTGGGATTCAATGTCCCGGCCACCGAGCTGGGAGAAAGGAGCGTGGCCGTGAGTTGAGGGCGGAAATAGACAAGCTCCGGCTTGGAGCTCGCCTATTTCCGTCTTTTCTCGGCAGAACTAGCCCGACAGCTTGTGATGTCGGGCTCGTTCTGCCGAGAACCCCTGTTCAATGCTGTCGGGGAAGACAGCATTGAATAGGGCTCCGCAGTCATCTCCCATGTCGGGAGATGGCTGCGGGAGCACGACAATTATTGAATACCCCCCTAAGAGTTTCGGCATAACATATTTGAAGGCTAGAATATGTATTGAACCCCTTAATTCTAGAATTTCTTATTTAAAAATAATGTAGTTGACAAAATTGTCTTGACAGATATATCTTATTTAATATATTAAATAATCTACGAAATAATCTATGAAATAACCCCAAGCACCAAGTTCACAAGAAAAATTAATTGAAGCTGCAAGACTCTTTGGTGAAGTGCATCAACGCTCAGAGAGAAAAGTGCAGAGTTGTCAAAAACATCCAATCAACCGCTAACTATCATCTTTCATCTAGCTCAGTCTTTTAAATATCAAAAATGATTGGTTGCTATAGGCAACTCCTCAACTTTATCTCTCTCCAATGCTTAATACTGTAAATATCTCCTCTAATGACTAAAAGTCAAAAGATGTATAACCACAGTAATATTGTTTAAAGATGATTTATGAGCTTTCTGGAAATTGAAACGTAACACATGTCCATCAATAAATCATAATCACATTGCTAAGGGTGATCAGAACAATTATCACTATAAAACAATTCCTTTTACAGAGCTGCTACATTCCAGTGATACAATATTTGAGTTGTGTAAGTTTTGCCAATCGGTTGAAAGTCATTGTGCACATGAATAGACTGTCAATCGAGATGGGTCAACCAAGATTAATTCATTTTGAATTGGGTTTGGTTGGGGACAGATACAAGTGTACTGTATATACAGGTATAAAATTCACAAAGTAGTATTTAATCTCTTACTTGCATTTACAATTTTTATCTGAAACATAAAGGTCCCAGAACATCTCCAACTGGATAAAAGGAGCCATCTAAAGGAAAGGTATCATCATTTATGACAAAGAGCAAAATGTTGGCATTAAAAAAACTCAGTATCGGGTTTATGACAATGTAGTCCCCATTCATAGGCTTTGCACATAGTATTGTATGTGCCATACAGCCAGCATTGTGACATTTGACATTTTTGCCTAAGTGTGGATTTTAAACAAACTCACCTGTAGACTGTTTGTTGGTAAATTTTCACTACGACGTTCATTTCCAAGTCCTGAATCATCAGCATCAATGAGATTCTCCACAGGGACATCTTGATTTGGTTTCCTATAAGTAAAGTCACTTTCACTGGGATCCAAAGCCACACACACATTGTACGAGTAGGGAAATGGTAAAGATCCATCGCTATACAAGGAGAGCATCCTGGGGTCAACCGGAGGATACAGATTTGTACTTAGAGAAGTAAAGGTTGGGAGAGGTTTTGATTGTTTGCATTTCGATATAATGACCAACAAAACTGTTATAATAAATAACAAGGAAATAAGAGAAAGTGATATCACTAAGTACAGCTGTAGATTGGATTGGGGATCTTCATCTTTGAGTTGATTAACGAGTTTAGGAACCACCTGTTGGAAATTATCAGCAACAATGAGACTTAGTGTGACTGTAGTTGAGAGAGAGGGATCTCCATTGTCCTTCACCATCACCACAACCTTGTGATTCAGTATATCCTTATCATGAAAGACACGTGATGTCCTGATCTCACCCGTGTGATGACTGATGGTAAAGTGAGATGGTTCTGACACCAGTATGAAGTGATACGAGAGCCAAGCATTATGTCCAGAGTCTGCATCCACTGCAACCACCTTAGTTACTAATGATCCTTGTTCAGAGGTAAAAGGGACCATCTCAAACACAGCTGGGCCACCATTGTCTGCTGATGGGTACAAGATCTTTGGTGCATTATCATTCTGATCCACTATGCGGATAATTAGTGTTGCATTGCTGCTCAGAGATGGGGATCCATTGTCTCTAGCAGTTACCTGTATTAGAAACTCCTTGTGCTGCTCATAATCAAATGATCTCTGAGCATAGAGAACCCCAGTCTCTATATTCATGGACAGATAAGAGGACACTGGGAGATCTTCTGTATTAGTGCTGGATAGTGAATAAATAACTTTAGCATTGTCCCCAGTATCAGGGTCTGATGCTTGTACACTGTATATTGAGGCTCCGGGTAAGTTGTTCTCTGGCACATAAGCAACATAAATAGATTTCATAAATATTGGTGGATTGTCATTAATATCTGATATCTCCAATCTGATGGTTCTTCTGCTGGAAAGTGGGGGAGATCCTCTGTCAGTAGCTAATACTGTGATATTATAGGTAGATACTCTTTCTCTATCCATGGAACCAGTAGTTACAATTCTATAATGACTGTCCGATGATAGCATAACATTAAAAGACATTGCTTCTATAAGATTACAGTCAACTTCTCCATTTTCTCCAGAATCTTGATCATGAATTTTAATCAGAGCGATCACTGTGCCAGGTGCAGAATCCTCAGGAACAGGACTAGATAATGATGTGATAGATATCTCAGGAGCATTGTCATTCTCATCTAGCACCTCTATCAATACTTTAACACGGGCAACAAGACCACCTCCATCCTTTGCTTGTACAGAGAGCTCATAGTTATTTGTCAATTCAAAATCTAACTGACTATTTGTTTTAATCTCACCATTTATAGGATTAATACTGAAGGTTCCTGTGTGATGCACATTCCCTGAGGTTTTGCTGAAGGAATATGTGATCTGTCCATTGACTCCCTCATCTCTGTCTGTTGCATCAATGATGATTACTGTAGTATTGATTGGAGTATTTTCATTTACACTGACTTTATATACTTGTTGTGTAAATACTGGAAAATTATCATTACCATCAGTAACAATGACCTTTACCAAAGCAGTCCCAGATCTCACAGGTTTCCCTCCATCCAAGGCTGTTAAAATCAGTTCATGAATATTCTGTGTCTCTCTATCTAAAGGTTTCTCTAACACAAGCTCTGGGAATGTGCTCCCATCTGGGTTGCTGCTTTCGCTCAGTGTAAAATGCTGATTATCACTGAGCCTGTATGTCTGCACTGCATTCATCCCAATATCTGGGTCTTCTGCTGTTTGTAATAAAAATCTTGTTCCAGGTGATGTAAACTCAATTGTTTCTAATACAAATGTATCAGGTAAGAACAAAGGAGAATTATCATTTACATCCTGAATTTCTATTTTAATGGTGAAAACATTTAAGGGATTTTCAACCACAGCATCAAAGGTTAGGAAGCAGGTAGCTGCTGCCCCACACAGTGTCTCTCTGTCTATCCTGTCCTTAATGTACAGATTCCCAGTATCTGCATTTACATAAAAATATTTCTCTGACACACGTGATACAATTCTCAGTTTCCTAGATGAGAGCTGTTTAATATCTAATCCAAGGTCTTCTGCAATATTTGCTATAACAGAGTCTTTTCTCATCTCTTCTACAATAGAATAATGAGTCTGAGCAGAGACTGAATGACACAGCCATGATAATAAGAAGGAAAATGTTACTTGCCATCTGATTCCTTTGTATGTCTGTGTATGAGCTTCCATCTCTGTCATCCTAAGGATCCCAATTCTTCAAGAAAAACAATCCTTATGGTAAAATCTTGATGGTTGTTATTTATAATCCAATGAGTTAGAACATATATAGATATTAAATCCAGTTATTTGTGAAAATATCCTCTATTCTGTGCAGAGAGAATCCAGAAAATGGCTGTGTGTCTTCCTGCAGATCTGCAGTGTGTGAGAGTGATGAAAATACCAGTGGATCTCCAGCTCTGTATTATTCTCCTTATTGGTCAAACAGCGGCGCTCTGAGGCGGAAGTGAGGAACTGCAATACTGATATATATTTTCAGTATTTAGTACTATTAAAACTACAATTCAATTTACATTTGTAGGTATGCATTATATATATTAAGATTCTTAAATCATAATACATAACATATTATTGTTTATAATTTTGAGATTCAAATTGTAATCATATGTTTGATTTGTCCTAGATATATAATTTCAATGACAATAAACATATAAATATCTATATACAGTATATAGGAGTGATGGGGATAGTGCAGTGGCACGCCATGCCTTTACCTGTGTAACTCTCCTCTTTATGCTTTTAGTATACAGTATAGTATTATTTACATTTGCGTACATGTTTTATATTTGAAATGCATTTGTCTTGCATCTCTAAAATTGAGTTTTAGACATGCTTACCTATTTTTTTGTACTCCCCTCTAGGAAATGCTGATGTGCAGTTCAAAGGGGGGAGGGGACAGAAGCTGATGTCACCAAGCCCCACCCCCATTCACCCCTATTCCATCAAAAGCTATGATTTGCGCGTGCTACTCCCAAAAGTGCTCTGATTGCTGCCATTTGTGTCTGCAGCCATAAGGGATCGGGCATACAGGGAGGATTTGGGAGACTTGCCCACATTGCTGGTGGTGCGCGAGGGCCACAAGATTTTTGGGAGCCTCCCAACTATACTAGTGTACATGTAGCCACATGACATAATACTGCATAGTTTAAGAGAGTTATTGCCACAGAATAGTTTGTATTGTACATATCATTGGTGAACAAGCTGAAGAAAAAGTGAAGATCCATGACCCTATTTACTGGAAGGACAACACTGTTGGCACTTGACTCTGTATAGTAGGTGATAGTGTTCAATTGTGATGCTACCAAACCACTAACCCTGTCCATTTCCCTGAAGCGGACACGGGCAGGGTTGCTGTACCCTGCCGTAACAATTGCTGAGACGCACAAGTGTATGAGACGCTCATGCGTCTCAGGCAGAGGGAGTGCCTCTTTGCCGGTGCCCAAATGATCACCTCTCCGCCGGCGTCCACCAGCGCAGGGGATCTGGCAGTTACTGGCGCTGTGTGAGAGGTGCTCACTAGGCTTGCCAGGGATGCCGGGGACAGAGCCGCGGGGACAGTATGGTGACTACGCTGCCTGACAGGGACACTACGCTGACTACGGGGGACACTACACTGATTAAGCAAGTCAGCCGCAGGGCTACGCTGACAACGTAGCTTAGCCTATGCTGAAAACATAGCTTAGGCTGGCGCTGTGATATGACACAAGTACCGTAATTACAAATACATTACAAATGCAGCCAATATATTTTGAATGCACTATTATTATCCAAACTCTTTTTCATAGCTCCCTCTCCAAATATATAGCACGTTTGAAATAGATCAGTGTTCCTGCAAAAATTGCTTTCACTTTCTGTTACAGCATCTTTTAGCACACAAAGGAGTAATTTGGGCCGTCGAGTGGCCTCTAGCGGTCACTGGCAGTACCTTACGTCATAGAGGTGAGGAGTAGTTAGCCTTTTATATATAGATAGATAATTCACATGAATGACTGTTTATTTTTTTAAATAGTTAAATTTGAAAAATAATGTTTTCTTAAATAGATAGACAATGGAGAAAAGAAATACATACTATATATAAACGTCATAAATAAGAATTAACAAGGTACAGTATGTTCTTGATATTTTTTTAGCCACTATATCTATATATGATTAGCGGAAGCACCTGCATAATGGATCACCCATGCTATGGCACTTTAAAAGGGGACCAGGTGTAGATGTCTGTGTGCTCTCCTTTCCCCCCTATGAATAGCACTGAATCCCAAGAATCACTATGCTCCATATGAGATCACTAGGGTAATGACGTGGGTGGCCAGCAGGATTGGCTGGAGTTACAGAAATTCAATGGGTGCAATGGACGTATTATAGGTACAGCTTGAGTTCACTATAAAGTTATCGAAATATGCTATAGTTAGTTACCCATAATACGGTCAGTAGTTTTCGTATGTCCGGTACAGTTGAAGCAGCCATTTTGTGAGATGAACAAATATTCTTGACAATGGAGCCTTTTCGTTCACTAGGTATCAGCAATATTAGTGACGAATGCCTGACTTTATATTTCTTTTTGGACATGAACCATCAGAGATGTAAGTGGTTCCTAGATTGTACTTGTTATCTACCACATACAGTGGACACCTGTTTTGTGCAGGCATTTGACATTGATAGGTGATGAATGATTTAAGTATTATATGCAGCCCTTATAACCAGAATCCATTTCCAAATATGCAAACGTTTCGACTAGCTATTGACTATAAGGTTGCTGGCTGGGAGGCCGCTATAGAATGCTGCCTGGCCACTCTGATTGTGTGTAATTTACAATCAGACAGAAATCTCTGCCTCCCAAGAAGCTCCGAATGCACCAACCGGCTCCTCAGCTGCATCTGCACATAACCTTGATGTCGGAAGAGGCCGATTACATGATTTGTGCTTAATCGTGTCATCATGGCCCCACCCCTGCCCCACAATGCTGGTAATCTCAGCAAGGGTGTAACAGGGGTGTGGCCATATCACTACACCCACTGACACAGCCCCTATATGCCACACCACACCTCCTTGCAATCCCAACCAGGCTGCCTAATAGTTGGCAAGTATGCCAGTGTGCCCATACAAATTGGCCACTAGGAGAGATAATACATTTATTCTTCAGTAAAAATTGTGTGATAAACACCATAGTATACCTCATCCACTCTCTATATAGCATTAGATTATAGATGGTAGTGATATACATTCACAATTCCATTAATGCACCTTACTGTTTTACAACAATTGCTGACATATTGGGGGAAATTTAATAGGATGAGAGATTCAGAAAGTGACATATGTGGTAAGAAATCTAAATTTTTTTAAAGCGGCAATCATTTACACTGCAAAACCAGTTTGATTTTGCAGTGTAAATGATTGCCGTTTAAAAAAAACCCTGGAGATTTCTTACCACATATCTCACTTTCTGAATCTCTCATCCTATTAAATTTCACCCATTGTATCAGTGTCAGCAATATCTGTCAATAGGGAAGCAAAATATTTGTATATCTCCTTTAAACAGAACAGAGCATATAGTACATATGTACCTACTTTGAGAGTCTCCTCTCTGGGAGGAGTGACACTGAAGGACTTATTGACTAACACATTTAGCCCTGCCCTCTAGGTATAATCTCCTCATTCTGCCACTCTTCTATGGGTGCAGGGGGGCTGCCTAAAAAAATCAAAAGTGTCCTGCAACTTACAGTATGGGAGATTAGGCAAGTATAATAATAATAATAATAATAATAATAATAATAATAATAATAATAATAATAATAATAATAATAAATTTAAAGAAATATACAGTAAACTATACATTTCAGTCACCTTATGGCAAATATACTGTAAACCAGGGGTGTCCAAACCTGTCCTCAAGATCTACCAACAGTTCATGTATATCAGGTAACCTGTGGATCTATAGTAGGAATGAATGCAGCATGTTTGAAAATGTGACAGTTAGTAATGACTGCACCTGTGCACCAGCTAGGTGATCTGGGGAATGTGACAGTTAGTAATGACTGCACCTGTGCACCAGCTAGGGGGTCTGGGGAATGTGACAGTTAGTAATGACTGCACCTGTGCACTAGCTAGGTGATCTGGGGAATGTGACAGTTAGTAATGACTGCACCTGTGCACCAGCTAGGTGATCTGGGGAATGTGACAGTTAGTAATGACTGCACTTGTGTACCAGCTAGGTGGTCTGGAAAATGTGGACCGTTGGTAGATCTCCAGGATGGCCACCCCTGCTGTAAACTATACCTTTAAGAGTATATGCCATATGGTGTATAGATGCTAGTTGTATGAGGAGACAGCTTTACGAATATTAACTTTGCAATAAAATAGTTCTGAAGTCACTTACTAAATAATGTATATTGATACTGTCATTACCGTTGTATACAAAAAATATCTACTGTACAGAATGTGTCACCGTATGGAACAAATTCTATAGTTTTTCCATATATCTGCTTTGACATTGTTATTTGCAAGTGAATATAAAATAGCAAAAAAAGTGGTACATAAATATAAAAACTAAAAGTATGTACACGGTTATGCCCCGTACACACGGTTATGCCCCATACACACTCTTCGATTCAGGGTAATTTTCAATTCGATTTTGCTTATAGAAGCAAAATCGAATTGAAATCCAATCAAAAATGACCCTGAATCAAAGACTATTAACTGCCTTTAATGCAAATTCTATCCCAGCAGCTGCCAATATCGAATCGGTATCGACGGCACCTGGGATTGAAGCGTCTGTATGTCCTATGGAAACTGATCCGATTATGATATGCCGTTCGATTCGATCTGGCATTCCACTCGATTTCAATTTGTACTATGTAGTCTTGCCTGGCAAGACTATTTTTCTTTTTGATTTGCACTAAACATGCACGCGCATCGAGATCTAATCTGCTTCGAATACTGCTAAAAGCATTTGATGTGCATTCAATTTCGATTCGATTTCCATTTGATTTTGACTGTATAGTCAAAATGGAATGTTTTATCGAACCTTGTGTACACAGCATTAGAGCAATGTGATAAAATATTGGTGAACAGTCTTAGGAAAATAATACCTGCACAGCCAATGATTTATTGCATTAGTAGTTTATGTACCCCCATAAAAAATGTAGGGGTCTGATTAGTTGAACAACCTTCCTGGATAACCTTCTGCTATGTTAGTACAATCAATACACAATCAAAACTGAGAAACCGCATCAAATAAGAATAATTGATAATGATGACTGTTATAACATTTTCTACTTAACCTCTATACCGATCTGTTATGTTCAAAGCTTCCTAAAATGAATAACTCTGATTTAAATTTCAACTAAATTAATTTTGTTTTTTCTCTTATATTATTCTGCTAGTTTATATTTTTGACATTATATTATAAAATCCCTATATAATAGGACAATTTACTACATACAAAAATAAATACACTACTAAGACTACTACTACTACTACTACTACTAATAATAATAAATAGAAAAATAATATTTTTAGCGAATGTATAAATATATTAAATTAAATCTATACTGATATTAGAATCAGAATCAACTTTATTGGCCATGTATACTTGCATATTAGATTAGATTAGATACCTCTTTATTGTCATCACCCCAAATAGGGTGACAAAATTCAATTTAGCATCCATCCAGTACAAAACATCAATAAATAAAATACAAGATAGTCCATAGGCAAACCCAACCACCAACTCCTAACCCATTTCAACATTCATTTCTAAAATCGCCCTCGGAAAGAAACTATCCCTCATCCTACTTGTTTTACTTTTCAAGCACCTGAACCGTCTGCCAGAAGGTAACAAAGTAAACAGCACATTTGCTGGGTGGTTCCTATCCTTAGCAATACTGTGTGCCCTACGCAAGCAGCGTTTCCTCTGAATATCATTAGCTGATGGAAGAGGAACCCCCACTACTCGGAATTTGACTTGGATTGCTGTGCAACAGCCACTTAGGTACAGTTAAACAGTGACAGATATGCGAACACATACAGGTATATGCTAGAAGTACCCTGGGGATAAAGACGGGGAGCTGCACAGCACCTAGGCAGCCATCAGCGGCGCCACTAGTCATTGTAGAAGCCAGGTAGGTAACAGTGGGGCAGATGTATCATAGCAGCGCTTATCGCGCCGCTATGGTACTTCCTGCTTCGCCTCAATAGCGAGGAGAAGCAGGAAGGGACATCGACAAGATGCCGAAGCGGGGGAGTGTTAACTCCCCCTTCAGCGATGTCCCTTTCTGGAGATAGCGCATCAGTTAATACTGATGCGCTATCTCCTGTCCCCCGGCCGGCCGCACTGGGCATGCGCGGGATCTCGCTGTTCACGCGAGATCCCCAGCGCAGCCCAGACCTAACAGCAGGGACAGCGCTGTCCCTGCTGTTTAGATAAGGCTTCGCCAGCCTGATGCTGGCGAAGCCAAACCCGGCTTCGTGCGGAACGGTCAGCGATGCTGACCGTTCACACATTCGGACTGCTATCATTTTGATAGCAGCGCCGATATGGACAGGGGCGCATAGCGCCTCTGTCCTGTACCGCACGCTGGCTGCTTCATACATGGGGGAGAAGCGGTATCAGCACACATAACGTGCGCTAATACCCCTTCTCCCCCATAACGACCGTTCATACATCTGCCCCATTATGAGCAAAGACAACACAGTTAGAGCAGAGACAGTTATCAATCAGGAGATATGGGGTTACATATGGCTGAGTGCACAGTTCCTAGAAGAAGTCAGTCAGTGAGGCCAGGGGAGAGTTAGTGGGGGGTGGGTGAAGCTGAAAGAATTAATAACGTAGAAGCAATCATAATTATTCCACAGCTGTTATATATATTACTTTATATAATAAAAAGAGACAAGTTTAGAATTAAATGAGTGGCATATTCTGATAAATACACTTACTCACCTGTATAAGACTACTTGTAGGTAAATCCTCTTTAACATTTTCCTTCCTAAGTCCTGAACCATCAGCATCAATGAGATTATCCACAGGGACATCTTGATTTGGTTTCCTATAAGTAAAGTCACTTTCACTGGGATCCAAAGCCACACACACATTGTACGAGTAGGGAAATGGTAATGTTCCATCGCTATACATGGAGAGCATCCTGGGATCAACTGGAGGATAGAGACTTGTACTTAAAGGACCAAACATTGGGGGTGGTTGGGACTTCTTGCATTTTGATATAATGACCAACATCACAGTCACAATAAATAGCAAAGAAATCAGTGCTAGAGCAATTACTAAGTAGAACTGTAGATTGGATTGGGGATCTTCATCTTTGTGTTGATTACTGAGTTTAGGAACCACCTGTTGGAAGTTATCTGCGACAACAAGACTTAGTGTGACTGTAGCTGAGAGAGAGGGATCTCCATTGTCCCTCACCATCACCACAACCTTGTGATTCAGTATATCCTTCTCATGAAAGACACGTGATGTCCTGATCTCACCCGTGTGATGGCTGATGGTAAAGTGAGATGGTTCTGACACCTGTATGAAGTGATACGAGAGCCAAGCATTATGTCCAGAGTCTGCATCCACTGCAACCACCTTAGTTACTAATGATCCTTGTTCAGAGGCAAAAGGGACCATCTCAAACACAGCTGGGCCACCACTGTCTGCTGATGGGTACAAGATCTTTGGTGCATTATCATTCTGATCCACTATGCGGATAATTAGTGTTGCATTGCTGCTCAGTGATGGGGATCCATTGTCTCTAGAAGTTACCTGTATTAGAAACTCCTTGTGCTGCTCATAATCAAATGATCTCTGAGCATAGAGAACCCCAGTCTCTATATTCATGGACAGATAAGAGGACACTGGGAGATCTTCTGTGTTAGTGCTGGATAGTGAATATATAATTTTAGCATTGTCCCCAGTATCAGGATCTGATGCTTGTACACTGTATATTGAGGCTCCAGGTAAGTTGTTCTCTGGCACATAAGCAACATAAGTAGATTTCATAAATATTGGTGGATTGTCATTAACATCTGATATCTCCAATCTGATGGTTCTTCTGCTGGAAAGTGGGGGAGATCCTCTGTCAGTAGCTACAATGGTGATGTTATAACCTGATACTTTCTCTCTGTCCATGGAACCAGTAGTAACAATTCTGTAATAACTGCCAGATGATAGCAATAAATTAAAAGTTATTTCTGTGAGTTTACAGTCCACTTCTCCATTTGCTCCAGAATCTTGATCATGAACTTCAATCAGAGCGATCACTGTGCCAGGTGCGGAATCCTCAGGAACAGGACTAGATAATGATGTGATAGATATCTCAGGAGCATTGTCATTCTCATCTAGCACCTTTATCAATACCTTACAATGGGCAACAAGACCACCTCCATCCTTTGCTTGTATAGACAGTTCATAATTTCTTGTTAATTCAAAATCTAGCAGTTTATTTATTTTAATCTCACCAGTTATAGGATTAATACTGAAAGTACCTGTGTGATGGACATTCCCTGATGTTTTGCTGAAGGAATATGTGATCTGTCCATTGATTCCCTCATCTCTGTCTGTTGCCTCAATGATGATTAATGCAGTATCTATTGGAGTATTTTCATTCACGCTGACCTTATACAGCTGCTGAGAAAATACTGGATAATTGTCATTTACATCAGTTACACTGATCCTCACTACAGCAGTCCCAGATCTCACTGGGTTCCCTCCATCCAAGGCTGTTAAAATCAGTTCATGAATATTCTGTGTCTCTCGATCTAAAAGTTTCTCTAACACAAGCTCTGGGAATGTGCTCCCATCTGGGTTGCTGCTTTCACTCAGTGTAAAATGCTGATTATCAATGAGCCTGTATGTCTGCACTGCATTCATACCAATATCTGGATCTTCTGCACTCTGTAATACAAATCTGTTTCCTGGTGATGTAGATTCTAGAATTTCTACAGTGAATATCTCATGAAAGAATTTGGGGGAATTATCATTTATATCCTGTATTTCTATATTGATAGAGAAAACATTTAGTGGATTTTCAACCACAGCATCAAAGGTTAGGAAGCAGGTAGCTGCTGCCCCACACAGTGTCTCTCTGTCTATCCTGTCCTTAATGTACAGATTCCCAGTATCTGCATTCACATAGAAATATTTCTCTGACACACGTGATACAATTCTCAGTTTCCTAGATGAGAGCTGTTTAATATCTAATCCAAGGTCTTCTGCAATATTTGCTATAACAGAGTCTTTTCTCATCTCTTCTACAATAGAATAATGAGTCTGAGCAGAGACTGAATGACACAGCCATGATAATAAGAAGGAAAATGTTACTTGCCATCTGATTCCTTTGTATGTCTGTGCATGAGCTTCCATCTTTTGCATCTGAAATCTTTAGCAAAATGTCCCCTTAAAAGCCAGTATCTGTAATCCAGTGCAATACAAATATCCAAATGTTTTTTCTTGATGGAATTATTCAGTAGAATTGGTTAAAATATCCTTTATTCTGTGCAGAGAGAACCCAGAAAATGGCTGTGTGTCTTCCTGCAGATCTGCAGTGTGTGTGAGTGATGAAAATACCAGTGGATCTCCAGCTCTGTATTCTTCTGCTTATTGGTCAAACAGCGGCGCTCAGCGGTGAAAATGTGGAACTACAATGCTGAAATGTTTTCAGTATTAAATTCTAATATTTGTTATGCAATTTATTTTGGTAATTGTATAATACACCTAAATGTATTATTTATTTGTATTTATAAATTAAATTATTGAATTAAATATTAAGCGTAGTAGCAATATATTTACATATAAAGAATGGCTGCATGAGAAATCTATGTCAATTTTAAATTGCAAACATAAATCATTTGTTGGTCTCATTACTGCTGTAATAATGTTAAAGGTAATAAAGTTCTTGTAAATATATATTTAAAAAAAAAAAACTTCTGCATTGTCATTTTTAACCACTCTGGTAAATATTGTAAAAAAAATATAATTCCAAAACCACCCGCATATTACAGTATTAACCAGTGATTGACTGATTTCATCTCTGCAATGTAGTCACAACTAGTACACTTGTCTTTATAATTAAAGTTTGGTACACAAAAATTTTAGAACATGCTCTAGTCCTCTATTAAATACATAATGATCTCAATGGAGTGGTCAACCGATTATTAAACTACTCTTGTGATATACAAATGTATACAATATGAGCATGTGCAAACCCTGGAATCCAACGGCTTCCACAAGTTTCACACTCGCCTGACCGTTCGCACAAAGTTTTTTATGGATGTGCCCATAGAAAACGATTTGCAGGCCGAGCTATAAAGAGCGCTATGTCTGCGCGTCTACATGTAGACAGCTATTGTGAAGCATAGGCTGTTTGCTGGGTGGGGGTGGATGACGGGGTGAATGAGGTGGGTATAGGGTCATGGTTGCAAAGGTAGCCAGGAGTATGATAGGGCACATTGTGGCACCTGTAGTTATGCAGCGGGCACCTCCACTATGGTCAGCATAGTAACTGTCAACCTATATTAGCTGTCGTCCTATGTCGATGTATTAATGTCCGATCATATGTGCTGTGCTGTATGTGACAAGTTGATTAGGACCATGCCGATGTCCAGTTTGTCGATGTTATGGACGTAGACCTAATGAATGTTGATCATATGTGCTGTAGTCTATGTGATGGGTCGATTAGCAGTATGCAGATGTTCCGTTTGTCAATCTTATTTGGCGTCGGCCTAAATAATGTCAATCATATTTGCTGTTGTCGATGTCTAGATATTACATCTATCAGAGATGTAAGTGGTTCCTAGATTATACTGTTCTTATTGTTATCTACCACATACAGGGGACACCTCTGTTTTGTGATTGCAATAGGTATAGCTCAAAATTAGTGCAGTCAATTGGATATTGCTAACCACACTCAGATCATTGATAGGTGATGAATGATTCAAGTATTATATGCAGCCCATATGACCAGGATCCATTTCCAAATATGCTAACTTTTTGCCTAGGTGTTGACTATCAGGTTCAGGCTTGGAGGCAGCTATAGAATGTTGTCTGGCCACTCGGATTGTGTGTAATTCACTCTCTATCTGCCTCCCAAGAAGCTCCGGATGCACCAACTGGCCCCTGCTCAAAAGCCCCTAATATTGAAGAGCCTTAGCCAGGTGCTCAGTAAGCCCAAATGTTAAGATGACCCTGTCCAAGCTCTAAATATTTTACCTTTAATAATGGAACTCCAAAAAACAGAACATGATATATCGCACAACCACAGCACAAACTTACCTTCTCTACCGGATCAGCCAGGAGGCTCCCGATTATTGGGTTGCTCTCCTAGCCCTGTAACAAGTGGGCAAGTCTCCCAGATGGCTGGTACCACCTACTGCATCTGCACACAACCCTGACGTCTGAAGGGACCGATGACGTAATTCATGCTGAATCGCATCATCAATGACCCCCAATGCTGCTAATCTCAGCATGGGTGTAATAGGGGTGTGGTCACAATGATCACATTTTGTGGACATGGCTTCTCTCTCTTCTCCGTGTCACTATGCCCACTGGCAGAATCCATACTGTATATGCCCCACCATGCCCCCTACAATGCAGACATGGCTGCCTAATAGTTGGCAAGTATGCCACAGTGTCCCCTTACAAACTGGCCACTAGGAGAGATAATATATTTATACATCAGTGATAATTATCCTATAAACATCATAGTATATCTCCTCCAGACCTGTGGATCTATAGTATTAATGAATGCAGTAGGTTGAAAATGTGACAGTAATGACTACAGCTGTGCACCAGCTAGGTGATCTGTAAAACGTGGACTATTGGTAGATTGGTAGAGGACGGGTTTGGCCACCCCTTGTGTAAACAGCACCTTTAAGAGTATACATCATATCATAAGGTGTATAGATGCTAGTTTTATGAGGAGACATCTGTACCAATATAAACTTCCCAATAAAATAGGTCTGAAGTCACTTACTGCCATAATATATATTGATACAATACTGTCCTATACAAACAACATCTACTGTATAGAATGTGTCACCATATGGAACAAATTCTGTAGCTTTTCCATATATCTGCTCTGATATTATTATTTTGCAAGGGAATAAAAAATAGCAAAAAAAGTAGTGTATAATAGAAAAATAAAGAGCAGTGTGATAAAATATTGGTCAACAGTCTTAAGAAAATAACACCTGTACAGTCAATCATTTATTGCATAAGTAGTTTATGTACCCTCAAAAATAAAAGTAGTAGGAGTCTGATTGGTTGGATAACTTTGTCACCTTAAGCACCAATTCAAACATTGATAATGATGACAGTTATCTCACATTATCTACTTAACCTCTTTACCGATCTGTTATAATCAAAGCTTCCTACAGTTAATGAGTGATTTAGTTTTCAAATAGTTATGTTTCAAATGTATGTTTGTTCTGGGATAAACTCCCTCAACTTATGTTCTTGATGGACCATTTCATATCTCTTGTGTCTTCTGGGGTCTATAGACATTGGGAACAACTTAGTAGCTGAAACTGGAAGACCTAGATACAATCATGGCAATAAGGTACAACTTTCTGCGCTCCACCCCTAGGTCAATGATGGACTGAGAGAGGTAATTGGTTTGATAAAACCCTTTATTAAGTGCACATAAAATTGCTGATATGTGTCAGAAATATGCAGTAAATGTCTAACACGAATGTGATGGAGGGTATGCACTCCAAGTCTTAGTCACAATGCTGTGACTGTTGATGGTCTGCTGCTAATGGTCAGGGCTGGCCTTTCCCAGTTATCTGCTGCAGTGTTCCCACTAAGGCTCTCTAACTCCGTCAGTTTAGGGTAGTATACTTGCTGGACGGTCATTAGTCTACTATATTGTGGGGTTCAGTCCGTTGGTGGGGAGGTCAGGACCATTATTAACAGTGAGGGGTGTTGTTGCCCAAATCCAGTTCCTAGTTCAGGTAAATGGGTATGGGTGAGTCTGTGCCGGGGGCAAGAGTGGGGGCAAGACTGGCGGGAACAAATACTGTACGTTGGTGGGTGGTAAGCGTAAGTGGTAGATACAATCATAACTATTTCACAGGTGTTATACATTACTTTATACAATAAAAAGGGACATGTTTAGAATAAAATAAGGAGGGTCATAATTTTATGATAAATACACTTACTCACCTGTAGACTACTTGTAGGTAATTCCTGTTTAACATTTTCATTCCCAAGTCCTGAGTCATCAGCATCAATGAGATTATCCACAGGGACATCTTGATTTGGTTTCCTATAAGTAAAGTCACTTTCACTGGGATCCAAAGCCACACACACATTGTACGAGTAGGGAAATGGTAATGTTCCATCGCTATACATGGAGAGCATCCTGGGATCAACTGGAGGATATAAACTTGAACTTAAAGGACCAAACATTGGAGGTGGCTGGGACTTCTTGCATTTTGATATAATTACCAACATCGCAGTCACAATAAATAGCAAAGAAATTAGTGCTAGGGCAATTACTAAGTAGAGCTGTAGATTAGATTGGGGGTCTTCATCTTTGAGTTGATTATTGAGTTTAGGAACCACCTGTTGGAAGTTATCTG
Source organism: Crinia signifera (assembly GCF_055691185.1). Classification (NCBI taxonomy): domain Eukaryota; kingdom Metazoa; phylum Chordata; class Amphibia; order Anura; family Myobatrachidae; genus Crinia; species Crinia signifera. The sequence goes on from NC_139220.1 coordinate 20,295,768, forward strand.
CAACAACAAGACTTAGTGTGGCTGTAGCTGAGAGAGAGGGATCTCCATTGTCCTTCACCATCACCACAACCTTGTGATTCAGTATATCCTTCTCATGAAAGACACGTGATGTCCTAATCTCACCCGTGTGATGGCTGATGGTAAAGTGAGATGGTTCTGACACCTGTATGAAGTGATACGAGAGCCAAGCATTATGTCCAGAGTCTGCATCCACTGCAACCACCTTAGTTATTAATGATCCTTGTTCAGAGGCAATAGGGACCATCTCAAACACAGCTGGGCCACCACTGTCTGCTGAAGGGTACAAGATCTTTGGTGCATTATCATTCTGATCCACTATGCGGATAATTAGTGTTGCATTGCTGCTCAGAGATGGGGATCCATTGTCTCTAGCAGTTACCTGTATTAGAAACTCCTTGTGCTGCTCATAATCAAATGATCTCTGAGCATAGAGAACCCCAGTCTCTATGTTCATGGACAGATAAGAGGACACTGGGAGATCTTCTGTATTAGTGCTGGATAGTGAATAAATAATTTTAGCATTGTCCCCAGTATCAGGATCTGATGCTTGTACACTGTATATTGAGGCTCCAGGTAAGTTGTTCTCTGGCACATAAGCAACATAAGTAGATTTAATAAATGTTGGTGGATTGTCATTAACATCTGATATCTCCAATCTGATGTTTCTTCTGCTGGAAAGTCGGGGAGATCCTCTGTCAGTAGCTACAATTGTGATGTTATAACTAGATACTTTCTCTCTGTCCATGAATCCTGTAGTAACAATTCTGTAATAACTACCAGATGATAGTAATAAATTAAAAGTTATATCTGTGAGTTTACAGTCCACTTCTCCATTTGCTCCAGAATCTTTATCATAGACTTTAATCAAAGCGATCACTGTGCCAGGTGCAGAATCCTCAGGAACAGGACTAGATAATGATGTGATAGATATCTCAGGAGCATTGTCATTCTCATCTAGCACCTCCACCAATACTTTGCAATGGGCAACTAGACCACCTCCGTCCTTTGCTTGTACAGAGAGCTCATAGTTACTTATCTGTTCAAAATCTAGTGGCTTATTTATTTTAATTTCACCATTTATAGGATTAATACTGAACGATCCTGTGTGATGGACATTCTCTGATGTTTTGCTGAAGGAATATGTGATCTGTCCATTGACTCCCTCATCTCTGTCTGTTGCATTAACAATGATTACTGCAGTATCTATTGGAGAATTTTCATTCACACTGACCTTATACAGCTGCTGAGAAAATCCTGGAAAATTGTCATTTGCATCAGTAACACTGATCCTCACTACTGCAGTACCAGATCTCACTGGGTTCCCTCCATCCAAGGCTGTTAGTGTTAATGTATGAATATTCTGTGTCTCTCGATCTAAAGGTTTCTCTAACACAAGCTCTGGGAATGTGCTCCCATCTGGGTTGCTGCTTTCACTCAGTGTAAAATGCTGATTATCACTGAGCCTATATGTCTGCACTGCATTCATACCAATATCTGGGTCTTCTGCACTCTGTAATACAAATCTTGTTCCTGGTGATGTAGATTCTAGAATTTCTACAGTAAATATCTCATGAAAGAATTTGGGGGAATTATCATTTATATCCTGAATTTCTATATTGATAGTGAAAACATTTAAGGGATTTTCCACCACAGCATCAAAGGTTAGGAAGCAGGTAGCTGCTGCCCCACACAGTGTCTCTCTGTCTATCCTGTCCTTAATGTACAGATTCCCAGTATCTGCATTTACATAAAAATATTTCTTTGATTCATGTGAATCAATTCTCAGTTTCCTAGATGAGAGCTGTTTAATATCTAATCCAAGGTCTTCTGCAATATTTGCTATAACAGAGTCTTTTCTCATCTCTTCTACAATAGAATAATGAGTCTGAGCAGAGACTGAATGACACAGCCATGATAATAAGAAGGAAAATGTTACTTGCCATCTGATTCCTTTGTATGTCTGTGTAGGAGCTTCCATCTTTTGCTTCTGAAATCTTTAGCAAAATATGCTTTAAAATGCTGGTACCTGTAATCCAGTGATGAGGAAATATCCAAAGTGTTTTCTTGTTTTCCCTGATCCACTTTTTTAGGAAAATATGTGAAAATATCCTTTATTCTGTGTAGAGAAAACCCAGAAAATGGCTGTGTGTCTTCCTGCAGATCTGCAGTATGTGTGAGTGATGAAAATACCAGTGGATCTTCAGCTCTGTAATATTCTCCTTATTGGTCAAACAGCGGCGCTCTGAGGTGAAAGAGAGGAACTGCTATACTGATATATATTTTCAGTGTATTCAGTACTATTAATACTATAATGCAATTTACATTTGTAGGTATGCATTATATATATTAGGAGTCCCAAATCATAAAATTATAATATTGTATATAATATTTATAACATATTTTTGTTTATAATTTTAATGCTATGTGCACACGGTGAGATTCCCTTGCTATTCGACTTTTAAGATTTGAGTGCTATACAATCTTTGCTAACTGTACTATTTACATACAATTCATGCTATCTACATTCGATTTGCACTATATAGTCATCGCTGCCCTGTCTATCTGGGTTTCCATTTGTGCTGTCTCGGGAGCGCGCATCGGGAGCGCAAGATAAAAAAACCTGTGCGATCTGCATGCAATCTGCATATGATCTGCTTGCGATCCTGATGCGATTTTGACTATATAGTCAAAATCTCATGTTGATTGTACCCGTGTGTACACAACATAAGATTCAAATTGTAAACATTTTGTGAAATATGTTTTTGTTTTGTCTTAGATAATATTATTATTATTATTATTATTATTAATATTACTACTATAATAATAATAATAATAATAATAATAATAAAAAATGTAATAGCAATAAACATATAAATATCTACAGTTTGTATATAGGAGTGATGGGCAAAGTGCAGCCCACGTGGCAAGTCATGCCTTTACCTGTGTATCTCCGTTCTTTATAATTGCAGTTTACAGTATTGTATTATTTACATTTGTATGCATGTTTTATATTTGTCTTACATTTCTGAAATTAAGTTTTAAGCTGTGTACACACGGTGCAATTTTAGCACATATCGCTGGCAACATGGTCACTCAGCGACCATATTGCCAGTGATCTGTATGTGCTGTGGGAGATAAATCGCCGGGTGCGCGCTCCTACGTTCAGCCCCTAATGGTCACTGGTCACAGGAGAATGCTCCTGTGACCAGCTATTTCCCCATGCAGTTTCCCTGGCAGAGTCTCCTTTTCATCAGCGAACATCTCTGGTAGATGATGAAAACAGGACACTGAGCAATATATTGCACCATGTGTACACAGCTTTAGACATACTTACCTACTGTTTTGTACTCCTCTCCAGGAAATGCTGAAGTGCAGTTAAGGGGGCGGGGATAGAAGCTGATGTCACCAAGCCCCACCCCCATTCCAACAAATGCTGCAATTCGCAGGTGTATGAAGAGGGGGTGGGGCTAAATGATGCAAAATGAAACAAATTGCATGATTTTAGCCCCTCCCCATAGTGCTTTTATTGCTGGCATTTGTCTCTGCATAGAGGAAGTGGGCATCAGGGGAGGATGTGGGAGATTTGCCCACATTGCTGAAAGGGCGGGAGGGCCACCTGATTTTTAGGAGACTCCTGACCATTCTGGGAGGGTAGGAAAGTATTGTTTTAGACAGTGTTTTTGGCAATTATATTACAAATATTACTGAACATGTGTAGCCACATGACTTAAAACTGCATAGTCATTGCCACATAATTATAGTTTGTAGTATGCACATTATTGGTGAATAAGCTGAAGAAAAAGTGAAGATCCATGACCCTACACAGTCATTACAAATAGTTTACAAATGCAGCCAAAATATTTTGAACACACTATTATCTACTAGTTGAAAGCCCATCAAAATGACGGCTTCTGCAATGTACAGTACTGTCACTTTGAGCTGTGACAGTTTTTACTTTCACTTTGAGCTGTGACAGCTTTTTGCCCACAAATTCTCTTCACCCATCCCCCAGTCCCTATCTGCTCCTACCTCCAATATCTGTCTTCACAGCTCTCTGTCTCCATATCCAGCAAGTTTGAAACAGATCAGTGTCCCTGCAAATATTGCTTTCACTTTATGTTACGCATTGAGTGGTCACTGGTGGTACTTCACCTTATAGAGGTTACGAGTAGTTAGCCTTTTATATAGATTGATAGATAGATAGATAGAGATAGATATAGATAAATAGATAATTCATATTTTTTTTAAAAAGTTTCATTTTATAAGTAATGATTTCCTAAATAAATAGACAATAGAGAAAATAAATACATAACATTATATAAATGTCATAGATCAGCATTAACAAGGTATAGTATGTTCTTTGTATTATTCTAACCACTATGTATATACGATTAGCGGAAGCACCTGCGTAATGGATCACCCATGCTAAGACACTTTAAGAATAAAGGGGACAGGCGTAGATGCTTGTGTGCTCTCCTTCCCCCTATAAATGGCACTGAATCCCAAAGATTCTGCCTATGCTCCATATGAGATCACTAGGGTAATGACGTGGGTGGCCAGCAGGATTGGCTGGAGTTACAGAAATTCAATGGGTGCAATGGACGTATTATAGGTACAGCTTGAGTTCACTATAAAGTTATCGAAATATGCTATAGTTACCCATAATACAGTCAGTACTTTTCGTATGTTCGGTACAGTTGAAGCAGCCATTTTTTGAGATAAACAAGTATTCTTGACAATGGAGCCTTTTCATTCACTAGGTATCAGCGATATCAGTGACGAATGACTGACTTTATATTACTTTTTGGACAAGTGATACACTGTGCAGTGAACCATCAGAGATGTAAGTGGTTCCTAGACTGTACTGCCCTTATTGCTATCTACCACATACAGGGGACACCTCCGTTATGTTTAGGCAATAGGTATAGTTCAAAATTAGTGCATTCAATTGAATATTGCTAACCACACTCAGATCATTGATTGGTGATAAAGTTGCAGAAATTCAATGGCTGCAATGGACGTATTATAGGTACAACTTGATGAACTCTTGACAATTCTTGACAATGGAGTCTTTTTGTTCAAAGGTATCAGCGATCATACTGTCCTTATTGTTATCTACCACATAGAGTGGACACCTTCGTTTTGTGTAGGCAATAGGTATAGCTCAAAACTAGTACATTCAATGGGTAGAGTCATAGGCAGTTGTCCAGGAAGCCCATATGTTAAGATGACCCTGCTCCCATAGCAAACTTTAATAATGGAGCTCCAAAAACAGAGCCTGATAAATCGCACAACCACAGCGCATACTTATCTACTCTACCGGATTGACCAGGAACCTCCCAATATTTGGATGGCTCTCCCAGCCGCCCAGAAGAGTGGGCAAGTCTCCCAGATGGTTGGTACTCCACACTGCATCAGCACAAAACACTGCGTTTGGAAGGGGCCGATGATGTGATTCGTACTGAATTGTGTCATCATGGCCCCACCGCTGCCCCTCAATGCTGGTAATCTCAGCATGGGTGTAACAGGGGTGTGGTTACAATGATGCAATTTTGCGGACATGACTCCTCTCTGCCGTGTTACTATGCCCACTGTCCCAACCCCTACTGTATATGCCGCACCACACCTCCTTGCAATGCCGACCTGGCTGCCTAATAGTTGGCTAGTATGCCACAGTGTGCCCATACAGATTAGCCACAAGGAAAGATAAAATATTTATACTTCAGTAATAATCGTAGAATATCGCCTCCATTCTATATAGCATTAGATTATAGATGGTAGTTATATACATTCACAATTCCATCAATGCACTATACTGTTTTACAACAATTGCTGACATGTTAATATTAGCAATATCTAGCAATAGAGAAGCAAAATATATGTGTATCTCCTTAAAACAGAACAGAGCATATAGTACATATGTACCTACATTGATAGTCTCCTCTCTGGGAGGAGTGGCACTGCAGTACTTATTAACTCACAAATTTAGCCCCGCCCCCTAGGTATAATCTCCTCATTCTGCCACTCTTCTGTGGGTTCAGGGGGGCTGCCTTAAAAATCAATTTGCAATTCATTGGAGATTAAGCAAGTATAATAATAAGAATCATAATAATAATAAATTCAACGAAATATATAGTAAACTATACCTTTCAGTCACCTTATGTCAAATATACTATAAACCAAGGTCCTCAAGATCTACATGTACATCAGGCCACCTCTGGATCTATAGTAGGAATTAATGCAGCAGGTTTGAACACATGACAGTTAGTAATGACTGCACCTGTATACCAGCTAGGTGGTCTTGAAAACGTGGACTGTTGGTAGATCTCGAGGACCAGTTTGGCCACCTCTGCTGTAAACTATACCTTTAAGAGTATACACCATCTCGTATGGTGTATAGATGCTAGTTTTATGAGGAGACATCTGTACGAATATTAACTTCCCAATAACATAGGCCTGAAGTCACTTACTCCATAATGTACTGTATATTGAAACAATATTGTCCTATACAAAAACATCTACTGTATAGAATGTGTCACCGTATTGAACAAATTCGATCGTTTTTATTATTATTTTTCAAGTGAATAGAAAACAACAAAAAGGTAGTATACAGAATAATATAAAAACTGAGATCAGTGTAATAAAATATTGTTAAAAAGGCTTAGGTTAACACTTGCACTGCCAATCATTTATTGCAATAGTAGTTTATGTATCCGATAATAAAAGTAGGGCTCTGATTGGTTGAACAAACATCCTAGATAACTTTATACCATGTTAGTACAATTGATACACAATCAAAACTGAAATGCTGTAAGCACCAATTCATATATTGATAATGATGACTTTTATTACACATTTTCTACTTAACCCAATACAGATCTGTTATGTTCAAGGCTTTGTATAGTTCATGAGTAATTATCTCTGATTTTGTTTTCAGCTAATTATGTTTCTGTTTGTTAATTATGTTCTTCTTTCTTATGTTATTCTGTCAGTTTATGTTTTTGACATTACACGTATATGATAAAAGCCCTAAATAATAGGATAATTTACTACGTATAAAAAAATACACTACTACTACTTCTATTACTACTACTGCTACTACTGCTGCCACCAATAATAATAATAATAATATTAATAACAACAATATTAATAATGAAAATAATATTTTTTTTAAATATATATAAATATATAAAATACATTTACATATGTGGAATTTTAAAGAAATTAAAGTTTTATAGATACATGTCGGGTCTCCCTTATCCGTGTATGCCAAAAATTTAAATATTTTGTTGTTTTTTCCCCATTCCTTTTTTTCATACTTACCTCGTCCCCCGATGTCCATAGCGGACTCCGGGATCCTCTTCAGCTGCATCTCAGGTCCCAGGGGTGCATTGCACGACCGTGCACTCGTGCAATGCACCCCTGGGACCGGAAATGCCACTGAAGAGGATCCTGAAGGCTGCCGTGGATGCCGGGGGACACCATGGATGTGGTAAGTATGGGGGGGGGGGGAAATATTTAAAAACCCGAAAAAAAAATCCCTTATCCAAAATGCTCGTGGTCCCGTGCATTTCGAATAAGGGATACTCAACTTGTACTAAAAACTTGTATGACTTATGTTCTTACTGGACCATTTCATATCTCTTGTGTCTCCTAGGGTCTATAGACAGTGGGAACACCATAGTATTTGAAGCTGGAAGACCTAATAACTTAGAAGCAATCATAACTATTTCACAGATGTTATATATTACTTTATACAATAAAAAGAGACATGTTTAGAAATAAATAAGGAATGCCATACTATTTTGATAAATCCACTTACTCACCTGTATAAGACTACTTGTAGGTAAATCCTGTTTAACATTTTCATTCCCAAATCCTGAGTCATCAGCATCAATGAGATTATCCACAGGGACATTTTGATTTGGTTTCCTATAAGTAAAGTCACTTTCACTGGGATCCAAAGCCACACACACATTGTACGAGTAGGGAAATGGTAATGTTCCATCGCTATACATGGAGAGCATCCTGGGATCAACTGGAGGATATAGACTTGAACTTAAAGGACCAAACATTGGGGGTGGTTTTGACTTCTTGCATTTTGTTATAATGACCAACATCACGGTCACAATAAATAGCAAAGAAATTAGTGCTAGAGCAATTACTAAGTACAGCTGCAGATTGGATTGGGGGTCTTCATCTTTGAGTTGATCACTGAGTTTAGGAACCACCTGTTGGAAGTTATCTGCAACAATGAGACTTAGTGTGACTGTAGCTGAGAGAGAGGGATCTCCATTGTCCTTCACCATCACCACAACCTTGTGATTCAGTATATCCTTCTCAAGAAAGACACGTGATGTCCTGATCTCACCCGTGTGATGACTGATGGTAAAGTGAGATGGTTCTGACACTTGTATGAAGTGATATGATAGCCAAGCATTATGTCCAGAGTCAGCATCCACTGCAACCACCTTAGTTACTAATGATCCTTGTTCAGAGGCAAAAGGGACCATCTCAAACACAGCTGGGCCACCACTATCTGCTGATGGGTACAAGATCTTTGGTGCATTATCATTCTGATCCACTATGCGGATAATTAGTGTTGCATTGCTGCTCAGAGATGGGGATCCATTGTCTTTAGCAGTTACCTGTATGAGAAACTCCTTGTGCTGCTCATAATCAAAAGATCTCTGAGCATAGAGAACCCCAGTCTCTATATTCATGGACAGATAAGAGGACACTGGGAGATCTTCTGTATTAGTGCTGGATAGTGAATAAATAATTTTAGCATTGTCCCCAGTATCAGGGTCTGATGCTTGTACACTGTATATTGGGGCTCCGGGTAAGTTGTTCTCTGGCACATAAGCAACATAAGTATATTTCATAAATATTGGGGGATTGTCATTAACATCTGATATCTCCAATCTGATGGTTCTTCTGCTGGAGAGTGGGGGAGATCCTCTGTCAGTAGCTACAATGGTGATGTTATAACTAGATACTTTCTCTCTATCCATGAACCCAGTAGTGACAATTCTGTAATAACTGCCAGACGATAACAATAAATTAAAAGTTATTTCTGTGAGTTTACAGTCCACTTCTCCATTTGCTCCAGAATCTTTATCATAGACTTTAATCAGAGCAATCACTGTGCCAGGTGCAGAATCCTCAGGAACAGGACTAGATAATGATGTAATAGATATCTCAGGAGCATTGTCATTCTCATCTAGTACTTCTATCAATACCTTACAATGGGCAACAAGACCACCTCCATCCTTTGCTTGTACAGACAGTTCATAATTGCTTGTTAATTCAAAATCTAGCAGTTTATTTATTTTAATTTCACCATGTATAGGATTAATACTGAAGGATCCTGTGTGATGGACATTCCCTGATGTTTTGCTGAAGGAATATGTGATCTGTCCATTAAGTCCCTCATCTCTGTCTATTGCATTAATAGTGATTACTGCAGTATCTATTGGGGAATTTTCATTCACACTGACCTTATACAGGTGCTGAGAAAATACTGGATAATTATCATTTACATCAGTGACAATGATCCTCACTACAGCAGTACCAGATCTCACTGGGTTTCCTCCATCCAAGGCTGTTAGTATTAACTCATGAATATTCTGTGTCTCTCGATCTAAAGGTTTCTCTAACACAAGCTCTGGGAATGTGCTCCCATCTGGGTTGCTGCTTTCACTCAGTGTAAAATGCTGATTATCACTGAGCCTGTATGTCTGCACTGCATTCATACCAATATCTGGGTCTTCTGCACCTTGTAAAACAAATCTGTTTCCTGCTGATGTAGATTCTAACATTTCTACAGTAAATATCTCATGAAAGAATTTGGGGGAATTATCATTTATATCCTGAATTTCTATATTGATAGAGAAAACATTTAAGGGATTTTCAACCACAGCATCAAAGGTTAGGAAGCAGGTAGCTGCTGCCCCACACAGTGTCTCTCTGTCTATCCTGTCCTTAATGTACAGATTCCCAGTATCTGTATTTACATAGAAATATTTCTCAGATTCATGTGAATCAATTCTCAGTTTCCTAGATGAGAGCTGTTTAATATCTAATCCAAGGTCTTCTGCAATATTTGCTATAACAGAGTCTTTTCTCATCTCTTCTACAATAGAATAATGAGTCTGAGCAGAGACTGAATGACACAGCCATGATAATAAGAAGGAAAATGTTACTTGCCATCTGATTCCTTTGTATGTCTGTGTAGGAGCTTCCATCTTTTGCATCTGAAATCTTTAGCAAAATATGCTTTAAAATGCTGGTATCTGTAATCCAGTGATGAGGAAATATCCCAAGCGTTCTTTTGATTTGCCTGATTCAATTGTCCAGGAAAATATGTTAAATATCCTGTATTCTTTGCAGAGAGAACCCAGAAAATGGCTGTGTGTCTTCCTGCAGATCTGCAGTGTGTGTGAGTGATGAAAATACCAGTGGATCTCCAGCTCTGTATTATTCTGCTTATTGGTCAAACAGCGGCGCTCTGAGGCGGAAGTGAGGAACTGCAGTGCTGAAATATTTTCAGTATTAAATGCTATTTTTATTATCATGCAATTTATCTAAGTAAAAGTCTTACATTTATAATATACAAAAATTAAATGTAATGAATTTATATATAAAGTAAAGTAGCTATGTCTGTGCATACAGAGACTGTTGTAGAGAAAGGCTGCATCTCAAATCTATGGCTAAATCTATGTATATTTCAAGGTGCAAATACATAAATGATTTGTTATTCTCATTTTGATACTGTATAATATAAAACTATAATGTTGAAGTAAATAAAGTTATTGTAAATATATATTTCAAAAATGTTTCCACAACACAGTTTTAATCACACTAATAAATAGTGTGATTAAAAAACTCCAAATATAATACAAAATTACTCAATAGTAAATAAACACAATACATAAAACCAATCACATTTTACAGTATTAACCAGAGGTTGACTGATTTCCTCTCTGCAATGTAGTTACAACTAGTACACTTGCCTTTATGATTAAATTAAAGAAACACAATGGGCGGTATTCAATGAGCCTGATTCGTCATGTTTTTATGGCGAATTTGTGCTGTTTGGCGAATTTTTGACTAAAACGGTGAATCCCCCTATTCAATGACCAGATGGCGAATACATTTGAAGGTTTTTTTCGCCATGATTCACCGAGTAGCAAAAAACTATCTTTTTATGGAGAAGTGGAATGTGAACTTTTAAAATAAAGTGTTTTGTTTTTTACATTTGGTGTCAAAAAATCTGGAATTTTATTCTGAGGAGGGGCATGCTATTTTTATTCATGTGCTGTAAGCACATGAATATATATTTAATTTTAAAAAATATATATATATATTTTTTTTTACACAGCAGCCAGCAGGGGGCGCCGGAGCCGAGCCGCTCATTAGATATTCATATATTCACTGCACACGATCGTTACATATGCACGATCAGGTGTAGTGAATGTGCCCACTGCCCGGTCCCCTGCTGGCAACCCCGGGGGGCAGCCTGTGCTGCCTGGCACCCGGGGAGCCCACCTCCCCCCTACATACGTTCTGGGGCAGGCAGAGAGACTTCCATCTCCCTGCCTGCCGCCGTCCTCAGGCTCCCTGCGGCGTTCGCCGCAGGAGCTCATATTCGCCGGTCAGGGGCAGCGAGCCCCTGACTCGTTGAATACCGGAGCCTGCGAGGCTCCGGAACGTGGCGAATGTGCAGCGAATCCTAAACAGGATTCGCTGCACCTCGCCGGTATTCACATTGAATACCGCCCAAAGAGGGAAATTGACTAAGATGTGAGCACGTGGGATGTTGCTATGGGCAACCAGATCAGATACTATGTATTATCTTCTAGAACAGTGGTTCTCAAACCCGGTTCTCAGGAACCCCACCCAGTGCACGTTTTCCAGGTCACCCTTCAGCTGCCCGCTGTATCACCAACTGTCACATTTTAAAAATGCACAGGTGACCTGGAAAACATGAACTGTGTGGGGGAGGTACTGCGGACCGAGGTTGAGAACCACTACTCTAGAAGGTGCTAAATAAATAAGTAGATTCTGATTGGTTGTAGATAGCAATATCCCATGTGAAATAGAAACATCTTTGTAAATGTACCCCAAAGTGTTAGAACCTGCTCTCGTCCTCTATTAAATACATAATGATTTTAATTGGAGTGGTCAGTCATTATTAAACTGTTCTTGCGATATACAAATGTCAGTATGAATGAAATGTTTGAATATCTGACAGTAGTGAAGTAACCGCTTCACTGCAAACTTTTTCAGAATGTTTTTAAAGTACAGTACCAAGTATATTTCCCTATTTTGGAGAACTACGTGGCAAGCGTGCGGAACATGGTGACACAATGGTTACGGTATAGATAATAGACAATGTCTAGGTCCACAGTCACCAAAAAAAGGGGTTGACATACCTTAGGTCGACACTGCCAATGGTCGGCACATGTTTATGGTCGACATAGGCAAGGTCAACAATCAAAAGGTTGACATTGGTTTTTCATGATTTTTTGGTGTCTATGTGATCATACGTCAGACACCGTATTACTTTCTACACACTGGACAACCAATATATTTAGTTTCCTTATTATGACCTGCGGAGATACTGTATATATTTAATTACGTGAATTACTTAAATATGGTTGCTGAATACTATATCCTCAACCCCATTTTTTAAAACAGTGGTAGCGACGCCAGTAATAATAAGGACAATCACTGTACTTGTTTGTATAATGGAAAATCCAATTGTCAAGCGCTGCGGAATTTGTTGCGCTATATAATAAACTGTTAATAAATAAATAATAAATACATTAAGTATACTCAGCATAAAATCAGATGGATCTATTGCATTTGCTGACATATTCCTGGTATCTATCCTGGGATGTCACAGTTGTACTGTAACAATACAAGTGTAACTAATAAGACATATAGACAGACATATAATGGGAGGAGAACGCTTTCCGGTCATTCCAATACAGTTTATGAAGTTTTACTTGGATCACTACTTACATGGTAACTATTATCTATAATGCCTAATTATACAGAACACATTCATACCAATGCAGACATGCACAAGCTATAACTACAAGGATAAGCGTATATATATAAAGACACGTTTATAGTGGTAGATTACAGATGCATGTAGCTGTGATGTATATTGCAATACTAATATTAATATTAACTTTCCTAATAAACACAAGTTTAAGCTCACGATAGGAAACAGCAATGTCCTGTACAAATGAGCCGGCTAAACTATCCCCACCTGCCCTATGTGTGACTGTATAAATTCCATTCCTTTTCATTTTAGAACTGCAGAAATGCCTGGCATTCATGGTGTTAGAGGTTTACTTATTTTAATCCACAGAATGCAATTGATGTTTTTATTGTACAGCTCAACCTGGTCATTCAAAATAAAATCCCATCACTTCCTCCAAACACTGTGGCACTAACTGCAGAAGCAATAAAACCACTGTATAGTACTTACATGGTTATCATATTACATATACTGTAGATAGGTAGCTAGATATTACACACACACACACACACACATACAGTATATGTATATATATATATATATATATATATATATATAATTAACTCCAGATGGTTTAAGTAAACAAAGTTGTTTATTTAAGTAGTAGTATATAATGGATAAGTACAGTATAAACAGATGTAACTTAATAGTCATAGGCCCCATAGCAAAAGTGTGTACGAGCCCCTATGTACCAACTAATGATGATAAATGTATATAGCACATATAACTTACACAATAAAGATGTCCCCCCACCTTCAGCTTTGGGCCCCATAGCAGACCTTGGACCTTTATTATTATTATTATAATTGTATTTATAAGGCGCCAGAAGTGTTTCGCAGCGCCGTACAAAGGAACAGTACAGAGAGACAAAACTTGGCATAACATTGAATAAATAACAAAAATAGAGTACAAATAAAGAGCGCCACAATAAAGAGGACCTTATTCTGGTCCGTTCGCAGTGGCTGCTTGTTCGCACCGGGACCGATGTTTTGTTATTGCGCATGCGCATTTCTGCGCATGCGCTGGGTGTGTGCATTATTGGCGAAAAATCTGTTTGCTAGGTGCATGCACCCATCCTTGCATGTGGATGGCGGGGGGGGATTGGGGGGCGTAGGGCAGTGGGCTGGACCATTAGCATATGAGAACGCCCAGCATTTCATTGGTATTCTCATGCTAATAGCTGATGGCGCAGGCGCAGGGGGCGGCCAGCTGACATCACCAGATGTCAGCTGCCCGCCCACTTCCCTTTGAGTGCCCACGCATATAATAAGAGAGTTTAGAGTCACTTTTATATTGCATGTGCTTCCCCTTCATTTGATGGTCATGGAAACCACAAGGATGCGAAGCCCTGCGTGCGAATTCACCTTGCGAATGGGTGGCAGCAGGCCAACATTCGCAATGCGGGATTTGGTTGAATCACAAGGGTTCAAATTTGCATCCGAACGAGTCAGCCAGAATATCCCCCCTTGTGTATGACTATATGACTATAAACAAAGTAAGGGTCTGATGGGTTGGACAACCTTTCCTTCAGCCTTATGGATAACATGGGTTTTTGAACTTACATAATTTAATGCCATGTTGGTATAAATCATTATCCGGCTAAACTGAGATAGACACCAGTTGATGATGATGATGACCATTATCGCACGTTTTCTATACCTTGTACTATTGCGATATTAATGCTTCCTGTAGTTAAATACCATTTTAGTTATCTTGACTCTTTAACTTTATTCAGTTTTTACTATTTTACTAAAGTATTGTATGTATCTGATGCGCTTTAGTAAGCAGTCAGGTAGGATTATTTATTCTGGGATACAAACCCTCAACTTAAGGACAGAGTCCATTAAGCATGACCTTCTGCGAGATGCTTTCACAATGCCTTTCTCAGCTCATTATGTTAGGTGACTACTGCTCACAGCCTATGGAGGTGACCTACACAGCCACAGGAGACACATTTTATTAAGTCTACCCTTTAATGTTCTTGGTGGATCATTTCTAATCTGTTGTGTCTCTGGAGGACTGGAGACCCTAGAACTACTTAAAAAATCAAATGAAGATTTAGAGTGAGAATAGCACCTGCCTCGGATGGTTGTTGGACAAATATAAAGAGAAAAAATGTCCACTCCACACCACTGCTTGAAAACTTTGTGAAGCATCTGGTGATCTGCAAACTAATGAGCTTAAAATATATATATATTGGTTCCCAGTCTGTACATCCTTATTGAAAATGGTAGCATTTGTCTCTATCTACAGAATGTCTCCATTACTCCAATTCTTTTTTTTATCTCACCTGTTAACTGCATACTGTACTTGTATAGTTTTATTTTGGAAATTAAAAAAATACAATTGAAAATAAATCCAAAACAAAAAGAATATCCTGTCGAGGGGTTGA
Source organism: Crinia signifera (assembly GCF_055691185.1). Lineage (NCBI taxonomy): Eukaryota > Metazoa > Chordata > Amphibia > Anura > Myobatrachidae > Crinia > Crinia signifera. The sequence continues at coordinate 20,311,235 of NC_139220.1, forward strand.
AGCTGCAAGTCCTTACCCATACACAATTTATGCCCAGCCTGCATGCATGTAGGTTGGGCAATTCCCCTTGAGCTTCCCTGTACCTAGATCAGCCATACACACGTAGCGATGTGTGCTGAGTGATCTGTGCTTACTGAGTAGTCTTTCGGCACATGCAGGAGATCTAGATCATGACTGCACGTGTGAAAGATCTCAGTGGGGGTGATAGCGACACTATGCAGAGTACAGACAGGGCAATGTGTGCTTAATTTCTAAATGATCTAGACAGATCGCTTAGAAAAGTGTCACAAATCACCCCGGGTGTATACACCCTTAGAACATTACACCTTAGCAATAAAAAATGATTAGACCATAACAATTAAAAGATGCTATCATATATTTGTTTTACAAAAATGGATAACTGTACTGATGTGCCATACTATTTAAGTTTGCCACTTGTCTACAATAAGCATAATCCATATGAACAGGAACATTTACTCACCTGTGTAAGACTACTTCCTAGCAAATCCTCTTTTGCACTTTCATTTCCAAGTCCTGAATCATCAGCATCAATAAGATTATCCACAGGGACATCTTGATTTGGTTTCATATAAGTGAAGTCATTCTCAGTAGAATCCAAAGCCACACACACATTGTACGAGTAGGGAAATGGTAATGTTCCATCACTATACATGGAGAGCATCCTGGGATCAACTGGAGGATATAGACTGGAACTTAAAGGTCCAAACATTGGGGGTGGTTGTGACTTCTTACATTTTGATAAAATGACCAACATAACAGTTATAATAAATAGTAAAGAAATTAGCGCCACTGCAATTACTAGGTAGAACTGTAGGTTGGATTGGGGATCTTCATCTTTCAGTTGATTACTAAGTTTAGGAGCCACCTGTTGGAAGTTATCTGCAACCATGAGACTTAGTGTGACTGTGGCTGAGAGAGAGGGATCTCCATTGTCCTTCACCATCACCACAACCTTGTGATTCAGTATATCCTTCTCATGAAAGACACGTGATGTCCTAATCTCACCCGTGTGCTGACTGATGGTAAAGTGAGAAGGTTCTGACACCTGTATGAAGTGATACGAGAGCCAAGCATTATGTCCAGAGTCTGCATCCACTGCAACCACCTTAGTTATTAATGATCCTTGTTCAGAGGCAAAAGGGACCATCTCAAACACAGCTGGGCCACCACTGTCTGCTGATGGGTACAAGATCTTTGGTGCATTATCATTCTGATCCACTATGCGGATAATTAGTGTTGTATTGCTGCTCAGAGATGGGGATCCATTGTCTCTTGCAGTTACCTGTATTAGAAACTCCTTGTGCTGCTCATAATCAAATGATCTCTGAGCATAGAGAACCCCAGTCTCTATATTCATGGACAGATAAGAGGACACTGGGAGATCTTCTGTATTAGTGCTGGATAGTGAATATATAATTTTAGCATTGTCCCCAGTATCAGGATCTGATGCTTGTACACTGTATATTGAGGCTCCGGGTAAGTTGTTCTCTGGCACATAAGCAACATAAGTAGATTTCATAAATATTGGTGGATTGTCATTAACATCTGATATCTCCAACATGATGGTTCTTCTGCTGGAAAGTGGGGGAGATCCTCTGTCAGTCGCTACAATGGTGATGTTATAACTAGATACTTTCTCTCTGTCCATGGAACCAGTAGTCACAATTCTGTAATAACTGTCAGATGATAGTAATAAATTAAAGGAATTATCAGTAAGTTTACAGTCCACTTCTCCATTTGATCCTGAATCTTGATCATGAACTTCAATCAGAGCAATCACTGTGCCAGGTGCAGAATCCTCAGGGATAGGACTAGATAATGATGTGATGGATATCTCAGGAGCATTGTCATTCTCATCTAGCACCTCTATCAATACTTTGCAATTGGTAAAAAGACCACCTCCATCCTTTGCTTGTATCGTTAATTCATATACCTTTGTTAATTCAAAATCTAGTGGTTTATTTATTTTGATGTCACCAGTTAAAAGGTTTATACTGAAGGTTCCTGTGTGATGGACATTCCCTGATGTTTTTCTGAAGGAATATGTGATCTGTCCATTGACTCCCTCGTCTCTGTCTGTTGCATTAACAGTGATTACTGCAGTATCTATTGGAGTATTTTCATTCACACTGACCTTATACAGCTGCTGAGAAAATAGTGGATAATTGTCATTTGCATCAGTAACACTGATCCTTATTAAAGCTGTACCAGATCTCACTGGGTTCCCTCCATCCAAGGCTGTTAGTATTAACTCATGAATATTCTGTGTCTCTCGATCTAAAGGTTTCTCTAACACAAGCTCTAGAAATGTGCTCCCATCTGGGTTGCTGCTTTCACTCAGTGTAAAATGCTGATTATCACTGAGCCTGTATGTCTGCACTGCATTCATACCGATATCTGGGTCTTCTGCACCTTGTAAAGCAAATCTGTTTCCTGGTGATGTAGATTCTATCATTTCTATAGTAGATATCTCATGAAAAAACACTGGGGAATTATCATTTTTATCCTTAATTTCTATTTTTATTCTATAAACATTTAAGGGATTTTCAACCACAGCATCAAAGGTTAGGAAGCAGGTAGCTGCTACCCCACACAGTGTCTCTCTGTCTATCCTGTCCTTAATGTACAGATTCCCAGTATCTGCATTTACATAGAAATATTTCTCTGACACACGTGATACAATTCTCAGTTTCCTAGATGAGAGCTGTTTAATATCTAATCCAAGGTCTTCTGCAATATTAGCTATAACAGAGTCTTTTCTTATCTCTTCTACAATAGAATAATGAGTCTGAGCAGAGACTGAATGACACAGCCATGATAATAAGAAGGAAAATGTTACTTGCCATCTGATTCCTTTGTATGTCTGTATATAAGCTTCCATCTTTTGCCTATGAAATATTCCACAAAATGTCCCTTTAAAAGCCAGTATCTGTAATCCAGTGCAATAGAAATATCCAAATGTTTTTTCTTGATGGAATTATTCAGTAGAATTGCTGAAAATATCCTTTATTCTGTGCAGAGAGAACCCAGAAAATGGCTGTGTGTCTTCCTGCAGATCTGCAGTATGTGTGAGTGATGAAAATACCAGTGGATCTCCAGCTCTGTATTCTTCTGCTTATTGGTCAAATAGCGGCGCTCAGCGGTGAAACTGAGGAACTGCAATGCTGCAATATTTCTAGTATTCAGTTTAATTTTTTTATGCAATTTTTCTTCGTATATATATATATACAACATATTTATACAAAGCTTAAATATATACATAAATGGAAATAACAAATTTACTGTATATTAAATACATTAGTAATTTAAGTGTATGTACACACTAACTTTTATACAAAGTCACAGTGAATAATTCAAGGTTGGTAAGAATTTTTTTCATTATTGGTGTAACGAAAGCTCTGGGGTCAAAGTTAATAAAATAATTGATAGTATAATTGTGTGCACAATATGTGTAATAGGTTTTGATGCAATTGCTGAGGTTATGATTTATCAGAAGGGTGTTGTCAAATACTGAGATAAAAAATTGAATAAAAATTCCAAAAGGTGCTTAAAATAGAAAAATAAATACACAGAACATATCAACTCACATATTTCCAAATGAACCATATTATCTGATTCTCTCCCTGCAATGTAGGTACAATTAGCACAGATTCCTTAATATTGAAATTTAGAACATTCTCTAATCCAGGCATGTCCAAACTATGGCCCTCCAGCTGTTGTGAAACTTCAATTCCTGTCATGCATTGCCACAGTTTTGCTATTAGGGAATGCTAAAACTATGGCAAGGCATGCTGGGATGTGTAGTTTCACAACCACTGGAGGGCCACTGTTTGGACATGCCTGCTCAGGGCCTTTGAAAAAAAAATCTTCAGAAAAAAGGTTACCTGATTTTTGCCAATGTTATTGACTAAAAATGTTGTAATTTATATAAACATAAATGTATATTTTCCTTTCCCTAGTGACTTATTAAACTGAATTTTTCTACCATATCTGTGGCATATACTGTACTTAGGTGAAGCAAAGTCCCCAAAAGAAGCCTTATTTTAAGCAAAAACTGTGTTGCGGTGCTGAGAACACCTGCGTTTCGCTGAACCTGTTTGTTTTATAGAGAACATTTTCTTTTTATCAGGTGATCTAATTAGATAGCCTAATAAACAAAAAATGAGCAAAACATTGGGAAAAATAGTGAAATATGAAAGATTTTCACACCTGCTGTTTTATCTGTGATAATCATTTACCCCACCCTATTGCTTATTTTATTTCTATTTTATTGCTAATTGTAAAGTGCAATGGAATATGATGGCTATATATCAGTACATATATGTTGATAATTTATTTAGCATTTATATTATGATCAGCACAGATAATAAACATTTACCCCCAAAAATACCAACGTAAATACTTTATTACATAACTTCCTGATATACATCTGTCATGTGACTTCCTTTCCTTTTTTATAAATAGTGGTCATGATATTAATACTGCATTCAGATCACAGATCAAATGCAGGGTCGCACCGAGACTTTGAAACGGTTCTGTCCTGGTGTGACCCAGCATTTGCAGTCCGTTCACACTGCATTTGCGAATCGCCTATACTGCCGGTTCGCTGACATCATGTGGGGGCACGGCGGAGAGTTGGCGTGTCATCGGGGGCGGGGGAGGAGGTGGTGCTTAGAGCTGGTGCTGCTTCAAGTGCTGCCTCCTCCATAGTGTGAACAGGAAATGGGTTGCTCGACCCGATTAACCTGTTTACACTGCACAGCAACACGGCAACAAACCGGTAAGAACTCTTCTTTTTACCCGGTTCGGTTTGCCATGTTGCTACTGGTTAGCTATAACCGGTAACCCCTTTCACATCACACTAATTACCGCGTCGAACCGGCAAAAAAACGACTTGTACCCGGTAATTAAGTGCGATGTGAAAGGGGTATTATACTAGTAATAATAGTTATTTTGCAAACACTATCTCATCTGTATGTGTATTGATCAATAAAGTACCCATGCTTCTCAATATACTGCTGTTATAGTTGCACAATACTAATTATAAAATAACTTATACAACAACCAAACATACATGCGACAGAGTAGAGCGACTAAAATGTATTTTATCATTTTATTGTTTAATATAACTTGTTCATTAAATATAGTAGCACATCGCTTTATCATAACGTCAAAACTCTTTAACAGTTGCTGCAATTTGTTACCATAGAGCCAGAGACACTGTGTAGTACTCATGAGGTTCATTCATATAAAGTTACAGTCTAGGGAGAAAACCATTGTAAACAGGTGACACAAATCCGGCACCAATTAGGGTAATTCCACAAAGTTATAATTAGTCATCCAAATCATTGTTTTAATGCTATGTGGACGGTACTGTAGCTAAATATAAAATATGTCAAAATGAGCAAATAACCAAACATTATGTCAACCATACTAAATTATACTATTAAGAAGCTATTGAATAATAACTCTCAAAATAGAGGGGTAAATTTACTAAGGGCGGTATTCATTCCTGGATTCTGACCGTTGAAACGTCCCGACAGTCATAATCCCGGGCCGTTTTCGCCCAGCTCGACTGAAACTCAACAGCCGGAATTCAATGTTTAGGGTGTCGAGTGTCAGAAAATGGGAGTGTGGGCGAAGACGGCAGTGAATTTGACAATAGACACTTGTTTCTGACAAAACAGATCCAACTTGTTTTAAAGTTTTGTTTTGTCAGAATCCACCTTCAATGCTGTCGGAAACGGCAGCACTGAATAGGCGGCGACTGGTATTTCCTCCCGACGAAGATAGCGTCCAAGATTGAATACCCCCCTAAAGCTTCTTTTCATTTTAGAAGTTAACTTACCCCTTCTAAAGAACAAATGTGTAAAAGTAAAAACACTATGTTAAAATACTCATTCAAAATGGAGCATTACTCTAATTTATCAGTTTTAACATTGATACACTTAAAGTATAATGTTTTGTATTCTCGAATCATCAAAGAAGTTTCTCATCTCCTGTAGAGAACCATGTAATAGGGCCGATGTACCAAGTCTTCGAGAAAATTAAAGTGTAGAGAGATAATCTACCAACCATTTAGCTCCTAACTGCTATTTTTCGAACAGCCTGCAACAGGACAGTCAGGAACTGATTGGCGTGCATTTTATCTCTCTCCAAGGCTTATTACAGTTCCTCCCAATGAGTTTAGATATTACAATGCTATAAGATGTATAGTATAATTCTGCAATAGTATTCAATACTCATTAAACTAAAACAACTGCACTTTAATAATATAATACTTGTCCTCTTTAGTTACCAAGCGCATACAGTTATGTGTCCTAATATCCACACTCTTAACATACAGATCTTGAGATAACATTTTAGAGTTCTCAAGTCTCTGAATATTTGAAGTAACTGGGAACAGCTCAAGCACTTGACTTTGGAACACAAATGAAACCTCTTTGGTTGGCAGCTGTACTAATCCAACAGACACATTGGCCACTCTAAAGGCCCATACACACTGGGTGACTTTGAGCTGAAAGACTCTCAAAACAGCAGGTTTGCCCCAGCGATGATCGGTGAGCGCTGCATCATTGCCGGGAAAGCCGCTCATCTGCTGGTTATACCAGCAGATGAGCGGCATTGAGGACGGCTTTGCATAGGTCTGCGCTATGCAACACCGTCCTCCCCCCTCCATCGGTGCCGGGCAGGGGGAAAGCCGCTCAGTGTGTATGCACTGAGCGGCTTTCCCTGCAGCGAGGATTGACATCATCGCTGTCCATACACGCTGGGCATAGTTGCCCAGTGTGTATGGACCTTAAACCTCTAATTCTACACAAAACTAGAATTCGGTGTTTGTGTAAAGGCAGGCGCTCAGTTAGTTATTCCACCCCTTTTTTTCATATATTATTTAACTAAGTCAATATGGTTTGACTCCACGGCATCACCAACAAGCAGCCATCCCAAGTGACTAAAACCAACCACCACAAAACCTCTCATAAACAGCTCCTTGCTAAATACGCTGGATAGCAGTCATTCAGACTTTCATTTTCTTACACCCCTTCTGTTATTTTAATCAATGTTGCTTTAAGACATGAGGTCTGGCGCACTCTGAAAAGTCTTTTAAGTATATATTTCCTGAACCAAGACCTTACAAATACTGTAGTACAATAGATGCACCTCATTTACTCTACTACAATATTATCAATAATACATTTTTTTTACTTTTGTAAGTAGTTGGAAGAAAACATGAAAGCACGGGGCCAAATACACACTAGCCAATGTCCCTGGCCACCGATATTGGCAGCATCGGGGACCCGACGGGGGGCAAGCATCAGCGAGTGCATACACACATACAAAGTGGCTAATGAATTAATAAGTATAAAAGTAATTTAAGAAAACCCTTTGAAAGTGTTAAAAGACAATTTTGAAAAGTTTAATTTTTATGACTTGTCTAGATAAGGTATATAAAACGCTATTAAAATGTGGTATGTGTAAGATAAGTTGGGTTTTTCATGGATATTCTAATTGCAGGAGCACATTCCTATGCATAAAGTATATTTATTTCCAGTTTATTAACTGTTTATACATAGGAGTATGTCTGATATAATGGTTTCTTATTCATCGTTACATATACTGTGATTTGCACTTTTTTGTGTGAATTATGCGTCTTTTGCAATGTGCCTCAGTACATCTAGGTTGGTATAGGCATGTGTAGATGATGTTTAGATGTGGCCAAAGTACAGCAAGGGTATTATGTGGATGTCTAGACACGAACAGTTGGCAAATTTGATTGTGTGCCATATAGGACTAGTACATATTGCTTATATTCTTTATCTATCTACTCACCTGTATAAGACTATCTGTTGCTAAATCTTCTTTCACACCTTCATTCCCAAGTCCTGAGTCATCAGCATCAATAAGATTATCCACAGGGACATCCTGATTTGGTTTCATATAAGTAAAGTCACTTTTATTGGGATCTAAAGCCACACACACATTGTACGAGTAGGGAAATGGTAAAGATCCATCGCTGTACATGGAGAGCATCCTGGGATCAACTGGAGGATATAAGGTTGAACTTAAAGGACCAAACATTGGAGGTGGTTGGGACTTCTTGCATTTCGATATAATGACCAACATCACAGTCACAATAAATAAGAAGGAAATTAGTGCCAGAGCAATTACTAAGTAGAACTGCAGATTGGATTGGGGATCTTCATCTTTCAGTTGATCACTGAGTTTAGGAACCACCTGTTGGAAATTATCTGCGACAATAAGACTTAGAGTGACTGTAGCTGAGAGAGAGGGATCTCCATTGTCCTTCACCATCACCACAACCTTGTGATTCAGTATATCCTTCTCATGAAAGACACGTGATGTCCTGATCTCACCCGTGTGATGGCTGATGGTAAAGTGAGATGGTTCTGACACCTGTATGAAGTGATACGAGAGCCAAGCATTATGTCCAGAGTCTGCATCCACTGCAACCACCTTAGTTACTAATGATCCTTGTTCAGAGGCAAAAGGAACCATCTCAAACACAGCTGGGCCACCACTGTCTGCTGATGGGTACAGGATCTTTGGTGCATTGTCATTCTGATCCACTATGCGGATAATTAGTGTTGCATTGCTGCTCAGAGATGGGGATCCATTGTCTCTAGCAGTTACCTGTATTAGAAACTCCTTGTGCTGCTCATAATCAAATGATCTCTGAGCATAGAGAACCCCAGTCTCTATATTCATGGACAGATAAGAGGACACTGGGAGATCTTCTGTATTAGTGCTGGATAGTGAATATATAATTTTAGCATTATCCCCAGTATCAGGATCTGATGCTTGTACACTGTATATTGAGGCTCCGGGTAAGTTGTTCTCTGGCACATAAGCTACATAAGTAGATTTCATAAATATTGGTGGATTGTCATTAACATCTGATATCTCCAATCTAATGGTTCTTCTGCTGGAAAGTGGGGGAGATCCTCTGTCAGTAGCTGCAATGGTGATGTTATAAGAAGATACTTTTTCTTTGTCCAAAGACCCTTTAGTAACAATTCTGTAATATCTGTCAGATGATAGTAATAAATTAAAAGATGTTTCTTCTATTATCTTACAGTCAACTTCTCCATTTGCTCCAGTATCTTTATCGTGGATTTTTATCAGAGCAATCACTGTGCCAGGTGCAGAATCCTCAGGAACAGGACTAGATAATGACGTGATAGATATCTCAGGAGCATTGTCATTCTCGTCTAGCACTTCTATCAATACCTTACACCGGGCAACAAGACCACCTCCATCTTTAGCTTGTACAGAGAGCTCATAGTTTTTTGTCAATTCAAAATCTAACTGATTATTTGTTTTAATCTCACCGTTTATAGGATTAATACTGAAGGATCCTGTGTGATGGACATTCCCTGTGGTTTTGCTGAAGGAATATGTGATCTGTCCATTGACTCCCTCATCTCTGTCTGTTGCATCAATGATGATTACTGTAGTATTGATTGGAGTATTTTCATTCACACTGACTTTATATATTTGTTGTGTAAATACTGGAAAATTATCGTTAGCATCAGTGACAATGACCTTTACCAAAGCTGTACCAGATCTCACTGGGTTTCCTCCATCCAAGGCTGTTAAAATCAGTTCATGAATATTCTGTGTCTCTCGATCTAAAGGTTTCTCTAACACAAGCTCTGGGAATGTGCTCCCATCTGGGTTGCTGCTTTCAGTCAGTGTAAAATGCTGATTATCACTGAGCCTGTATGTCTGCACTGCATTCATACCAATATCTGGGTCTTCTGCTATTTGTAATAAAAATCTTGTTCCGGGTGAAGTAAACTCAATTGTTTCTAATAAAAATGTATCAGGTAAGAACAAAGGAGAATTATCATTTATATCCTGAATTTCTACTTTAATTGTAAAAACATTTAGTGGATTTTCTACCACAGCATCAAAGGTTAGGAAGCAGGTAGCTGCTGCCCCACACAGTGTCTCTCTGTCTATCCTGTCCTTAATGTACAGATTCCCAGTATCTGCATTTACATAAAAATATTTCTCTGATTCATGTGAATCAATTCTCAGTTTCCTAGATGAGAGCTGTTTAATATCTAATCCAAGGTCTTCTGCAATATTTGCTATAACAGAGTCTTTTCTCATCTCTTCTACAATAGAATAATGAGTCTGAGCAGAGACTGAATGACACAGCCATGATAATAAGAAGGAAAATGTTACTTGCCATCTGATTCCTTTGTATGTCTGTGTAGGAGCTTCCATCTTTTGCATATGAAATCTTTAGCAAAATATGCTTTAAAATGCTGGTATCTGTAATCCAGTGATGAGGAAATATCCAAAGCCTTCTTTTGATTTGCCTGATCCAATTGTCCAGGAAAATATGTTAAATATCCTGTATTCTTTGCAGAGAGAACCCAGAAAATGGCTGTGTGTCTTCCTGCAGATCTGCAGTATGTGTGAGTGATGAAAATACCAGTGGATCTCCAGCTCTGTATTCTTTTGCTTATTGGTCAAACAGCGGCGCTCTGAGGTGAAACTCAGGTACTGCAATGCTGATATATTTCCAGTATTCTGTACTTTTAGTAGTATATTTTCATTTGTATTTGCATGCATGCTTTCTCAATTATGCTTCAAAAATGTGTAGAATATGTACATTTAGTTACTACATTTAAATATTTAGATTTAATTTTGGATTGTCATAGAGATTGTTTTTTTTATAGCAAATAAATTAGAAAAATCAGTGTTTATTTATTGCCATAGACTGTAGCAGATACCTATTTAGGTGTTCACATGGAATTGAGTCTGTTACTATTACTAGTGTAATATAGAGCTTTAATGTCAACGTGATTAAGGTCATTTAAGTTTTTTTTTTAAAACCTACAGTATGCACAGTATATGGTGCTATAATTCATTTTGCTAATCCCTATTATTAAATAAATTTTAAGTAGGATAAAGTATATAGAAAATAATTCCAGATGTTCCCAATTTTTTACTTTCCGCTGCAAACTTCTGAAATTGAATTTTGCTCAATGAAAGAAATGATCAATTATTACTTAAATAATGATAACAACTATAACCCGTATATCATATGCACTTAAAGCAAGAATTACTGTCAATAATTTCATCAATATAAGTTCCCCAAAATATACTGATACAAGATGTATTCAGATTTCACATCACTGACCAATAGAAATCACATTTAGGGGCGTATTCAATATGTGCCAATATTTCCCAACAGGGGAAATAGCTGCACTCGCCTATTCAATGCTGCCGTTAATAACAGCATTGAAGCGTGTCAGATCCGACTTTTAAAAAAAGTTGGATCTGTTTTGTCGGAAACGGCTACCGACTGTCAAATTCAGGGACGTCTTTCGCCAATCTGTGGCCATCTGTGCTGAACCACAGACTTTCCGACACTGAATTGAATTCCAGCTGTCGAGTTACAGTCGGAAGACACAAGAACGGTGCAGGATTCTAACTGCCAGGACGTTACAACAGTCGGAATCCCGCATTGAACTCCCCTCTTAAACCTCCAAATATGCCAGATTTTGTTACATTATAACACAACTTTCTGACTTTCTGTAGTTCTTGTGACATATCTAAACCCATTTTAAAACAATATTAGCAGTAATAATAATTATTTGATGGGATGAAGCATAAAAAGGTTTACAATACAAATGTTGACATTCATTATGTCGAATTTCATAACGTTGACACCACAATGTCTTACTGGTATGAAATCTACATGTTCAAAATGTCATCAGTCAGCATTGTCAGAATGTCAACAGGTTAGGATAAGGAGTATGATACGGTTATGCTTAGGGGGTGAACGATTAGGGTTGGGCACTAGAGGCAGGGTTCAGGATAGCTAAGAATGCCAGAGGATTGAAGAACTGGTCACATGTCCCCAGAACCCAATATCCCACCAATGAAGTCACTGCATCTGCCAGGAGCAGGTAAGTCATTGCTGTGCCACCTGGATGAAATGTCTAACATGTTGACATTTGATCACTGTCTACATGATGAATGTCTGCATAATAAATGCTGACATGGTCATGGTGACATTATGACCATGTCAATCTTGTGTCAACACAATGAATGTTGACATATTGTACCCAATTTTTATTTGACACGCATTAAATCACCTGCCTATATATCAACAATTGAAGCATGCTGAACAATATACTGTATCAGATGAGCTATACTACAGTATATATGATATGTACTGAAATATCCCTGCTATCTAGATTTCCCATGCAACTTAGTCACATTTAAAATCTAATAATGCAGAACAAAAGCAAACACTATGCGGCAGTACCTACAGTACGCTGGGAGTACCATACCCAGTATTAGGGACCCCCAGTGACAGAGATGCCTTGATGTACGGCCTGGGGGCTTAGCCCTATATCTGCAGATATATGCAACCAAGATCTCTGTATTATCTGATTATTATGTAGATATCTCTCACTCTGGCCCTTATTCTGGTTGGTGCGGTCGAGCCGCATATGCGGCTCCGACCGCACCAGACGAATCCCCGCCCACGCTACGGATCGCCACGGCCGTCCGTACACGGACGGCTGGCGATCCGCACGAAAATGGTGGAGGCGTACGCCTCCACCATGGTGGGAGCTGCCCCCTGCATTCGATGGTCGACGACCATCGAAGGCAGGGCCGCACGCCGCGGCAGCTCCCGCAAGCTGAGACCACACGGACAATCGTCCGTGTGGTAGCTTGTATGGGGGCTGAAAGCTGACATCCGCCGACGTCAGCTTTCCGCCCCCATGAGTGGCGTCATGCCCTCATTACCATGCGTACGCCCCGCGTTTGCATGGGAACGCCCATGAAACGCGGGGCGTATACATAGGGAAATGAGGGACTGAAGCCCCTCACGCCCCTATACGCCCCCTTTGCGGCGTCTAATTTTTTTAAACGGAGATTTCCCCTGCACATGCGCAGAGTGACCTCTGCGCATGTGCAGAGAGAAAACATCGGCGGTACGGCCGCATGCGGGCCGTACCGCTTCAATCTGAATAAGGGCCTCAGTGTGCAATTGGGATACAAAATGTTGTTTTCCTAACCAGAATTACCCCTCCCCTTTGGCACCTGAGTGACACACCTCTGATTGAGCAGCTTACCAACAAAAGTGTTGTGCAGTATCCCCTGTGTGTCTGCTTTCAACAGAACTTATGACGTTTATCTTGAGAGCACCATTTACATGGTAAACACTGATTAAGCTTAAGTATAAAGAACACTCACATAAACTCAGACACACACAATACCGAAATAAAATGATAATAGTATACTGACATTTAATGTAATGCATTAGACGCATGTGCTGTAGGCATATTGTACAAAATAATACTAATACACATCTCATCGCATGCGGTTGCATGAGTGAAAAATCATTCCATGGACACTGACCATTAAATGATTTTTTTCACCAACAGCAAATAAAAGTCAGCCAGGGATGGCTGCCACCCAGCCTGTAGCCAGCATGCTGATTGGTGGATGGTTGGCGCTATCCACAAATCAGATTGTTGCTAGCCAATCACTGTATTGACCCAGGGCCTACATTGTTGTTAAGATGGCCCTGTCTTTTATTCCAAGCCAGCTCACTTCTGTTTCTCCAGCCAGGACCCTTCTGACACCATTGTAGAGAGACATTAGGTTACACATTAGTTGGAGGGTGCAAATATCTACAGTAGTTTGCAGGGGATGCGAACACCCTAACACCAGCCCTGTTATTGATGATATCTGCAATTATACATTGGTTTCTCTTTAATAAAAAATATAAAAAGTGCCTGAAAAATACAAGCTATTACTGTTGGTAATTATATGACAGTCCCAATGTTGACAATCACATTGCCGGAAGTGTATTGTTGAACGCAGTACGCACAGGGTACTACTAATGTTAGCTACAGAACTGTAAACGAGTCGACAGGATATACTGTACTGTATGTTTGAATGTTGTTCTTACCATCTACCATCGTATCTAAGGCTATTGTTACAAGGTGGTTGCAAATATGTAACTAACAATAACACAATGTCAGCATATCATGTCGACATTACACTACCAACAATGTGATTGTCAACATTGTATCTGTCGGCAAATCATAGTAATTCCATATAATGACTAGGTTTAAACTTTTACTATGAATGTTTTCTGGCGTTAGATACAAATTCAATTAAAATATTCATTATTTGATCATCCGAAACTTTTATACTATTATTAAATCAAATCTATTAAAGAAGTAATACTTCTAAACCATCACTGCATTATTTAGAAAAAGGAGCAACTCTGAGTAAGTTTAGGACTCAATCATCTTCACAGCATCGACATTATTGTGGTCTCCTCTGTTTGGAGTAGCTGCTATACATTATGCCACAACTTATAGCCCACCATGCTATTGCACTGCAGGCAGACACAACAGGACGTGTATTTGATTTCCAGAAATCCTCAAGCAACTGTTATTTGCATTTTAATTGTTCTATATGCATTGGTACAATGTTACAACTCACCTGCGTAAGGCCACTCGTTGGAAAATTTTCATTTCCAAGACCGGAATCATCAGCATCAATGAGATTATCCACGGGGACATTTTCATTTGGCTTCATGAAAGTAAAATCACTTTCATTGGGATCCACAGCCACACACACATTGTACGAGTAGGGAAGTGTTAGTGTCCCATTTGTATATTGAGAGAGGATCCTGGGATCAACTTGAGGGTAGAAATTTGAACTTAATGGACCAAAATCTGGGAGTGATTTGGGCTTCTTGCATTTTGATATAATGACCAATATCACCGTCAAAATAAAGAAAAAGGAAATTAACGCTACGGCTATAACTAAGTACAACTGCAAATTAGATTGTACATCTTGGTTAATGCGTTGGTTACTGAGTTTAGGAACCACCTGTTGGAAGTTATCTGCAACAATGAGACTTAGTGTGACTGTAGCTGAGAGAGAGGGATCTCCATTGTCCTTCACCATCACCACAACCTTGTGATTCAGTATATCCTTCTCATGAAAGACACGTGATGTCCTGATCTCACCCGTGTGATGACTGATGGTAAAGTGAGATGGTTCTGACACCTGTATAAAGTGATACGAGAGCCAAGCATTATGTCCAGAGTCTGCATCCACTGCAACCACCTTAGCTACTAATGATCCTTGTTCAGAGGCAAAAGGGACCATCTCAAACACAGCTGGACCACCACTGTCTGCTGATGGGTACAGGATCTTTGGTGCATTATCATTCTGATCCACTATGCGGATAATTAGTGTTGCATTGCTGCTCAGAGATGGGGATCCATTGTCTCTAGCAGTTACCTGTATTAGAAACTCCTTGTGCTGCTCATAATCAAATGATCTCTGAGCATAGAGAACCCCAGTCTCTATATTCATGGACAGATAAGAGGACACTGGGAGATCTTCTGTATTAGTGCTGGATAGTGAATATATAACTTTAGCATTGTCCCCAGTATCAGGGTCTGATGCTTGTACACTGTATATTGAGGCTCCAGGTAAGTTGTTCTCTGGCACATAAGCAACATAAGTAGATTTCATAAATATTGGGGGATTGTCATTAACATCTGATATCTCCAATCTGATGGTTCTTCTGCTGGAGAGTGGGGGAGATCCTCTGTCAGTAGCTACAATGGTGATGTTATAACTAGATACTTTCTCTCTGTCCATGCGACCAGTAGTAACAATTCTGTAATAACTGTCAGATGAGAGCAATAAATTAAAGGATTTATCTGTGAGTTTACAGTCCACCTCTCCATTTGCTCCAGAATCTTGATCGTTAACTTCAATCAGAGCGATCACTGTGCCAGGTGCAGAATCCTCAGGAACAGGACTAGATAATGATGTGATAGATATCTCAGGAGCATTGTCATTCTCATCTAGCACCTCTATCAATACCTTACAATGGGCAACAAGACCACCTCCATCCTTTGCTTGTACAGAGAGCTCATAATTCCTAGTTAATTCAAAATTCAATGGTTTATTCATTTTAATTTCACCATTTATAGGATTAACACTGAAGGATCCTGTGTGATGGACATTCCCTGATGTTTTGCTGAAGGAATATGTGATCTGTCCATTGACTCCCTCGTCTCTGTCTGTTGCATTTATAGTAATTACTGTGCTATCAACTGGAGTATTTTCATTCACACTGACCTTATACAGCTGCTGAGAAAATACTGGATAATTGTCATTGACATCAGTTACACTGATCCTCACTACAGCAGTACCAGATCTCACTGGGTTTCCTCCATCCAAGGCTGTTAGTATTAATGTATGAATATTCTGTGTCTCTCGATCTAAAGGTTTCTCTAACACAAGCTCTGGGAATGTGCTCCCATCTGGGTTGCTGCTTTCACTCAGTGTAAAATGCTGATTATCACTGAGCCTGTATGTCTGCACTGCATTCATACCAATATCTGGGTCTTCTGCACCTTGTAAAACAAATCTGTTTCCTGGTGATGTCAATTCTATCATTTCTACAGTAAATATCTCATGAAAAAAATTGGGGGAATTATCATTTATATCCTGTATTTCTATTCTGATCCTAAACACATTTAGTGGATTTTCAACCACAGCATCAAAGGTTAGGAAGCAGGTAGCTGCTGCCCCACACAGTGTCTCTCTGTCTATCCTGTCCTTAATGTACAGATTCCCAGTATCTGCATTTACATAAAAATATTTCTCTGACACACGTGATACAATTCTCAGTTTCCTAGATGAGAGCTGTTTAATATCTAATCCAAGGTCTTCTGCAATATTTGCTATAACAGAGTCTTTTCTCATCTCTTCTACAATAGAATAATGAGTCTGAGCAGAGACTGAATGACACAGCCATGATAATAAGAAGGAAAATGTTACTTGCCATCTGATTCCTTTGTATGTCTGGGTGTGAATTTCCATCTCAGCCATCCTATTTGCCGGAACAATACAGCAAAAATATAATCCTTTTGATGCTTGTTATTTGTAATCCAGTGAGTTAGAAAATATAGAATTATAAATCCAAGTCTTTGTGAAAATATCCTTTATTATGTGTAGAGAGAACCCAGAAAATGGCTGTGTGTCTTCCTGCAGATCTGCAGTATGTGTGAGTGATGAAAATACCAGTGGATCTCCAGCTCTGTATTCTTCTGCTTATTGGTCCAACAGCGGCGCTCTGAGGCGGAAGTGAGGAACTGCAATACTGATATATATTTTCAGTATTCAGTAGTATTTCTGTATAGTTTGTACAGTATGTTAGCTTTGTAAATATTGAATATATTTGCAATGCTTACAATATAGATTTGTTTTTTACATTTAAATACCACAATAATAATGTAAACATTTGATACATTTTCAATTATCCTGAATACCATCTCTAGGTTTGCAAATTACTGTAACTATTGGTACTGCAATGTAAATTTACAATGCATCACTTTTATCAAACCTGCTATTTTGGCTGCAGGATTTTAATAAGCAATGAACATTAAATACAAAACCACATGTGTTTTATATTTTATTTGAATTGATGTCCTTTAAAATACAGCAACCAAAACTGTACAAGATTCCACAACTATAAGAAATGCAGCACAGTAAATTACTGTTATACAGCACATAAAATGTACCTTTATTTTTAACAGCAGGCTGCAGGACTAATGGGGTGTACACACGGACTGATGTGGTGACCGTCAATATCCATTTGATATCGAAGGCCGCCAGGACCCGGCAGATTCCTGGCATCGGCCAGGAGGGAGGGAGAGCATGGGGGAAGGGGGGGGGGGGATGCTGCATTGAGCAGCATGGCATTGCTTCCAATCTAGAAGATCAAAGTAGAAATAGACTTTTCATCTCCGTCTATTTCTGATTTCAATACCGATTCCATGGGGTCACAGACTGGGATCAAATCTGCATTGAATGCAGCTAACACTGTGCGATTCAGGGTCACTTTTGATTAGATTTGGACTCTATAGTCCAAGTCGAAAAGAAAAATGGCATTGAATCGCATTGCGTGTATGGGACCTTACAAGCATATTATTAAACAGGGGGTGATCATACGCTAAGACCATTTGTTCCGACATCTTCTAATTTTAACTGTAATCTAAAAGTACAAAATCAAAGTTACTTACAGTAAGTTATTTAGAATAATACAGATAAATTCACATATACAGTATATGTAATAGCTTTTATTAAACTGTAACATTTGAGATTTCCAAATATCTTAAATGTACATTTAATTTAATCTAAAAAGAAAAACATTTCCACCCATACTGTATATTTCATTATTACTGTAGATACAATAGAAATTGTTCAGTACACACAATGTTAGAACAATCTATAGTCTTCTGTTGAAGAGTAATTCTGCAAAAATAAAGTGAATCTGCTGAATGCAGTAAGTTGTGGCAGTCAACGGTCGGAGAGATAGAGTGAAGAGCGACAAAGCACCATCCAATCAGCTTCTAGTAATAGTTTTTCAAACACAGCCCATATCAAGGCCATTAAGATTAAATAGTTCATACCTCTCAACATTTTATCTTTCTCTGAACTTTGAAACATATGCCCCTATATGTGATTTCCATGAAAGAAAACAAAGGCCACCAAGACATTTTATGAACCCCAATACTAAGGGGTCATGGCTAGGTGGACAGAGATAATACTCCTTAAATGCTGCATGTCCCCTATTGGGGACTTGCGTACCCAACAATATGTTGCCTTTTGTAAGCAATACTGATGGACTGATCTCCATTGACTTAACCTTCATTTTGAACTACTGTTTGCCCCTGGCTTCGTACGCATGGATGATTGTTATTGCTTGGTGGAAATAATCTTACAAAGACAGTCCTTCCATCTAATATTGTGATGTATATTTTATATTGTATACACTGATCACAAAAAGTCTTTGAAAACAATATTTGTACTTTTTCTTTTGGGGATTAACCAAAAAAAGATGCTTGGAGCTACTAGTCCGTGAGCAAGCCTCATAAAGTTCCCATGGGAGAAGTAGCTGGTCCTTAGATACACCAGCATACCTGAGCATTTGCCCCTGAGACTTATTCAAAAAGGAAAATGTTGGGGGTAAGGGGTATACATGGTACAAACACAGTCTCACACGCACCACGTCTAGTTAGAATTTTTGCATCAATAAAGTTCCTCTGCAGAGCAGTCACTTTAAGTTGGGTTCCATTGCATAACCGTGGCAAAGTAAGGTATTGCAGAAGCTTGATCGAAACCCCAACTTTCAGTGTCTATTTTTTCCTATATTGTTCCTCTCCCTGATGTCCAATCAAAATCCTACATACCTCAGTTTTTTCTAGGTCAATAGGCTATTCAATACTGAAAATGCAATCCCAATTCATCCAGTAGATTTTCCGTGATGCCGGAATGAACAGACAAACAGACAAAATGTTTACATTTTTTCCCCCATCTTCATTCAGTAGTTTATAAACCATCCCGAGGTAGATTTCTAAAAAAAAAAAAAAAAAAATCTATGCTCAAACAGTCCTTATGGGGCCTACACAAGTAGTGACCCCTGGGCATTTTCTAAGTCATCTCACTATATATAGCTTAGAAAATGCCCCTACATCAATCTGTGTGTAGGGGCATAGCTATAGCAATGCGTGACCCTGCCCATCGCTATCGCCCCAGCGATCAATATCCACCAGGCTGACAAAATGTATAATGGCCGGTGTCAGGGCCAGTGTTCTCATGGAGCCCTGACAGATTGCTCAGCAGCACATCGCAGTGCTGAGCATTCAGAGCGATTTAGCATCCCTCAAAACGTTCATCTCCCAGTGTGTAGGCTGCTTTACAGTTTTATCATAAGTATAGATATAGAGATGGAGCCCCCGTCATTCAGCCAGGGGCTTGTGATAGAATCGACAGCCGCCGGCCTCCGCAAGCCCCCGACGGCCGCTGAAGGAGCTCTCCGACACCTCCCATCAACTCCCCATCGATCCCTATCGCCTCCCCGCATTCCCTAACCCTTCTCATCTCCCTGAAGTGGAGATGGGAAATGGTTTCCGCTCCCCACGGCCGAGTGACTGGGATGCGCATGCGTGTGAGACGCGCACGTGTCGCAGTCAGATGGAGTGCCTTTCCGCCAGCGGAGGGGATCTGGCGAGCGCTGGAGCTGCATGAGAGGCACTCCCTCTGCATTTTACCTGTCTGCATTTTAGTATGATTAAATTAAATGTATTAAATATGCAAAAAAGAGAATTAAATCCTTCATTGCTAATCACTCAAGAAGATGCCAAGCCATGTTTCAGTATTTATATTATAAGTGCACAAGCCCCAAATTTTTTAACAAAATTCTCTATACATGCTTCATATAAACACACTCATATTTATTTTACACTGGTCTCAGGTAATTCCCCCAAACTAAATTTTACAACTGGAGTGACATGATAGTGCCATAAAGCAGTGGTTCTCAAACTCGATCCTCAGGACCCCACATGGTTTCACGTTTTTCAGGTCACCTGGCAGGTGCACGGGTGCACGCCCTTAAACCTAGAATTACTGGATCCTCTTAAAACTACCAATACAAAAATGTGCTAAGATTTCACACTTGCACAGACATCAAATTCCTATAAAATATGAATGTTCACACAAATACTAATATATCTGCTTAAAACATAAATACAGACCTACAGCATTCTTGGTCCTTGTAACTCACCTGTAATAGACTGCTCACTGGCAAAGCTTCTTTTATACTTTCATTTCCAAGACCTGAATCATCAGCATCAATGAGATTATCCACAGGGACATTTTCATTTGGTTTCATGAAAGTAAAGTCATTTTCGCTGGAATCAACAGCCACACACACATTGTACGAGTAGGGAAGTGTCAATGTTCCATTTGTATATTGAGAGAGGATCCTGGGATCAACTTGAGGGTAGAAATTTGAACTTAGTGGACCAAAATCTGGGAGTGACTTGGGCTTCTTGCATTTTGATATAATGACCAATATCACAGTCAAAATAAAGAAAAAAGAAATTAACGCTACGGCTATAACTAAGTACAACTGCAAATTAGATTGTACATCTTGGTTAATGCGTTGGTTACTGAGTTTAGGAACCACCTGTTGGAAGTTATCTGCAACAATGAGGCTTAGTGTGACTGTAGCTGAGAGAGAGGGATCTCCATTGTCCTTCACCATCACCACAACCTTGTGATTCAGTATATCCTTCTCTTGAAAGACACGTGAGGTCCTGATCTCACCCATGTGATGACTGATGGTAAAGTGAGATGGTTCTGACACTTGTATGAAGTGATACGAGAGCCAAGCATTATGGCCAGAGTCTGCATCCACTGCAACCACCTTAGTTATTAATGATCCTTGTTCAGAGGCAAAAGGGACCATCTCAAACACAGCTGGGCCACCATTGTCCGCTGATGGGTACAAGATCTTTGGTGCATTATCATTCTGATCCACTATGCGGATAATTAGTGTTGTATTACTGCTCAGAGATGGGGATCCATTGTCTCTAGCAGTTACCTGTATTAGAAACTCCTTGTGCTGCTCATAATCAAATGATCTCTGAGCATAGAGAACCCCAGTCTCTATATTCATGGACAGATAAGAGGACACTGGGAGATCTTCTGTATTAGTGCTGGATAGTGAATAAATAACTTTAGCATTGTCCCCAGTATCAGGATCTGATGCTTGTACACTGTATATTGAGGCTCCGGGTAAGTTGTTCTCTGGCACATAAGCAACATAAGTAGATTTTATAAATATTGGTGGATTGTCATTAACATCTGATATCTCCAATCTGATGGTTCTTCTGCTGGAAAGTGGGGGAGATCCTCTGTCAGTAGCTACAATGGTGATGTTATAACTAGATACTTTCTCTCTGTCCATGTAACCAGTAGTCACAATTCTGTAATAATTGGCAGATGAAAATATTAAATTAAATAATTTTTCTTCTGTAAGTTTGCACTCAACCTGTCCATTGTTACCTGAGTCTTTATCATGTATTTCAATAAGAGCAATCATTGTCCCAGGTGCAGAATCCTCAGGAACAGGACTAGATAATGATGTGATAGATATCTCAGGAGCATTGTCATTCTCATCTAGCACCTCTATCAATACCTTACAATGGGTCACAAGACCACCTCCATCCTTTGCTTGTACAGAGAGCTCATAGTTACTTGTCTGTTCAAAATCTAACTGACTATTTGTTTTAATTTCCCCATTTATAGGATTAATACTGAAGGATCCTGTGTGATGGACATTCCCTGAGGTTTTGCTGAAGGAATATGTGATCTGTCCATTGACTCCCTCGTCTCTGTCTGTTGCATTAATAATGATTACTGTAGAATTGATTGGTAAGCTTTCATTTAAACCAACCTTTAATACTTCATGTGCAAATTTGGGAAAATTATCATTTACATCCGTAACAGTGACCTTTATTAATGTTGTACCAGATCTCACTGGGTTTCCTCCATCAAAGGCTGTTAAAATTAGTTCATGAATATGTTGTGTCTCTCGATCTAAAGGTTTCTCTAACACAAGCTCTGGAGATTTACTCCCATCACTGCTGGTCTTCTCAGTCAGTGTAAAATGCTGATTATCACTGAGCCTGTATGTCTGCACTGCATTCATACCAATATCTGGGTCTTCTGCATTTTGCAAAACAAAGCTGGTTCCTGGTGATGTCAATTCTATCATTTCTACAGTGAATGTTTCATGAAAAAACCTTGGGGAATTATCATTTATATCCTGTATTTCTATGTTAACTTTGAATATATTGAAAGGATTTTCAACCACAGCATCAAAGGTTAGGAAGCAGGTAGCTGCTGCCCCACACAGTGTCTCTCTGTCTATCCTGTCCTTAATGTACAGATTCCCAGTATCTGCATTTACATAGAAATATTTCTCTGACACACGTGATACAATTCTCAGTTTCCTAGATGAGAGCTGTTTAATATCTAATCCAAGGTCTTCTGCAATATTTGCTATAACAGAGTCTTTTCTCATCTCTTCTACAATAGAATAATGAGTCTGAGCAGAGACTGAATGACACAGCCATGATAATAAGAAGGAAAATGTTACTTGTCATCTGATTCCTTTGTATGTCTGTGAAGGAGGTTTCATCTCAGCTGTTTTCAGGGTCTGAATTCTTCAAGAAATATCTGTCAGTATTTGTAATCCACTGTTATAATCCAATGTTGTATAGCAGAGATAATTATAAATCCAATTGCTTTAAAAAATAAGATTAAATATCCTGTATTCTGTGTAGAGAGAACCCAGAAAATGGCTGTGTGTCTTCTTGCAGATCTGCAGTGTGTGTGAGTGATGAAAATACCAGTGGATCTCCAGCTCTGTAATATTCTCCTTATTGGTCAAACAGCGGCGCTCTGTGGTGAAACTGAGGAACTACATTACTGAGAATTTATCCTAATACAGAGACATATTTACTGCAGGAATTACAATGTTAAACTACAATGTATTTTCAAGTGTCGTCCTTACTTCCCAAATATGATTTTATACAGATTATATATGTCTATTTTGTTTATACTGTATATGCTGTTATTTACAAATTTAGTGTTAACAAATTAACTTTTTAAACACAAAATAAAAATGCAAACCCTTTTTCGATTTTAAGAAAATCAGTGCCATTAAAATTTTAAAATGCTTGATTACAATAGACAGAGTTTGTTGATTGATTTGAAGTATCAGAAATGTTAATTTGTAAATTTGTATATTGGATATATTTTTATTTTCCTCTCAATTACATACTTTTAAGTGCAAATTTCTTGCTGAAAATACCAGTGGATCTCCAGCATGGTTCAATAGCGGGACATTAGGAAAAAGTAAAGCAGGGTTGCCTACCCTCCCGGCCCCCCGGAAAGGATGGCAACCGTCCCGCATTGTCCTGCCTCTCCTGCGGAGAAGGGGGTCCGTGTGTAAAATGACGCAATCGCGTCACTTAAACCCCGCTCCCCGCAGTGCAGTGCATAAAATACCAGCATTGCACGGTGGGGGGCATGGCTAAAATGACGCGGTTGCTCTAGCCACGCCCCTAAATGGGTCAACACAGCAATGGCTCCGCCCCTTTCCCTCCAGGCTTTGGGCCTGCCCCCCTGCCATACTGAGCTGGCTGCTCTCTCCCGGAGAGAGCAGCCAGAAAGTCGGCAACCATGAAGTAAAGTAAAAAACTCCTATGAAATGAAATCATTTTCAAAGCTTCCATTACTAATGAATTTAAACAGTGTGTTTAAAGCTTTTATATTTAGGTAAAAAAATCTTTGATATAAAATGTAAAAACAATAAGAAACTATTTGGAGAAAATAAAAAAAATATACTCACCTATAGTATATAATGGACTATTTACAGATATGTTTATTCTCATTGCACCCGCAACTATTCGAGGGTGCGACTGGTTAGCCGCAAATATCGTGCCCATATATGGGCATGTGAGAATAGTTGCGCTCATTACTCATAAGACTAGGTACACCCTGGCACATGTAGTCGCTGCCATGATGCGTGCGCCCATGCAAACACATTCCACCACAAACCACATGTGCAACAGGTAATATTCTGACTTAATGTCATTTTCATAGGTTAATTGTTCAAATTTCCGTATTATACTACAGCGTAATATTAATTACAATAGTTACAATTCCAAAATATTAATTTGTTCTACTAATATCTAATATTGGTACTTAAGAGTATGCTTGGATTAAATGTATAAAAAAAGTCTCAAAGCTCTCAAAAATAACCCTTTCACTTGCAAATATTTAACAAGGTCATGTCCTTATTACTGTAAATATCCCATCCACCTGCACCCAAGAGGAACGTGAACTGGTTGGAAGAAGTAAACTATTTGCAATCAGATACATATTGCACTGTATAAGCACCTCAAGATCCAAATAAAGACTTCATTAATTACAGAGATTCAATTGTTCCTCAAACTCCACTCAGAGTTTTTTTTTTTTTAACATACTGGACGTGGTCCATATAAAATACAAAGGTAATGGTGTTGTTGATGATGATGATTTTATTTCAATATCTCTAGAACAACATTTAAGGCTTGTAGTATATAAACATGTTTTTAACCATACCACCAGCTGCTGCTTCTGCTGGGGCCTGGTGTCGGTGGGGAGGCAGCCACAGGGGAGCCCCGGTGACCCAGTGTATGATCACTGGGGAGGTAAGCACCAGGGAAGGGGGGTGTCAGGGGCACTTGGGGGCTCAGACGCTCGTGTGTCTAGGCGCCCGAACACATGAACACCTGAAGGCTCCCGAGCGGCCCCAAACTTCCACTGTGGGGCGGCAAGGCCTGACATCACCGGGGCAGGCGAGCAGGTATGCACCGATGATGTGTGTTGCGGCGACGCAAGATATGTGTGTGCACCAGTGGTGTCCAGCTGGAGGCACCACTGATGCACACCTTCCAATCAGAGGCATGCCTGGAAATTTCTCAGGAGAGCCTGCTTCTGCAGCAAAGCTCAGCCTGAGAAATTTCCAGACCACCGAAAAGGTTAGTTTATGCCACTTCTGGTACCTTCATAAGTAAATAATATGAGCATAGCAATATCATTTATATATATAATGCCCTGAGGACGGGCAATAGCCCGAAACATGTTGGAGTAATAAACCTCACTTGTTTTTTCACCAAACTCCGAGAGTGCCGCCTGATCGTTATCTTCTATAATGCTGCTGGCACAGATATAATATAAAAATATGCAGAAACACACACAAATGTACACACATGTTTGCGTGTGTCTTACCGCATCAATAGTTATTGTATGGCACTGTCACAAGTTACAGTCTAAGATTAGAAATGAGCAAAACACATCTTAAACTGTATAAACAACTATGAATTACTGTACCTATAAAAATGTATTTTATAATAATTATTGCAATAAATAAAATATTTAGATAAACACATATGTAAGTGAAGCCTCAATTATATAAATTGGGGTATTCTTGATTTTATGATTTTCCTACATAATGATAAGAATGTTGAGTGTGGTAACTAACAAGTCACCTGAGAGCCAAACGCAGCCTTCCAGCAAATTAAATGTCATGATTCTCTTTAAAAGCAAAACACTTTCAAAAGAGTCTGTCCTTAACACCATATACCGACTAAACGGTAACAAATATCATGACAAATATCAATATTTCTTTTTACCATTATTCATAAAAAAAAGTTTATAGCACAATTGCATAACCACAATTTGATCATATGCTTCCAAACACTAGAATTGCACATCTTCACTGACATCGTAAAATTATGGTAAGCTGCAGACAAATTACAAAACCTGCCCGACATGTTATGGTCACTGGTGCTAAGACCCTAAGACCTTCTAATGGTCCAGTCCAAAAGGGAACATTCATCAGGGAGCATAGTGTTCAATGGTAGAATACAGCAAAGCAACATTGAGATATATATATTTGAAAACCTCTCACCTGTAAAACACTGGATCTTGTCAAAGTTTCTTTAGCACTTTCATTGCCAAGTTCTGAATCATCAGCATCAATGAGATTATCCACTGGGACATTTTGATTTGGTTTCCTAAAAGTAAAGTCACTTTCACTGGGATCCAAAGCCACACACACATTGTACGAGTAGGGAAATGGTAAAGATCCATCGCTATACAAAGAGAGCACCCTGGGATCAACTGAAGGATATAGACTGGAGCTTGCTGGACCAAAGACTGGGAGGGATTTTGAGTCTTTGCATTTGGATATAATGACCAACATCACAGTTACAATGAAAAGGAAAGAAATGAGAGCAAGTGAGATCACTAAGTACAGCTGTAGATTGGTTTGGGGGTCTTCATCTTTGAGTTGATTACTGAGTTTAGGAACCACCTGTTGGAAACTATCTGCAACAATGAGACTTAGTGTGACTGTAGCTGAGAGAGAGGGATCTCCATTGTCCTTCACCATCACCACAACCTTGTGATTCAGTATATCCTTCTCATGGAAGACACGTGATGTCCTGATCTCACCCGTGTGCTGACTGATGGTAAAGTGAGATGGTTCTGACACCTGTATGAAGTGATACGAGAGCCAAGCATTATGTCCAGAGTCTGCATCCACTGCAACCACCTTAGTTACTAATGATCCTTGTTCAGAGGCAAAAGGGACCATCTCAAACACAGCTGGGCCACCACTGTCTGCTGATGGGTACAAGATCTTTGGTGCATTATCATTCTGATCCACTATGCGGATAATTAGTGTTGCGTTGCTGCTCAGAGATGGGGATCCATTGTCTCTAGCAGTAACCTGTATTAGAAACTCCTTGTGCTGCTCATAATCAAATGATCTCTGAGCATAGAGAACCCCAGTCTCTATATTCATGGACAGATAAGAGGACACTGGGAGATCTTCTGTATTAGTGCTGGATAGTGAATAAATAACTTTAGCATTGTCCCCAGTATCAGGGTCTGATGCTTGTACACTGTATATTGAGGCTCCGGGTAAGTTGTTCTCTGGCACATAAGCAACATAAGTAGATTTAATAAATATTGGTGGATTGTCATTAACATCTGATATCTCCAATCTGATGGTTCTTCTGCTGGAGAGTGGGGGAGATCCTCTGTCAGTAGCTACAATGGTGATGTTATAATGTGACTGTTGCTCCCTGTCCATAGAGGTACTTGTTGAAATTCTGTAATAATTATCAGATGATACTAATAAAGTGAATGGGACTTCCTCCAGAATCTTACAGTCCACTTCTCCATTTTCTCCTGAATCTTGATCATGAACTTCAATCAGAGCGATCACTGTGCCAGGTGCAGAATCCTCAGGGACAGGACTAGATAATGAGGTGATGGATATCTCAGGAGCATTGTCATTCTCATCTACAATTTCTACTAACACATTGGAATGGGAAATTAAGCCACCTCCATCCTTTGCTTGTACAGAGAGTTCATAATGTTTGGCATCTTCAAAGTCCAACCTTTGCCGTAATTGTAGGTCTCCCTTTGTGGGATGAATACTAAACATTCCGGTATGGTGAACACTTCCTGATGTCTTGCTGAAGGTGTATGTGATCTGTCCATTGATGCCTTCATCTTTATCAGTGGCACTTACAGTAATAATTGTAGCATTTATTGGAATGTTCTCACTGACACTGACCTTATAGACTTCATGTGTGAATATGGGAAAATTATCGTTTGCATCAGCGATAATGATCTTTATCAGAGTCGTCCCAGATCTCACTGGGTTTCCTCCATCTAAGGCTGTTAAACTCATTTCATGAATATTTTTTGTCTCTCTATCTAAAGGTTTCTCTAACACAAGCTCTGGAAATTTCATTCCATCTGCTCTGGTTTTCTCACTCAGTGTAAAATGCTGATTATCACTGAGCCTGTATGTCTGCACTGCATTCATACCAATATCTGGGTCTTCTGCACCTTGTAAAGCAAATCTTGTCCCTGGTGATGCAGTTTCTAGAATTTCTACATTTAATGTCTCGTGAAAAAACATCGGGGAATTATCATTTATATCCTTAATTTCTACATTGATTCTAAAAACATTTAAGGGATTTTCCACCACAGCATCAAAGGTTAGGAAGCAGGTAGCTGCTGCCCCACACAGTGTCTCCCTGTCTATCCTGTCCTTAATGTACAGATTCCCAGTATCTGCATTTACATAGAAATATTTCTCTGACACACGTGATACAATTCTCAGTTTCCTAGATGAGAGCTGTTTAATATCTAATCCAAGGTCTTCTGCAATATTTGCTATAACAGAGTCTTTTCTCATCTCTTCTACAATAGAATAATGAGTCTGAGCAGAGACTGAATGACACAGCCATGATAATAAGAAGGAAAATGTTACTTGCCATCTGATTCCTTTGTATGTCTGTGAAGGAGGTTTCATCTCAGCTGTTTCCAGGATCTGAATTCTTTAGGAAATATCAGTCAGTGTTTGTAATCCACTGTTATAATCCACTGTTGTATAGCAGAGATAATTATAAATCCAATTGCTTTTAAAAACAAGATGAAATATACTGTGTTCTGTGTAGAGAGAGAGAACCCAGAAAATGGCTGTGTGTCTTCCTGCAGATCTGCAGTATGTGTGAGTGATGAAAATACCAGTGGATCTCCAGCTCTGTAATATTCTCCTTATTGGTCAAACAGCGGCGCTCTGAGGTGGAAATGCGGTACTGCAAGGCTGTGATCATATTGGTCAAGAAATATAAAAAGGTTTGTGTTTATATTCGACTAGATTTTAAAATATCATTAATTAGCACTGCAAAACATTTAGAAATATTAGGGCTTAAATTAGAATTTCTGCTGAAATTTCAAATATTTTCTTTCAAGTTAAAATGAAAATAAAATGGTTTTGAATTTCTATACAAAACTATTAAGATACAGTATCAGGAAATGCAGTATTAACATTTAAAACACTAAACTAAATTAACACATGAAAACATTTTCTTTAACAGTATACTTGTGCCCTCATTATTTGTATTTTACTCAATTCTATTAGTTGTGGAATGTAAGATGTAACTTTGCATATCTTTACTAGATTTAGAGCAGAGATTACAAGTATGGAAGTAGTCCATTTATTAGTACAATAGTGGCATGTATACATAAATGTGTTTTATACAAATTAGCACTGGCAGCTTAAGTCTCTGGGCTGGGAAATACACACAGCTTTGGGTGTTTCGTTGTGTGAAACACTAAGGGGGGTATTCAATGTCAGGGTCACGGCAGTCGAGCTTGCTCGACCGCCGTGACCCAGTCCCGTTCTCGGTCAGCTCGACCGAGAACATGCAGGCGGGATTCAATGTCCCGCCTGCCGGGGAGCGAAAAGGGGGCGTGGCCGCAAGTTGCAGCCGGGAAGAGGCAAGCTGCAGCCAGCAGCTCGTCACTTCCCAGCTGTTCTCGGCAGAACGAGCCCGACAGCTAGTGATGTCGGGCTCGTTCTGCCGAGATACCCTGCTCAATGCTGTAGGGGAAGACAGCATTGAATAGGGCCCGGCGGGCATCTCCCCGATGGGAGGTGCTCGCCGGAGATTGAATATCCCCCTAAGGCGCAGTTTAGGATGTTTTTTGGTGGAAATGTGCACCTTGATTTGTGTAGGTGCAACAAGATTTCCATTCAAAAGACAAAAAGAATAAGATTCCATTGACCAAAATAAACAGTTATGAGAATAAAGGGCAATTCTAGATATGTATAGTAGAAGCACAAATGCACCTATCATTATGGATAGGGAGGCCAATCCCGGCATACAAATCCCAGACAAAAATGCCCTAAATCCCGTGATTGGCATCCCTAATTACAGAGCAGTGCAAGAATATATTTCTTACATCTTGGTAGTGTGGCAGAGAAATACATTTCTTGATAATTTGCTATTTAAAAAAAAAAAACTTGAAACACTGAAAGTACCAAGTATGATAAAACAGTACTGCAGAATTGCAAGTGTCCCTTTTATGACCGGGCACTGGTAGCTGAGAGGAGGGCTTAATACTTTATATCTGTCTGATGACAAAACGATGTTGTGACTAGAGATAACCATTAAAATTAGGTCATTTGTGGTAGGTTTAAATGAGCCAAGCAGAGGGAGTATTATTAGATAACAAGTTTTAAACATCCCATTGACTTTGCTGGCCCCTTTCTGAGTAAATGCTATTTACCCTATTAACTGATTTAATAAGGCACACAATTGCACTACTATAGACAAAGCCTATATACCCAGTGGCGGTTTTTACCTATGGGCTGCAGGAATGCAGCTCTCCCAGGTAAAAAACGCTATTCTGAATAAGTGAAGCCAGGTGCAATCTGTGAGACTGCTCTGGCTTCTCTGTGACTGGCACTGACTTCCTGTTGGATTTCTGACCTGCCAGTCACCCAAGGCAGTCCCATTGGGAGGTTTTCCCTCCCTCCGGAATGTCTTTATGGGCTGCTTTGGCAGCGCCGGTCCCACAAGCAGTGGGGAAGGAAGCAGCGGCAGCGGGTATCGGCGGCAGAGACGAGCAGTGGTGTCAGTGGAGAGGGGCGCCATCGTGGCAGCACCCCTCCGGCACTGAGGTAGGATGACAGAAACATGATAACGCTGAGTACCCAACTTTGGGTCATCAGGTCATGGATTGTATAGGTAACCCAGCTTTACTCTTGCATACTGTATGTATTACTCAAATTGCTACAATATTACGATAACAAAAGTAACCACATAAATATGCCAGACGGTGCATTGGAACAGTAGGACCAAACACAAACCAAGAGCTGTCTCTTTTCTGTAACCCTTCATTTTTAAATTGGCTTCTGTTTTGTCTGTTGGGAAATACAGAAGCCGGCTGTTCAATTAGGGAGGAAAATAGAGGTTTTTATTCTTGGGCACATTTACAATTGACGGTTCCATAGGAATGTTTTTGGAATTTCTTTAATTCTAGTATCCTGCTAGATTCAATCCACTTCCCCATGAAGGAGAAGGTTCTGGGCCTTGATGATACAATGCCCTTTAGATTCATCCTTCCCACTGGGGTGCCCCCATCTCAGATGGCGGGGGTGTGCGCATGTGCATAGTCGCTCAAGTGCATGTGAACGCCTGAAGCAAGTTTTCCACTTGCCGGGGCATTCGCAAATTGAGTGACAGGCAGGGGGGCGGTTGCTGGGGTCCACCCAGCGTTTCACGGGCGTGCCCACAAAAGGGGTGGGCGCACAACCATATAAACACTGGGTGGACCCCTGTGAACGCAGGTGTGCAACAGCCTGCTTGGGGCGGGAGGATGACACCACATGACATCAGTGTCTGCCCCGAATTCGCAGGAGAATGGCCAGCATAAAAGTCCAGGCTTTTATCTGCGAGAAGATGACTAATTATTCTATGGTGAGTAATCCTCAAATGATGTAGTGCCGGAATACGGGCGGCATGGGGGGGGAGCATATTTTCGACTGGGCGGTGTTAACCTGCTCACTAGGCAGTAAATATATGCAGCCTAGTGAGCAGGTCTGAATCGGGCCCTATATGCGTAGGCTCACAATAATCTCCACAAGGCAAAAAATACTTTTTGTAAAGTATATACTTTGAAGAAATACTGAAATACGATATTGGCACGATAGAGTACAGTACATCATAAAAGAACTACAAATCATGCATATCATATAGTGTGTAGGTCTGAATTGGCAACCTGTATGTGCGATCATGGGTCTACCATGCTGCATGGTCAATCAAACGTTATGGCATGCAGCATCGTGCATAGTACAGAATGAGATATAATTCCATCATTAATTACACCAGGCAGTTTGTACGAGCAATCCGGCATGGTCCGGGACAAAGTGAAATAATCCCGACCATCAGTCCGATTGCCCATTGGCCCATTGCTCAGATGTGTTATGGACATTTTCTGAACACACATCACTGACAACTTGCATGATTACGCAACACACTAACAACCCAATGCTAATGTTTATCTAGGAAATGTAAAGTTGAAACTTGCACTTTGGTACATGTACAGGTAGGCATGTTTAGGTAAGAAAAAGTACAAAGACACATGCACACAAACTTGGCACATTATAATCACAGTGCCAATACCCGCTCACTTAATATCAGCCTTACATGAGGCTAAACTGAGAGTTCTATTAGACATTAATTAATATATAGTACTAAAGAGCTACTATGTGGGACTGTAATCTACCTAATGCACACCCAAACTGTTTTTCAGTGTGCAAGGGTGCATACTGTAAATGGTGCCCTATGGAGAAAGCCATATTGTGGGTGAATAAACAGAATTCAAGCTAAGGGGGGTGTTCAATCCAGGATTCCGACTGTCGGAACATCCTGACAGTTGGAATCGGGCCATTTTCATTTCTTCCGACTGTAACTCGACAGCCTGAATTCAATGTTCTGGCTCTCAGGTGTCGGAAAGTCCGTGTATCGGCAAAAACGGCTGCGTGTTGCCGAAAAAGCAGCAGTGAAATTGTCAATCTGTGACCGTTTCCGACAAAACAGATCCGACTTTTAAAAAAGTTGGATCTGACTGCCTTTAATGCTGTTGGTAAGGACACCATTGAATAGGTGAGTTTGTCTTTTTCTGCTGGTGAAAAAAGTGGCACAGATTGAATGTCCCCCTAAGAAGCAATAACATCAATGATGCACAACAATTGGGGGTACTGGTTGCCATTTAATCGATAGATTGCATTGTCATGAACAGATTATTGCTAGCATGTGCAATAAACAAGCTAATTATAAATGATTCAATAACTAAACCAATAAGTACAAAACCTAATTTGGCATACAAATAATCACAGGCCATGAACGCAATGAACATTACAACCCTTTAGATCTGTTCTTATCCTGTTAAAAGTAGTGATCACCAGATCAGCGATTACAAATAGGGAGCATTTACAACATCTTTAGTCTTATTTGAAATGGCATACAATGAAATAAAAAAATAAAAATGATATATGAGCCTAAATATCTTCAAATCAGTCACATATACGCCATTTTGGAGTAACTCACCTGTACAATACTGTTTGTGGTTGCTGTTCCTTTCAGACTTTCATCTCCAAGTCCCAAATCATCAGCATCAATGAGTTTGTCCACGGGGACATTTTGATTTGGTTTCATATAAGCAAAGTCATTTTCAGTCGGGTCCAATGCCACACACACATTGTAAGAGTAGGGTAAAGGTAATGTCCCATCACTGTACATGGAGAGCACCCTGGGGTCAACTGGAGGATACAAATTAGTACTAAGAGACCCAAAAGCCAAAGGAGATTTAGATTGTTTGCATTTTGATATGACCACTAGTACAACTGTTAAAATAAATAAAAAGGAAATGATTGCAAGGCCAATTACTAAGTACATTTGCAAATTAGATTGGGGCAATTCATCAATAATTTGACTGTTGAGTTTAGGAACCACCTGTTGGAAATTATCAGCAATAACAAGACTTAGTGTGACTGTAGCTGATAGAGAGGGGTCTCCATTGTCCTTCACCATCACCACAACCTTGTGTTTTAATATATCCTTTTCTTGAAAGACACGTGATGTCCTGATCTCACCCGTGTGCTGACTGATGGTAAAGTGAGATGGTTCTGACACTTGTATGAAGTGATACGAGAGCCAAGCATTATGTCCAGAGTCTGCATCTACTGCAACCACCTTAGTTATTAATGATCCTTGTTCAGAGGCAAAAGGGACCATCTCAAACACAGCTGGGCCACCACTGTCTGCTGATGGGTACAAGATCTTTGGTGCATTATCATTCTGATCCACTATGCGGATAATTAGTGTTACATTGCTGCTCAGAGATGGGGATCCATTGTCTCTAGCAGTTACCTGTATTAGAAACTCCTTGTGCTGCTCATAATCAAATGATCTCTGAGCATAGAGAACCCCAGTCTCTATATTCATGGACAGATAAGAGGACACTGGGAGATCTTCTGTATTATGGCTGGAAATAGAATAAATAATTTTAGCATTGTCCCCAGTATCAGGATCTGATGCTTGTACACTGTATATTGAGGCTCCAGGTAAGTTGTTCTCTGGCACATAAGCTACATATGCTGATTTTGCAAAGACTGGTGGATTGTCATTAACATCTGATATATCCAGTTGTATTGTTCTCTGACTGGATAGTGGAGGAGATCCTCTGTCGGTAGCAAAAATTGTAATATTATAAAATGACTTTTGTTCTCTGTCCATGGAAGTGCTAGTAGCTAACCTGTAATAACTGTCAGATGAAAATATCAAGTCAAAAGGTACAGTCTCAATGATTTGACAATCAATCTCTCCATTGTCTCCAGAATCCTGATCATGGATTTCAATCAGAGCTACCATTGTACCTGGTTTGGAGTCTTCTGGTATTGGAGTAGATATTGAGCTAATTACAATATCAGGGGCATTGTCGTTTACATCAATTACTTCTATCAATACTTTGCAATGTGTAACAAAACCACCTCCATCCTTAGCTTGTACAGAGAGCTCATAATTCTTTGTTACTTCAAAATCCAATTTTTTATTTGTTTTAATATCACCACTTTCAGGGTGAATTATAAACACACCTGTATGGTGAACATTTCCTGATGTTTTGCTAAAGGAGAATGTAATGTGTGCATTGATATCTTCATCTTGATCAGTTGCATTGACAATAACTATTGTAGTGTTGATAGGGACATTTTCTTGTACACTGATTTTATAAATCTCTTGTGAAAAAATTGGGAAATTATCATTTGCATCAGTAACAATGATTCTTATTATTGCAGTTCCAGATCTGACTGGGTTTCCTCCATCCAAGGCTGTTAGTGTTAATGTATGAATATTCTGTGTCTCTCGATCTAAAGGTTTCTCTAGCACAAGCTCCAGAGATTTACTCCCATCACTGCTGGTCTTCTCACTCAGTGTAAAATGCTGATTATCACTGAGCCTGTATGTCTGTACTGCATTCATACCAATATCTGGGTCTTCTGCACCTTGTAAAGCAAATCTTGTCCCTGGTGATGTCAATTCTACAATCTCTATAGAGAATGTTTCATGGAAAAAACTGGGGGAATTATCATTTAAATCCTTAATTTCTATTTTGATCTTAAAAATATTAAAGGGGTTTTCCACCACAGCATCAAAGGTTAGGAAGCAGGTAGCTGCTGCCCCACACAGTGCCTCTCTGTCTATCCTGTCCTTAATGTACAGATTCCCAGTATCTGCATTTACATAGAAATATTTCTCTGACACACGTGATACAATTCTCAGTTTCCTAGATGAGAGCTGTTTAATATCTAATCCAAGGTCTTCTGCAATATTTGCTATAACAGAGTCTTTTCTCATCTCTTCTACAATAGAATAATGAGTCTGAGCAGAGACTGAATGACACAGCCATGATAATAAGAAGGAAAATGTTACTTGCCATCTGATTCCTTTGTATGTCTCTGTGTGAGCTTCCATGTCTGCCATTTTCAGCCTTTTAAATATCCAAGAGATTTAAAGATTCAGTATTTGCAGTCCACAGTGCAAGTGAAAGTCAGTCTTAAATCCTTTTGATTTAAAAACATGAATAAAAATAGATTATTGCTGTTGAGAAAATCCAGAAAATGGCTGTGTGTCTTCCTGCAGATCTGCAGTGTGTGTGAATAATGAAAATACCAGTGGATCTCCAGCTCTGTATTATTATGCTTACTGGTCAAACAGCGGCGCTCTGAGGCGAAATTGAGGAACTACAATACTGAACTATAAATATTTTTCAAAGTATCCTTTTAATGCAAAAAATATGTTTTATTTGTACTCTAGATACCCGTATTTGTATTTAGTGCATTTTTGCTGATATTTACAAATGTTCTGTTAACAAATTAGCTATTTGTATACAGAAAGAAAATCATTTTTTAAAATCCTTTTGCTATTTTAACTATAATTAAGGCCACATTTTCAGTAACATTAAAATATTAAAATGATTAAATGGAAAAAGTCTGTGGATTGCTATGACATATCATAAATTTCAACTTGTTAAATTGTGAAATTTAAAAACAATATATTTGCTTTATTTCAGTTACAACATCATTTGAAGTGTAAACTTTGCTTCCATATGTGTGATACTTCTTCTACCTGAGATTGTTGGTAGCTCAAAAAGTAAATTAGCTAATGTTAGATAAGTTTTGCTATAGAAAAGGTTATTTAAATGTTGTATGCATTAACAGAAAATATGGAAATAGGCATATTTGATTAATTAACTAATTAATAAATAAAAAGTTGCTAAATATAACTTAAAAGAGGATATGTACGATAGCTTGGTAAGTGATAAAGTGGTGAAACAGTACCAACCACTTCTAGCAGTTATTTTTCAATCACAGCCTGTTACATCACAGTTAGATTGGTTGATACTTTACCACTTACCACTTTTCCTCTCTCCAGGCTTTGACACATATGCCCCAATATATGGAGTAAGGCACGAAGACTTATGCAGTTTATAAAAATCTGCAAACAGCGAGTTGCACTAAACCCGAGCATGCACAGGACATAATTCTGGAGCTCAGGATACGAGGAAATATATAATCTGTAAAAAAAAGTTTATATTACTTTAAAAACATTTACCACATTGACATCAATGGTACCAATATGACTTAATCTTTATGAGATGGTTGTGAGTCAGTTTAGAATGGCAGTTGGTGGCAGTGAATATGGCTCCCCTATTTGAATTTTGCACTCTGCTGCAGCCCTTCCTCTGGATCCGCCACTGGTTATGAGTATTAAGTTATTTATGCAATGCAAACACATTATGGAGAGCATTACAGAGAATAGAAACACTGCACAAATCAGTCCCTGTCCCTGTAGAGCTTACAATCTATATTCCCTATTACAAGGATGCACATAGAATCTAGGGTTAATATGTTTGCCACCAGACAACTATCCGACCAGTAAGTTTTTGAATAGTGGGAGGAAACCCATGCAAACATGATGGGAACATTCATTACCTACAGATATTGTCTTGGCTGGGATCAAACCCATACATTCAATGATGTGACGCAGCAATGCCAACCACGGTGTCATAGTGCTGTTAGGTGATGCATATACGGTCTCTGGTAGAAGGAGAATGGTAGAAATATACTAAATCTACTGTATTTGTCTGTCTATCAGCCAATTGTAAAATACAGCCCTGTAATATTATTGATAAATTGTAATGTTGTTTAGACAGTTTATATAAGCTCCCAATTTAATAGTAAAAATAAAGTGTTGATATAAAAAATATATACAGACTTATGTATATATTTGCTAATATGAATACAGTTTTGATATAAACTTTGACCTATTAAAGCAACTCCATGAACTCTTTTGAAAAAAGTTGTTAACTTACTTATTTACAAAGGAGGAAAGGAAATTTTATAGGACAAGTATATCACTAGAGATGAAAGTTGAAAGATATGAAACCTTCAAAAGAGGAATAAATTGTATATTCTGTATCAGCCAATCAGACTCTAGCTGTGACTACAAAATGCATTGATAAATAGTAACTAGAACCTGAGTGATTGATTGATATGGGACACTTCTTCGCTTGTCCTCTTTACAAGATTTGCTACTGATCACCTCATTTTATGTTTTCATTGATTTAGCAAATAGCAGATGATCACAAAATAAAACCAAGTTAGGGGCTGATTTATCAATGAGTTTTGTCACACATATGATAAAGGGTGCTCCATCCAATCAGGTTCAAACTGTTATTTCCCAAACACATGAGCGTTAGGAGCTGATTGGTTGAAGCACCAATGATCATACACATTGAGTTTTAAAACGGCATAGGGTATATTTACTACAGTATATGGGTTTGTAGAAGTGGAAATATTGCCCATAACAACCAACCAGATTCTACTTATCATTTATCTAGAACCTTCTAGAAGATAATAGCAAGAATCTCATTGGTTGCTAAAGGTAACATTTCCACTTCTGAAAAGTTCTAGTACCCCTATGCATGTTATAAAATAAAATTTGAATCTTTAAAACTGAGATGTTATGTTAAAGGTGCCCATACACTAGTATGTTTTTGACAAAGTCACCCAATCCCGGTGGATCGGGCCAAGAAATCAGCCCTAATCGAATGTATTTGATGCCCCCCTCGGGTCCGATGCACGGCCCCCTGCACATCAGACCTGAGCCAGTAGTCAGACCTGCTTCCCATCCGACCTCCGGTCTTGGCCCCCTCCAGTGGTGGGGAGCGGGGTAGCATGCGATACATTGCATGTGAAAGGAGCACATGCGATGCATCGCATGCAATCCTGCTGCCCGGGAGTGGTCGAATGGCCCATACACTGCTGCAATACATCGCAGCAGTGTATCTGCACCTTTCTAGGGGTGTTTTATCAAATTATTTTTAAACAATAAAAGTATTTATTGGAAAATCATAAAATGTATGACCAAAGCCAAACTATCATTTTATACGTGACTGATTTTAGTCCATTTTTATAAAATATATATTCCTGAACTCTCACCTTTGAAACAATAACCACAGGTCTTAGTGTTGATTGAATAAATTAAAGCCATTTATTTTTCACACCATTAATTTAAAATTAGAAACATAAAAAATGTTTGCATACTAGATTGCACTAATTATAATTATTATAATCAAGAATATTTGTTTCTACAAAAAAAGGCAAATACACTAATTATGCAAACTAACTTTTACCCTACTGCAAGCTTCATCCTCTTCTTCTAAACATAGTCATATCACTCAATGTTCTAATGATTCTACATCTGACTAATACTGTATCAACGAATAACTATGAACAATACAAAAGCAGATGGATTTATGCAATTACAATTCATTGAAAATACTAATCTCTATATACAAATGATGAAGATTGAGCTCAGGGCTGGTGTAAGGCTTCTCAGCACCCTAGGCAAAACTTCAACCTAAATCATGTGGTCCTCCTAGCCCCCCCCAGGAAGGTGGAAAAGTCCCCTGCCTTCCCTGGAGGTCCTCTGCACCCTCCCATTTGCCACCCACAACAGAATACAAGGAGGAGGGGGCAGCAATGTAGGAAAGTATGTCTCAAGGGAAAGTAGAAAGGTGAGGTCTTAGAAGTTCCACTGCCACCACCTGCATTAAGTACAACAAAGATCCTCATAGACATCCTTCATTTTTTGATTTGAAGACTTTGTGGCTCCCCCCCCCCCCAGATCCCGGCGCCCTAAGCAGCTGCCTAATGGTAGAGCGGCCCTGATTGGGCTACAAGTTACACTATCTAAAAAATATTAACAGAGTCAGGGTCTGACTGGCCCATAGCAAAACATGGGAAATCCACAAAGGACCTTACTTCCTGAACGCACCTTTTCCTACCTTATGGGTCAGTTGCAGAACAAATTGTGGGAGCGTACAGCATAAAATGAAAGGGTCAACTCGGGTCAAAATTCCCACAAGTTTATGCCTAGTGTTTAACACGATCGAAGGCCCAGCAGCAGTCACAAAAAGGATTGATATTTTCACACAGAAGAAATACCCATTGCAAATTAATTGGTAGAAATGCATGACCCCATAATTTCATTTCCTGCTGGGTAATTGCCAGGATTACCTGTATTACGGTGGTATCAGTGACAGTGATCACTAGATGTGGAACACTCTGATCTTCCCAGGTGATGTATTGAACCATATATGCAAATAATATCAATAATATTTATTAATTTTTCATATCAGAAATAAAATAAATCTAATCTATAAATTAAGTTCCATTAGCTTCAAAATACTGATAGATTATTTTTAGAATAACGCATGTACATACAAATGAAACAGTTCCTTGAGACTATTTACCACCATATCTGAAACCAAAGCCAAACAAGACCAAACTTGATATATTACTGTTTCCACATTAAACTTTGTACAGCAATGTAACAAAGCAGTTATGTGTGTAAGTAATTGATATATGGATAAAAACCATATAGACTCAAATGACAAGAAAATTAAGCAGTTGTTAATAGTTCTGAATTACATATCAATCTGAAAATTGTCCAGCATAGCAGCACAATACATAACCCAAATTTCCAGTGTTTATCATTCAATTTAATGATTATGCAGTTTCCTGAATAAGCATCATTAGACCGAAGAGTATATCACACGGAATGTTCTTATCATTCCAGGAGATGTGTTGTACCATACAATCAATTGTTACATGTAATAATTTATATATATTTATATATATATATATATATATATATATGTATATATATATATATATATATATATATATATATATATATATATACATATAGCTTTAAAAACAGTTATTTATATGTTGAGCTTCAACACACAGGTAGAATATATAGACTATACTATATATTAATAAACTCACCTCATTGACACTGCTAGATGGCAACGTTTCTTTCAGACTTTCAGTTCCAAGTCCAGCATCATCAGCATCAATGAGATTATCCACAGGGACATTTTGGTTAGACTTCATATACGTGAAGTCATCTTCAGTTGAATCCAAAGCCACACACACATTGTATGAGTAGGGAAATGGTAAAGTTCCATCGCTGTACAGGGAGAGCATCCTGGGATCAACTGGCGGATACAGATTTGTACTTAGAGATCCAAAGGTTGGTGGTCGTTTTGTTTCTTTACACTTCGATATGATGACCACCATCACCGTAATAATGAATAACAAGGAAATCAGCACAAGGGTTATGACTAGGTATAATTGTAAATTAGATTTTGATTCTTCATTATTGATTTGGTTACTCAGTTCTGGCACCACCTGTTGAAAATTATCTGCAACAACAAGACTTAAGGTGACTGTGGCAGACAGAGATGGGTCTCCATTGTCCTTCACCATCACCACAACCTTGTGATTCACTATATCCTTCTCATGGAAGACACGTGATGTCCTGATCTCACCCGTGTGATGGCTGATGGTAAAGTGAGATGGTTCTGCCACCTGTATGAAGTGATACGAGAGCCAAGCATTATGTCCAGAGTCTGCATCCACTGCAACCACCTTAGTTATTAATGATCCTTGTTCAGAGGCAAAAGGGACCATCTCAAACACAGCTGGGCCACCACTGTCTGCTGATGGGTACAAGATCTTTGGTGCATTATCATTCTGATCCACTATGCGGATAACTAGTGTTGTATTGCTGCTTAGAGATGGGGATCCATTGTCTCTAGCAGTTACCTGTATTAGAAACTCCTTGTGCTGCTCATAATCAAATGATCTCTGAGCATAGAGAACCCCAGTCTCTATATTCATGGACAGATAAGAGGACACTGGGAGATCTTCTGTATTAGTGCTGGATAGTGAATAAATAATTTTAGCATTGTCCCCAGTATCAGGGTCTGATGCTTGTACACTGTATATTGAGGCTCCGGGTAAGTTGTTCTCTGGCACATAAGCAACATAAGTAGATTTCATAAATATTGGTGGATTGTCATTAACATCTGATATCTCCAATCTGATGGTTCTTCTGCTGGAAAGTGGGGGAGATCCTCTGTCAGTAGCTACAATTGTGATGTCATAAGAAGATACTTTCTCTCTGTCCAGCTCATTTGTTAAAACTATTCTATAATAACTTTTCGTAGATACAATTAAACCAAATGGTGCATTCTCCATAATACTGCATTCAATCTCTCCATTCTTTCCTGTATCAAGATCATTAACTTTAATCAGAGCAATCACTGTGCCAGGTACAGAATCCTCAGGGATAGGACTAGATAATGATGTGATGGATATCTCAGGAGCATTGTCATTCTCATCTGTTACCTCTATTAATACCTTGGCATGGGCAATAAGACCACCTCCATCCTTGGCTTCCACAGTCAGCTCGTAATTATTGATCATTTCAAAATCTAAATGTTTGTTTATTGTGATGTCACCTTGTGTAGGATGAATACTGAATGTTCCCATAGGATGGACATTGGCTGATGTTTCACTTAAAGAATATGTGATCTGTGCATTGTTACCTTCATCTTGGTCAGTTGCAGATACACTTAGCACAGTTGTATTGATTGGGGCAGTTTCCTTCACAATGGCTTTATATATTTCTTTATTAAACATAGGAGAATTGTCATTAGCATCAATAACTGTTATTTTTATTGCAGCAGTTCCTGATCTAATCGGATTTCCTCCATCTAGAGCCATCAGCACTAAGTGATAAATGTTTTGTGATTCTCTATCTAATGGTTTCTCTAACACAAGCTCTGGGAATGTGCTCCCATCTGCTCTGGTCTTCTCACTCAGGGTAAAATGCTGATTATCACTGAGCCTGTATGTCTGCACTGCATTCATACCAATATCTGGGTCTTCTGCAGTTTTTAAAGCAAATTTTGCTCCAGGTGATGTCAATTCAATAACATCTAATGTGAATGTGTCAGGAAGGAATCTGGGGGAATTATCATTTACATCCTTAATTTCTATATTGACACTAAAAACATTTAGTGGATTTTCAACCACAGCATCAAAGGTTAGGAAGCAGGTAGCTGCTGCCCCACACAGTGTCTCTCTGTCTATCCTGTCCTTAATGTACAGATTCCCAGTATCTGCATTTACATAGAAATATTTCTCTGCTATGCTTGAATCAATCCTCAGTTTTCTAGATGAGAGCTGTTTAATATCTAATCCAAGGTCTTCTGCAATATTTGCTATAACAGAGTCTTTTCTCATCTCTTCTACAATAGAATAATGAGTCTGAGCAGAGACTGAATGACACAGCCATGATAATAAGAAGGAAAATGTTACTTGCCATCTGATTCCTTTGTATGTCTGTGGATGAGCTTCCATCTTTTGCCTATGAAATATTCCACAAAATGTCCATTTAAAAGGCTTGTATCTGTAATCCAGTGCAATAGAAATATCCAAATGTTTTTCTTGCTGGAATTATTCAGTAGAATATGTTCAAAATATCCTGTATTCTGTACAGAGAGAACCCAGAAAATGGCTGTGTGTCTTCCTGCAGATCTGCAGTATGTGTGAGTGATGAAAATACCAGTGGATCTCCAGCTCTGTATTCTTCTGCTTATTGGTCAAACAGCGACACTCTGTGGTGACACTAAGGTACTGTAATACTGCAAATGTATTTTTTTAAACAGCAACTTTCTAATTCAGCTACTGTACAATGATTTTATGCAAACTACTGAATTCATTGAAGTTTACAAAAAATGCTGTTTACTTGCATGATAAAATAATTTATTTTTATGCATTTAACTGCATAATATGAAAGTGTAACTAAAAAGGAAATAATATTAAACTTAATGCAATGACAAAAACAGATTATAAATTTGTCTCTTAATTAAAAGGTAATGAAAGATTTCTCACGAGCAATTGCTATTTATCACATGTATATTTCTCATAAATGAGAAGTTGCATATGTGGACTATTTCTTCCAGCATAAAAAGGGCCAGGAAAGGCCTGAGCAAATCCTGGGATACGTTCTAGATATAAAGGTATATGAAGTTATACATTCTAAACAAGTGACAACTAATGACACATGACCTTATTACCAAGACGGGGTAAAGGTTCCATCTGTCTGAACAGAAATGCAGGATATATATATTTTATGATACAATCTGTTCTTGAGCCAATAAAGCAAGACTAAGGGAGGTATGCAATATGGGATTCCGACAGTCGAAAATCCCGGGCCGTTTTCAGTCGACATAAACTCGACAGTCAGAATTCAATGTTCCGGCTGTCGAGTGTCCGAAAGTGCGTGGAGCAGCGAAAATGGCCACGGATTGTCGAAGAAAGGCCATAAATTTGACAACCCGCGGCCGTTTCCGACAAAAAAAGACCTGACTTTTAAAAAAAGTCGGATCCGACACCCTTCAATGCTGTTTCTAATGGAAGCATTGAAAAGTTGAGTGATGATATTTAAACTGTCGGTAAATATCTGCATAAATTGAATACCTCCCTAAGCTTCCTGCACCATGCCAAATGCAGAAGCCTCTGTCTCAGATTTGTCATGAGGAACAAGTGTGAAGAAGGCATCTTAGAAGTTCCACAGACACCACCTGCATTAAGTACAACAAGGATGTCTTCCTCATAGACATCCTTCATTTTGTGATAGACAGACTTTGGCCCAAAAAAGGCTTTAATACTGTAGGATGGCGAAATACTCACCATCAGGATAAATGTGCGATATTAGTCTTTTTTTTTGTTAATAAAATATATGCCACAAAAATAAACTGATTTGGAAGATTTTGGAGAAAAATCAGGCCTTCAAAATTAGGGAAATGAGTTAATCATAGAAACTGTGAAGAACTGTAACAAGGATTTAGTAAACACAATTAAAAATAATTTATAATTCGGTATCATGTCAACCCTGATTGAAATGGTTTGTATAATCGCAATAAAGTTCAGATACTGTACATGATGTTATTTGATTACAAACAACTTAAAGAGATGTTAGTTAATTACGAAAAGTAAAAAAAAAACATTTTTAAATGTAGGGTTTCTTTAAGTACAGATGACATTTTTTTTTAGAGCCGTTATTATCAAACTTAAGGCGCCCATACACGGTGCGATTGCACCG
The DNA here is from genome assembly GCF_055691185.1 of Crinia signifera. Taxonomy (NCBI): domain Eukaryota; kingdom Metazoa; phylum Chordata; class Amphibia; order Anura; family Myobatrachidae; genus Crinia; species Crinia signifera. The sequence goes on from NC_139220.1 coordinate 20,356,156, forward strand.
TGTGATGCTAGCTCCCGCGGGCATCTCATCGCACAGTACAAAAAGTATGTGCTGCGCATACTTTTGTACTGTCTTCTAATCGCATCGCGCACAAATTGTATGCAAATTGCATGCGATTTGATTGTGTGCGATCCGATGCAATGCGATATAGTTCAAAACGCACAGGAAAAAATCTCACCGTGCGTGGGCACCTTTAGGGCCTTAATCAGACCTGATCGCTGATCTGCAAATTTGCAGAGGACTATGATTAGATAGCTGCTGCCACAGACAGATTGAGAACACGCCCTGTACAAATCTACAATTGAATTGTAAATAGATAGCTGATTGCATTCCACCCGCAGATCCATATGTAATTCACTCACCGCTGAATGATTTTCCCAGTCTGTGCCAGTGTACATAACTCTGAACCTTACACAGTTCTGCGACAGCACTATGGAGGCATTTGGGCTCTGACTGACAAAGCCGCCGAGTGGAACTAGAGGCAGAGAAACGCCTTTTGGAGTGAGCCCCATTATGCTGGTCCTGCAACCCTGCAATTGCACGCTGCACAGCGCGACCTTTGGATTACAAATACCCAATTGGGTGGTCTCAGCAAGAGCACGCTTTCCAACATAAAGAAATGTCTGGTAAAGAGTTTGGAGAGACTCACCCTGATTTCATCTATCCATTAAAGCGCAATACCCACAATTAGGGTTGGAAACCAAAGTGCAGGACTGGTAACTATACAGTAAATCATTGCCTCGAGTAGAACTCTATGCTAAAGATACAGCCTCATATGATTGTTTAAAAAGCTGCAATCTTTAATATGTTATATGTTGTATGTCTTGTTTGTTTGTTAATCATTGTGCACAATTGATATTTACCGTGTATGAATAATTATAAGTATGGTTTTGTCTTTTTGATAAACAAATAGTAAGGACATTTAATTCACTGAGCAGGACTGCACTTCTTAAAGTGACTGACACCTTTTTGGTCTCTGTCACAATTTTCCATTTCTGTTTCAAAAAGGGCACACACCCTAGATAAGAAGCAGCAAATCCTGCACAGTCAAAAAAGAAAGTGTAATTTGAAAACTTTGAATCTCATGTCCCAGTCTGCACTCATGCATAAAGTATAAAATAATTATTGGGGTTTGGGATCCTGCACGACTAGCGCTTCTAAGTAGCCCTAGGGCCACTACTTCTGTTATGTGGACCAACTACAGTATACAGGGCCTCATTCAGGTTCATGCGCTCGCATGCACATTCGCAAGCACTCTTACAAAAAAAACGGTACTTATGTATTATCTGGGCTCCCATGTTAAATGCACCCCATTTTTTCATACCCCTACTATCCAACTACGCATGGAGTTGATTTTATATAGTGTGGCGAGCGAAGCGAGCCACCGTGCCCGAAGCGTGGCGAGGGGCAGCGGTCTCATAAGAAAAATGGGAGCCCAGATATTACATAAGTACCAAAAAAACCACACGCACGCATCGGGCGAAGGCACGCCTATAGTGCTTGCAAAATCATTCGCACGCAACCATACTTAAAATGGGGGTGGACTATCATTGCGCGTACGTGTAACTGGTCGCCCGCACCCACACATTTTCGTACGCACACTCACCTCAGTCTGCTAACGGTGGGATTTGTTTGGTTGTAGCGCATTGGTTTGGTCAAAATAACTTTAGCAACAGAAGAAGTTTGTATCTGCTAACACTTGATTGCTGGTGGTATGCAATCAGAAGTTGTGCTGAGTTAATTGTCTCATGAAATCTACCATGTATTGGTGTCAATAGTGTGCAGGTGCCATTGATTTACCCATTGATTTATCCATTCCGTGCATGTGTTTGCTCCGTACGAATGAGCACATTACAAGGAGCAAGGAGTGCGAAACGAAAAACCTGCTTTGAGCTTGCGAAAAGTTTTGCGTTTGAGGGGAACAATTCCTCTTGCACTCATGCGAAAGCACACCCATCACTCATAGTGAACGCCCATGTGTACGCCCATGTGTACGCCCAGTTTTGCTCATTATAATGGTCGCGTCCATGCTAACGCCCACTGCACGCCTACTACCTATGCACTCGTTCGCACGGAGAAATCTACGCGAAAGTTTGCTTGCGAGTACTTTTTTATTAGATTGCACATGCGCAGTGCGTTAGCTGCACATGCGCAATGGGGGTAGCAGGGTGAAACGTGCGAATTCGCATGCGTACGCGCCAATGTGAATAAGGGCCACAGTATGTATGTATATGGTTAGCTATAAAAAACAACATACTCTCCTATTATGATTGGTTACATTAGATCACATGACCATGTATTATTAACCAACATGCACTTTTAGCGTAACTGTACACTTCAACTACGAACACATCATATTAATAAATGTAAGCAAATTCAACTGTAAACAACAGCTTCACCAACAAAGAGTCATAAAAGCAGCACACCCCTCTTACTGACAGCAGCACATCCCCGCCTCATGGACAGCAGCACATACCCGCCTAACTGACAGCAGCACATCCCCGCCTAACTGACAGCAGCACATCACTGCCTCACTGACAGCAGCACATCCCCGCCTAACTGACAGCAGCACATCACTGCCTCACTGACAGCAGCACATCCCCGCCTAACTGACAGCAGCACATCCCTGCCTCACTGACAGCAGCACATCCCCGCCTCACTGACAGCAGCACATCCCCGCATCACTGACAGCAGCACATACCTGCCTCACTGGCAGCAACACATCCCCATCTCATTGAATGCAGCACATCCCTGCCTCACTGACAGCAGCACAAACCTGCCTCACTGACAGCAGCACATCCCCGCTTCATGGACAGCAGCACATACCCGCCTCACTGACAGCAGCACATACCTGCCTCACTGACAACAGCACATCCCCGCCTCATGGACAGCAGCACATCACTGCCTCACTGACAATAGCACATTCCAATCTCACTGACAGTCATATACATTTCTGACAGATTTTTAAAACTATTTTATTCATTTACTCTATATACTTGTGTGTACAGTAGCACTCATGATATATACATGCCGTGGATGGTGCCAAGGTGTGCATATACACACAAAGCAAGAGTGGTATTACATACAATACAGTACTCTATAGTACTATATAGTACACTATGGCCTTCATTAGAGAGTTGTTTTTTCAACACAGCCTATAACATAGACGTTTGGAGCTGATTGGCTGATATATAATCCTTCTCTACTTTATCACTCTACAAGGCTTAGTACAAATACCCAGAAATAACCCAATATTTCCAGCATTTAATTTCAAGATTGTTTGTGTAGTTTACTGAAGGATGAGCAACTGCAACATTAATAACAAATCACTTAGTAACATTTATCAGTGACAGTAATGATTAAGAATACCATTTAGTTCTAGACCACAGAGTATATCACTCCAGGGAATGCTATAATCACCCCAAAAGATTAGTTGTAACATACAATAAATTGCAATATCTAACAGTTCACCTATTTTATATCCCCAACAATATTACATTTCTGTTTATGTTGAACTTCCATTTTTATCAATGCACAAAGATAATTTATAGTTTACATTTAAATAAACTCACCTCAGTGACACTGTTAGATGGCAAAGTTTGTTTTAGAGGTCCAATTTCAAGTCCTGAATGATCAGCATCAATGAGATTATCCACAGGGACATTTTCATTTGGTTTCCTATAAGTAAAGTCACTTTCACTGGGATCCAAAGCAACACACACATTGTACGAGTAGGGAAATGGTAATGTTCCATCGCTATACATGGAGAGCATCCTGGGATCAACCGGAGGATACAGATTTGTACTTAGAGAAGTAAAGGTTGGGGAAGGCTTTGATTGTTTGCACTTTGATATAATGACCAACAAAACAGTTATAATAAATAAAAAGGAAATGAGAGCAAGTGTAATCACTAAGTACAGCTGTAGGTTGGATTGGGGATCTTCATCTTTGAGTTGATCGCTGAGTTTAGGAACAACTTGTTGGAAGTTATCTGCAACAATGAGACTAATGGTGACTGTAGCTGAGAGAGAGGGGTCTCCATTGTCCTTCACCATCATCACCACAACCTTGTGATTCAGTATATCCTTGTCATTAAAGATACGTGATGTCCTGATCTCACCCGTGTGATGACTGATGGTAAAGTGAGGTAGTTCTGACAGCTGTATGAAGTGATACGAGAGCCAAGCATTATGTCCAGAGTCTGCATCCACTGCAACCACCTTAGTTATTAATGATCCTTGTTCAGAGGCGAAAGGGACCATCTCAAACACAGCTGGGCCACCACTGTCTGCTGATGGGTACAAGATCTTTGGTGCATTATCATTCTGATCCACTATGCGGATAATTAGTGTTGCATTACTGCTCAGAGATGGGGATCCATTGTCTCTAGCAGTTACCTGTATTAGAAACTCCTTGTGCTGCTCATAATCAAATGATCTCTGAGCATAGAGAACCCCAGTCTCTATATTTATGGACAGATAAGAGGACACTGGGAGATCTTCCGTATTGGTGCTGGATAGTGAATAAATAATTTTAGCATTGTCCCCAGTATCAGGGTCTGATGCTTGTACACTGTATATTGAGGCTCCGGGTAAGTTGTTCTCTGGCACATAAGCAACATAAGTAGATTTCACGAATGTTGGGGGATTGTCATTAACATCTAATATCTCCAATCTGATGGTTCTTCTGCTGGAAAGTGGGGGAGATCCTCTGTCAGTAGCTACAATGGTGATATTATAACTAGATGCTTTCTCTCTGTCCATGGAACCAGTAGTAACAATTCTGTAATAACTACCAGATGATAGTAATAAATTAAAGGAATTGTCAGTAAGTTTGCAGTCAATTTCACCATTTGCTCCTGAATCTTGATCACGAACTTCAATCAGAGCAATCACTGTGCCAGGTACAGAATCCTCTGGGATAGGACTAGATAATGATGTGATGGATATCTCAGGAGCATTGTCATTCTCATCTAGCACCTCGATCAATACCTTACAATGGGCAACAAGACCACCTCCATCCATTGCTTGTACAGAGAGCTCATAATTTGTTGTTAATTCAAAGTCTATCTGATTATTTGTATTAATCTCACCATTTATAGGATTAATACTGAAGGATCCTGTGTGATGGACATTCCCTGATGTTTTACTGATGGAATATGTGATCTGTCCATTGACTCCCTCGTCTCTGTCTGTTGCATTGATGGTGATTACTGTAGTATTGATTGGAGTATTTTCATGTACACTGACTTTATACAATTCATTGCTAAACACTGGGAAATTATCATTTACATCAGTAACAATGATTCTTACTAATGCAGTACCAGATCTCACTGGGTTTCCTCCATCCATAGCTGATAATGTTAATTCATGGACATTTTGTGTCTCTCGATCTAAATGTTTCTCTAACACAAGCTCTGGATATTTACTCCCATCTGCTCTGCTCTTTGTATTAAGTGTAAAATACTGATTATCACTGAGCCTGTATGTCTGTACTGAATTCATCCCAATATCAGGATCTTCTGCACCTTGTAAAGCAAATCTTGTCCCTGGTGATGTAGATTCTATCATTGCTACATTTAATGTCTCATGGAAAAACTTTGGGGAATTATCATTTATATCCTGTATTTCTATAATGACACTGAAAACATTTAAGGGATTTTCAACCACAGCATCAAAGGTCAGGAAGCAGGTAGCTGCTGCCCCACACAGTGTCTCTCTGTCTATCCTGTCCTTAATGTACAGATTCCCAGTATCCGCATTTACATAGAAATATTTCTCTGACACACGTGATACAATTCTCAGTTTCCTAGATGAGAGCTGTTTAATATCTAATCCAAGGTCTTCTGCAATATTTGCTATAACGGAGTCTTTTCTCATCTCTTCTACAATAGAATAATGAGTCTGAGCAGAGACTGAATGACACAGCCATGATAATAAGAAGGAAAATGTTACTTGCCATCTGATTCCTTTGTATGTCTGTGGATGAGCTTCCATCTTTTGCCTATGAAATATTCCACAAAATGTCCATTTAAAAGGCTTGTATCTGTAATCCAGTGCAATACAAATATCCAAATGTTTTTCTTGCTGGAATTATTCAGTAGAATATGTTCAAAATATCCTGTATTCTGTGCAGAGAGAACCCAGAAAATGGCTGTGTGTCTTCCTGCAGATCTGCAGTGTGTGAGAGTGATGAAAATACCAGTGGATCTCCAGCTCTGTATTCTTCTGCTTATTGGTCAAACAGCGGCGCTCTGTGGTGACACTAAGGTACTGCAATACTGAGAATATGTTTTTTTCCACACCAACTTTCTAATTCACATACAATGATTTTTTACTGACAAATACATTTATTGATTCTCACAAAAAAGCTATTTGATTGATAGAATAAGCTATTTTTTATGCATTTAATTGCATAATAACTAAAAAGGAAATCATATTCAACTCAATACAATGACGAAAAAAACAATTATACTGTGTGTCCCTTAATTAAAATCTAATGAAAGATTGCTCACGAGCAATAACTATTTATCACATGTATATTTCTCATACATTAGAATTTGCATATGTGGACTATTTCTTCCAGTGTAAATAAGGACCAGGAAAGGGCTGAGCAAATCCTGGGAAAAGTACTAGATATAAAGTTATATGACGATATAAATTTAAAACAAGTGACAACTGACTTTTTCATCTGTCCAAACAGAAACGCAGGTTACATATATTTTGTGATACAATCTGTCCTTGAGCCATTAAAGAAACACTAAGCTTCCATCTTTTATTGGGGATTATACTTTGGGTGCCTGAAGAGGCACCCAAAGCATAATCCCAAAAAGAAGCTCCTCAGATCCACAAACACTCATGGGTTTGGAAACTTTATCTCATATTCCATGGGTTAGGGGACATTTTTGGCTCAAAAAAGGGCTTTAATAGTGTAGGATGGCCAAATGCTCACCATCAGGCTTAAATTGCGATATTAGCCCTTTTATCCAGCCAAAAAGTGAACAGAGGTAATAGTATACGAAACACGATTAGAGAAAGTAATGTTCTTTTCCCTGATTTATTATAGTTAAAATATTTGGAGATATTGGCTTTGTACAATGGAAATATTCCAAGAATATGTGTTTTAAGAAACTTTACTTGAGATAGTAAGCATTCATGATACAATAAATTTCAATTCCATTAAATACTGTACATTGGTATCATTAATACCTTGAAAAATAGATGCCACAAAAATAAATAGTTTTGAAAGATTTTGGAAAAAAAAATCAGGCCATCAAACGTTTAATTAAGGATATTAGTTCAACATAGAAACTGGGAAAAACTGTAATATGAAATTATGAAACATGCTAAAAAAATTGTCAAGAATTAAAAAAATCAGCATCTTATCGAACCTGACATTTTATAAAATGATTGGTTTTATTTAAATGATTGAAATGGATTGTTTAATCGCGATAAAGATCAGATATCTGATTGAAAACAATAACTAGTCTACAAGAGATGTTAGTTAATCATGAAAAGTAAAAAAACAACACAGAATGTTTTGAATTTAGGAGTTATTTCATTACTGAGGGAACTATTTTTTGATAGCAATAAATAAAAGCTGATTGCTGATCTGCAAAGTTGCAGAAGACTACGGCCCTCATTCAGGTCCATTTGCAGGGCCACGTTTTTTTGCACGGGGCTGATGTTTGTTGTTTGCGCATGTGCGTTTACGTGCATGTGCATGCAATGGGTGCGTGCATACATGGCAAACAAACTGTTCACTGGGTGCACGCACTCATCTTTGTGGGTGGAGGGGGCGTGGGGCAACCCATTAGCATTTGGGAATTCCAAGGGTTTCATGGGCGTTCCCATGAGAACCCTGGGCATTCTCATGCTAATGAGCCAATGACGCGGGTGCGGGGGGTGGGCAGCTGACATCACTGGATCCCTCTTCCTTCAGAATGTGCATGAACATCTAGGGTTGCTCTGAGCAACCTCACATATGCATGCATGTTACACATCATTCCAATGTCAGCGTGTTCCCCCACAAGCTGTGAATGGAGGTTTATGTAATACATCCATTTGTATGCCGTGCTTCCGTACACGCCTTGGGAATGGTGGGCCAGCGTACCACCATTCGCAAGGTGGGATCTTGGTCGACTCACAAGGATGCGAATTCGCATCAGAGAGAATAAACCAGAATAACCCCTACGAGTACATAGCTGCTGCAAAGACAGATTGAAAACCCGCCCTGTGCATATCTGGATTGAATTTCAAATGGAGAGCTGATTGCATTCCACCAGCAGATCCATATGCAGTTTACTCACCGCTGAATGATTTCCCCAGTCTGTGCAAGTGTCCATAACTCTGACCCTTCCACAGCTCTGCAGCAGAGATGGCCTGAAGGAGGCTGGTGCTGACGTCACAGACCCTCCCTGAAAACACCTGGGCATGTATGTGTTCTTCGTGACACTCACCGAAAATTGGCAGTTGCCCCCCATAATCACCGGCTTATTGTCAGTCAAATTGTGAGAGGATTGCGATTAGATTATTCACAATTTTTCTCACTGTTTGGCCTGCGCATGTGCGCTATGATCCGTACCCATGTGCAGTTATTCGATGATCAATAGGATTGAAAATTTGCACAATAGCGATCAACTCTGAATAAGCCCCTTAGAGCCAAAGCCAAACAAGAGAAGACCACCCGCCAATCTAACCATTACAGTATACAGAACAATAACAAAGCAGTTATGTGGGCAAACTATATGTATGTATGTATGTATGTATGTATGTATGTGTGTGTATATATAGTTAGCTATAAAAAAAACTCACTACCATGATTGGATACATTAGATCACATGACCATGCATTATTTCCCAATAACCATGCACTTTCTAGCATAACTGTACACTTCAACTATGTTTACACGTCATATTAATAACTATAAATAAAAGCAAATTGAACTGTAAAGAACAGCTTCACTCACAGAGAGACAGAAAAGCAGCACATCCCTCTCACTGACAGCAGCCAATTCCGGCCTCAATGACAACAGTGCGTCCCCCCCTCACTGACAGCAGCACATCCCCACCTCACTGACAGCAGCACATCCCCACCTCACTGACAGCAGCACATCCTCACCTCACTGACAGCAGCACATCCTGCCTCACTGACAGCAGGACATCCCCGCCTCACTGACAGCAGCACATCCCCACCTCACTGACAGCAGCACATCCTGCCTCACTGACAGCAGGACATCCCCGCCTCACTGACAGCAGCACATCCCCCCTTACTGACAGCAGCACATCCCCCTTACTGACAGCAGCACATCCCCGCCTCACTGACAGCAGCACATCTATTCCTCATTTAAATCAGCACATCCCCCTTACTGACAGCAGCACATTCCCACCTCACTGACAGACATACTGTATACATTTCTGAAAGATAAATTAATCTATTTTATTCACTAAAGCTGGCTATACAGTATATCTACAGATTGATTGTCAGATTGGGCTGGTTGGAACTAAATCCTGGTAATGGATGAGAGCAAATGACAGTTGACCATTTGCTTTGAAATGCTGGAAAACTGCCACAAACTGTCATTCAGATATTACCAAGTTTTTGTCCCAACCAGCCCAATCTGACAATCAGTCTGTAGATGTATGGCCAGCTTTACTCTATACTCTTGGGTGTATGGTAGCACTTGGGTACTTGTTTCCTAGCACGGCCACACCGATTTCCATCGGGGTGGTCGTGTCGGAAAAATCGCATCGATCGCATCGCATGTGATTTGGTCGCATGCGATGCGACCGACGCGGCCGACCCGCGAGGGGGGGCGGTGCGCGTCCTCCGACCTTTTTATTCCCCTACTATCCACGTCGGCGGGGAGTTGAGAATATATAGTGTGGCGAGCGCAGCGAGCCACCAAGCCCGAAGCGTGGCGAGCGTAGCGAGCACTGCGAGGGGACGCGTATAACTTCACAGGTATACGCGTCCCCTCGCGGGGCCGGCTGCGCTCGCCACGCTTCGGGCTCGGTGGCTCGCTGCGCTCGCCACACTATATATTCTCAACTCCACGCCGACGTGGATAGTAGGGGAATGAAAAGGTCGGAGGACGCGCACCGCCGCCCCTCGCGGGCTCGCTGCGCTCGCCACGCTGCGCTCGCCACGCTGCGCTCGCCACGCTTCGGGTTCACGTCAATAGTGGGGTGACGACGGGGCCATATCTAATGTGAAATGGGTCATATTGGCCCATATCACATTTTTTACTATGTGAGATGGACTTTATCAAGTCCATCTCATCTTGTGCCATTATAATGGCACAAGACCGACGCGATGCTCCCGATTTCAATGTTAAAAAATATTTTAACATTGAAGACTATGGCAAAATCTCGGGCATCGCGTCGGTCGTGTTGGGGCCAATGGTAATGGTCCCGACCGACGCGATGCCTGCAATTTTCCATTTGCCGGCAAAATGGACCGGATTCAAAGGAAATCGGGTCCATCGCGGCCATCGTGTACCTTAACTTTAAGGTACACGATGGCCGCGATTGTGGCCGTTCTAGGAAACAAGTACCGCACTTGTTATACGCATGCATTGAATGGTGCTGTGCATACAGTATATCAGAGCTTGACCACAAAACCCAAGAGTGATACATCCATTACATATAGTATAGCACACAACGGGGTATGCATTGTAAGCCTTGTTGTTTTTCAAACAATGCCTATGACATAGCAGTTAGGAGCTAATTGTCTGATACTTAATCTCTCTCTACTTTATCACTTTCCAAGACCCCTAAATCACCCAATATTTCCAGCATTTGTCATTTAATTTCAAGATTGTTTGTGTAGTTTACTGGAGGATGAACATCTACAACATTAATAACAAGTAACATTTGTCAGTGACAGTAATGATCAAGAACACCATTTATTTCTAGACCACAGAGATTATCACTCCGGGGATTGTTCTGATCATCCCAAAAGTTTAGTTGTAACATACAGTACAATAAATTGCAATATCTAAAATTTCACTTATTTATATCCCCAACAATATTACATTTCTATATATGTTGAACTTCCATTTTTATCAACACACCAAGATAATTTATAGACTACAGTATTTAAATAAACTCACCTCAGTTACATTGTTAGATGGCAAAGTTTGTTTTAGAGGTTCAATTCCAAGTCCTGAATCATCAGCATCAATGAGATTATCCACAGGGACATTTTCATTTGGTTTCCTATAAGTAAAGTCACTTTCACTGGGATCCAAAGCCACGCACACATTGTACGAGTAGGGAAATGGTAAAGATCCATCGCTATACAAGGAGAGCATCCTGGGATCAACCGGAGGATACAGATTTGTACTTAGAGAAGTAAAGGTTGGGGAAGGCTTTGATTGTTTGCATTTTGATATAATGACCAACAAAACAGTTATAATAAATAATAAGGAAATGAGACCAAGCGCGATCACTAAATATAGCTGTAGATTGGATTGGGGATCTTCATTTTTCAGTTGATCACTGAGTTTAGGAACCACCTGTTGGAAATTATCTGCAACAATGAGACTTAGTGTGACTGTAGCTGAGAGAGAGGGATCTCCATTGTCCTTCACCATCACCACAACCTTGTGATTCAGTATATCCTTCTCATGAAAGACACGTGATGTCCTGATCTCACCCGTGTGATGGCTGATGGTAAAGTGAGATGGTTCTGACACCTGTATGAAGTGATACGAGAGCCAAGCATTATGTCCAGAGTCTGCATCCACTGCAACCACCTTAGTTACTAATGATCCTTGTTCAGAGGCAAAAGGGACCATCTCAAACACAGCTGGGCCACCACTGTCTGCTGATGGGTATAAGATCTTTGGTGCATTATCATTCTGATCCACTATGCGTATAATTAGTGTTGCATTGCTGCTCAGTGATGGAGATCCATTGTCTCTAGCAGTTACCTGTATTAGAAACTCCTTGTGCTGCTCATAATCAAATGATCTCTGAGCATAGAGAACCCCAGTCTCTATATTCATGGACAGATAAGAGGACACTGGGAGATCTTCTGTATTAGTGCTGGAGAGTGAATATATAACTTTAGCATTGTCCCCAGTATCAGGATCTGATGCTTGTACACTGTATATTGAGGCTCCGGGTAAGTTGTTCTCTGGCACATAAGCAACATAAGTAGATTTCATAAATGTTGGTGGATTGTCATTAACATCTGATAGCTCCAATCTGATGGTTCTTCTGCTGGAAAGTGGGGGAGATCCTCTGTCAGTAGCTACAATGGTGATGTTATAAGAAGATACTTTCTCTCTGTCCAGCTCATTTGTTAAAACTATTCTATAATAACTTTTTGTAGATACAATTAAACCAAATGGTAAATTCTCCATAATACTGCATTCAATGTCTCCATTATGTCCTGTATCAAGATCACTAACCTTAATCAAGGCAATCACTGTGCCAGGTGCAGAATCCTCAGGAACAGGACTAGATAATGATGTGATAGATATCTCAGGAGCATTGTCATTCTCATCTGTTACCTCTATTAATACCTTGGCATGGGCAATAAGACCACCTCCATCCTTCGCTTCCAAAGTCAGCTCATAATTATTGATCACATCAAAATCCAAATGCTTGTTTATTGTGATGTCACCTTGTGTAGGATGAATACTGAATGTTCCCATAGGATGGGCATTGCCTGATGTTTCACTTAAAGAATATGTGATCTGTGCATTGCTACCTTCATCTTGGTCAGTTGCAGATACACTTAGTACAGTTGTATTGATTGGGGTATTTTCCTTCACAATGGCTTTATATATTTCTTTAGTAAACATAGGAAAATTGTCATTTGCATCAGTTATAACTATTTTTATTGCAGCAGTTCCTGATCTAATAGGATTTCCTCCATCTAGAGCCATCAGCACTAAATGATAAATATTTTGTGATTCTCTATCTAATGGTTTCTCTAACACAAGCTCTGGGAATGTGCTCCCATCTGCTCTGGTCTTCTCACTAAGGGTAAAATGCTGATTATCACTGAGCCTGTATGTCTGTACTGTATTACTGCCAATATCTGGGTCTTCTGCTGTTTTTAATGCAAATCTTGTTCCAGGTGATGTAGATTCAATAACATCTAATGTAAATGTGTTGGGAAGAAATCTGGGAGAATTATCATTTATATCTTTAATTTCTATATTGACACTAAAAACATTTAAGGGATTTTCAACCACAGCATCAAAGGTTAGGAAGCAGGTAGCTGCTGCCCCACACAGTATCTCTCTGTCTATCCTGTCCTTAATGTACAGATTCCCAGTATCTGCATTTACATAAATGTATTTCTCTGCTATGCTTGAATCTATTCTCAGTTTCCTAGATGAGAGCTGTTTAATATCTAATCCAAGGTCTTCTGCAATATTTGCTATAACAGAGTCTTTTCTCATCTCTTCTACAATAGAATAATGAGTCTGAGCAGAGACTGAATGACACAGCCATGATAATAAGGAAAATGTTACTTGCCATCTGATTCCTTTGTATGTCTGTGGATGAGCTTCCATCTTTTGCCTATGAAATATTCCACAAAATGTCCATTTAAAAGGCTTGTATCTGTAATCCAGTGCAATACAAATATTCAAATGTTTTTCTTGCTGGAATTATTCAGTAGAATATGTTCAAAATATCCTGTATTATGTGCAGAGAGAACCCAGAAAATGGCTGTGTGTCTTCCTGCAGATCTGCAGTGTGTGTGTGAGTGATGAAAATACCAGTGGATCTCCAGCTCTGTATTCTTCTGCTTATTGGTCAAACAGCGGCGCTCTGTGGTTAAACTAAGGAACTGCTACTGAGAATGTATTTTTTTAAACACCAACTTTCTAATCCAGATACTGTACACTGATTTTATACTGAATTTATTGATTCTCACCAAAAAAGCTGTTTATTTGCATGATAAAATAAGTTATAAGTGCATTTAACTTCATACTATTAAAGTGTAACTAAAACGCAATTAATATTGATAAAATATTATATGTGTCTTAATTACAATGTATTGAAGTATTGCTCACGAGTAATTGCTATTTATCACATGTATTTTGGAACAGGAAAGGCCTATGCAAATCCTGGGATAAGTTCTAGATAAAGTTATATGGAGTTATAAATTCTAAACAAGTGACAACTAATTTCCAACACATGACCTTGTTACCATGACGGGGTAAAGGTTCCACATGTCTGAACAGAAGTGCAGGTTACATCTATTTTGTGATACAATCTGTTCTTGAGACATTAAAAGTATAGCAAGCACCCTGCAGTATACCAACTGCAATAGAATATATACAAAGTTATAGCAAACAGTAAATATTTCTACAACCCTAAACTTATGATATGTATGTTTAATTATTCTAATCCCCATAACAATTATGTAAGCCGCTGTGTTATTAATTAGAATTTGTCACTACTTATGGAGATGATTGTCCATTTTTACCCCATATTTGACCCAAATTAGAATTTTCAACATTAAAATATATTTTTTTTTAATCAGTTTCTTCTATAGTGCAGCAAATTCTGTTGCACTTTACAATTAGAAACAGTTATACCATAAACTGGGTATTTACAGACATTTGAAAAAGTATGAGGGTCCTGCTTGCAAGCTTACAATCTAATTTTCCTGATAAAAACATTGCAGAATGTGAGGTTCAGCTTCAGTAGAACTTGTATCATGAAGTATTTAAAGAAACGCAAAGAGTACAACTGTAAAAGGCAAAGGAAGTATTGGGTAACCCCCATGTACTGTAATAACTGGTGAAACGATGAAATTGCAGTAGCATCTGTCTCAGATTTGTAATGAGGAAGTTTGCCATCGGTAACTATGCTCATCCTCAGGTCTTCGGGGGAATATACAATTAGCAACGGTAGTTTATCACTGATTCCCATGGGCAGGTTTCAGTGTAAGGGTTCTTGGCACCGTAGGCAAAACTTCAACCTACTGCTCATCCCAATACCCAATTTCCGGCCCTGCAAATGAAAGAGTGGAGGTGGCATCTTAGAAGTTCCACAGTCGCCACCTGCATTAAGGATGCCTTCCTCATAGACTTACTTAGTTTTATGATAGACAGACTACAGATCCTGACATGGTCATTAGCTGCCTTAATCTGCCTACTTGTAGAGTCAGTCTTATCCAAGAGGCTATCTGTTCCTCCCTGAAGCCAAAATGCTTATCCTCTGATGCCACCACTTATTGGAGATTATGCCTGAGGCACTCAAAGCATAAGCCCAATAACCCACTATTCACAGCTGTAACAACACATCGGTTGGGAACTTATCCAGTATCCAATGTGTTATTAAATAAAAATGGGACATTTTTGGCCAAGAAAGTTCCTTAATCCTGTAGTATAGCTCGATACTCACCATAAGGCTAAAATTGCAATATTAGCCATTTCGTCAACCAAATAATTAACAGGGCTAATATAATGGATAAAATGGGAAAGTTAAATTATTTTCCCTGATCTACTATAATTAACATATTTAGAGATATCGGCTTTGTACAGTAAATGTAGTCTATCTTTACATGCACAACAGAAGAAATATTCCTTAAATATGTGTTTAAAGAAACGTTACTTGAGAAAGTGAGCAATCATAATACAATGAATTTCAAAATCCCTTTCATACATTTTATATTTTTAATACCTTGAAAAATAGATGCCACAAAAATAAACGTTTTGAAAGATTTAGGAGAAAAATAAGGCCTCCAAAAAGTTCAGTTAGGAAAAGGAGTTCATCATCGAAACAAAGAAGAATTGTAACATGAAATTATTGAACATGCTAACAAATTGTGGATAATTAATTCAGCATCAGGTCAAATCTGACATTTTTTTAATTATTGGTTTGATTTATTGATTGAAATGGATTGCAATAACATTCAGATATATCATACTATCTGCTTGCAAACAATAACTACTGTATACGCGATGTTCGTTAAGCATAAACTGTAAAAAATAGCAGAATGTTTTGTATGTAGGAGTTTTTAAATTGCAAATGCAAAAATTTACTGAGAACAGTTGTCTCCAAATTTAAAGCCAGCAACCAAAATCATTATAAATAGCAGCCGCTCACCTAAATGTTGCAGTATACAGCAAAATAACAAAGCAGTTATATGGGCAAATTCTATGTATGATGTATGATTGGATTGGAACATTAGACTACAAAACTACAGTATGCATTTCCCAGTGACCACACACTTGCCAGCATAACTGTACACTTCAACTAAGGCATGACCATAGCAGAGCTCGACCACACACCCAAGAGTGGTATACATATTACATACGGTATATCACACTATGGTGTCTATGTACTAAGTCTTGGAGAGAGATAAAGCACCAACCAACCAGCCCCTGTCATTTTTCAAACACAGCCCATAACATAGTAGTTAGGAGCTGGCCAGTAATTCATATTTCTCCAATTTATCTCTCTCCAAATCTTAGTACAAAACCCCCAAAATAACCCAGTATGTCCAGTAATAAATGTTTCATTGCAAGATTGTGAATGCAGTTTACTGAATGATGAGCAACATTAATAAAAAATTGCTCAGTAACATTTATCAGTGACGCACTGACCAAGAAATCCATTCTCTAGACCAGGGGTGTCAAACTCAAATTCATCGGGGGCCGCATCCTCAGTTTGGTCACCCTCAAAGGGCCGGTTGTATCTGTAGGTCCCCCTGTATAATTATAATGCCATGACACCACAGGCTGCTCCCCCTGTATAATATAAAATGAATGCCATGACACCACAGGCTGCTCCCCCTGTATAATAATGATGCCATGACACCACAGACTGCTCCCCCTGTATAATATTATAAAAGTAATGCCATGACACATAAATGATTATACAGGAGGAGCAGCCTGTGGTGTCATGGTATTATTATTATTATTATACACGGGGACACTTCAGGAAACAGCAGATATATATATATTTTTTATTGTGAGTGTGATCCTCATCCTCACTTACTGTTTCTCCGTCTGTCCTGCAGCTGCTACGGCTTCCAGCTTTTCTTCACTGCTTGCTGCGGCCACACTGTCCCCAGCTTCCCTGCCTGCTCCTACTTCTCTACAGACGCATGGGCAGGCGGCGTCATCGTCATGACGTCCCCACCCAGTGTCTGTCACTGCCGGGCATCAGTGGGAACAGGCGGTCGGGCCCTCCTCCACGTAGCCGTGTAGGCCGGCGGCCATGTTTCTGTAGCCGCATACATATGTGCCTACAGGAACATGGCCGCCGACAGTGGAGGAACAGGTAAGGCGGCCGCGGTGGGGTGGGTGAGAGGAGGTGGCCTAGGCAGGAGCTGGGACACACTGCCCTGCGTGCTATCTCCTCGCGCGGGCCACATGACGAGGTCTGGCGGGCCGGATTTGGCCCCCGGGCCTTGTGTTTGACACCCGTGCTCTAGACTATAGAATGTTCTGATTATCCCAGAACATGAGTTGTACCATTCAATAAATTGCAATATGTCTATTTTACATATCCAACAACATTACATTTCTGTATATGTTGAACTCATATTTGCATCAACACACAAGGAGAATATATAGACTATATTTAAAAAAAACTCACCTCAGTTACACTGTTAGATGGCAAAGATTGTTTTAAAGGTTCAGTTCCAAGTCCTGAATCATCAGCATCAATGAGATTCTCTACTGGGACATTTTCATTTGGTTTCCTATAAGTAAAGTCACTTTCACTGGGATCCAAAGCCACACACACATTATATGAGTAGGGGAATGGTAAAGATCCATCGCTATACAAGGAGAGCATCCTGGGATCAACTGGAGGATACAGATTTGTACTCAGAGAAGTAAAGCTTGGTGGAGGTTTTGATTGTTTGCATTTTGATATAATGACCAACAAAACAGTTATAATAAATAATAATGTAATGAGACCAAGTGCAATCACCAAGTATAGCTGTAGGTTCGATTGGGGATCTTCATCTTTGAGTTTATTACTGAGTTTAGGAACCACCTGTTGGAAATTATCTGCAACAATGAGACTTAGTGTGACTGTAGCTGAGAGAGAGGGATCTCCATTGTCCTTCACCATCACCACAACCTTGTGATTCAGTATATCCTTGTCATGAAAGACACGTGATGTCCTGATCTCACCCGTATGATGGCTGATGGTAAAGTGAGAAGGTTCTGACACCTGTATGAAGTGATACGAGAGCCAAGCATTATGTCCAGAGTCTGCATCCACTGCAACCACCTTAGTTATTAATGATCCTTGTTCAGAGGCAAAAGGGACCATCTCAAACACAGCTGGGCCACCACTGTCTGCTGATGGGTACAGGATCTTTGGTGGATTATCATTCTGATCGACTATGCGGATAATTAGTGTTGCATTGCTGCTCAGAGATGGGGATCCATTGTCTCTAGCAGTTACCTGTATTAGAAACTCCTTGTGCTGCTCATAATCAAATGATCTCTGAGCATAGAGAACACCAGTCTCTATATTCATGGACAGATAAGAGGACACTGGGAGATCTTCTGTATTGGTGCTGGATAGTGAATATATAATTTTAGCATTGTCCCCAGTATCAGGGTCTGATGCTTGTACACTGTATATTGAGGCTCCGGGTAAGTTGTTCTCTGGCACATAAGCAACATAAGTAGATTTCATAAATATTGGTGGATTGTCATTAACATCTGATATCTCCAATCTGATGGTTCTTCTGCTGGAAAGTGGGGGAGATCCTCTGTCAGTGGCTACAATTGTGATGTCATAAGAAGATACTTTCTCTCTGTCGAGCTCATTTGTTAAAACTATCCTAAAATAACTTTTCGTAGACACAATTAAACCAAAGGGTACATCCTCCGTAATACTGCATTCAATGTCTCCATTCTTTTCTGTATCAAGATCATTGACTTTAATTAGAGCAATCACTGTACCAGGTGCAGAATCCTCAGGAACAGGACTAGATAATGATGTGATGGATATCTCAGGAGCATTGTCATTCTCATCTGTTACCTCTATTAACACCTTGGCATGGGCAATAAGACCACCTCCGTCCTTTGCCCGCACAGTCAGCTCATAATTTCTGGTCATTTCAAAATCCAAATGTTTGTTTATTGTGATGTCACCTTGTGTAGGATGAATACTGAATGTTCCCATAGGATGGACATTGCCTGATGCTTCACTTAAAGAATATGAGATCTGTGCATTGCTACCTTCATCTTGGTCAGTTGCAGATACACTTAGTACAGTTGTATTGATTGGGGTATTTTCCTTCACAATGGCTTTATATATTTCTTTAGTAAACATTGGGACATTATCATTTACATCAGTTATAATTATTTTAATCAAAGCAGTTCCTGATCTAATAGGATTTCCTCCATCTAGAGCCATCAGCACTAAGTGATAAATGTTTTGTGATTCTCTATCTAATGGTTTCTCTAACACAAGCTCTGGGAATGTGCTCCCATCTGCTCTGGTCTTCTCACTCAGGGTAAAATGCTGATTGTCACTGAGCCTGTATGTCTGCACTGCATTCATACCAATATCTGGGTCTTCTGCTGTTTGCAAAGCAAATCTTGCTCCAGTTAATGTAGATTCAATAAAATCTAATGTGAATGTGTTAGGAAGAAATCTGGGGGAATTATCATTTATATCCTGAATTTCTATATTGACACTGAAAACATTTAAAGGGTTTTCAACCACAGCATCAAAGGTTAGGAAGCAGGTAGCTGCTGCCCCACACAGTGTATCTCTGTCTATCCTGTCCTTAATGTACAGATTCCCAGTATCTGCATTTACATAAATGTATTTCTCTGCTATGCTTGAATCAATTCTCAGTTTCCTAGATGAGAGCTGTTTAATATCTAATCCAAGGTCTTCTGCAATATTTGCTATGACAGAGTCTTTTCTCATCTCTTCTACAATAGAATAATGAGTCTGAGCAGAGACTGAATGACACAGCCATGATAATAAGAAGGAAAATGTTACTTGCCATCTGATTCCTTTGTATGTCTGTGTATAAGCTTCCATCTTTTGCCTATGAAATATTCCACAAAATGTCCATTTAAAAGGCTTGTATCTGTAATCCAGTGCAATACAAATATCCAAATGTTTTTCTTGCTGGAATTATTCAGTAGAATATGTTCAAAATATCCTGTATTCTGTGCAGAGAGAACCCAGAAAATGGCTGTGTGTCTTCCTGCAGATCTGCAGTGTGTGTGTGAGTGATGAAAATACCAGTGGATCTCCAGCTCTGTATTCTTCTGCTTATTGGTCAAACAGCGGCGCTCTGTGGTTAAACTAAGGAACTGCTACTGAGAATTTATTTTTTTAAACACCAACTTTCTAATCCAGATACTGTACACTGATTTTATACAGAATTTATTGATTCTCACCAAAAAAGCTGTTTATTTGCATGATAAAATAAGTTATTAGTGCATTTAACTTCATATTATGAAAGTGTAACTAAAACGCAATTAAAATTGATAAAAGATTATATGTGTCTTAATTACAATGTAATGAAGTATTGCTCACGAGTAATTTCTATTTATCACATGTATTTTGGACCAGGAAAGGCCTATGCAAATCCTGGGATTAGTTCTAGATAAAGTTATATGGAGTTATAAATTCTAAACAAGTGACAACTAATTTACAACACATGACCTTGTTACCATGACGGGGTAAAGGTTCCACATGTCTGAACAGAAGTGCAGGTTACATCTATTTTGTGATACAATCTGTTCTTGAGACATTAAAAGTATAGCAAGCACCCTGCAGTATACCAACTGCAATAGAATATATACAAAGTTATAGCAAACAGTAAATAATTCTACAACCCTAAATTTATGATATGTATGTTTAATTATTCTAATCCCCATAACAATTATGTAAGCCGCTGTGTTATTAATTAGAATTTGTCACTACTTATGAAGATGATTGTCCATTTTTACCCCATATTTGACCCAAATTAGAATTTTCAACTTTAAAATGTATTTTTTTAAATCAGTTTCTTCTATAGTGCAGCAAATTCTGTCGCACTTTACAATTAGAAACAGTTATACCATAAACTGGGTATTTACAGACATTTGAAAAAGTATGAGGGTCCTGCTTGCAAGCTTACAATCTAATTTTCCTGATAAAAACATTGCAGAATGTGAGGTTCAGCTTCAGTAGAACTTGTATCATGAAGTATTTAAAGAAACGCAAAGAGTACAGCTGTAAAAGGCAAAGGAAGTATTGGGTAACCCCCATGTACTGTAATAACTGGTAAAATTATGAAACTGCAGTAGCATCTGTCTCAGATTTGTAATGAGGAAGTTTGCCATCGGTAGCTATGCTCATCCCCAGGTCTTCGGGGGAATATACAATTAGCAACGTTAGTTTATCACTGATCCCCATGGGCAGGTTTCAGTGTAAGGGTTCTTGGCACCGTAGGCAAAACTTCAACCTACTGCTCATCCCAATACCCAATTTCCGGCCCTGCAAATGAAAGAGTCGCCACAGTCGCCACCTGCATTAAGGATGCCTTCCTCATAGACATATTTAGTTTTATGATAGACAGACTACAGATCCTGACATGTTCGTTACCTGCCTTAATCTGCCTACTTGTAGAGTCAGTCTTACCCAAGAGGCTATCTGTTCCTCCCTGAAGCCAAAATGCTTATCCTCTGATGCCAACACTTATTGGAGATTATGCCTGAGGCACTCAAAGCATAAGCCCAATAACCCACTATTCAGAGCTATAATAACACATCAGTTGGGAACTTATCCAGTATCCCATGTGTTATTAAATAAAAGTGGGAAATTTTTGGCCAAGAAAGTTCCTTAATCCTGTAGTATAGCTCAATACTCACCATAAGGCTAAAATTGCAATATTAGCTATTTCGTCAACCAAAGAATTAACAGGGCTAATATAATGGATAAAATGGGAAAGTTAAATTATTTTCGCTGATCTACTATAGTTAACATATTTAGAGATATCGGCTTTGTACAGTAAATGTAGTCTATCTTTACATGCACAACAGAAGAAATATTCCTTAAATAGGTGTTTACAGAAACGTTACTTGAGAAAGTGAGCATTCATAATACAATGAATTTCAAAATCCCTTTCATACATTTCATATTTTTAATACCATGAGAAATAGATGCCACAAAAATAAACGTTTTGAAAGATTTGGGAGTAAAATCAGGCCTCCAAAAAGTTTAGTTAGGAAAAGGAGTTCATCATCGAAACAAAGAAGAATTGTAACATGAAATTATTGAACAAGCTAACAAATTGTGGAGAATTAATTCAGCATTGGGTCAAATCTGACATTTTATAAATGATTGGTTTGATTTATTGATTGAAATGGATTGCAATAAGATTCAGATATATCATACTATCTGCTTGCAAACAATAACTACTGTATACGCGATGTTCGTTAAGCATAAACTGTAAAAAATAGCAGAATGTTTTGTACTGTATGTAGGAGTTTTTAAATTGCAAATGCAAAAATTTACTGAGAACAGTTGTCTCCAAATTTAAAGCCAACGGCCAAAATCATTATAAAGATCAGCCGCCCACCAACACATTGCAGCATACAGCAAAATAACAAACCAGTTTTATGGGCAAATTCTATGTATGATTGGACTGGCACATTAGACTACACAACTATGCAATATTTCCCAGTGACCACCACACACTTGCCAGCGTAACTGTACACTTCAACTAAGGCATGACCATAGCAGAGCTCGACCACACACCCAAGAGGGGTATACATATTACATACGGTATATCACACTATGGTGTCTATGTACTAAGTCTTGGAGAGAGATAAAGCACCGACCAACCAGCCCCTGTCATTTTTCAAACACACCCTATAACATAGTAGTTAGGAGCTGACTGGCCAGTAATTCATCTTTCTCCAATTTATCTCTCTCCAAGTTTTAGTACATAAACCCTTAAATAACCCAATATGTCCAGTAATAAATGTTTCATTGCAAGATTGTGAATGCAGTTTACTGAAGGATGAGCAACTACAACATTAATAAAAAATTGCTCAGTAACATTTATCAGTGACGCGCTGACCAAGAAATCCATTCTCTAGACCAGTGGTTCCCAAACTGTGTGCCTAGGCACCCTGGGGTGCCTCAGGACACTTGCAGGGGTGCCTTGGGTTGGTGGACCAAGATCAATTCATATTATTTATGGTCAATGTACCAGGCAAAACCAGTGCTGGTGGCTGCCAATCATAATATATGTGGACAAACAGGAGCAAATCCTGTCCCTCATCAGATAACTGACATATAAACACAATGCACTTCATTTAATTTTTTATTTTCTGAAAATCTCGATAAGAAGCATTTGGCCTAGGGGTGCCTTGAAAATATTATGATGCTCTAGGGCGCCATGATTCAAAAAAGTTTGGGAACCACTGCTCTAGACTATAGAATGTTCTGATTATCCCAGGGGAATGTTCTGATTATCCCAGAAGATGAGTTGTACCATACAATAAATTGCAATATGTAATATTTCATATATTTTACATATCCAACAACATTACATATCTGTATATGTTGAACTCATATTTGCATCAACACACAAGGAGAATATATAGACTATATTTAAAAAAAAAACTCACCTCAGTGACACAGTTAGATGGCAAAGATTGTTTTAAAGGTTCAGTTCCAAGTCCTGAATCATAATCATCAATGAGGTTCTCTACTGGGACATTTTCATTTGGTTTCCTATAAGTAAAGTCACTTTCACTAGGATCCAAAGCCACACACACATTGTACGAGTAGGGAAATGGTAAAGATCCATCGCTATACAAGGAGAGCATCCTGGGATCAACTGGAGGATACAGATTTGTACTTAGAGAAGTAAAGCTTGGTGGAGGTTTTGATTGTTTGCATTTTGATATAATGACCAACAAAACAGTTATAATAAATAATAATGTAATGAGACCAAGTGCGATCACCAAGTACAGCTGTAGGTTTGATTGGGGATCTTTATCTTTGAGTTTATTACTGAGTTTAGGAACCACCTGTTGGAAATTATCTGCAACAATGAGACTTAGTGTGACTGTAGCTGAGAGAAAGGGATCTCCATTGTCCTTCACCATCACCACAACCTTGTGATTCAGTATATCCTTATCATGAAAGACACGTGATGTCCTGATCTCACCCGTGTGATGGCTGATGGTAAAGTGAGATGGTTCTGACACCTGTATGAAGTGATACAAGAGCCAAGCATTATGTCCAGAGTCTGCATCCACTGCAACCACCTTAGTTACTAATGATCCTTGTTCAGAGGCAAAAGGGACCATCTCAAACACAGCTGGGCCACCACTGTCTGCTGATGGGTACAAGATCTTTGGTGCATTATCATTCTGATCCACTATGCGGATAATTAGTGTTGCATTGCTGCTCAGAGATGGGGATCCATTGTCTCTAGCAGTTACCTGTATTAGAAACTCCTTGTGCTGCTCATAATCAAATGATCTCTGAGCATAGAGAACCCCAGTCTCTATATTCATGGACAGATAAGAGGACACTGGGAGATCTTCTGTATTAGTGCTGGATAGTGAATAAATAATTTTAGCATTGTCCCCAGTATCAGGGTCTGATGCTTGTACACTGTATATTGAGACTCCGGGTAAGTTGTTCTCTGGCACATAAGCAACATAAGAAGATTTCATAAATATTGGTGGATTGTCATTAACATCTGATATCTCCAATCTGATGGTTCTTCTACTGAAAAGTGGGGGAGATCCTCGGTCAGTGGCTATAATTGTGATGTCATAAGAAGATACTTTCTCTCTGTCAAGCTCATTTGTTAAAACTATCCTAAAATAACTTTTCGTAGACACAATTAAACCAAAGGGTACATCCTCCGTAATACTGCATTCAATGTCTCCATTCTTTTCTGTATCAAGATCATTGACTTTAATTAGAGCAATCACTGTACCAGGTGCAGAATCCTCAGGAATTGGACTAGATAATGATGTGATAGATATCTCAGGAGCATTGTCATTCTCATCTGTTACCTCTATTAATACCTTGGCATGGGCAATAAGACCACCTCCATCCTTTGCCCGCACAGTCAGCTCATAAATATTTATCATTTCAAAATCCAAATGTTTGTCTATTGTGATGTCACCTTGTGTAGGATGAATACTGAATGTTCCCATAGGATGGGCATTGCCTGATGTTTCACTTAAAGAATATGTGATCTGTGCATTGCTACCTTCATCTTGGTCAGTTGCAGATACACTTAGTACAGTTGTATTGATTGGGGTATTTTCCTTCACAATGGCTTTATATATTTCTTTAGTAAACATAGGAAAATTGTCATTTACATCAGTTATAACTATTTTTATTACAGCAGTTCCTGATCTAATAGGATTTCCTCCATCTAGAGCCATCAGCACTAAGTGATAAATGTTTTGTGATTCTCTATCTAATGGTTTCTCTAACACAAGCTCTGGGAATGTGCTCCCATCTGCTCTGGTCTTCTCACTCAGGGTAAAATGCTGATTGTCACTGAGCCTGTATGTCTGTACTGTATTACTGCCAATGTCTGCATCTTTTGCAGTTTGCAAAGCAAATCTTGTTCCAGGAGATGCAAGTTCAATAACATCCAATGTCAATGTGTTGGGAAGGAATCTGGGGAAATTATCATTTATATCCTTAATTTCAATATTGATACTGAAAACATTTAGTGGATTTTCAACCACAGCATCAAAGGTTAGGAAGCAGGTAGCTGCTGCCCCACACAGTGTCTCTCTGTCTATCCTGTCCTTAATGTACAGATTCCCAGTATCTGCATTTACATAAAAATATTTCTCTGCTATGCTTGAATCAATTCTCAGTTTCCTAGATGAGAGCTGTTTAATATCTAATCCAAGGTCTTCTGCAATATTTGCTATAACAGTGTCTTTTCTCATCTCTTCTACAATAGAATAATGAGTCTGAGCAGAGACTGAATGACACAGCCATGATAATAAGAAGGAAAATGTTACTTGCCATCTGATTCCTTTGTATGTCTGTGTAGGAGATTCCATCTTTTGCCTATGAAATATTCCACAAAATGTCCATTGAAAAGGATTGTATATGTAATCCAGTGCAATATAAATATCCAAATGTTTTTCTTGCTGGATTTATTCAGTAGAATTGCTAAAAATATCCTGTATTCTGTTTAGAGAGAACCCAGAAAATGGCTGTGTGTCTTCCTGCAGATCTGCAGTGTGTGTGAGTGATGAAAATACCAGTGGATCTCCAGCTCTGTATTCTTCTACTTATTGGTCAAACAGCGGCGCTCTGTGGTTAAACTAAGGAACTGCTACTGAGAATGTATTTTTTTAAAAACCAACTTTCTCATCCAGATACTGTACACTGATCTTATACTGACTAATACATTTATTGATTCTCACAAAAAAAGCTGTTTATTTGCATGATAAAATAAGTTATTATTAGTGCATTTAACTTCATAATATAAAAGTATTACTAAAACAGAAATAATATTGATGACAAAAAAGATTATATGTGTCTCTTAATTAAAATGTAATGAAAGATTGCTCACGAGCAATTGCTATTTATCACATGTATATTTCTCATACATGAGAAATTGCGTATGTGTAGTATTTATTCCATCATAAATAATGACCAGAAATGGCCTGAGCAAATCCTGCGATAAGTTCTAGATATAAAATTATATGAAGTTGTATATTCTAAACAAGTGACAACTAATTTACAACACATGACCTTGTTACCAAGATGGGGTAAAGGTTCTACATGTCTGAACAGAAGTGCGGGTTACATATATTTTGTGATACAATCTGTTCTTGAGACATTAAAAGCACAGCAAGCACCCTGCAGCATACCTGCTTAACTGCAATAGAATATATCCAAAGTTATAGCTAACAGTAAATTATTCTACAATCCTAAACTTATGATATGTATGTTTAATTATTCTACTTCCCATAACAATTATGTAAGCAAATGCATTATTAATTAGAATTTTTCACTGCTCATAGAGATGATTGTCCAAATGTTACCCCATATTTGACCTATATTAGAATTTTCAACTTTAAATGTATGTATTTAATTTTTTTTTTATCAGTTTCTTATATAGTGCAACAAATTATGGAACACTTTTCAATTGGAATGCAGTGATAAAACAAACTGGGCATTTACAGACATTTAAAAAGGTAGGAGGGTCTTGCATGCAAGCTTACAATCTAATGCTGTGTACACACGGCTGCGATAGGGGCTGAAATCGCTGGAAATATGGTCGCAGGCAACCATATTGCCATTGATTGGAGTGTGCACCAGCGATAAATCGCCGGGTGTGCGCTCCCGTTTTTATCCCCATTATATTCAGCTAATTACCTCTGCGGCACCACCGGCAGAGGTTTTCTTTCATCAGCGACCATCTCTGGTCACTGATGAAAAGGAGAAACTGAGCAAAATATTGCTCAGCCATATATTGCTAGCAATATATGGCTGAGCAATATATCTCCCCCGTGTGTACGGGGCTTAATTGTTCTCATAAAAAAACATTGCAGCAGCTTAAATTCGGCTTGACTTGATATCATGAAGTATTTAAAAAAGCAGCAAAGAAAACAATTGTAAAAGGCAATGAAAGTATTGTGTAACCATGTAATAACTGGTAAAAGGATGAAATTATGGTAGCATCTGTCTCAGATTTGTAATGAGGAAATTTGCCATCAGCCGCTATACTCATCCCCAGGTCTTGGGGGATTATCCAATTAGCAGTGGTAGTTTATCACTGTTAACTGATTCCCATGGCCAGGGTGTGTAAGGCTTCTTGGCACAGTTGGCAAAACTTCAACCTACTGCCCCCCCCCAACTCCACATTGCCACCAATATCCACTTTCCAGCCCTTCAAGTAAAAGTGTTGAGGTGGTGTCTTAGCAGTTCCACCAGTATTAAGTACTAGGGTGACTTCCTCATAGACATCCTTAGTTTTGTGATAGACAGACTCAGTGGCCACCTCTCCAGATCCTAGCACCTTTGGCAGCTGCCTTAAGCTGCCTACCTGTGATATTGGTCTTACCCAAGAGGCTATCCTTTCATTCCTAATGCCAACATGCTTATCCTCTGAAGACACCACTTATAGGGGATTATTCTTTGGGTGCCTGAGGCACTCAAAGCATAAGCTAAATAACCCACTATTCAGAGCTGCAATAACACATCAGTTGGAAACTTATTCAGTATCCCACGTGTTTTCAAATAAAAATGGTAAATTTTTGTCCAAGAAAGGTCTCTAATTTTGTAGGACAGCTCGATACTCACCATCAGGCTAAAATTGCAATATTAGCCATTTCTTCAGCCAATGAATTAACATGGCTAATTAGATACTGGCCAAAATTGAAGAGATATTATTTTCCCTAATTTACTATAGTTAAAATATTTGGAGATATCGGCTTTGTACAGTAAATGTAGTCTATCTGTACATGCACAACAGAAGAAATATTCCTAGAATATGTGTTTAAAGAAACGTTACGAGAAAGTGAGCAATCATAATACAATGAATTCCAAACTCCCTTTAATACATTAACATTTTGATAACTTGAGAAAAAGATGCCACAAAAATAAATATTTTGGAAGATTTTGGAGTAAAATCAGGCCTCCAAAAAGTTCAGTTAGGAAAATGAGTTTATCATCGAAACAGAAAAGAACTGTAACTTGGAATTATTGAACATGCTAACAAATTGTGGAAAATTAATTCAGCATCAGGTCAAATCTGACATTTTAGAAATGATTGGTTTGATTTATTGATTGAAATGGATTGTTTAATTGCAATTAGGTTCAGATATATAATACTATCTGCTTGCAAACAATATCTATAAGAGATGTTAGTTAAGCATAATCTGTAAAAAATTGCAGAATGTTTTGTATGTAGTATTTTTTAAATTGCAAATTTACTGAGAACTGTTGTCTCCAAATTAAAGCCAACAACCAAAATCTTTATCAAGACCAGCCGCTCACCTAAACATTACAGCATACAGCAAAATAACAAACCAGTTATATGGGCAAATTCTATGTATGATGTATGATTGGATTGGCACATTAGAGTTCAATGCATTATTTCCCAGTGACAACACACTCGCCATCATTACTGTACACTTCAACTAAGGCATGACCATAGAAGAGCTCAAGCACAACCAGGAGTTCTCTCTTGCTGGCGAATCACCAGATTGTCTCCGCTGGCGATCCGCCAGCGGCGAGGCGCTCCATCTGACTATCTGACTGAGACGCGCGTGCGTCTCACACGCACGCGCGTCTCAGTTTCCGGGTGGCGGGGCGACGGGAACCCTGTCCGTCTCCGCTTCAGGGAGATCTACAGGGTTAGGTGGGACAGCGGGCAGGCGGTGGGGACCCCGGACGACTGCCGACAAGCCGGCAGGGACCCGGGGGAAGCGCCGTCGGAAGGGGACGCGCGCACATCTCATGCGCGCGCGTCCCCTTTCGCAGAACAGATGGCGGCGATGGCTGCTGGCGGGGGATGGCGGATGGTGAATCTTCTGCCATCCCCTGCAAGAGTGAGGCCCCCTCCATCTGTATTATATATATTACATACAGTGTATATCACACTATGGTGTCTATGTACTAAGTCTTGAAGAGAGATAAAGCACCGACCAACCAGCTCCTGTCATTTTTCAAACACAGCCTATAACATAGCAGTTAGGAGCTGACTGGCCAGTAATTCATCTCTTTTTACTTGATCTCTCTCCAAGTCTTAGTACATAAACCCCTACTTAACCCAATATGTCCAGTATTTGATGTTTCGTTGCAAGATTGTGAATGCAGTTTACTGAAGGATGAGCAACTACAACATTAAAAAATGACTTACTGTAGTAACATTTATCAAGAACACCATTTTCTAGACAGGTCCAGACTATAGAGTATATCACTCTGGGGAGTGTTCTGATTATCCAAGACAATTAATTGTACCATACAATAAATTGCAATATGTAATATTTTATCTATTTTATATAACCAACAACATTACATTTATCTACGTTGAGCTCCCATTTGCATCAACACACAAAGAGAATATATAGACTATATAAACAGACTCACCTCAGTGACACTGTTAGATGGCAAAGATTGTTTTAGAGTTTCAGTTCCAAGATCTGAATCATCAGCATCAATGAGATTCTCTACAGGGACATTTTCATTCGGTTTCCTATAAGTAAAATCACTTTCACTGGGATCCAAAGCCACACACACATTGTACGAGTAGGGAAACGGTAAAGATCCATCGCTATACATGGAGAGCATCCTGGGATCAACCGGAGGATACAGATTTGTACTTAGAGAAGTAAAGGTTGGGGAAGGCTTTGATTGTTTGCATTTTGATATAATGACCAACAAAACAGTTATAATAAATAAAAAGGAAATGAGAGCAAGTGTAATCACTAAGTACAGCTGTAGATTGGATTGGGGATCTTCCTCTTTGAGTTGATCACTGAGTTTAGGAACCACCTGTTGGAAGTTATCTGCAACAATGAGACTTAGTGTGACTGTAGCTGAGAGAGAGGGATCTCCATTGTCCCTCACCATCACCACAACCTTGTGATTCAGTATATCCTTGTCATGAAAGACACGTGATGTCCTGATCTCACCCGTGTGATGGCTGATGGTAAAGTGAGATGGTTCTGACACCTGTATGAAGTGATACGAGAGCCAAGCATTATGTCCAGAGTCTGCATCCACTGCAACCACCTTAGTTATTAATGATCCTTGTTCAGAGGCAAAAGGGACCATCTCAAACACAGCTGGGCCACCACTGTCTGCTGATGGGTACAAGATCTTTGGTGCATTGTCATTCTGATCCACTATGCGGATAATTAGTGTTGCATTACTGCTCAGAGATGGGGATCCATTGTCTCTTGCAGTTACCTGTATTAGAAACTCCTTGTGCTGCTCATAATCAAATGATCTCTGAGCATAGAGAACCCCAGTCTCTATATTCATGGACAGATAAGAGGACACTGGGAGATCTTCTGTATTAGTGCTGGATAATGAATAAATAATTTTAGCATTGTCCCCAGTATCAGGATCTGATGCTTGTACACTGTATATTGAGGCTCCAGGTAAGTTGTTCTCTGGCACATAAGCAACATAAGTAGATTTCATAAATATTGGTGGATTGTCATTAACATCTGATATCTCCAATCTGATGGTTCTTCTGCTGGAGAGTGGGGGAGATCCTCTGTCAGTAGCTACAATGGTGATGTTATAACTAGATACTTTCTCTCTGTCCAGATCACTTGCCGTAACCACTGTATAATAATTTGTCGTTGATACAATTAAACCAAAGGGTACATTCTCCTTAATGCTGCATTCAATCTCTCCATTCTTTCCTGCATCAATATCATGAATATTAATCAGAGCAATCACTGTGCCAGGTGCAGAATCCTCAGGAACAGGACTAGATAATGATGTGATGGATATCTCAGGAGCATTGTCATTCTCATCTGTAACCTCTATTAATACCTTGGCATGGGCAATAAGACCACCTCCATCCTTGGCTTCCACAGTCAGCTCATAATTTCTGGTCATTTCAAAATCCAAATGTTTGTTTATTGTAATGTCACCTTGTGTAGGATGAATACTGAATGTTCCCATAGGATGGGCATTGCCTGATGCTTCACTTAAAGAATATGTGATCTGTGCGTTGCTACCTTCATCTTGGTCAGTTGCAGATACACTTAGTACAGTTGTATTGATTGGGGTATTTTCCTTCACAATGGCTTTATATATTTCTTCAGTAAACATTGGGACATTATCATTAACATCAGTTATAACTATTTTTATTGCAGCAGTTCCTGATCTAATAGGATTTCCTCCATCTAGAGCCATCAGCACTAAGTGATAAATGTTTTGTGATTCTCTGTCTAAAGGTTTCTCTAACACAAGCTCTGGGAATGTGCTTCCATCTGCTCTGGTCTTCTCACTCAGGGTAAAATGCTGATTATCACTGAGCCTGTATGTCTGCACTGTATTACTGCCAATGTCTGCATCTTCTGCTGTTTTTAAAGCAAATCTTGCTCCAGTTGATGTAGTTTCAATAAAATCTAATGTGAATGTGTTGGGAAGGAATCTGGGGGAATTATCATTTATATCCTTAATTTCTATCTTAACACTGAAAACATTTAGTGGATTTTCAACCACAGCATCAAAGGTTAGGAAGCAGGTAGCTGCTGCCCCACACAGTGTCTCTCTGTCTATCCTGTCCTTAATGTACAGATTCCCAGTATCTGCATTTACATAGAAATATTTCTCTGACACACGTGATACAATTCTCAGTTTCCTAGATGAGAGCTGTTTAATATCTAATCCAAGGTCTTCTGCAATATTTGCTATAACAGAGTCTTTTCTCATCTCTTCTACAATAGAATAATGAGTCTGAGCAGAGACTGAATGACACAGCCATGATAATAAGAAGGAAAATGTTACTTGCCATCTGATTCCTTTGTATGTCTGTGTATGAGCTTCCATCTTTTGCCTATGAAATAGTCCACAAAATGTCCATTTAAAATGATTGTAACTGTAATCCAGTGC
The DNA here is from genome assembly GCF_055691185.1 of Crinia signifera. Lineage (NCBI taxonomy): Eukaryota > Metazoa > Chordata > Amphibia > Anura > Myobatrachidae > Crinia > Crinia signifera. The sequence goes on from NC_139220.1 coordinate 20,388,704, forward strand.
AATAGAAATATCCAAATGTTTTTCTTGCTAGAGTTATTCAGTAGAATTGGTTAAAATATCCTGTATTCTATGCAGAGAGAACCCAGAAAATGGCTGTGTGTCTTCTTGCAGATCTGCAGTGTGTGAGAGTGATGAAAATACCAGTGGATCTCCAGCTCTGTATTCTTCTGCTTATTGGTCAAACAGCGGCGCTCTGTGGTTAAACTAAGGAACTGCTACTGAGAATGCAATTTTTTAAACACCAATTTTCTAATCCAGATACTGTACACTGATCTTATACTGACTAATACATTTATTGATTGTCACAAAAAAATCTGTTTATTTGCATGATAAAATAAGTTATTATTAGTGCCTTTAACTGCATAATATAAAAGTGTAACTAAAACGGAATTAATATTGATGACAAAAAATATTATATGTGTCTCTTAATTAAAATGTAATGAAAGATTGCTCACGAGCAATTGCGATTTATCACATGTATATTTCTCACACATGAGAAATTGTATATGTGTAGTATTTTTTCCATCATAAATAATGACCAGGAATGGCCTGAGCAAATCATGGGATAAGTTCTAGATACGAAGTTATACGAAGTTATATAACATATATTCTAAACAAGTGACAACTACTTTGCAACACATGACCTTGTTACCAAGATGGGGTAAAGGTTCCACATGTCTGAACAGACGTGCGGGTTACATCTATTTTGTGATACAATCTGTTTTTGAGACATTAAAAGCACAGCAAGCACCCTGCAGCATACCAACTGCAATAGAATATATACAAAGTTATACCTAAGATAAAATTATTCTACAATCCTAAACTTAGGATATGTATGTTTAATTATTCTAATTATCATAAGAATTATGTAAGCAATCAGTTAACAAATTAGAATTTGTCGCTACTTATGGAGCTGATTGTCCATTTTTACCCCATATTTGACCCAAATTAAAATTTTCAACTTTAAAAGTATTTTTTTTATCAGTTTCTTATATAGCGCAGAAAATTCTGTTGCACTTTACAATAGGAAACAGTGATGCCACAAATGGTATTTACAGACATTTAAAAAGGTAGGAGGGTCCTGCTCGCAATCTTACAATGTAATTGTCCTGATAAAAATATTGCAGAATGTGAGATTCAGCTTCACTTGAAACTGTAATATGAAGTATTTAAAGATACGCAAAGAGTCTAACTGTAAAAGGCAAAGGAAGTATTGGGTAACACCCCAGGTAATAACTCATGGAAGGATGAAATTACGGTAGCATCTGTCTCAGATTTGTAATGAGGAAATTTGCCATCGGCAGCTAAGCTCATCCCCAGGTCTTGGGGGGAATATCAATTAGCAGTGATAGTTTATCACTGATAACTGATTCCCATGGGAAGGTTTTAGTGTAAGGGTTCTTGGCACCTTAGGCAAAACTTCAACCTACTGCTCCCCCAAACTCCACACTGCCAGCAATACCTACTTTTCCAGCCCTGCAAGTAATAGTGTAGAGGTGGCATCTTAGAAGTTCCACAGTCGCCACCTGCATTAAGTACAACAAGGATGTCTTACTTATGATAGACAGACTCCAGATCCTGGCACCTTCAGCAGCTGCCTTAAGCTGCATGCTTGTAGAGTTGGTCTTACCCTAGAGGCTATCTGTTCATCTCTGATGCCAACATGCTAATCCTCTGATGCCACAATTTATTGGGGATTATTCCTGAGGCACTCAAAGCATAAGCCCAATAACCAGCTATGCAGAGCTGTAATAACACATCGGTTGGGAACTTATCCAGTGTCCCACGTGTTATCAAATAAAAATGGGACATTTTTTGCCAAAAAAAGTCTTTAATCCTGTAGGACAGCTCGATACTCACCATCAGGCTAAAATTGCAATATTAGCCATTTCTTCAACCAAAGAATTAACAGGGTTAATAGGATACTGGCCAAAATTGGAGAGTTATATTCTTTTCCCAGATTTACTATAGTTAACATACAGTATTTGGAGATATCGGTTTTGTACATTAAATGTAGTCTGACTGTACATGCACAACAGAAGAAATATTCTAAGAGTATGTGTTTAAAGAAACGTTACTTGAGAAAGTGTGCAATCATAATACAATGAATTTTAAAATCTATTTAATACATTAATAATTGTAATGACTTTAAAAAAATAATTTTGGAAGATTTTAAAGTAAAATCAGGCCTCCAAAAAGTTTAATTAGGAAAATTAGTTTATCTTCGAAACAGGGAATAACTGTAACATGGAATAATTGAACATGCTAAAAAATTGTGGAGAATTAATTCAGCATCAGGTCAAATCTGAAATTTTATATATGATTGTTTTGATTTATTGATTTAAATAGATTGTTTAATTGCAATAAGGTTTAGATGTAAAGTATAATGCTATCTGCTTGCAAATAATAACTATGGGGGTTATTCTAGTTCACTCTTTCTTACAAAATCCTTCTTAGATGGACAAAACCATGTGCACTGCAGGTGGGGCAGATGTTACTTGTGCAGAGAGAATTAGATTTGGGGATGGGTTTTACTTCAAAGTGAGATCTATATTGCAGTGTAACAATAAAGCAGCCAGTGTTTAACCTGCACAGAAACAAAATTACTCACCCAAATCAAATTCTCTCTGCACATTTTACATCTTCCCCCCTACAGTGCACATGGTTTTGTCCATCTAAGAAGGATTTTGTCAGAAAGAGTGAACTAGAATAAGGGCCTATAAGAGATGCTAGATAAGCATAAACTGTAAATAGCAGTATGTTTTTTTATGTAGGATTATGTCAATTGCAGATACAAAAATTTCCTGAGAACAGTTACAGTATATCCAAATTTAAAGCCAAAGACCAAAATCATCATAAAGACCAGCCGCCCACCTAAACATTGCAGTATACACCAAAATAACAAAGCAGTTATATGGGCAGACTATATGCATGATATACTGTATAATATAATGGCAGGATATAATGACAGAGAACTCACTAGCAGCATAAGATTGGCACATTAGACTACACTACTATGCATTATTTACTAGTTACCACACAAATGTCAGCATAACTGTACACTTCAACTAAGGCATGCACGTAGCAGAGCTCAATCACATACCCAAGAGTGGTATATATATATATATATATATATATATATATACATATATATATATATATATATATATATATATATATACACAATATATCACACTATGGTGTCTATTTAATAAGCCTCGGAGAGAGAGATAAAGCACCGACCAACCAGCTCCTGTCATTTTTCTAATGCACCCTATAACATTGTAGTTAGGAGCTGACAGACCAGTAATTCTTCTCCCTCCACTTTATCTGTCTCCTAGGGGTGTATTCAATGTAGGGTGAGGACTGTCAGAGTGGACCGACAGCCAAAACCCTGTCCTGTTCTAGGCTGGCTCGACACTGAGTTGGCAGACGGGTTTCAATATCCCACCTGCCAAGCACCAAGAAGGGAGTGTGGCCACGAGAAGTGGATGGAAATTGTCAGGCTGTGGCCGGGAGCTCAACAATCCGTTCTCGGCAGAACGTGTCCGACTGCTCATAAAGTTGAGCACGCTCTGCCGAGATCCCTGTTCAATGCTGTTGGGGAAGACAGCATTGAATAGGGCCCCGCCGCTATTTCCCCTGTCGGGAATAGCGGCGGGAGAGATAGGGGAAATAGCATCAGGAGACTGAATGCCACAAGTCTTAGTACATAAACCCCTAAATAACCCAATATGTCCAGCATTTGTTGTTTAATTTCAAGATTATGAATGCAATTTACTGAAGGATGAGAAACTATAACATTAATAAAAAATTACTTACTAACATTAATCAGCGACCGTGTTGACCAAGAACACCATTTTCTAGATAGATTCAGACTATAGAGCTCCGGGGAATGTTCTGATTATCCCAGATGAGTTGTACCATACAATAAATTACAATATTTAATAATTGATCTATTTTATATCTCCAACAAGATAACATTTCTCTATATGTAGAACTTACATTATTGTCAACGCATAAAGAGAATTTGTAGACTGTATTTAAATACACTCACCTCAGTGGCACTGCTAGAAGGCAAAGTTTGTTTTAGCGTTTCAACTCCAAGTCCTGAATCATCAGCATCTATGAGATTATCCACTGGGACATTTTCATTTGGTTTCCTATAAGTAAAGTCACTTTCACTGGGATCCAAAGCCACACACACATTGTACGAGTAGGGAAATGGTAAAGATCCATCACTATACATTGAGAGCATCCTGGGATCAACCGGAGGATACAGATTTGTACTTAGAGAAGTAAATGTTGCGGAAGGTTTTGATTGTTTGCACTTTGATATAATGACCAACAAAACAGTTATAATAAATAACAAGGAAATGAGACCAAGTGCGGTCACTAAGTACAGCTGTAGATTGGATTGGGGATCATTATTTTTCAGTTGATCACCGAGTTTAGGAACCACCTGTTGGAAATTATCTGCAACAATGAGACTTAGTGTGACTGTAGCTGAGAGAGAGGGATCTCCATTGTCCTTCACCATCACCACAACTATGTGATTCAGTATATCCTTCTCATGAAAGACACGTGATGTCCTGATCTCACCCATGTGATGACTGATGGTAAAGTGAGATGGTTCTGACACCTGTATAAAGTGATACGAGAGCCAAGCATTATGTCCAGAGTCTGCATCCACTGCAACCACCTTAGTTATTAATGATCCTTGTTCGGAGGCAAAAGGGACCATCTCAAACATAGCTGGGCCACCACTGTCTGCTGATGGGTACAAGATCTTTGGTGCATTATCATTCTGATCCACTATGCGGATAATTAGTGTTGCATTGCTGCTCAGTGATGGGGATCCATTGTCTCTAGCAGTTACCTGTATTAGAAACTCCTTGTGCTGCTCATAATCAAATGATCTCTGAGCATAGAGAACCCCAGTCTCTATATTCATGGACAGAAAGGAGGACACTGGGAGATCTTCTGTATTAGTGCTGGATAGTGAATAAATAACTTTAGCATTGTCCCCAGTATCTGGATCTGATGATTGTACACTGTATATTGAGGATCCGGGTAAGTTGTTCTCTGGCACATAAGCAACATAAGTAGATTTCATAAATGTTGGTGGATTGTCATTAACATCTGATATCTCCAATCTGATGGTTCTTCTGCTGGAGAGTGGGGGAGATCCTCTGTCAGTAGCTACAATGGTGATGTTATAACTAGATACTTTCTCTCTGTCCAGATCACTTGCAGTAACCACTGTATAATAATTTGTAGTTGATACAATTAAACCAAATGGCACATTCTCCTTAATGCTGCATTCAACTTCCCCATTCTTTCCTGCATCAATATCATGAATATTAATCAGAGCAATCACTGTGCCAGGTGCAGAATCCTCAGGAACAGGACTAGATAATGATGTGATGGATATCTCAGGAGCATTGTCATTCTCATCTGTTACCTCTATTAATACCTTGGCATGGGCAATAAGACCACCTCCATCCTTGGCTTCCACAGTCAGCTCATAATTTCTGGTCATTTCAAAATCCAAATGCTTGTTTATTGTGATGTCACCTTGTGTAGAATGAATACTGAATGTTCCCATAGGATGGGCATTGCCTGATGTTTCACTTAAAGAATATGTGATCTGTGCATTGCTACCTTCATCTTGGTCAGTTGCAGATACACTTAGCACAGTTGTATTGATTGGGGTATTTTCCTTCACAATGGCTTTATATATTTCTTTAGTAAACATAGGAAAATTGTCATTTACATCGGTTATAACTATTTTTATTGCAGCAGTTCCTGATCTAATAGGATTTCCTCCATCTAGAGCCATCAGCACTAAGTGATACATGTTTTGTGATTCTCTATCTAATGGTTTCTCTAACACAAGCTCTGGGAATGTGCTCCCATCTGCTCTGGTCTTCTCACTCAGGGTAAAATGCTGATTATCACTGAGCTTGTATGTCTGCACTGTATTACTGCCAATGTCTGAGTCTTCTGCTGTTTTCAATGCAAATCTTGTTCCAGGTGATGTAGATTCAATAACATCTAATTTGAATGTGTTGGGAAGGAATCTGGGGGAATTATCATTAATATCTTTAATTTCTATCTTGATACTGAAAACATTTAGTGGATTTTCAACCACAGCATCAAAGGTTAGGAAGCAGGTAGCTGCTGCCCCACACAGTGTCTCTCTGTCTATCCTGTCCTTAATGTACAGATTCCCAGTATCTGCATTTACATAGAAATATTTCTCTGACACACGTGATACAATTCTCAGTTTCCTAGATGAGAGCTGTTTAATATCTAATCCAAGGTCTTCTGCAATATTTGCTATAACAGAGTCTTTTCTCATCTCTTCTACAATAGAATAATGAGTCTGAGCAGAGACTGAATGACACAGCCATGATAATAAGAAGGAAAATGTTACTTGCCATCTGATTCCTTTGTATGTCTGTGTTGGAGGTTTCATTTGCCTCTGAAATCTTTTGCAAAACATCCTTTTAAACAGCTTGTACAGTATCTATAATCCAGTGATCAGAAATATCCAAAATAAAAATCCTTGTTTGCTTAATCCAGGAGAATATATATAAAAAATATTTCTCTAGTCTTTGTAAAGAGAACCCAGAAAATGGCTGTGTGTCTTCCTGCAGATCTGCAGTGTGTGTGAATGATGAAAATACCAGTGGATCTCCAGCTCTGTATTCTTCTGCTTATTGGTCAAACAGCGGCGCTCTGAGGTTAAACTGAGGAACTGCAATACTGAATTTATTTGACAGTATCCTAATTCAGATACAGTTTTAATGCAGATATTTGCATTTAAAGAATGAAATGCAAAAAATAGCTTTACATATAATTGAAGTAAACTTAAATGGTATCAATGTGTTGCTTTTACTGTGTTGGCCTTTATAAATGTGTCAGTTTCATTTAAATTCTTTTTTTTAAATCAATACAGCAGATGAAATCTGCAGTAGACATCACAAATAACAAATAACATCACAATTTTATTTAAACAATCGTTAATAGTTAATATAATTATGAGTGAATGGGATAAGGTATCGAAGAAGTCTTGATGTTTTATTTATAAAATTGTTAAATGTAGTCAATTGCCCATAATATTCCATCTCACCTCATTATGTATATTTAGTAAACACTATCCTTGTTAATCAAAGCCAGCAAAAATTATAACATTCTTAGTGGAACTTAGTGGAACTCAGACATTTTACAGTGCATCCTATAATATGTGTTAAATGTTAATCAGGTACATAAAAAAAATGTTCAAGTATTGGTTATTAAAATTGAAAAATATTAAAACCTTTTAGCATCATATGCATTCCTAAGCAAATGACAGTATATTTTACATTTATAAAAATTTACTGCAGGCACTTTTTTAAAAAAATATTTACTTATTGATTCAAATAGATCAATACTAGCTTTATTGGAAGTAATGGTTTCTGCCTGACAGTCCTAAAAACATAATAAAAGATGTGATAATTTATATCCATGTTTGTACAGAATGACAAGCAGTCCGGAGATGGAGATATGTTTTTTAAATGTAAAAATCTATCAGAACCATCACTACAGACTTTGTGTGATATAACATAAAGCGAAGTATAAAAATATAAAGTAGAAATGTGAAATTGAGAAGTCAAAGTCATTTAGCAAGTTTATGTAAAGTTCCCGATTTTCAAATCTGAATTACAGTACCAGGTGAAATTCAGAATTCCTCGGTACACTCCATATACTGTATGCTTCTCTGTGTGTACCAAATGAAATTAAATTCACTTAATTTATTTTAATCTACTGTATGAACTTCAGATGTTAGTATATAAACAAAGTTTTACAGTAAATGGCAGATTTTTTTTAAAATCAAAATGAATATACTTTATATGTTTTTATTTTTAATTTGCATTCAGATTTCATAAACATTGACTACAAACAAGTTCTTTTGTTTGTTATCTGTAGAGTATCTTGCCTGATATGACTCAAGTTAGCATTTTAGACAGTTAGTAAAGGTACTCAGCTAATTCAATTATTGCAAAATAAAATGGATTTTATTTACGTTTCACCACAAAAAAATGTGGCCTATTATTTAGCCTATTCTCCTATATAACTGACAAAGCAAAGTTAAGTCCCCTACATATGCACAAACCGCTCAGCACACGTCTCGGCACACATGGGATGCACCCGCGATGTACCTGAGCAGGGTTTTGACTATACAGTACTTATGGGCAAAACCCTGAGATCTAAGCAGGATAGACAGTGCATGCACTATCTCTGAGGCCAATGGTAAAGCACGGGACCATGCATCGCCATCGCTGTAGGATCTAGGCAGATTGCTTACACACTGTGTATATGTCTCTTTAAGCACTCAAGATTAACACAAAGGAAAGTGGCAAATTATATTGAAAACAAAATGTCCAAGGGTAATCTTGCCAGGGGTGTAAATACAGAAGACAAGGCAAGTATTCATCTCGGGGCACTGACCTGAGAGGGGGCACTGACCTGAAACATTGCTCCAGGTTCTAATTAATGGAATAAAGGAATAAGAAGGGGGCCAAAAGGCATGTGCTGTACATGTGCTGTAGCCCTACCTCTACCTCTCTGGATTGCTGTTGGGGTGGTGGAGAGGAATGTGGAGGGCAAATGTAATCTGCAGAAGGCAAGGTACCTTCCTCACCAGCTGTCATTTATGGGAAGCATCCTCTTCTTGAGTGCACGCTCCTCCCACTCTAACATTCCCTCACTCTCACACCTGTACAGAGGATCAAGTCAGCTGCACAAGTTGACATCCTTAGAAGATGACCTGGGCCTAGGTCATTAGTACCCCCCCCCATTTTGGTACCCCCAGGAGAGAGTGTGTTTCTGGTTGCTGCTTGTATAGGGTGTTGGTAGTGAGTGGAAGTGGAGGGCAGGAGGATTTGCACCAACAACTATGTCACCTCTGGGCTCCTAGTATAAACGCCCCCCCCCCCCGAAACTAACACAATTTAAAATGCTAAATAATATTAACTTTATATATATTAATTCTTAATGATAGTTTCTCCTGTCTAATTAATAATATTCTCAAAATAAAAGCATAAAATGTCTGTAAAATATTTAAGGACGCAAATTCTTAAATGATTATAGATTTTATAGATGAACGATTTTGTAGATATAAAGCAATATGGTGTCCCTAATTATGAAGCTGATTATAAAATATGAACAGTCGAAATAGGTTGACATTAATACTATACAGCAGGCATGTCCAAATTATGGCCCGCCAGCTGTTGTGAAACTACAACTCCCATCATGCCTTGCACCAGTTTTGCTATTAGGGAATGCTAAAACTATGGCAAGGCATGCTGGGATGTGTAGTTTCAAAACAGCTGGAGGGCCACAGTTTTGACATGCCTGCTATACAGTAATAATGCAAAAGTGCAATACATTAAACAAATTAATATTTTTCCCTTTAAAAACAGTCAGTACAGTGACAGTAGGGTGCCACTGCAGGCCCCTAGAACATGTGACATGATGACATCACAGACACCCATCTTCATGTCCAAGAGCACAAGCAGAGTCGTCCTATTACAAATGGATATGGACTACAAAAAATAGCAACCAATAAACTGTATGTTTTCTGACAAGAAATATAGATAAACTGTGTAATGTATTTGTATAATACAGTAATATAGCTTTGTATCTAGATTACAAGTGATTGGGGGATAGATATAGAATCAGTTGGTTCAAATAACCCCCAAAATCAATTATTGCACCTGCGGTAGGGAGCATTACCATTGGCAAATTTTGGATGTTGCTGGCTCTATTTACTGGAAGTGAAGGATTACAGACTTGTGGACTATTTAAAATCAATCCAGTTACATTTAAAATAATAATAATAATAATAATAAGGTACTTGTTTCCTAGCACGGCGCCCGTCGGGGTTGATCGCATGCCTTAAGTTAAGGTACTTAAGTCATGCAATCGACGCGAAGGAAGCAATTTTCTGTCAATTACCAGCTTTAATTGCCGGTAAAGAGAATATCGCGTTGATCGCGTCCATCGCGGGCCATTATAATGGCCCGCTATGCGACCGACGCGATCAACACGATTTTCCCATAGAGAACAATGTTAAATGAGTTTTAAAGTTAAAATCGCGTTGATCGTGTCAGTCGCATGCCATTATGCGATGCGATCGACGCGATCACAGCGATTTTACAATTGAAAAGGGCCAATATGGCCAACTTCTCATTGTATATGCCCCCTCATGGGTATTAAGTATGGTTAATGCCCCCCCCATTGTTAACGCCACCCCACTATTGACACGAACCCGAAGCGTGGCGAGCGCAGCGAGCCCGCGAGGGGCAGCGGTACGCGTCCTCCGACCTTTTCATACCCCCACTATCCACGTTGGCGTGGAGTCGATTTTATAAAGTGTGGCGGGCGCAGCGAGCCACCGAGCCCGAAGCGTGGCGAGCGCAACGAGCCCCGCGAGGGGACGTGTATACCTGTGAAGTTATGCGTGTCCCCGCGCGGGGCTCGATAATAAGCATAATGTTGCAGCACATAATGTCCCAGTGCAGAATTTGACATAATACCATAGGATAATGCTTATGACCATGACCATGACCATGGCCAGATTAACAATGGGGACTGCAGCACAGATCCTCCATATAGAAATACTTATAATCATGTTTTGCCATATTGTTGACCAACTGCCCAGCTGACATGTGAATGCATCATTGGATTTTAGTTCCATGCACAATACCTTCTTCATGGCTAATGTGCACCATATCTAAGACTCTAATTGAAGTACTCTAAATAATTTATTTATACATTTTTTAAAGGTCTATTACTATATTACAAAATTGATTTCTTATGCTTTTATTGTATATTAAATTATTTTGAGATTATATTTTCGATATTAAATTGTTAAAGTAACTAGGTACCATGAATTAACTTCTCTGCACTACCAGTGGTTTCTTTATTATTTTTACTTGCACGGTTCCATTTTTTATTTATTTGTCACCTAATAGGGAAGAGTTGATGTATGTAGAGGGCTTCCAGGGCATCTAGACCACCCACTCTGTTAATCCAAGTTTTAAAGAGATTAGACAAATGTCAGTAAACTAATAAGTATCAAATAAAAATATTACTGAGAACCTGGAAACAGAGAAAATATTTTGTAAAGTGACTGATATCCACTGATTACGTCATCATCATTATTATCATCAATGTTAAGGAACCAAATTGTTTCCTCACAACTGTCCCGATTGTTGTAGGACAGTCCCTTTTTTTGTCTGGGTGTGGGGGATTTGGGATGCTCCCCCATTACACCACCCCACTTGATTCTGGATGCATGGGAACAGCATCTATTCAGGTGGAGACAAAGGACTTGGGCGCATGGCCAGCAGCTCCAAAGCACTGGAAATGCCACCACAGGAATGGCCAATGGGAGGCGTGGCTTGAGACTGCATGGCTTGAGACCACGCAATAACCATGAAGCCATGCCCTTTAATATAGACATACTTCCTTTTCTGGCATGAGAGGCAAAGCAATGTGAGGGAATAATGGCTTAAAGGTCCTCAATGTAGGGAGGTATACAAAGGTATATAGTAAAGATTATATTATCAACGTGCAAATGAAATAATTTTGTTAAATCAAACAGATAAAGCCTGCCTTCATAGTGATGGATGCAGCTTCTGATATAAAACAATATTGTAAGTTTCTAGATCAGACTACAGCACATAAATGTTGTTTCGTTCTAGTTATATATCGGGGAGGTCAGATCAGTCCAAAAGTTTTCAATTTCCAAACTGCTTCCTCAGGAACATGTTGGCAATCCAATTCACACTCCGCAGAGTATACTAAACTCTCAAATATGTATTGCAACATAACAAGCTCTAATTCAGTCAACGGGTGTAACTGTATGTTACGGGTTCTAGATTTAAGAAATTAAAGTTTTTGACAAGTTCACAGCTAAATTTAAACTAAAGTAGCAATTACTTAGAATGTAAAACTAGCATGAAAAGAAATTGCGGTTTTAAATTTATGAGCGAACTTACTGAAAAAACACTGATTCCTTTAACGTAGAGCATATTACATTAACACATGTTTAAAATGGTATATTCTACATAAAACTGCTACTGTGCGCATAATCAGTGATGACATTATATATCTTCACCTCATATTTAGGTTTGGCAGCAGGTAACTTCTTTCTCTTTTTGAAACTCGGCACTGATTAGGAGGAGTACCACTTGTGCGTAGGCGTAAAGGGATCAAAAAAGACGACAACAGATCTCGTGAAATCTCTTTGGCTGTTAGATATTCAGATAAGTTACCAGTTCTGAAAACTTTATGCTAGTAAACAAGGCCTATCTAGGGCTCATCCCCAGTCCAAAAACTGCCCCTTTATGTCCTGATACTTTAGCTGCTGACAGCCAAACAGATCTAACTAACCCCAACTCCACCACCTTAATCTGCAGACCATTGCATCCCTTTGCAGCTAAATACAAAAAAAAAAGAAGTCATACAGCCCCATCTGAATAATAGTATAGGTTATTATATCAATGTAAATGATTACCACTTTAAAATGATAAAACTCACATGAAATCAATACATTCATTACATTCTCCCGTAGACTTATTTGCCAAATAATAGATGTTTTGCTTAATTACTTAATTACCATTCATGAAAAAAAATGACTACATCCAGATACTAAAAGACACAATGCATCACATATCATATGTTTGAATTAAATTACTAATGAAAATAGAAACATCTGTTTTATATATATTAAAAAATCATCTATAGTATGTTGCACAAACTCACCTGATTGTTGACTGCAAATGTTTCTTTTAAATTTTCATTCCCAAGTCCAGAGTCATCAGCATCCATGAGATTCTGTACTGGGACATTTTCATTTGGTTTCCTATAAGTAAAGTCACTTTCACTGGGATCCAAAGCCACGCAAACATTGTACGAGTAGGGAAATGGTAATGTTCCATCGCTATACATGGAGAGCATCCTGGGATCAACCGGAGGATACAGATTTGTACTTAGAGAAGTGAAGCTTGGTGGAGGTTTTGATTGTTTGCATTTTGATATAATGACCAACAAAACAGTTATAATAAATAATAATGTAATGAGAGCAAGTGCGATCACTAAGTACAGCTGTAGATTGGATTGGGGGTCTTCATCTTTGAGGTTATTACTGAGTTTTGGAACCACCTGTTGGAAATTATCTGCAACAATGAGACTAATGGTCACTGTAACTGAGAGAGAGGGATCTCCATTGTCCCTCACCATCACCACAACCTTGTGATTCAGTATATCCTTCTCATGAAAGACACGTGATGTCCTGATCTCACCCGTATGCTGACTGATGGTAAAGTGAGATGGTTCTGACACTTGTATAAAGTGATACGAGAGCCAAGCATTATGTCCAGAGTCTGTATCCACTGCAACTACCTTAGTTATTAATGATCCTTGTTCAGAGGCAAAAGGGACCATCTCAAACACAGCTGGGCCACCACTGTCTGCTGATGGGTACAAGATCTTTGGCGCATTATCATTCTGATCCACTATGCGGATAATTAGTGTTGCATTGCTGCTCAGAGATGGGGATCCATTGTCTCTAGCAGTTACCTGTATTAGAAACTCCTTGTGCTGCTCATAATCAAATGATCTCTGGGCATAGAGAACCCCAGTCTCTATATTCATGGACAGATAAGAGGACACTGGGAGATCTTCTGTGTTAGTGCTGGAGAGTGAATATATAATTTTAGCATTTTCCCCAGTATCAGGATCTGATGCTTGTACACTGTATATTGAGGCTCCGGGTAAGTTGTTCTCTGGCACATAAGCAACATAAGTAGATTTCATAAATATTGGTGGATTGTCATTAACATCTGATATCTCCAATCTGATGGTTCTTCTGCTGGAAACTGGGGGAGATCCTCTGTCAGTAGCTACAATGGTGATGTTATAACTAGATACTTTCTCTCTATCCAGAACACTTGTTGTAACAAGTCTGTAGTAATTGTTAGATGATAATAAAGTTAAAGGTATTTCTTCTATAATGTTACAGTCAGCTTCCCCATTCTCACCTGAATCTACATCATGAACTTCAATCAGAGCTATCATTGTACCTGGCTCACAATCCTCAGGGACAGGATTAGAGAATGAGGTGATAGATATCTCTGGAACATTGTCATTCTCATCTGTTACTTCTATCAATACCTTGGAATGGGCAACAAGGTCACCTCCATCCTTTGCTTGTACAGAGAGCTCATATTTATTTGTTACTTCAAAATCTAAATATTTAATTGTTTTAATTTCCCCATTTGTAGGGTGAATAGTGAAAATCCCTGTATAATGGAGATCTCCTGAGGTTTTGCTGAAAGAATATGTGATCTCTGCATTTATCCCTTCATCTCTGTCAGTTGCATTGAGCACAATAACTGTGGAGTTAATTGGAATATTTTCTTTTAGGGTGACTTTATACATGTCCTGAGTAAATGTAGGAGCATTATCATTAGCATCTGTAACAATGACCTTTACCAAAGCAGTCCCAGACCTCACTGGGTTTCCTCCATCCAAGGCTGTTAAAATTAATTCATGAACATTTTGTGTCTCTCGATCTAAAGGTTTCTCTAACACAAGCTCTGGATATTTACTCCCATCTGCTCTGCTCTTTGTATTAAGTGTGAAATACTGATTATCACTGAGCCTGTATGTCTGCACTGAATTCATCCCAATATCAGGATCTTCTGCATTTTGTAATACAAATCTGGCTCCTGGTAATGTAAATTCAATCACTGACAAAGTGATGGTGTTATGAAAAAATTGTGGATAATTATCATTAATATCCTGAATTTCAATTTTGATGTTAAAATTTTTAAAAGGATTTTCAACCACAGCATCAAATGTTAGGAAGCAGGTAGCTGCTGCCCCACACAGTGTCTCTCTGTCTATCCTGTCCTTAATATACAGATTCCCAGTATCTGCATTTACATAGAAATATTTCTCTGACACACGTGATA
The DNA here is from genome assembly GCF_055691185.1 of Crinia signifera. Taxonomy (NCBI): domain Eukaryota; kingdom Metazoa; phylum Chordata; class Amphibia; order Anura; family Myobatrachidae; genus Crinia; species Crinia signifera. Next base: position 20,403,736 of record NC_139220.1, read on the forward strand.
CAATTCTCAGTTTCCTAGATGAGAGCTGTTTAATATCTAATCCAAGGTCTTCTGCAATATTTGCTATAACAGAGTCTTTTCTCATCTCTTCTACAATAGAATAATGAGTCTGAGCAGAGACTGAATGACACAGCCATGATAATAAGAAGGAAAATGTTACTTGCCATCTGATTCCTTTGTATGTCTGTGTATGAGCTTCCATCTTTTGCCTCTGAAATCTTTCATAAAATATCCTTTAAAAACTGTAGTGTCTGTAATCCAGTGATGAGGAAATATCCAAAGCTTTTTTTGTGTGTTGCCTTATCCAATTGTTCAGGAAAATATCCTATTTTCTATGTAGAGAGAACCCAGAAAATGGCTGTGTGTCTTCCTGCAGATCTGCAGTATGTGTGAGTGATGAAAATTCCAGTGGATCTCCAGCTCTGTATTCTTCTACTTATTGGTCAAACAGCGGCGCTCTGTGGTGAAAATGTGGAACTACAATGCTATGAAATTTAGTTTAAAAGTTCTAACAGAATAATGCACATATTTAGTGAACTATGCTTATTTTTCCTCTTTTATCTATCAATTTTATCTTCATAGATCACAGGATTTATATTGCAGCACACAAAATGGCTTATTTTCTAGTATAAACATCTTATGCATATTTCTACTAAGGTTTATTTATTTTAATGCTAAGCACACAGGGGTTTATTTACCTATAACGTGGTTCTATTGAAGATGGGATATTGCACATAGCAACCAATCATAATCTACTTCTTATTTAATTAGCACCTTTTTGAAGATAATAGAATCTGATTGGTTGCCCATAGCAACATACCATCTTCAATAGAACTCCCATTTTAGTAAATAATCCCATAAAATCGAGTTCTTTAGTATTGAGAACACAAAATGTCTGATCATTATGTAGTCATAATATTAATACTAAATAATGTTGGATGAACTTAGTTACATAGAAATAATAGACCACAAAAAATGTATACAGGAAACATATACAGAGATTCTAATTGTAGTAAATAACTACTTATTTAGTGTACAGTAGTTACAGTGAAAACACCAGAACCATACTTCCCAACTGTCCCACCCACGAGTCGCAGTGTCCCACAAGCAGGGGGGACTGTTTGGAGAAGCTGGTAATCAATGGATAGATGCAGTGTGCATACGCATTGCATCTATCAGTGCAGGGAGGGAAGCTAGGTGGTTCCCAGCTGCCCAGGAAGCCTCATAAATTGTTGAAAGTGGGAGTCATTGTTTTAAGCCACACCCCTTCAGCTGAGGCCATGTCCACCCTCCCATGGCTCCTACCCTCCATCGCAGCAGGTCCCTATTTCAACATGAAGAAAGCTGGGAGTTACGCAGAACTGTCTCATATTCTATATCTCAGACAAATTTTGGAGGGCGATTCCCCAAATTGTGTTGTAATATTATACGGTTCTTTATAGCAGATGAAATCAGGCTCCAAACTACAGATGTAGCCTTGTTTATTGCACCGATGGCAGGCAAAGATGGTGTGCCATGCATGCAGGATATTACAGTATGCCAGGTTGTGTCTGCATGCCTTCCTAGGGTGGCTTGTGCATTCACACGTGCACATCATAGTCTGCAAGTTTATTTTAGTTTTATTAAAAGGCCTATTAGTGGATCGGTGGGTTACTCTGTATGGGTGCATATAGCAGCTATACTGAACACAGCTTCTGAGAAGTTACTGATCAGCACATGATATTCTCTCCCCCCCACCAGCCTCACCTTAGCCGCAGAGATTCCCAACAAGATGCCATACACAAGTAGCGGTCATTCATTTACATTGAGATTTGACTCACACGGGATCCAGTGAAGTCTGGTCAGCCATTGCTGGGTATAGTTAATTCTATCTCAAGATTTATTTAATACTATTATTTATTATCAGCAAACATATTCTGCATCGCTTTAGAGACAATGGGGCAGATGTATTAAGCCTGGTGAAGAGATAAACTGGAGATAAAGTGGAAGGAGATAACGCACCAGCCAATCAACTCCCAACTGTCATATTTCAAACACAGCTGATTGGCTGGTGCTTTATCTCCTTCCACGTTAACTCCAGTTTATCTCTTTGCCAAGCTTAATACATCTGCCCCAATATTTGAACAGTCGCATCAGTCCCAGTGGCGCTTACAATCTATATCCCCTAACACATATACACGCACACACAAACATTCTTGGGTTAAGTTTTGCTGGGAGCCAATTAACCTACAAGTACAATTTGGGATTATGGGAGGAAACCGGAACACCAGGAGGAAGCCCACACAAGCATGGGGAGAATATACAAACTCAGCACAGTTAGGGCCATGGTGGGAATTTGACCCAAGTCTTCTGTGATGTGAGGCAATAATGCTAACCATTACACCGTCCGTACTGGATTTTTATTTTAGTAACTTCACAGACCCCAGAGTTTAAACCAGAAACAAGTGTTGTAAAACCACAGATTGAACATGTGTCATCAATTCTCAGATATTTTAAAGATTCAAAACTTTGCAGATTATATGTTTATCAACTAACAAAATAATTTATTTTGATGAAAATTATCAAAGAATACATATGTAATCAATAAACTTTCATGAGAGGAAGTTAATTTGGAGAAATTCTTAAAATTGTATATTCAGTCGGAAAATTGAAAAATAATTACAATTGAATCAACATTATATAAAGGTTTTCCAATTTAAAATAGTAAACTTCAGCTGATACAAAAACTCCCACAGTGTGCTGTCCATTATCACAACTTGATAGTTCATCATTATACTCATTTATTTCATTCTGAAGAAATAAGAGCTCATTAAAAATCATTATCTCTGGTTCATTGGAAATTGATCATCAATACTAAAACTTTGTGCAGTTTGGAAAATGCTTCAATGAGGTACAAATGGGAACCAAGTTACTCCTTAGTAAACACCACACAGATAGGATGGAATTAAACACATGACACCATTGCTGCCAGACAATCATGCTGACCACTGTGTCACCATATTACTCCACCAACTATTACATTGGTATTTCAGAAAGGCACCATAAAGGTTTAGATCCATCCATTGGAACCTCAATGAACACCTTTAACCACTTGGCTGCCATGGTTGCATTAGATGCAACCACACCAGACATGGGCTTTCCCTGACATGATTGCACCTCATACAACCCACTGTGTGGCTACAGGAAAAGGATGTTCCTGCAGTTGCTGCTCGTAGAGCAAAATTTGCCCCTCCCCTTGCCTGTCATGCTCCCAATCACTGCTGATTGGTCAGCCTGGCAGCATCATCCACCCAGTGGCTGCAGACATTGGCAACCACTTGAGAAATCAGGCACTGTAAATGTGGTCACAATATTAAAAATATGGATGGTCTTGTGATCCAACCATAAATGTTTTAACCAATGTTTCTTGACACAGATAAACCATATAATGGTATTATTGTTCTTTTTATGGGGCCTACACATGGGGAGATTTCAGGGAATTTTCTAAGCGATCTAACTAGATTGCTTAGTAAATGTCCGTATATCGCTCAGTGTGTAGAGGCCATAGCTATAGCAATGGCCCCTACATGCAGGATAAATCTAGTTAATCGCCAGTCAGGACCAGTGTTCTCGCCGGAGAACACTGGCTCTGATAGATCACTCAGCAGACAGCGCTGACACATCGCTGTGCAGCATTGTGTGCTGAGTGATCTTGCTGAGCGATCGAGCATTGCTCAGATTACTCAGCAAAATCTACCCCTGTGTTGGCCCCATTAGACTATATGTTATTAATAATAATAAAAATTACTACAACAAACATGCTTCAAATCAAGATGATCTCAGGTGTTTTTAGAATTGATTACAACAATAAATGTCAACACACAGAACCATGATATATAATATTATTATAGTTATCCACAGTATCTAGTTATACCATTTGTATTTTACCAAACTACTCAAATGATTTGTCATTTCTGAAAACTCACGTTAGTCAGATAGTCTAAGACAATTTCATTACATGCATTGTTTGTCTGATAGGAAATCTCATATAATATTATCTTTGGTGTAAAATCTCACCTCATCACTGTTTGGAAAAGTTTCTTTCACAAGTCCAGAATCATCAGCATCAATGAGATTATCCACTGGGACATTTTCATTTGGTTTCCTATAAGTAAAGTCACTTTCACTGGGATCCAAAGCCACACACACATTGTACGAGTAGGGAAATGGTAAAGATCCATCGCTATACAAGGAGAGCATCCTGGGATCAACCGGAGGATACAGATTTGTACTTAGAGAAGTAAAGGTTGGGGAAGGTTTTGATTGTTTGCATTTTGATATAATGACCAACAAAACAGTTATAATAAATAACAAGGAAATTAGACCAAGTGCGATCACTAAGTACAACTGCAGATTGGATTGGGGACCTTCATTTTTCAATTGATTACTGAGTTTAGGAACCACCTGTTGGAAATTATCTGCAACAACAAGACTTAGTGTGACTGTAGCTGAGAGAGAGGGATCTCCATTGTCCCTCACCATCACCACAACCTTGTGATTCAGTATATCCTTATCATGAAAGACACGTGATGTCCTGATCTCACCCGTGTGATGGCTGATGGTAAAGTGAGATGGTTCTGACACCTGTATGAAGTGATACGAGAGCCAAGCATTATGTCCAGAGTCTGCATCCACTGCAACCACCTTAGTTACTAATGATCCTTGTTCAGAGGCAAAAGGGACCATCTCAAACACAGCTGGGCCACCACTGTCTGCTGATGGGTACAAGATCTTTGGTGCATTATCATTCTGATCCACTATGCGGATAATTAGTGTTGCATTGCTGCTCAGAGATGGGGATCCATTGTCTCTAGCAGTTACCTGTATTAGAAACTCCTTGTGCTGCTCATAATCAAATGATCTCTGAGCATAGAGAACCCCAGTCTCTATATTCATGGACAAATAAGAGGACACTGGGAGATCTTCTGTATTAGTGCTGGATAGTGAATATATAATTTTAGCATTGTCCCCAGTATCAGGGTCTGATGCTTGTACACTGTATATTGAGGCTCCAGGTAAGTTGTTCTCTGGCACATAAGCAACATAAGTAGATTTCATAAATGTTGGTGGATTGTCATTAACATCTGATATCTCCAATCTGATGGTTCTTCTGCTGGAAAGTGGGGGAGATCCTCTGTCAGTAGCTACAATGGTGATGTTATAACTAGATACTTTCTCTCTGTCCAGTGTTGTTCTTGTAACTATCCTGTAGTAACTGTCTGATGATAGTAAATCAAAAGGGACATCTTCTATAATGTTACAATCAACTTCTCCATTGTCTCCTGAATCTTTATCATTAACTTTAATCAGAGTTATCATTGTACCTGGCTCACTGTCCTCAGGGATAGGAGTAGAGAACGAGGTGATAGATATCTCTGGAACATTGTCATTCTCATCTGTTACTTCTATCAATACCTTACAATGGGCAACAAGGTCACCTCCATCTTTTGCTTGTACAGACAGTTCATATTTCTTTGTTATTTCAAAATCCAAATGTCTATTTGTTTTAACTTCCCCATTTGTAGGGTGAATAGTGAAAATCCCTGTATGATGGAGATCTCCTGAGGTTTTGCTGAAAGAATATGTGATCTCTGCATTTATCCCTTCATCTCTGTCAGTTGCATTTAGTACAATAACTGTGGAGTTAATTGGAATATTTTCTTTTAGGGTGACTTTATACATGTCCTGAGTAAATGTAGGAGCATTATCATTAGCATCAGTAACAATGACCTTTACCAATGCAGTCCCAGACTTCACTGGGTTTCCTCCATCCAAGGCTGTTATTATCAATTCATGAACATTTTCTGTCTCTCGGTCTAAAGGTTTCTCTAACACAAGCTCTGGATATTTACTCCCATCTGCTCTGCCCTTGGTATTAAGTGTGAAATACTGATTGTCACTGAGCCTGTATGTCTGCACTGAATTCATCCCAATATCAGGATCTTCTGCATTTTGTAATACAAATCTGGCTCCTGGTGATGTAAATTCAATAACTGCCAGAGTCATTGTGTTATGAAAAAAATGTGGATAATTGTCATTTATATCTTGAATTTCTACTTGGACTTTAAAGATTTTAAAGGGATTTTCAACCACAGCATCAAATGTTAAGAAACAGGTAGCTTCTGTCTCACACAGTGTCTCTCTGTCTATCCTGTCCTTAATGTACAGATTCCCATTATCTACATTAAAATATTTATCTGATACAATTTGCAGTTTCCTAGATGAGAGCTGTTTAATATCTAATCCAAGGTCTTCTGCAATATTTGCTATAACAGAGTCTTTTCTCATCTCTTCTACAATAGAATAATGAGTCTGAGCAGAGACTGAATGACACAGCCATGATAATAAGAAGGAAAATGTTACTTGCCATCTGATTCCTTTGTATGTCTGTGTTGGAGGTTTCATCTTTTGCATCTGAAATCTTTTACAAAATGTCCCTTTAAAAGGCTTGTATTTGTAATCCAGTGAAATAGAAATATCCAAGGGTCTTTCTTGATGAAATTATTCAGAAAAATATGTAAAAAATATCCTTTAGTCTTTGTAAAGAACCCACAAAATGGCTGTGTGTCTTCCTGCAGATCTGCAGTATGTGTGACTGATGAAAATACCAGTGGATCTCCAGCTCTGTATTCTTCTGCTTATTGGTCAAACAGCGGCGCTCTGTGGTGAAAATGTGGAACTGTAATGCTATAAAATTATTTTTCCATGTGTCTACTTTTATATTTATCCAAATGTTTACTGTATATAATTTCCATCCAAAGCATTGTAAATCCACATGTTCTACATTTTACAGTATATTTTTTATACTAAACAAATATCAGTGAGTTCTTCAATGTTACTTACTGTACAATTCATATGAAAATAAAATAAAGCTATCACTTATTAAAAGTTCATGAAAAAAGGCAAAACGTGGATATCTAGGGTGAAATGTAATAGGATGAGAGATTCAGAAAGTGAGAGATTTGGTAAGAAATCTCCAGTTTTTTTTAAAGCGGCAATCATTCACACTGCAAAACCAGTTTGATTTTGCAGTGTAAATGATTGCCGCTTTAAAAAAACTGGAGATTTCTTACCAAATCTCTCACTTTCTGAATCTCTCATCCTATTACATTTCACCCCAAGTATTTACACTTGCAATGAATAGTTATTGTTGGAGTTTGAGTCTAGATTACAAATATAACACACCAGAAGTGTCTCATGTGCTCTGAAAAAAAAAACATTTATTTAAGTGGAGCAGTGTTTTTTTTTTCTATTTGCTGTCATGGTCTTTTTAAGCAGGGCTGTGGGTGAGGTTTGTCAAAGCTTGTGAAGTGAAAAAATGGAGAGAGATAAAGCACCAACCAATCAGCTTCCAATTGTCATTTCACAGGATGTGTTTGAAAAATGTCAGGTGCTGATTGGTTGGTATTTTTTCCACTTTACGTCTATCCGTGCTTTGATAAATCTACCTCTCTTATGCCCCTTTCATGTTGCAAATGCCAGGTAGCACACGGGATATGGAAACAGGACTGTCCCGGGATTTGGACATGGGACTGTTTTTATGTAATCATGTGAAGAGACAAAAATGCTGTGATTTGGTTGCAGATTTAAAGTGGCAAGAATATAAAAGGCAAAACCAGGATTAGATTTGCCTTTCAAATTATTGCTATTTTTATTTGCAAACAAGATCAGAGAATTTATGCTGTTTCGCACAACTTTCACCTTTTCCTAAATCTCTATAACTTGTCAAGTCATTGTGACTTAGTAAATCTGAGTAGGTAGCACTGTAGGTTCATATTGTTGCTAATGATACATGATCCAATACTTGTAGCACTTTATCAAGTGTAAAAGGTTGAAGTGGTAAGACAGAATCTCTGTTATCAGTGGCATATGTGTCTACATAATGAGAAATACCTCCGGTGGGCATATTTAAGGCTTTCTGGGCAGCTCTCCGACCTGCCATGGTTAGCTAGTCTGTAGCCTGAAAAATCCCAGTTGTGTAGACATGTTTGTACAAATCATAATCAGGCCCTTAAAGTACAATCAAATGTTACAAGTTTCAAAGCTCTGTAGATCACAACAGAGTTACAAAACAACATAAACAAATTACAAAAAGAAAACACTAAAATGTTATAAAATGAGGACTAACCGTTAAAGTTTATTGCTCCTATGATAAGACAACTTATTTAGTTTTGGACATGTTCACATTAAATTGTGCAATATCCATCTTTAATGATAGTCATTATTTACCTGGCAGCTCCGTGACCACTATTGGCATATGCCCATTACTGTGAGAACTACTTCATTGTGAGAATACTGTATGAGATTTCAGAGCTGACTGTAGTTTCACCAGAAGGTGATTTTCTGTCCCTCTAACCAGGAGAACCAGATCAATATCGTGAGTGCTAGTTTCAAAATACCGCAGCTCCTACACAGATCTACAGAAAACAATAGAAAGTAAAAAAAATACTGCCATACATGTATTGTATTATATTATGCTGCTCTTTGTGATGCTTTCCTTACACAATTGCTCAAATGATATGTTAGTTTACTCTCCAATTCCAAATATAAACAACATTCTGGAATGAAGGAAAAATCACTTTTAAGAGACTTTTACATCAGTCAGACACATACAGAAGAAGTTTCTATGAATATTGCATAAATCATAGTGAGTTACTGTAACACAAAACTATACTGTATATTGAAGTTTCTTATAAAATGATATACTACAGCAAAGCACAAGGTAAATTACATAAAGTAGTAAGAGCCAGTCAGAAGTTTCTCTCTCATTTATCAATTCAATAATTTTTTTGTAGACAGAGACCAGCTTTCCACAGCATACATATGGATGACTGTAGGTGGGGATTCTGGTGGTCAGAATACCGACACCGGCATCCCAATGCAAGGAATCCCAACAGGGGTTGGGTAAGTATACTTACCCACTATCTGCCCCACCTAACCCTTCCTTCCCACAGCCTAACCCTAACCCTCCCAATTAGTGCCTAACCTAACCCTCCCCCAATAGCCAAACCATCCCCACTTGAAGCGTAACCCTAACCTCCTTCCCTCCTGCAGCCTAACCTTACTTGCTGACTAGTGCCTAAATCTAACTACCCTCCTTCCCTGGTCTACTTATGTTTGGCAGTTGAGATAACAGTGCCTGCATCCATATTAATATCATGATTCCAACGCTAGTCTCCTGGTGGTACTGGGGGATGCTAGCGTCGGTTTTGTGAATGCCGGCATCCTGATCACCATGATGCTGAACGCATCCCCTTTGTACACTCAATATCATTATTACTTTATGTTGACAATGGTTTACCATCATTATGAAGTTGTTAAACAAACTCTAGTATAAAGTAATATTAGCCATGATAACAAGAGTGGTTATGGAATGGCACTCACCCTGCCGGTGCAACGGTGTTCTGGTGCCTGCTGCAATAATAAGTATGCAGAGAGGGGTGGTAGCAGCACTCAGAGTCTGATCAAAAATGTAAAAAACCCATTTAATGAAAAAACAGTGCAGAGTAAATCCCAACATTTTGGGGTGCTTATGACCCTTTGTCAAGGTGCAGAATCATTCTGCCGCTACCACCCCTCTCTGCAGCCATGATAACAATACATTTTTGCAGATGTTGGTTTGGGACATAAAAAAAAAACCTCCTTCAAAAGTACTGCAACTTCGTCCACTGGTCATATAGGATGCAAGAATGATGGACACTACAGTCCATCAAGTTGTACAATACATAAACTGCTTTGAGATACATACAGTATAAACAAACCAATTAATACTGTAAATTGCAGAATATTACATCACAAACTCTCAGATAGAGCCCATAACTATATATCTGCAGGTCCATACTACAGGTAAAGTGACGGGTGCAGAAACCAAGGGCACAAGGATGATTAGTATCAAAGATGTTACCCAGTGGCATCTGTGTACAGCCCATCTTCCTGTTCCAAGTGCATGCAGGGTTCCTGAAGATAAGCCCCACTGCCAGCAGTGGCATTAGGGGCATCCTTAGATTGTGTCTGCATCCACCTTCTCAGCATCATCTTTTGTGACCATGACATCACATGCACTCAGGATGCAGAAGTGCACTATGACATCAGATTCCAATGCAGTCAATCTATTAAAGGAGTATTGAGTGCATAAAAAATTGTAACTGTACTTTCCCAGATAAATACAGATGGGTCCTTTTATATCCTTGCTGTGCTGTGTACACATCACAGCAGGGACAGTGCTTCTGTTATGCATTAGAATTGTATGGAAATTGGTGTGCACATTCACTTCAATGTGAGGCAGCTATGGTGCGAACACTTGTGAAAAGCCACGATGTGTTCACAACGCAGTCCCACTATAGTACACTGCTAAAAGTAGCATGGCTGTAGCTAGACACATATATATTATGAAAGTATACTAACAAGTTAAAGTAGATAATTTTCATGTTATTGTACAGTTCAGACCATTTGATACTTAAGGAAAACGAATATCAGTAAAAAGCATTTACATTGTATATGGTATGTGAGATCTCATAAACAGTAGCTTACTCTATGTTATCAAAACTCACCTGATCACTGATCGGAAGATTTAAACTTTCACTTGCAAGTCCGGAATCATCCGCATCAATGAGATTCTCCACAGGGACATTTTCATTTGGTTTCCTATAGGTAAAGTCACTTTCACTGGGATCCAAAGCCACACACACATTGTATGAGTAGGGGAATGGTAAAGATCCATCGCTATACAAGGAGAGCATCCTGGGATCAACTGGAGGATACAGATTTGTACTTAGAGAAGTAAATGTTGGGGGAGGCTTTGAGTCTTTGCATTTTGATATAATAACTAGCAAAACAGTTACAATAAATAACAATGAAATTAGTGCTAAAGCAATAACTAAGTACAGCTGTAGATTGGATTGTGGATCTTCATCTTTGAGTTTATTACCGAGTTTAGGAACCACCTGTTGGAAATTATCTGCAACAACGAGACTTAGTGTGACTGTAGCTGAGAGAGAGGGATCTCCATTGTCCCTCACCATCACCACAACCTTGTGATTCAATGCATCCTTCTCATGAAAGACACGTGATGTCCTGATCTCACCCGTGTGATGGCTGATGGTAAAGTGAGATGGTTCTGACACTTGTATGAAGTGATACGAGAGCCAAGCATTATGTCCAGAGTCTGCATCCACTGCAACCACCTTAGTTATTAATGATCCTTGTTCAGCAGAAAAAGGGACCATCTCAAACACAGCTGGACCACCACTGTCTGCTGATGGGTACAAGATCTTTGGTGCATTATCATTCTGATCCACTATGCGGATAATTAGTGTTGCATTGCTGCTCAGAGATGGGGATCCATTGTCTCTAGCAGTTACCTGTATTAGGAACTCCTTGTGCTGCTCATAATCAAATGATCTCTGAGCATAGAGAACCCCAGTCTCTATATTCATGGACAGATAAGAGGACACTGGGAGATCTTCTGTATTAGTGCTGGATAGTGAATATATAACTTTAGCATTGTCCCCAGTATCAGGGTCTGATGCTTGTACACTGTATATTGAGGCTCTGGGTAAATTGTTCTCTGGCACATAAGCAACATAAGTAGATTTCATAAATGTTGGTGGATTGTCATTAACATCTGATATCTCCAATCTGATGGTTCTTCTGCTGGAAAGTGGGGGAGATCCTCTGTCAGTGGCTACAATGGTGATGTTATAACTAGATATTTTCTCTCTGTCCAGAGTTGTTCTTGTAACTATCCTATAATAACTGTCTGATGATAGTAAATCAAAAGGGACATCTTCTATAATGTGACAGTCAACTTCTCCATTGTCTCCTGAATCTTTATCATTAACTTTAATCAGAGCTATCATTGTACCTGGCTCACAGTTCTCAGGAATAGGTGTAGAGAACGAAGTGATTGATATGTCTGGAACATTGTCATTTTCATCTGTTACTTCTATAAATACATTGCAATGGGCAACAAGGTCACCTCCATCCTTTGCTTGTACAGAGAGCTCATAGTTCTTTGTTAATTCAAAATCTAAAAGTCTATTTGTTTTAATTTCCCCATTTGTAGGGTGAATAGTAAAAATTCCTGTATGATGGAGATCTCCTGAGGTTTTGCTGAAAGAATATGTGATCTCTGCATTTATCCCTTCATCTCTGTCAGTTGCATTTAGCACAATAACTGTGGAGTTAATTGGAATATTTTCTTTTAGGGTGACTTTATACATGTCCTGAGTAAATGTAGGAGCATTATCATTACCATCAGTAACAATGACCTTTACCAAAGCAGTCCCAGACTTCACTGGGTTTCCTCCATCCAAGGCTGTTATTATCAATTCATGAACATTTTGTGTCTCTCGATCTAAAGGTTTCTCTAACACAAGCTCTGGAATTTTTCTCCCATCTGCTCTGCTCTTTGTATTAAGTGTAAAATACTGATTGTCACTGAGCCTGTATGTCTGCACTGAATTCATACCAATATCAGGATCTTCTGCATTTTGTAATACAAATCTGGCTCCTGGTGATGTAAATTCAATAACTGACAAAGTAATGGTGTTATGAAAGAAATTTGGATAATTATCATTTATATCTTGAATTTCTACTTGTACCATAAAAATTTTAAAGGGATTTTCAACCACAGCATCAAAGGTTAGGAAGCAGGTAGCTGCTGCCCCACACAGTGTCTCTCTGTCTATCCTGTCCTTAATATACAGATTCCCAGTATCTATATTTACATAAAAATATTTATCTGATACAATTCTCAGTTTCCTAGATGAGAGATGTTTAATAACTAATCCAAGGTCTTCTGCAATATTTGCTATAACAGAGTCTTTTCTCATCTCTTCTACAATAGAATAATGAGTCTGAGCAGAGACTGAATGACACAGCCATGATAATAAGAAGGAAAATGTTACTTGCCATCTGATTCCTTTGTATGTCTGTGTATAAGGTTTCATCTTTTGCATTTAAAATCTTCTACAAAATGTCCCTTTAAAAGGCTTGTATTTGTAATCCAGTGAAATAGAAATATCCAAGGGTCTTTCTTGATGAAATTATTCAGTAGAATATGATAAAAAATATCCCTTTGTCGTTGTAAAGAATCCAGAAAATGGCTGTGCGTCTTCCTGCAGATCTGCAGTGTGTGTGAGTGATGAAAATACCAGTGGATCTCCAGCTCTGTATTATCTATTCTGCTTATTGGTCAAACAGCGGCGCTCTGTGGTGAAATTGTGGAACTGAAATACTGTCAAAAAATATTTTTTCTATTTATTCAAATATTTACTGAATAAAATTTCAAATTCAAAGTACTGTAAATTCACTTGTTCTATATTTTATATTTTTCATACTAAACAAATATCAGTGAGTTATGCCACGTTACTTACTGTACAATTCATATGAAAGGAAAATAAAGCTATAATTTATTAAAAGTTCATGAAAAATTGCAAAAAGTGAATATGAAATATTAGACTTGCAGCTAATAGTTATTGTTGGATTTTGAGTCTAGATTAGAAGTGTAACACACCAGAAGTATCTCATGTGCTATAAAATACATTTATTTAAGTAGATCAGTGCTACTCCCCATTTTCTATTTGCTGTGGTGGTCTTTTTAAACAGGACTGTGGGTGTGGTTTGTCAAAGCTTGGGGAGAGAAACAGTGTAGAGAAATAAAGCACTAACCAATCAGCTTCCAACTCTCATTTTACAGGCTGTGTTTGAATAATGTCAGGAGCTAATTGGTTGGTACTTTATTTGACTTCACTTTGCCTTTACAAGATTTGAGAAATCTACCTCTGTAATTTTAATGCAGCAATTTACTTTCAGTAAACTCTTTCTGATGTATTAATTAAGAGTACAGTACCTAATTTATGTCACCACCAGAGATACACTGGGAAAAAAAATAACCAAATAAGGAAAACTATTGCTGTGACTGAGGCTGTGACCAGGGTTGAAACTAAGGGTGTGACCGATTTCAGTGCACAGAGGACCTTATTCTAGTCCATTCGCAGCCGGCATTCATTCTCACAGGGACCGATGTTTGGAGTACGCACAGCTGCATTTCTGTGCATGTGTATATGCCTGGTGCGTGCAGTCACGGTGAACATATTGTTCACTGTGTGGAGGCACCCAACATTCCGGGCAATGGGTGGTGGGGGTGTTGGCTGGGGCACTCGCCCATGGGAACGCCCAATGTTCCCATGAAAACGCTGGGCATTCCAATGGAAATTGCAGAGTGACATGGGCGCCGGGCAGCTGACAACACCGGATGTCAGCTGCCCACCCAGTTCTTCCCTAATGTGCACTCATATATAAGTGATCTGAGAGTCACTTTATATATGCATGCATGCAGAACATCTTTCGAAAGATGTGGGAGGTTCCCCCAGCCTGCAAATAGATGTTTATGTAAAACATCCATTCGCAGGCCGGCCAAGCATACACAGCATGTGAGTGGGGGGTGGGTGGCCTGCCATTCACAGGGCGGGTTCTGGTGGTCTTCGAGGCAACCAGAATAAGGTCCAGAGAACAGCTTCCATATGGACCTCGCTTTTGACTACCAGTATGTATGGAATGACACCCTGCAGCCACGATCTATGATACAGCACTGCTGGAAATTTCCTTAGTTACTTCATAGATGCACCCTGCAGCCTGTAATGCCAATTAGAGCATCCTCAGGGCTCTGTGTTCCGCACTGTACTTACCGCCGTCACCTCACACTCTGTGTGACGTTATGACATCATATGTGTTCATCATGAAATTGGGTATATGGGGGGACTGGTGCAGGGTGCATTTGAGCTTTGTTATGCTACTGGCTGTGACCCTATCCAATCATAAGCAGCAGTAAAACAATCTACGAGTCTTATGTAATTACGCAAAGAGACATCATTGCTGTGATTTGGCTGCAGATTTAAAGTTTCAATAATATGAAAGGCAAAACATGGTTAGACTTGTCTTTCAAATTATTGCTGTTTTAATCTGCAACCAATATTGCGGAACTTATGCTGATTCGCACAATTTTCACTTTTATGTAAATCTCTACAACTTTTCAAGCCGATAGCATATAGTAGATCCGAGGAGGTAGTACTGTAGGTTCATATTGTTGCTAATGATACAATAATTGTACCACTTTAGCAAGTGTAAAAAGTTGTAGGGCCAGATGTATCAAGCTTCAAAAAGTGATAAATTGGAGAGTGATAAACAGTTAACCAATCAGCTCCTACCTGTCATTTTTAAACCCTGTCTGTAGCATTGCAGTTAGGAGCTATTTGGCTGGTTGTATATCACTTTCCATCTTAAGACTTTTTGAAGCGTGATACATCTGGCCCATAATGGGTAAGACAGAATCTCTGTTATCAGTGGCATACAGTATGTGTTTGGATAATAAGAATTACATCCGGTGGTCATCTTTAATGTTCTCTGGGCAGCTGTCCCACCTGCCATGGTCAGCTAGTCTGTAGCCTGAAAAATCACAGCTTTGTAGACATGTTTGTACAAATCACAATCAGGCCCTTAAAGTGCAATCAAACTTTAAAAGTTTCAAAGCTCTGTAGATCACAGCAGAGTTACAAAACAACATAATCAAATAACAAAAAGAAAACACAAAAAAATTATAAAATTAATATTAACAGTTAATGTTTACTGCTCCTATGATAAAAAACTTATTTAATATTGGACACGTTTCACAATTAATTGTGCAATACCATCTTTAATGATAGTCATCATTTACCAGGAGAACCAGATCATCAATACTGTATATAGGGAGCACTAGTTTTAAAATACCGCAGCTCCTACACAGATCTACAGAAACCAATAGAAAGTAAAAAATATGGCATTATATCTATTATGCTGCACTTTGTGATACTTTTTTTTTTTTACAATTGCTCAAATGATATGTTATTTTACTCTCCAATTCCAAATATAATCAACATGCTTTAATGAAGGAAAATTTCCTTTTGAAGAGAGTTTTACAGCAGTCAGAAACATACAGAAGTTTCTATAAATATTGCATAAATCATACAGTAGTGAGGTAACACTAAACTATACTGTACAGTATAGTGAAGTTTCTTATAAAATTATATACTACAGCCAATCACAAGGTGAGCTATATAAAGTATGAAGAGACAGTCAGAAGTTTATCTTTCATTTATCAATTCAATAATTTTTTGTAGGCAGAGCCCATCTTTCCACAGGGTACTTACATATGACTGTAGGTGGGGATCCTGGTGGTCAAAATACAGACTCCAGCATCCCAATGGAAGACATTCCAACAGGGGTAGGGTAAGTATACTTACCCTCTTCTGCCCCCTTAAACTTCCTCCCCACAGCTAACCCTAACCCTCCCCTTTAGTGCCTAACTATAACCTACATACTCTGCTACTCAAAACTATCCCTACCCCACAGCCTAACCATCCCTCTCTGAAGCCTAACCTTAACCTCCTCCCCCCTGCAGCCTAACCCTACAGTGCATGCTGACTAGTGCCTAAATCTAACTGCTCTAATCTAACTGCTCACCTCCTTGGTGCACTTATGTTTGGCAGTTGGGAATACCAGTGCCAGTATCCACACTAATGTCAGAATTCCAATGCTAGTCTCCTGGTGGTACTGTACTTGGGGATGCTAGCATCGGTAGTGTGAATGCCGGCATCCTGATCACCAGGATACTGAACGCATTCCCTTTATACAGTACAATCAATTTTATACCATCACTATGAAGATGTTAATCAAACTCTAATATAAAGTAATGTTAGCCATGATAACAATACATTTTTGCAGATGTTGGTTAAAAGTACTGCAACTTCGTCCACTAGTCATATCGAATGAAAGAATTATATAAACAGGGAGAACATTTCAGTCCATCAAGTTACACATAACATAAACTGCTTTGAGATACATATAAACCAAGTCCATAACTACATATTAGCAGGGCCATTCTACAGGTAAGTGATGGGTGCAGAAACCAAGGGCACAAGGCTGATTTGGATCATGGATGCTATCCAGTGGCATCTGTGTCCAGCTCAGATTTCTGTTCCATGTGCATACAGGGTACCTGAAGATTAGCCCCACTGCCAGCCGTGGCATTAGGGGCATCTTTAGATTGTGCCTGGTATCCACCTTCTCAACACGATGTTTTGTGACCATGACATCACGTGCACTTGGAGGTGTAGTCCACAAAGGATGCAGAAGTGCACTTTGATATCAGATTACAATGCAGTAAATGTATTACAAGGGGTATTAGGTTCAAAAAATGTAACCCTTATATCCCTGACAAATACAGATGGGTCCTATTATATGCATGTTGCGCTGTGTACACATCACAACAGGGACAGTGCTTCTGCTATGCCATAAACTTGTATGGAAACTGTCCTGCATATTCACTTCAATTGGACAATGGTGCGAACACTTGTGGAATGCCACAATGTGTTTACAATGCAGCCTCACTATAGTACACTTCAAAAAGCAGTAAGGCTATAGGCAGACACATCTTTATAATAAAAGTATACTAACAAGTTAAAGTAGATAATTTGTATGTTATCGTACAATTCAGACCATTTAATACTTAAGGAAAACTCCTACCAGTAAGATACAAAAAATACACGTTTCATTAAATTCCAAAATATAATCATATATATAGTTACATTGTATATGGTATGTGAAATTACTTATACAGTAGCATTCCCTATGTTATAAAAACTCACCTGATCACTGATTGGAAGATTTAAATTTTCACTTGCAAGTCCGGAATCATCAGCATCAATGAGATTCTCTACAGGGACATTTTCATTTGGTTTCCTATAAGTAAAGTCACTTTCACTGGGATCCAATGCCACACACACATTGTATGAGTAGGGAAATGGTAAAGATCCATCACTGTACATGGAGAGCATCCTGGGATCAACTGGAGGATAAAGATTTGTACTTAGAGAAGTAAAGGTTGGGGAAGGCTTTGAGTCTTTGCATTTTGATATAATGACCAACAAAACAGTTATAATAAATAACAAGGAAATTAGTGCTAGAGCAATAACTAAATACAGCTTTAGGTTGGATTGGGGATCTTCATCTTTGAGTTGATCGCTGAGTTTTGGAACCACCTGTTGGAAATTATCTGCAACAACAAGACTTAGTGTGACTGTAGCTGAGAGAGAGGGATCTCCATTGTCCTTCACCATCACCACAACCTTGTGATTCAGTATATCCTTATCAAGAAAGACACGTGATGTCCTGATCTCACCTGTGTGATGGCTGATGGTAAAGTGAGATGGTTCTGACACTTGTATGAAGTGATATGAGAGCCAAGCATTATGTCCAGAGTCTGCATCCACTGCAACCACCTTAGTTATTAATGATCCTTGTTCAGAGGCAAAAGGGACCATCTCAAACACAGCTGGGCCACCACTGTCTGCTGATGGGTACAAGATCTTTGGTGCATTATCATTCTGATCCACTATGCGGATAATTAGTGTTGCATTGCTGCTCAGAGATGGGGATCCATTGTCTCTAGCAGTTACCTGTATTAGAAACTCCTTGTGCTGCTCATAATCAAATGATCTCTGAGCATAGAGAACCCCAGTCTCTATATTCATGGACAGATAAGAGGACACTGGGAGATCTTCTGTATTAGTGCTGGTTAGTGAATATAAAATTTTAGCATTGTCCCCAGTATCAGGATCTGATGCTTGTACACTGTATATTGAGGCTCCGGGTAAGTTGTTCTCTGGCAAATAAGCAAAATAAGTAGATTTCATAAATGTTGGTGGATTGTCATTAACATCTGATATGTCCAATCTGATGGTTCTTCTGCTGGAAAGTGGGGGAGATCCTCTGTCAGTAGCTACAATTGTGATGTTATAAGAAGATACTTTCTCTCTGTCCAGAGCATTTCTTGAAATTATTCTGTAGTAACTGTCAGATGAAAGTAAATCAAAAGGAACATCTTCTATAATGTGACAGTCAACTTCTCTATTTTCCTCAGAATCTAAATCATGAACTTCAATCAGAGCTATCATTGTACCTGGCTCACAGTCCTCAGGGATAGGAGTAGAGAACGATGTGATAGATATCTCTGGAACATTGTCATTCTCATCTGTTACTTCTATCAATACATTGCAATGGGCAACAAGGTCACCTCCATCCTTTGCTTGTACAGAGAGCTCATATTTCTTTGTCGTTTCAAAGTCCAAATGTTTATTCATTTTAATTTCCCCACTTGTAGGGTGAATAGTGAAAATCCCTGTATAATGGAGATCTCCTGAGGTTTTGCTGAAAGAATATGTGATCTCTGCATTTATCCCTTCATCTCTGTCAGTTGCATTTAGTACAATAACTGTGGAGTTAATTGGAATATTTTCTTTTAGGGTGACTTTATACATGTCCTGAGTAAATGTAGGAGCATTATCATTAGCATCTGTAACAATTACCTTTACCAAAGCCGTCCCAGACTTCACTGGGTTTCCTCCATCCAAGGCTGTTAATATTAATTCATGAACATTTTGTGTCTCTCGATCTAAAGGTTTCTCTAACACAAGTTCTGGAATTATTCTCCCATCTGCTCTGCTCTTTGTATTAAGTGTAAAATACTGATTATCACTGAGCCTGTATGTCTGTACTGAATTCATCCCAATATCAGGATCTTCTGCATTTTGTAATACAAATCTGGTTCCTGGTGATGTAAATTCAATAACTGCCAGAGTGATGGTGTTATGAAAAAAATGTGGAAAATTATCATTTACATCCTTAATTTCAATTTTGATCTTAAAAATCTTAAATGGATTTTCAACCACAGCATCAAAGGTTAGGAAGCAGGTAGCTTCTGTCTCACACAGTGTCTCTCTGTCTATCCTGTCCTTAATGTACAGATTCCCAGTATCTGCATTTACATAGAAATATTTCTCTGACACACGTGATACAATTCTCAGTTTCCTAGATGAGAGCTGTTTAATATCTAATCCAAGGTCTTCTGCAATATTTGCTATAACAGAGTCTTTTCTCATCTCTTCTACAATAGAATAATGAGTCTGAGCAGAGACTGAATGACACAGCCATGATAATAAGAAGGAAAATGTTACTTGCCATCTGATTCCTTTGTATGTCTGTGTATGAGCTTCCATCTTTTGCCTCTGATATCTTTCATAAAATATCCCTTTAAAGATGCTTGAATCTGTAATCCTGTGATTAGGAAATATCCAAAGCTCTTTCTTGTTTTTCTTGAACAAGTTGATCAGGAAAATATGTTAAATATCCTTTATTCTGTGCAGAGAGATCCCAGAAAATGGCTGTGTGTCTTCCTGCAGATCTGCAGTGTGTGTGTGAGTGATGAAAATACCAGTGGATCTCCAGCTCTGTATTCTTCTGCTTATTGGTCAAACAGCGGCGCTCTGTGGTGCAAGTGAGGAACTTCAGCTTTATGAAATTATATTTAAAATTACTTACAGAATCATTTAAATATTTACTGAACTATGCCTATTTTTACTGTTTCCTTTACTCCAATGTGAAACTCATATTATAAACTATTTTTATTTTAAAGTTTGCAAGCATATTTCTAATGAGATTTTTTAATATCAATACTAAGCACATATAATTGAGTAAAACACTATAAATTAAAGTTTTTTTTGTAAGTTTGTATGAACCTAATTAAATATACAGAAAACTGCAAAAAATATATAGGGCAGAAATATAATTGCAGCAAATAGCATTTGTTTTATTTAGTGTACAGTAGTAGCTGGCAACACATCAGAATTGTCTTATACCCTAAATAAATCAATTATCTTAATGGGGGAGGGTATCCCCCAAATTTTTGTTGGCTGAAGTTCCTAAATTACATAGGCATGTACCACAGATGGAAAATAATGATGATGGTGTTTTTTTTTAGAAACTTTAGCTTAGGTTTAGGTCTCCTGTCATTATAAAAGATACGACGACTCGCAGTTACAAGTTTAAGTGGTTGGGAATAGGCACTAATTATCCTGGTTTCTTGGGGGGCACCAACAGGGGCTTATGTCTGATGCATGTCCTCCACCTCCCTCTAAACTGATAGCTGCTGCCTCTCGTTCCAACACAACTGCTGTGTGCTGGGCTACAGTTGTGCCAAAGAGGCTGCAGCCACTGATTTAACCATGACTGAGGGGCTCAAGGCAACTTCTGCTTGTCACGTAAAATACAAATATTGTTTAACCCATAAGGAGCATGGCCATACCTCCTGCATTTAGGCCACACCTAAAGTTTTACCCAGGCCCTGCAGGGCTCTAGAAAGAGCCAGACTCATGACGTGCTGAAGAGATTGACCTGAAGCAGACATCCCAACTACATATGAACATCTAACTGAACACTGAAGTCTCAATATATGTCCATGGCACTCTCATAATACCCCCATCAGAAACAGCCACTCCATGCATCTTAATACTCTACGTCCAGCTGCTTCCCAGAAATGCCTACTTCATGTTACTCTCCATACTGTAAGCACAAGTATGCACACATAGCGGCCAATTCAGGATCACTTGGTGTGATCCGAATTTGGCCCCAGCCCCGATGGGCGGGGGTTGTGCATGCACCGGGCCATTTGTTGTGGGGGAGGGATGGGGTGGAAATGGTGTTGGTCCATGGGAACACCCAGCATTTTATGGGCATGAAAACAATGGGTATTCCCATGGGAAGATAGATGAGCCGATGCTTGCACAGGACATCAGCACCCACCCTGTCTTCAGTGATTTGCAGAGGAAATAAAAATCCATTCATATTGACTATTATTTCCAAAGGTAGGAGAAATCATTCAATGGTCAGCTACCATCCAATGGTTTTCCTGCTAGTTGCCGCTGGCGAGGGGATAACAAAGGCCTCCAACTCAGTATCTCTCCTACATAATGTTACCAATAGGAATCTGCTAAATTTACTTTTTGTATTTTATAAAATGGCCTACTTATTATTACAAGATCAGGGCGGTTGATCTGAATACCTGCATATTGCCGCAATACTGAGCACAGTTTCTGAGAATTCACTGATCAAGCAAAGATAGATAGCCAGGCATTCTCTTCCTCACCAGAAGCCTCATCTTGCTACCAGAACTTCCCAACATTATGCTTTGCACAAGAAGCGGTCATCCAATCATATTCAGATCTGATTCAAAGGGGATCCAGCCTCTATGGTCACCCATTGCTGTGTACAGGTAATGCCCATATCAAGATACATTTTCACTTTAGTAACTGTGCAGTCCCCATAGAGCATTATGGGAACTCTGGTATCTGGGGTAGCATGAAATAATGAAGGCACCATAGGAGAAATCACCCTTCTTTCCTTTTTGTTAAATAAGGATGTGCAATGATAACACTGCTCTCATACATAATGTAGTCATCAATCCTGGAAATTAGAAATGTTGGTTTATAGAGTGTTTATAGGGGAATATCATGTATTTTCAATAAGAGTTGGTGGCTTTATGGAAGGGGCCTATGTGATATCTAAATGCAATAACATTCACTAAAAGTTTATAAAACTTTAATTCTAGTGCATGTTATAATTACAATACTACTGCAATTCAGAAAACTTAATTAAGACACTAAGGCTCATATGTAGCTGCGGGAACTATGTAGATTTAAAGCATCAACAGTTTCAAAAGTAGAATCTTGTCTTATTAACTGATTACTTATATCTACAGGATAAATCACCAGGAGCATGCCAGCACCTGCAACTTGCCGAGTGTTACGTATGGGCAAAGTAACTAATATCATATGGTGCTTGGTTATTGTGAATTCCAGCATGTATCAAGTATAAAGCATCATTGAGAACTGATAAAATTAAACCAACTTCACTTTGATGATTGTCATCATTACTTAACTGGCAGCTTTGGCATTAAACTATTACACTAACGGCCCATACACACTAAAGGATTATCTATCTAATCTGGCTGGTTGGAATGAAAATCTGGAAATTTTTGGTAGCAATTGACCATTTGCTCCTAAACATGGAAAACAGACAAAAATGGTCATTCGGACAAATTGGTTAAACCATTTTATGCAGATGACTGCTTTTGTCCATTTTCCAGCTATTGTGAGCAAATGGTTGATTGTAATTTGTTCCCAAAAATTTCCAGATTTTCATTCAAACCAGCCAGATTGGAAAGATAATCCTATAGTGTGTATGGGCCTTTAGCCAATATTCCAATATAATTTGTTCAGAATCTGAGTTCTTGGGACTAGACGTAGCTTGGAGACCACCTTGACTGCATCTGAGATCAGTAGAGCCAGCTCGTTATAATAAAGGGTGTACCATTTTCTAAATAACACAGCTCCTAAACTAAGCTACAGAAAACTATAAAATAGAAAGTAAAAAAAACATTGAAATATTTATATTATTATAAATTATAACATAGATCAAGATTATCCTCTTGATCTATGTTAAAACATTTTTTGAAATTAAGTAAATTTAATAATTAGATTTGTTGAAATTATATCACCTCCGGATTCTTATTTCCTTGCGTCATTTGGACAATTATTACAATTACAGTTAAATTATAAGATTTTAGTGATTTACTTTTACTGAATATATTTAATTGCTGAGATTTGGCAAGTCAGTGAGCTGATGAGTATAAAACAGGTGTGACATTGAGAATTGAAACCAGGCAAAATGTATTGCAAGATCACAGATTTTACACGTCATTAATTCTCATTGATTTAAAATATTTCAAACTTTGCACAATATATATTTTCCTATTTAATTTTTTTGGCAGAAACTACTGATAACTGAAAGCTTGTGAGGTAGGTGCACAATGGTTCAGTTTCCAGTCTAGAAATTTTTTTAAAGCTATGCAAATATAATTAATATATTGTATTGAAAGAAATGTTAGATTATAGATATTCACATAATTGTATATTCAGTCAACAACTATGAACATTGCTAAATAAATACTTCTGAATTAATAAAAAACATAGAAAATGTTATTATAAAAACTCAATCAGAGCCCAAATTCACAGTGTACGACAACTACTACTATATACTGATAATCACAACTTGATAATTCATCATTCAATTCATTGATTTCATTCCGATATGTAAAAAAAAAATAGTATCTAGTTTTAAATTGATTATCAATATTAAAAAGTTGTGCGGTTTGGAATCTGCTTCAGAGAGGTATAAATGGGAACCAAGAAACCCTTTGCAGAGATGCTCTCAAACATACTGTAGTTCGCCAAGACCTTAACCCTTTGAGTCCCAAGTGAATTTGTCAAAATAGGTTTGAAAATTTCCAAGCAAACGTTTTTAGTCATCATAATGACCTGTCATGTTTACCTTATGGAGGAAATATAATCTTTTTTAAACAACATTTTTCATTTTCATTTATATAACATGTGTGAGCGACGCTGGCATTTTTAGCGGATATTTTGCACATCTCGCACAGAGATGTTGGCACTCAAAGGGCTAATTCTAATACAGTAAATATACTATTAATATGATCATTTATCAATATAATAACAAATGTATTGAATTGTGCTATACGGATTACATGATATTATGTCATAATTCACATTAATCTCTATCTCTTCGGAGATTATAGTCTAAATTCCCTACCATGAACACAAACACTTACACTAGGGTCTATTTTTGGCCATTACCTAATTGATCAACTAGTATGTTTTAAGATTGTGTAAAGAACTCACACTAGCACTGGGATAGCTTACAAATACAGATAGTTGGAAATTAAGCACATGACATAATCATAGTCAGGTATGCATGCTAACCACTGTACCACTGTACCATCATGTTAG
This sequence comes from Crinia signifera, assembly GCF_055691185.1. Lineage (NCBI taxonomy): Eukaryota > Metazoa > Chordata > Amphibia > Anura > Myobatrachidae > Crinia > Crinia signifera. The sequence continues at coordinate 20,428,512 of NC_139220.1, forward strand.
TGTGATGCTAACCACTGTGCCATGTTAAAATAAATAATGAATAAATGGATAATTGCATCCATCCAATGGGACCTCAATCGATATGTTACTTATTGTTTTAACCACTGTATCACCATGTTAATATTATAAAATGTTAAAATAATATTCCAGCTAGGCACCAGATAGTGTGGGATCCACCCAACATAATCTTAACCAATTCCTTAAATATGATGGACAAAGAGCCTTAAAAATGCCTTTGCTATCAGAATTGTAAATAAGTGTTCAGTCTTATGTAGAATCTGGAGAATCTCTGTAATATGATTTAATTTTATGTTTAGACTTTATGCAATGAAAAACTAAGAAAATATAATATAAATAACTACAACACACATACTTAAAAAATTTTTTTTTAGTAATTTTTATAGATATTTACAATAAAAAAAATCAATAGATTCAACCTTGATATAAAATATTATGGTACTTGTGTATTATCAAGGCGTCCATTATGTAGTTTACATAGTGATGTATTCAGAATACCAATACAGCACTATGCTGGCTATGTAAACTACATAAGTGGCTCTGGAGCCCTAAAAATACACACAGAGCCAGAAGTGTGGCGAGCGCAGCGCGCCCTGCAAAGGGGACGTGTATACGCATCCCCTCGTGGGGTGCACTGCGCTCGCCACGCTTCGGGCTTGGTGGCTCGCTGCACTCGCCACACTTTACTCCTCGGAAGTTGCATTCAGTCCCCCTGCTCTGGCACTCGCCACGGACACTGTACGCAATTAGCGTAATGCTACTGGGGGAGCAGGGAAACCATGTGATGGGCTGCCAGCGGCACTACACTGAATTACGAATTGCGTCTGCCGCGAATGCCAGAGGAGGGGGACTGAACAGTGCCGCCGGGGAGTGACCGTTGCTGCCTCCGGGGAGTAACCGTCGCTGCCGCCGGGGAGTCATCGGGGATCGCCGCCCGGAGGGGGTAAGTATAAACCCCAGCACCCTGCTCCCAGTTCTGCCTCCCGTATTATCACAGCACCGGATATGCTGACAATGTAGCTTAGCCTACATTGAAAACGTTGTGTAGCTGGGCGCAGTGATAATACACAAATACCAATATTATTATAGTGAGCTGCCAAGTTATATAATTTGCATTGCACCAAACACAAGCATAAGACAAATTAATAAAAAGTACTATCTGTAATATAGAGAAAATCTTCGGTAACATTCCTTAAAAACTCACCTCACTAGTGGTTGGAAATGTGTCTTTCCCAAGTCCTGAATCATCAGCATCAATGAGATTCTCTACAGGAACATTTTCATTTGGTCTCCTATAAGTAAAGTCACTTTCACTGGGATCCAAAGCCACACACACATTGTACGAGTAGGGAAATGGTAAAGATCCGTCGCTATACATGGAGAGCATCCTGGGATCAACTGGAGGATACAGATTTGTACTTAGAGAAGTAAAGGTTGGTAAAGGCTTTGAGTCTTTGCATTTTGATATGATGACCAACAACACAGTTATAATAAATAGCAAGGTAATGAGAGCAAGTGCTATCACTAAGTACAACTGCAGATTGGATTGGGGGTCTTCATCTTTGAGATGATTACTGAGTTTAGGAACCACGTGTTGGAAATTATCTGCAACAATGAGACTTAGTGTGACTGTAGCTGACAGAGAGGGATCTCCATTGTCCTTCACCATCACCACAACCTTGTGATTCAATATATCCTTCTCTTGGAAGACACATGATGTCCTGATCTCACCCGATAGCTGGCTGATGGTAAAGTGAAATGGTTCTGATACTTGCATGAAGTGAAAGGAGAGCCAAGAATTATGTCCAGAATCTGCATCCACTGCAACCACCTTAGTTACTAATGATCCTTGTTCAGAGGTAAAAGGGACCATCTCAAACACAGCTGGGCCACCACTGTCTGCTGATGGGTACAAGATCTTTGGTGCATTATCATTCTGATCCACTATGCGGATAATTAGTGTTGCATTGCTGCTCAGTGATGGGGATCCATTGTCTCTAGCAGTTACCTGTATTAGAAACTCCTTGTGCTGCTCATAATCAAATGATCTCTGAGCGTAGAGAACCCCAGTCTCTATATTCATGGACAGATAAGAGGACACTGGGAGATCTTCTGTATTAGTGCTGGATAGTGAATAAATAACTTTAGCATTGTCGCCAGTATCAGGATCTGATGCTTGTACACTGTATATTGAGGCTCCAGGTAAGTTGTTCTCTGGCACATAAGCAACATAAGTAGATTTCATAAATATTGGTGGATTGTCATTAACATCTGAGATCTCCAATCTGATGGTTCTTCTGCTGGAAAGTGGGGGAGAACCTCTGTCAGTAGCTACAATGGTGATGTTATAACTAGATACTTTCTCCCTGTCCAGAGATGTTCTTGTAACTATCCTGTAATAACTGTCAGATGAAAGTAAATCAAAAGGTATATCTTCTATAATGTTACAGTCAACATCTCCATTGTCTCCTGAATCTTTATCATTAATTTTAATCAGAGCTATCATTGTACCTGGGTCACGGTCCTCAGGGATAGGAGTAGAGAACGAGGTGATAGATATCTCTGGAACATTGTCATTCTCATCTGTTACTTCTATCAATATATTGCAATGAGCAACAAGACCACCTCCATCCTTTGCTTGTACAGAGAGCTCATATTTCTTTGTTACTTCAAAATCCAAATTTCTATTTATTTTAATTTCCCTATTTGTAGGGTGAATGCTAAAAATCCCTGTATGATGGAGATCTCCTGAGGTTTTGCTGAAAGAATATGTGATCTCTGCATTTATCCCTTCATCTCTGTCAGTTGCATTTAGCACAATAACTGTGGAGTTAATTGGAATATTTTCTTTTAGGGTGACTTTATACATGTCCTGAGTAAATGTAGGAGCGTTATCATTACCATCAGTAACAATGACCTTTACCAAAGCAGTCCCAGACTTCACTGGGTTTCCTCCATCCAAGGCTGTTAATATCAATTCATGAGCATTTTGTGTCTCTCGATCTAAAGATTTCTCTAACACAAGCTCTGGAATTTTTCTCCCATCTGCTCTGCTCTTTGTATTAAGTGTAAAATACTGATTATCACTGAGCCTGTATGTCTGCACTGAATTCATACCAATATCAGGATCTTCTGCATTTTGTAATACAAATCTTGTTCCTGGTGATGTAAATTCAATAACTTCCAAAATAATTTTGTTATGAAAAAAATGAGGAAAATTATCATTTATATCTTGAATTTCTACACTGATCTTAAATATTTTAAAGGGATTTTCAATTACAGCATCAAAGGTTAGGAAGCAGGTAGCTTCTGTCTCACACAGTGTCTCTCTGTCTATCCTGTCCTTAATAAACAGATTTCCAGTTTGTAAATTTACATAAAAATATTTTTCTGAAATCTCTGATACAATTCTCAGTTTCCTAGATGAGAGCTGTTTAATATCTAATCCAAGGTCTTCTGCAATATTTGCTATAACAGAGTCTTTTCTCATCTCTTCTACAATAGAATAATGAGTCTGAGCAGAGACTGAATGACACAGCCATGATAATAAGAAGGAAAATGTTACTTGCCATCTGATTCCTTTGTATGTCTGTGTAGGAGCTTCCATCTTTTGCCTTTGAAATCTTTCACAAAATATCCATTAGAAACTGTAGTGTCTGTAATCCAGTGATGAGGAAATATCCAAAGCTTCTTTTTTGTTTTGCCTGAACCAGATGATCAAGAAAATATGTTAAATATCCTTTATCCTGTGCAGAGAGAATCCAGAAAATGGCTGTGTGTCTTCCTGCAGATCTGCAGTGTGTGTGAGTGATGAAAATACCAGTGGATCTCCAGCTCTGTATTCTTCTGCTTAGTGGTCAAACAGCGGCGCTCTGAGGTGAAAATGGGGTACTGCAATGTCTTGAAATAATTTTTCCAAGTATCTACTTATATAATTATTCCTATATTTAGTACATTCACATGCTGCGTGTTTTATATACTATTATACTAAATCGTTTTTTGTATAGTAAATACACCAAATACTGTCCTTAGCATCCATATGTCAATATAATTAGAACTTTTTTTTTTAAGTAAATGCCAAATAAATGAAGTACATGAAAAGTATTTATAATTATGAAAAACAGTTATTGCTGGATTTTGAGTGCTAATTAATATTACAGATGTAGCCCTGTGCAACATTGCTGCGGGAGACAGCGTAGCATGGCAATACCGCACAAAACTCAGCCTCCGGCAGTCACTATTTTCCATTGTGTTTGTGGAAGCATGCGTAACCACAATCAAGCACCTCTAACCATTGGTAGCAGGAACATAGCTCCCTTCTACCTGTTGCCTCCCCACTCCAGTGATGCACAAAGCTCCTAACTGTTTTTTTTAAACACAGCCTACAACACAGCAATTACAGGTGCAGCTGACTGCTACAGTATTTTATCTCTCTGCTTTATTTGTCTACAAGCTTTGATAAATATCCCCCTTTATGTTATATGCCATTTGAATGGGGTGGGTCACTTTCACAGAACTATACAGCCCCTTCCAGTAGCCCTAATTAAGAGCACCTGACTCACATTATCACAAGAGAGGCTGCGATGCTGTGCAATCCTGGGGAGCGCTAAAATAATCTATGGGTTTATGTAGGGTGCTAATTATGTGGAGTAACATGGGGCCTAGTTCCAGTTCATTCAGAATTGGGTGAAGAGGCCCTGTTCCATGCTGCCCCATGTTCGTAGCTTACTGAGCCAACCGGAATTGGGTCCCTGATTTCTAATCTGCAGATTTAAAGTGACAATAATATGAAAAGCAAAATCAGATTATTTGTTTCTATTAAATTTGCAGAAAAGTTTTCAGAAATTGCGCATTTCCCACCTTGTTGTATAAAGCAATATCCTACTGTAGACTGTATCTTGTCCAGGTGACGTAACCTATATCTGTATAAGTGGTATGACAGGAGCCACACAAGTCACTAGTGGCATATAGTATCTTGCCAATGAGAATTTCAGTGCCTGTTTCAGACCTGTTTTCTAGGCTGCATATACTCACAACCTAGAAAACAGGTAACTGCAACCCACTGCCCTTGCCAAATGCCCGCCCCCCTGCTGCCTGGAGTCCGCTCGCTAGCATACAAGTGGATGCGGCTGAGCGCAGGATAAATCATTCAGCGGTCTCTCTCCATGGAATGAGTTCTCTGCTAATAAAGGTGAATCTAGACTGACTTTTATTTTAGCCGGTGATGGATAAATTTGGGGCAGGCGCCGAGGTCATTGACTCCAGTTGCACGCCCCGAGCAGGATCATTGTTTATCGCTCTCCATTTTATCACTTTTTGGAGCTTAACACATCTGGCCCCAAGAGTAAGAAAACTTACAGCCATGAAGCTAATAACTGCCACAGGTTGGGTTTAAAAAATGATAGTTGGGGCTTGATTGGTACTTTCTCTCTCAAAACTTTATTATTCTTCAATGCTTAGTAAATCTGCCCTGATGAGTGCACCAGTGAGAGATCCCATAACCGAAATATAGTTTGGAGGTGATATACAATACAGGCTGCGCAAGGTGTACAGGTCTGTTGATGCCAACTACTGTACAAAAAAACCATGAAAATACAGTAATTAAGAAAGGAACACATTAAAAAGTAATATAATGAGGACTAATACGTAAAGTATACTGCTTCTTTATTTAGATAACTGATATAAAAATGGATCACATGTTTAAATGTGTAATATCCATCTTAATGACAGTCATTATTTACCTGGCAGCTCTGTGACCACTTTTGTCTAAGCCCATTCCTGCCAGAACCACTCTGCTTTTCAGAATACGAGATCTCAGAACTGAATGTAGTTTGGATACCACCGGAAGGTGATTTTCTGTCGTTGACCAGGAGAACCAGATCATTACAATACAGGAGGCAATAGTTTCAAAATACATCTCCTACACAGACAGAAAACCATAGAAAATAAGATCCCCCCACCAACTTATGCGTTGGATTACTCTCCAATTCCAAACATCCTCAACGCACTTTTAAGGAGTAAAAATCACTTTGAAGAGACTTTTACATTTACAAGATCAGTCAGCCACGTAGAACTATCTATGGATAATACATAACAAGTAATATGGAGGTAGAGTAGACATTGACGTTTCTTATAAAGGGATTTATAGTACTACATCAAATCACAGCTTTCAACTATCAGTGTATGTAGTAGACAATAGAATACCGATACTATTTATTATTACCAATTACTGTATTTCTAAAGCACACACATTTAAAACACAGCACTTCCCATCAATCCCTGTCCCAGAGAAGCTTACTATCTAGTTCCTACCACATGGGACTAGATAGTAAGCTCCATTGGGATATGCACACACATTCACACTAGGATATTATGAAGATGTTTGAGCTCCTACAGTATGTAACAACATGTTAGTAATAACAAATCATTGTTGGAGATATTGATTTTGAACAAATAAAACACCATCAAAGGTATTGCAACTTTCTCTGGTGGTCAAATCGGGTGTAAGATGTACCGTTTTAATTCAAACTGGAAGAATACATTGGTCCATCAAGATGTATGATACGTAAACTGCTTTGAGATTCATATTAGCCAACCAAGTAGAGGTTGAGTATCCCTTATCCAACCAGAAGAATTTGGAGAAAGGATTTATTCTGTATTTCAGAATAGTTTTATATTTCAATGATGTATCATCAGGTATCTTGCAATTATGTTGTATAAACACATCAAACACATGAAATACACACAAATATATTTCATTTGTGCATAAAACAAGGTTTCAAAACATGAAACAAAGTATGTGTCCTATCTCAGGTACTGAATTTAAATGCCAAGCAATCATTTTCTTGCACATATTTAGTGCCAGTTACATATCATGTCCTCAGTAGTGCCAGTCACATATCATGTCCTCAGTAGTGCCAGTCACATATCATGTCCTCAGTAGTGCCAGTCACATATCATGTCTTCAGTAGTGCCAGTTATAGATGTCACCAGTAGTGCCAGTTACATATCATGTCCTCAGTAGTCAGTTACATATCATGATCTAAGTAGTGCCAGTTACAGATAGCCCCAGTAGTGCTTTTAGCCCCCAATTTTTTTCACTTTCTGGAATGTATAGTTTTCGGAGATATAACTCGACCTGTAACATTGTCCAGAGTAAGAAAAACTTTCAAATAGTGTTCATGACTAAATATTAGCATTCTATTCATCATTCTATGGGTGATATAACTGGTATAAAAACCAAGGGTACACGTCCAAGTAAGAGCATTGTTGCTGCCCAATGGCACCTACAGTATGTCCAGCTCAGCTATCTGCTCCTAGTACCTGCAGGGTACATGAAGAAATACCTTGGTGCATCCTTAGAATGTGCCTGGCTGCCAGTTTCCAAGCCCCATGACCATGACAATAGCTCAGTATATCAGATTTCATAGCAGTCAATATATTAAAAGAGGTCTTAGACTCATAAAAGCTCTTCCACACTATCGCTATATAAACTATACTGGGGAGGTCCAACCATTGGGAACCCTACCATCATATTATACTCTTTTCATGAAGCCCAACAAAAACGTAAAATTACATTAAATATAATGGCTGCAGATCCAATTAAATTACATTTGATTTCAGCAGTTCTGCTAAGTGTTCAGTCTAAATATATATCCATATTTGAAATTAAGAAGTAGTGGCATAAAATCAAATAAATAATGATATGTTATATTAATTAAATTATTATTTAGTCTACAATTTGGTAACAAACAATAATAATCACTACTAAATGAAAGGACTTAAGAAATATAAGAACAATGCAAAGTAATTCAAATGTTTGAGTAACACTTTACAATTGCTTTGAACAATAACATTTGACAGTATTATCACTGTGTAAAAGTAAACTAAAAGTTATGTCATTTGCATGTCATAAAACAATTTAGACCATTTAGTATTGAAGGAAAAATACAGTTACAAACAGACACATTTCCTCACATTGAAATAATAATAATAATGAAAATAGTTATATTGTATATCAAATGTGAAATTTCATATTCTTTTTTTGTTGCAAAAACTTACCTGATCACTGATTGGAAGATTTAAACTTTCATTTGCAAGTCCTGAATCATCAGCATCAAGTAGATTCTCTACAGGGACATTTTCATTTGGTTTCCTATAAGTAAAGTCACTTTCACTGGAATCCAAAGCCACACACACATTGTACGAGTAGGGAAATGGTAAAGATCCGTCACTATACAATGAGAGCATCCTGGGATCAACTGGAGGATACAGATTTGTACTTAGAGAAGTAAAGGTTGGGAGAGGTTCTGATTGTTTGCATTTTGATATAATGACCAACAAAACAGTTATAATAAAAAACAAGGAAATGAGACCGAGTGCGATCACTAAGTACAGCTGTAGATTGGATTGGGGATCTTCATCTTTGAGTTTATTACTGAGTTTAGGAACCACCTGTTGGAAATTATCTGCAACAATTAGACTTAGTGTGACTGTAGCTGAGAGAGAGGGATCTCCATTGTCCTTCACCATCACCACAACCTTGTGATTCAGTATATCCTTCTCATGAAAGACACGTGATGTCCTGATCTCACCCGTGTGATGACTGATGGTAAAGTGAGATGGTTCTGACACCTGTATGAAGTGATACGAGAGCCAAGCATTATGTCCAGAGTCTGCATCCACTGCAACCACCTTAGTTATTAATGATCCTTGTTCGGAGGCAAAAGGGACCATCTCAAAGACAGCTGGGCCACCACTGTCTGCTGATGGGTACAAGATCTTTGGTGCATTATCATTCTGATCCACTATGCGGATAATTAGTGTGGCATTGCTGCTCAGAGATGGGGATCCATTGTCTCTAGCAGTTACCTGTATTAGAAACTCCTTGTGCTGCTCATAATCAAATGATCTCTGAGCATAGAGAACCCCAGTCTCTATATTCATGGACAGATAAGAGGACACTGGGAGATCTTCTGTATTACTGCTGGATAGTGAATAAATAATTTTAGCATTTTCCCCAGTATCAGGATCTGATGCTTGTACACTGTATATTGAGGCTCCAGGTAAGTTGTTCTCTGGCACATAAGCAACATAAGTAGATTTCATAAATATTGGTGGATTGTCATTAATATCTGATAGGTCCAATCTGATGGTTCTTCTGCTGGAAAGTGGGGAAGATCCTCTGTCAGTAGCTACAATTGTGATGTTATAACTAGATACTTTCTCTCTGTCCAGAGTAATTCTTGAAACTATCCTGTAGTAACTGTCAGATGAAAGTATATTGAAAGGTACATCTTCTATAATGTTACAGTCAACTTCTCTATTTTCCCCTGAATCTTTATCATGAACTTCAATCAGAGCTATCATTGTACCTGGCTCACAATTCTCAGGTATAGGAGAAGAGAATGACGTGATAGATATTTCTGGAACATTGTCATTCTCATCTGATACTTCTATCAATACCTTGGAATGAGCAAGAAGACCACCTCCATCCTTTGCTTGTATGGAGAGTTCATATTTTTTTGTTATTTCAAAATCCAAATATTTAATTGTTTTAATTTCCCCATTTGTAGGGTGAATACTAAAAATCCCTGTATGATGGAGATCTCCTGAGGTTTTGCTGAAAGAATATGTGATCTCTGCATTTATCCCTTCATCTCTGTCAGTTGCATTTAGCACAATAACTGTGGAGTTAATTGGAATATTTTCTTTTAGGGTGACTTTATACATGTCCTGAGTAAATGTAGGAGCATTATCATTAGCATCTGTAACAATGACCTTTACCAGAGCAGTCCCAGACTTCACTGGGTTTCCTCCATCCAAGGCTGTTAAAATTAATTCATGAACATTTTGTGTCTCTCGATCTAAAGGTTTCTCTAACACAAGCTCTGGGTATGTGCTCCCATCTGCTCTGCTCTTTGTATTAAGTGTAAAATACTGATTATCACTGAGCCTGTATGTCTGTACTGAATTCATCCCAATATCAGAATCTTCTGCATTTTGTAATACAAATCTGGCTCCTGGTGTTGTTAATTCGAGGACTGTCAAAATTATGTTGTTATGAAAAAAATGGGGATAATTATCATTTATATCCTGAATTTCTACTTTCACTTTAAAATTTTTAAAGGGATTTTCAACCACAGCATCAAAGGTTAGGAAGCAGGTAGCTTCTGTCTCACACAGTGTCTCTCTGTCTATCCTGTCCTTAATAAACAGATTTCCAGTTTGTAAATTTACATAGAAATATTTCTCTGACACACGTGATACAATTCTCAGTTTCCTAGATGAGAGCTGTTTAATATCTAATCCAAGGTCTTCTGCAATATTTGCTATAACAGAGTCTTTTCTCATCTCTTCTACAATAGAATAATGAGTCTGAGCAGAGACTGAATGACACAGCCATGATAATAAGAAGGAAAATGTTACTTGCCATTTGATTCCTTTGTATGTCTGTGTATGAGCTTCCATCTTTTGCATCTGAAATCTTCTACAAAATGTCCCTTTTATAAGGCTTGATACTGTAATCCAGTGAAATAGAAATACCCAAATATTTTTCTTGATGAAATCATGCAGTAGAATATGTAAAAATGAACCTTTAGTCTTTGTAAAGAATCCAGAAAATGGCTGTGTGTCTTCCTGCAGATCTGCAGTGTGTGTGAGTGATGAAAATACCAGTGGATCTCCAGCTCTATATTGTTTTGCTTATTGGTCAAACAGCGGCGCTCTGTGGTGAAAATGTGGAATTGCAATGCTATAAAATAATTTTTAAAAGTACTTAAGATAAACCAAATGTTTAGTGAATTATGCTTATGTTTGCTAATTTATCTATTTTAATGCTAATCATATAATATGTACTTCACCTTTATAGTTCATAGAATTTCTATAACATGGTCCAAATGTTTTTTTTTCTCTATTTTCAGCTGTTTTTTTTTTCACTGTTTTTTTTTACTGGGATTTGTTTATTTCAATACTAAGCACATATCGCACTATAGATTATATCATTTCTGATCATTTTATTGACATAATATTCATAATTTAGTATGGTTTTATTTAAATGTGCATAATACATTACGAACACTACAGAGGTAGCCACACTCATCGTTACTGTGCAAAATGCAAAGTGTGACTTCCGTGGCGATTGGTGGAATCTCATCACAACGCACATGTGTCTGATTCACTCCTGCAGCATAGTTAAAAGCATTAAGCATCGCAGCATGGAGATTCGTGGCAACAATGAGCAAATAGTCAATGTGATTTAGTGTACAGTAGTAGCAGACAACACACCAGAACTGTCTCATACCCTATATACTGTAATAACCAGTTATCCTAATGGTGGTGGTATTTCCCCCAATTTGTGTTTGGTATAATACTTAATATTAAACTTTACCTTAAGCTTAGGCATCCTATCATAATAAAAGATACAGAAGCGCATTGTAAAGGACAGCTGTATTTGAATTTGTATTAGCCATAGCAGGCTATGCACAAATAAATATGGTAATATAGTTATCTACCCATATATTCACATATAAGCATGATTTTTGGTGTCCAAAATGCAACACCCACTTTTTTTTATGCTGCAAACTTTTGCTGAAACCTTTTTGGTATAAGAGATCAAACAAATTAATCAGGCATCCCAAATGCATACAAACACCTAAATGAGCACTGAAGTCACAATATATGCCCATGACACTCCCATGATACTCCCATCAGAAGCAACCAATCTATGCATCACCATACTGACCAATCAGCTGCTGAGCAGAATTCTCTACATCATGTTCCACCATACACACAAGGTGTGACTTGGACGCAGCTATGTCTGGATATGTCATGCACCGCTGGTACATGACAAGTTTTCTGATTCGGGCACATGAACAGCCATTTTGAAATCAGGGGATACATTTGTTTTAACAATTACATACAACTTATTAACACCCGCATATAACTTTTTTCCAAAAATCTTCTGGGTTCATTAGTTTTATTAAAGGACCAATTTACATTAGAGGATCAGTGGAGTTGCTCTGTATGGCTGCAAGTTGCAGCAATACTACAACATAGTACAGCTTCTGAGCATTTATTGATCTGATGCATGTAAGCTGTATATTCTCTCCCCCACCAGAACCTCACCTTCCTGGCGCAGATTCCCAGCTTTATGCAATGCACAAGCAGCAGTCATGCATTCATTTTCAGATTTGACTCAAAGGGCATTCATCGATGGTCACCCATCTCAATTGCCTATCTCAAGTAGCTTCACAGTCCCCATGGAGTGCTATGGAATCCCTGGCAACTGCAGTACCATTAGATTACTGAATAAATGGACCACGACAGATATAAGTGATTATCCCTTGTTAAATAAAGAGATGCAATAATACCGCTGTTCTCATACACATTGGAATTGTTACGGTTCCATAAATGTACCCAGAAAACACAAATGTTGCTATACAGAGAGTGTCTGAAGGTGAATCTCATCAACCCTTTATGTATTTTCAAGTAGAGATGGTGGCACTATGAAGGGGGACTGGATTGGTGATATCTTAATCTGGGGTGATGCTCACGAAGAGTGATGAGAGCGATAATACTAGAACATGATATATTTACATTACGACTGCATATTACAATAATTCAGAAAACATCAGTTAGACACAAAGGTCCAAATGTATTCATCTGTGAGTTGCAGGAACCACATAGATTGTAGAGCGTCAAAATTTTAAAAAGCTAAATCAGGTTCCTTTTAAATTCTTTCTGCTTCACAGTAACTCTACAGGCTAATTCATCAGAATTACGCCAATACTGTAACTCACAAGGTATTACATATGGACTAGTATCGTACGAAGTTTGGTTAGTGATACTGTTTCAAGGATAATGCATCGTGGAGAGAAGTAAAATTCAACTCTGCCTTGATGATTAACATCACTTAACTGGTGGTTTTGAATTAAAACAATTAGACGTGGCCACTATTACTACAACTGTGCTCAGAATCAGTCCTCAGAACTGAACGGAACTTGGAAACCACATTGATCCTTGATGTGACTCCATCTGTGCGATCATTTTATAATACCAGTGGCACTAAAAGATAGCTTATACAGATTCTTGTGACTGTATATTCAGCAATGAATAACTTTGACCATTAACTTTGGCCATTGCAAAAAAACAAAAACAAACACTATACCCAGAAGTTTATTTTACTGTACATAAAATAACAAAACTTCTGAAGCCAAAATGTGCAGTTCATTAACTGCTTCAATAAGGTACACGTGGGAAACAAATGAACCTTAGCTGTGATGCTATCAAGTATAATTCACCAATATACACATTCTACTGCTTACTGTATTGCTATTGAGCATTATACAACTTACAATACAAAATGTATCATTCACAACAGTGTCTTCTCCATTGGATATTACAGTGTAAGTTCCCCACCATGAATATAGGCTTACACTTGTGCAATTTATTTACATAAACTAACTGTTTCCTTCCACTATCCAAAAACATACTGTACTGGTACTGTAGGTCAGTAGTAGTACAGTATTATTTTTATAGTGGAAGGAAACCGTAGCACCCAGAATAAAATTAGCTTTTTAGACTATACTGTATGTTCCAAAGAGATATTAAAAAAATCTTAGAAATTACTGCAACACACACACTTCAAATAAAGATTAATCAGATAGTTACGTAATGTTTTTATACTTGTTAACAACAATCGATAAACCAAACAATGCTATAAAATATTATTATAACGAGCAACCAAATTGTATAATTTGTATTATACCAAACAATTCACATTATATATTTTCTAAGTCATAAAGCCTAAGACAAATTAATAAAAGAAACACTAGAGGAAGTCTCACATAACATGATCTTTGGTATAAAAACTTACCTGATCGCTGATTGGAAGATTTAATTTTTCAGTTGCAAGTCCGGAATCATCAGCATCAATGAGATTCTCTACAGGGACATTTTCATTTGGTTTCCTATAAGTAAAGTCACTTTCACTGGGATCCAAAGCCACACACACATTGTACGAGTAGGGGAATGGTAAAGTTCCATCGCTATACATGGAGAGCACCCGGGGATCAACCGGAGGATACAGATTTGTACTTAGAGAAGAAAATGTTGGTAAAGGCTTTGGTTGTTTGCATTTTGAGACAATAACCAATAATACAGTTATAATAAATAAGAAGGAAATGAGAGCAAGTCCGATCACTAAGTACAGCTGTAGATTTGATTGGGGGTCTTCATCTTTGAGATGGTTACTGAGTTTAGGAACCACCTGTAGGAAATTATCCACGACAATGAGACTTACTGTGACTGTAGCTGAGAGAGAGGGATCTCCATTGTCCTTCACCATCACCACAACCTTGTGATTCAGTATATCCTTATCATGAAAGACACGTGATGTCCTGATCTCACCCGTGTGCTGACTGATGGTAAAGTGAGATGGTTCTGACACTTGTATGAAGTAATATGAGAGCCAAGCATTATGTCCAGAGTCTGCATCCACTGCAACCACCTTAGTTATTAATGATCCTTGTTCAGAGGCAAAAGGGACCATCTCAAACACAGCTGGGCCACCACTGTCTGCTGAGGGATACAAGATCTTTGGTGCATTATCATTCTGATCCACTATGCGGATAATTAGTGTTGTATTGCTGCTCAGAGACGGGGATCCATTGTCTCTAGCAGTTACCTGTATTAGAAACTCCTTGTGCTGCTCATAATCAAATGATCTCTGAGCATAGAGAACCCCAGTCTCTATATTCATGGACAGATAAGAGGACACTGGGAGATCTTCTGTATTAGTGCTGGAAATTGAATAAATAATTTTAGCATTTTCCCCAGTATCAGGATCTGATGCTTGTACACTATATATTGAGGCTCCTGGTAAGTTGTTCTCTGGCACATAAGCAACATAAGTAGATTTCATAAATGTTGGTGGATTGTCATTAACATCTGATATCTCCAATCTGATGGTTCTTCTGCTGGAAAGTGGGGGAGATCCTCTGTCAGTAGCTACAATTGTGATGTTATAAGAAGATACTTTCTCTCTGTCCAGAGCATTTCTTGAAATTATTCTGTAGTAACTGTCAGATGAAAGCAAATCAAAAGGAACATCTTCTATAATGTGACAGTCCACTTCTCTATTTTCCTCAGAATCTAAATCATGAACTTCAATCAGAGCTATCATTGTACCTGGGTCACAGTTCTCAGGAATAGGAGAAGAGAATGATATGATAGATATCTCTGGAACATTGTCATTCTCATCTGTTACTTCTATCAATACATTGCAATGGGCAACAAGGTCACCTCCATCCTTTGCTTGTACAGAGAGTTCAAAGTTATTTGTCGTTTCAAAGTCCAAATATTTTTTAATTTTAATTTCCCCATTTGTAGGGTGAATAGTAAAAGTCCCTGTATGATGGAGATCTCCTGAGGTTTTGCTGAAAGAATATGTGATCTCTGAGTTGATCCCTTCATCTCTGTCAGTTGCATTTAAAACAATAATTGTGGAGTTAATTGGAATATTTTCTTTTAGGGTGACTTTATACATGTCCTGAGTAAATGTAGGAGCATTATCATTACCATCAGTAACAATGACCTTTACCAAAGCAGTCCCAGATCTCACTGGGTTTCCTCCATCCAAGGCTGTTATTATCAATTCATGAACATTTTGTGTCTCTCGATCTAAAGGTTTCTCTAACACGAGCTCTGGAATTTTTCTCCCATCTGCTCTGCTCTTTGTATTAATTGTAAAATACTGATTATCACTGAGCCTGTATGTCTGTACTGAATTCATCCCAATATCAGGATCTTCTGCATTTTGTAATACAAATCTGGCTCCTGGTGATGTAAATTCAATAACTGCCAGAGTGATGGTGTTATGAAAAAAATGTGGATAATTATCATTGATATCCTGAATTTCAATTTTGATCTTAAAAATATTAAATGGATTTTCAACCACAGCATCAAAGGTTAGGAAGCAGGTAGCTGCTGCCCCACACAGTGTCTCTCTGTCTATCCTGTCCTTAATGTACAGATTCCCAGTATCTGCATTTACATAGAAATATTTCTCTGACACACGTGATACAATTCTCAGTTTCCTAGATGAGAGCTGTTTAATATCTAATCCAAGGTCTTCTGCAATATTTGCTATAACAGAGTCTTTTCTCATCTCTTCTACAATAGAATAATGAGTCTGAGCAGAGACTGAATGATACAGCCATGATAATAAGAAGGAAAATGTTACTTGCCATCTGATTCCTTTGTATGTCTGTGGATGAGCTTCCATCTTTTGCATCTGATATATTTCATAAAATATCCCTTTAAAAATGCTTGAATCTGTAATCCTGTGATGAGGAAATATCCAAAGCTCTTTCTTGTTTTTCTTGAACAAGTTGATCAGGAAAATATGTTAAATATCCTGTATTCTGTGCAGAGAGAACCCAGAAAATGGCTGTGTGTCTTCCTGCAGATCTGCAGTGTGTGAGAGTGATGAAAATACCAGTGGATCTCCAGCTCTGTATTCTTCTGCTTATTGGTCAAACAGCGGCGCTCTGTGGTGCAAGTGAGGAACTGCAGCTTTATGAAATTATATTTAAAAGTACTTACAGAATCGTTTAAATATTTACTGAACTATGCCTATTTTTACTGTTTCCTTTACTGCAATGTGAAACTCATATTATAAACTATTTTTATTTTAAAGTTTGCAAGCATATTTCTACTGGGATTTTTTTAATATCAATACTAAGCACATAGAATTGAGTAAAACACTATAAATTAAAGGTTTTTTTGTAACTTTGTATGAACCTAATTAAATATACAGAAAACTGCAAAAAATATATAGGGCAGAAATATAATTGCAGCAAATAGCAATTGTTTTATTTAGTGTACAGTAGTAGCTGGCAACACACCAGAACCGTCTTATACCCTAAATAAATCAATTATCTTAATGGGGGAGGGTATCCCCCAAATTTTTGTTGGCTGAAGTTCCTAAATTACATAGGCATGTACCACAGATGGAAAATAATGATGATGGTGGTTTTTTTTTTAGAAACTTTAGCCTAGGTTTAGGTCTCCTGTCATTATAAATGATACGTCTCGCAGTTACAAGTTCAAGTGGTTGGGAGTGGGCACTAATTATCCTGGTTTCTTGGGGGGCACCAACAGGGGCTTATGTCTGATGCATGTCCTCCACCTCCCTCTAAACTGATAGCTGCTGCCTCTCGTTCCAACACAACTGCTGTCTGCTGGGCTACAGTTGTGCCAAAGAGGCTGCAGCCACTGATTTAACCATGATTGAGGGACTCAAGTCAACCCCTGCTTGTCACGTAAAATACAAATATTGTTTTCCCCATAAGGGGCATGGCCATACCTCCTGCATTTAGGCCACACCTAAAGTTTTACCCAAGCCCTGCAGGGCTCTAGATAGAGCCAGACTCAAGGTGGGTATAAGAGATTGACCTGAAACAGACATCCCAACTACATATGAACATCTAACTGAACACTGAAGTCTCAATGTATGTCCATGGCACTCTCATAATACCCCATCAGAAACAGCCACTCCATGCATCTTAATACTCTACGTCCAGCTGCTTCCCAGAAATGCCTACTTCATGTTACTCTCCATACTGTAAGCACAAGTATGCACACATAGCGGCCAATTCAGGATCACTTGGTGTGATCCGAATTTGGCCCCAGCCCCGATGGGCGGGGGTTGTGCATGCACCGGGCCATTTTTTGTCGGGAGGTATGGGGTGGAAATGGTGTTGGTCCATGGGAACACCCAGCATTTTATGGGCATGAAAACAGTGGGTATTCCCATGGGAACATAGATGGGCCGATGCTTGCACAGGACATCAGGACCCACCCTGTCTTCGGTGATTTGCAGAGGAAATAAAAATCCATTCAGATTGACTATTATTTCCAAAGGTAGGAGAAATTATTCAATGGTCAGCTACCATCCAATGGTTTTCCTGCTAGTTGCCGCTGGCGAGTGGATAACAAAGGCATCCAACTCAGTATCTCTCCTACATAATGTTACCAATAGGAATCTGCTAAATTTACTTTTTGTATTTTATAAAATGGCCTACTTATTATTACAAGATCAGGGCGGATGATCTGAATACCTGCATATTGCCGCAATACTGAGCACAGTTTCTGAGCATTCACTGATCAAGCAAAGATAGATAGCCAGGTATTCTCTTCCTCACCAGAAGCCTCATCTTGCTACCAGAGCTTCCCAACATTATGCCTTGCACAAGAAGCGGTCATCCATTCATATTCAGTTCTGATTCAAAGGGGATCCAGCCTCTATGGTCACCCATTGCTGTGTACTAGTAATGCCCATATCAAGATACATTTTCATTTTAGTAACTGTGCAGTCCCCATAGAGCATTATGGGAGCTCTGATATCTGGGGTAGCATGAAATAATGAAGGCACCATAGGAGAAATCACCCTTCTTTCCTTTTTGTTAAATGAAGACGTGCAATGATAACACTGCTCTCATACATAATGTAGTTATCAATCCTAGAAATTAGAAATGTTGCTTTATAGAGTGTTTATAGGGGAATATCATCTATCCCTACCATGTATTCTCAATAAGAGTTGGTGGCTTTATGGAAGGGGCCTAGGTGATATCTACTGTAAGTCTGCAATTACATTCACTAAAAGTTTATAAAAGTTTAATTCTAGAACATATTATAATTACATTACTACTGCATGTTACAATAATTCAGAAAACTTAATTAAGACACTAAGGCCCATATGTAGCTGCGGGAACTATGTAGATTTAAAGCATCAACAGTTTCAAAAGTAGAATCTTGTCTTATTAACTGATTACTTAAATCTACAGGATTAATCACCAGGAGCATGCCAGCACCTGCAACTTGCCGAGTGTTACGTATGGGCAAAGTAACTAATATCCTATGGTGCTTGGTTATTGTGAATTCCAGCATGTATCAAGTATAAAGCATCATTGAGAACTGATAAAATCAAACCTTCACTTTGATGATTGGCATCATCACTTAACTGGCAGCTTTGGCATTAAACTATTACACTAATGGCCCATACACACTATAAGATTATCTTTCCAATCTGGCTGGTTGGAATGAAAATCTGGAAATTGTTGGTAGCAATTGACCATTTGCTCCTAAACATGGAAAACAGACAAAAATGGTCATTCGGACAAATTGGTTAAATCAATGTATGCCAGATGACTGCTTTTGTCCATTTTCCAGCTGTTGTGAGCAAATGGTTGATTGTAATTTGTTCCCAAAAATTTCCAGATTTTCATTCAAACCAGCCAGATTGGAAAGATAATCTTATAGTGTGTATGGGCCTTTAGCCACTATTCCATTATTATTTGTTCAGAGTTCTCGGGACTAGATGTAGCTTGGAGACCACCTTGACTCCATCTGAGATCAGTAGAGCCAGCTCGTTATAATAAAGGGTGTACCATTTTCTAAATAACACAGCTCCTAAACTATGCTACAGAAAACTATAAGATAGAAAGTAAAAAAAAACACTGAAATGTTTATATTATTATAAATTATAACATAGATCAAGATTATCCTCTTGATCTATGTTAAAACATTTTTTTTTTAAATTAGGTAAATTTAAAAATTAGATTTGTTGAAATTATATCACCCCGGATTCTTATTTCCTTGCGTCATTTGGACAATTATTACAATTGCAGTTAAGTTATAAGATTTTATATAGTGATTTACTTTTACTGAATATAATTAATTGCTGAGATTTGGCAAGTCAGTGAGCTGATGAGTATAAAACAGGTGTGACATTGAGAATTGAAACCAGGCAAAATGTATTGCAAGATCACAGATTTTACATGTCATTAATTCTCATTGATTTAAAATATTTAAAAATATGCACAATATATATTTTCCTTTTTAATTTTTTTAGAAAATACTGATAACTGAAAGCTTGTGAGGTAGGTGCACAATGGTTCAGTTTCCAGTCTACAAATAACTTTAAAGCTATGCAAATATAATTAGTATATTGTATTGAATGAAATGTTAGATTATAGATATTCACATCATTGTATATTCAGTGAACAACTATGAACATTGCAAAATAAATACTACTGACCTAATAAAAAGCACAGAAAATGTTATTATAAAAACTCAATCAGAGCCCAAATTCACAGTGTACGACAACTACTACTATATACTGATAATCACAACTTGATAATTCATCATTCAATTTATTTATTTCATTCCGAAATGTAAAAAAAAAAAAAGAAAATAGTATCTAGTTTTAAATTGATTATCAATATTAAAAAGTTGTGCAGTTTGGAAACTGCTTCAGAAAGGTACTGTATAAATGGGAACCAAGAAACCCTTTGCAGAGATGCTCTCAAACATACTGTAGTTCAGCAAGACCTTAACCCTTTGAGTGCCAAGTGAATTTGTCAAAATAGGTTTGAACATTTCCAAGCAAACATTTTTACTCATCATAATGACCTGTCATGTTTTCCTTATGGAGGAAATATAATCTTTTTTTAGACAACATTTTTCATTTTCATTTATATAACAAATGTTAGCGACGCTGGCATTTTTAGCGGATATTTTGCACATCTCGCATAGAGATGCTGGCACTCAAAGGGCTAATTCTAATACAGTAAATATACTATTAATATGATCATTTATCAATATAATAACAAATGTATTGAATTGTGCTATACGGATTACATGATATTATGACATAATTCACATTAATATCTATCTATAGTCTAAATTCCCTACCATGAACACAAACACTTACACTAGGGTCTATTTTTGTCCATTACCAAATTGATCAACTAGTATGTTTTTGGATTGTGTAAAGAACTCAAACTAGCACTGGGATAGCTTACAAATACAGATAGTTGGGAGTTAAGCACATGACATAATCATAGTCAGGTATGCATGCTAACCACTGTACCATCATGTTAGTGTGATGCTAACCACTGTGCCATGTTAAAATGAATAATGAATAAATGGATAATTGCATCCATCCAAATGGACCTCAATCGATATGTTACTTATTGTTTTAACCACTGTATCACCATGTTAATATTATAAAATGTTAAAATAATATTCCAGCTAGGCACCAGATAGTGTGGGATCCACCCAACATAATCTTAACCAATTCCTTAAATATGATGGACAAAGAGCCTTAAAAATGCCTTTGCTATCAGAATTGTAAATAAGTGTTCAGTCTTATGTAGAATCTGGAGAATCTCTGTAATATGATTTAATTTTATGTTTAGACTTTATGCAATGAAAAACTAAGAAAATATAATATAAATAACTACAACACACATACTTAAAAAATTTTTTTTTTGTAATTTTTATAGATATTTACAATAAAAAAAATCAATAGATTCAACCTTGATATAAAATATTATGGTCCTTGTGTATTATCAAGGCGTCCATTATGTAGTTTACATAGTGATGTATTCAGAATACCAATACAGCACTATGCTGGCTATGTAAACTACATAAGTGGCTCTGGAGCCCTAAAAATACACACAGAGCCCGAAGTGTGGCGAGCGCAGCGCGCCCTGCAAAGGGGACGTGTATACGCATCCCCTCGTGGGGTGCACTGCGCTCGCCACGCTTCGGGCTTGGTGGCTCGCTGCACTCGCCACACTTTACTCCTCGGAAGTTGCATTCAGTCCCCCTGCTCTGGCACTCGCCACGGACGCTGTACGCAATTAGCGTAATGCTACTGGGGGAGCAGGGAAACCATGTGATGCGCTGCCAGCGGCACTACACTGAATTACGAATTGCGTCTGCCGCGAATGCCAGAGGAGGGGGACTGAACGGTGCCGCCGGGGAGTGACCGTTGCTGCCTCCGGGGAGTAACCGTCGCTGCCGCCGGGGAGTCATCGGGGATCGCCGCCCGGAGGGGGTAAGTATAAACCCCAGCACCCTGCTCCCAGTTCTGCCTCCCGTATTATCACAGCACCGGATATGCTGACAATGTAGCTTAGCCTACATTGAAAACGTTGTGTAGCTGGGTGCAGTGATAATACACAAATACCAATATTATTATAGTGAGCTGCCAAGTTATATAATTTGCATTGCACCAAACACAAGCATAAGACAAATTAATAAAAAGTACTATCTGTAATATAGAGAAAATCTTCGGTAACATTCCTTAAAAACTCACCTCACTAGTGGTTGGAAATGTGTCTTTCCCAAGTCCTGAATCATCAGCATCAATAAGATTCTCTACAGGAACATTTTCATTTGGTCTCCTATAAGTAAAGTCACTTTCACTGGGATCCAAAGCCACACACACATTGTACGAGTAGGGAAATGGTAAAGATCCGTCGCTATACATGGAGAGCATCCTGGGATCAACTGGAGGATACAGATTTGTACTTAGAGAAGTAAAGGTTGGTAAAGGCTTTGAGTCTTTGCATTTTGATATGATGACCAACAACACAGTTATAATAAATAGCAAGGTAATGAGAGCAAGTGCTATCACTAAGTACAACTGCAGATTGGATTGGGGGTCTTCATCTTTGAGATGATTACTGAGTTTAGGAACCACGTGTTGGAAATTATCTGCAACAATGAGACTTAGTGTGACTGTAGCTGACAGAGAGGGATCTCCATTGTCCTTCACCATCACCACAACCTTGTGATTCAATATATCCTTCTCTTGGAAGACACGTGATGTCCTGATCTCACCCGATAGCTGGCTGATGGTAAAGTGAAATGGTTCTGATACTTGCATGAAGTGAAAGGAGAGCCAAGAATTATGTCCAGAATCTGCATCCACTGCAACCACCTTAGTTACTAATGATCCTTGTTCAGAGGTAAAAGGGACCATCTCAAACACAGCTGGGCCACCACTGTCTGCTGATGGGTACAAGATCTTTGGTGCATTATCATTCTGATCCACTATGCAGATAATTAGTGTTGCATTGCTGCTCAGTGATGGGGATCCATTGTCTCTAGCAGTTACCTGTATTAGAAACTCCTTGTGCTGCTCATAATCAAATGATCTCTGAGCGTAGAGAACCCCAGTCTCTATATTCATGGACAGATAAGAGGACACTGGGAGATCTTCTGTATTAGTGCTGGATAGTGAATAAATAACTTTAGCATTGTCGCCAGTATCAGGATCTGATGCTTGTACACTGTATATTGAGGCTCCAGGTAAGTTGTTCTCTGGCACATAAGCAACATAAGTAGATTTCATAAATATTTGTGGATTGTCATTAACATCTGAGATCTCCAATCTGATGGTTCTTCTGCTGGAAAGTGGGGGAGAACCTCTGTCAGTAGCTACAATGGTGATGTTATAACTAGATACTTTCTCCCTGTTCAGAGATGTTCTTGTAACTATCCTGTAATAACTGTCAGATGAAAGTAAATCAAAAGGTATATCTTCTATAATGTTACAGTCAACATCTCCATTGTCTCCTAAATCTTTATCATTAATTTTAATCAGAGCTATCATTGTACCTGGGTCACGGTCCTCAGGGATAGGAGTAGAGAACGAGGTGATAGATATCTCTGGAACATTGTCATTCTCATCTGTTACTTCTATCAATATATTGCAATGAGCAACAAGACCACCTCCATCCTTTGCTTGTACAGAGAGCTCATATTTCTTTGTTACTTCAAAATCCAAATTTCTATTTATTTTAATTTCCCCATTTGTAGGGTGAATGCTAAAAATCCCTGTATGATGGAGATCTCCTGAGGTTTTGCTGAAAGAATATGTGATCTCTGCATTTATCCCTTCATCTCTGTCAGTTGCATTAAGCACAATAACTGTGGAGTTAATTGGAATATTTTCTTTTAGGGTGACTTTATACATGTCCTGAGTAAATGTAGGAGCGTTATCATTACCATCAGTAACAATGACCTTTACCAAAGCAGTCCCAGACTTCACTGGGTTTCCTCCATCCAAGGCTGTTAATATCAATTCATGAGCATTTTGTGTCTCTCGATCTAAAGATTTCTCTAACACAAGCTCTGGAATTTTTCTCCCATCTGCTCTGCTCTTTGTATTAAGTGTAAAATACTGATTATCACTGAGCCTGTATGTCTGCACTGAATTCATACCAATATCAGGATCTTCTGCATTTTGTAATACAAATCTTGTTCCTGGTGATGTAAATTCAATAACTTCCAAAATAATTTTGTTATGAAAAAAATGAGGAAAATTATCATTTATATCTTGAATTTCTACACTGATCTTAAATATTTTAAAGGGATTTTCAATTACAGCATCAAAGGTTAGGAAGCAGGTAGCTTCTGTCTCACACAGTGTCTCTCTGTCTATCCTGTCCTTAATAAACAGACTTCCAGTTTGTAAATTTACATAAAAATATTTTTCTGAAATCTCTGATACAATTCTCAGTTTCCTAGATGAGAGCTGTTTAATATCTAATCCAAGGTCTTCTGCAATATTTGCTATAACAGAGTCTTTTCTCATCTCTTCTACAATAGAATAATGAGTCTGAGCAGAGACTGAATGACACAGCCATGATAATAAGAAGGAAAATGTTACTTGCCATCTGATTCCTTTGTATGTCTGTGTAGGAGCTTCCATCGTTTGCCTTTAAAATCTTTCACAAAATGTCCCTTAAAAACTGTAGTGTCTGTAATCCAGTGATGAGGAAATATCCAAAGCTTTTTTTTCTTTTGCCTGAACCAGATGATCAAGAAAATATGTTAAATATCCTTTATTCTGTGCAGAGAGAATCCAGAAAATGGCTGTGTGTCTTTCTGCAGATCTGCAGTGTGTGTGAGTGATGAAAATACCAGTGGATCTCCAGCTCTGTATGATTCTGCTTAGTGGTCAAACAGCGGCGCTCTGAGGTGAACATGGGGAACTGCAATGTCTTGAAATAATTTTTCCAAGTATCTACTTATATAATTATTCCTATATTTAGTACATTCACATGCTGCGTGTTTTATATACTATTATACTAAATAGTTTTTTGTATAGTAAATACACCAAATACTGTCCTTAGCATCCATATGTCAATATAATTAGAACTTTTTTTTTAAAGTAAATGCCAAATAAATGAAGTACATGAAAAGTATTTATAATTATGAAAAACAGTTATTGCTGGATTTTCAGTGCTAATTAATATTACAGATGTAGCCCTGTGCAACATTGCTGCGGGAGACAGCGTAGCATGGCAATAACGCACAAAACTCAGCCTCCGGCAGTCACTATTTTCCATTGTGTTTGTGGAAGCATGCGCAAGCACAATCAAGCACCTCTAACCACTGGTAGCGGGAACATAGCTCCCTTCTACCTGTTGCCTCCTCACTCCAGTGATGCACAAAGCTCCTAACTGTTTATTTTAAACACAGCGTACAACACAGCAATTACAGGTGCAGCTGACTGCTACAGTATTTTATCTCTCCGCTTTATTTGTCTACAAGCTTTGATAAATATCCCCCTTTATGTTATATGCCATTTGAATGGGGTGGGTCACTTTCACAGAACTATCCAGCATGTTTAGCAGCCCCTTCCAGTAGCCCTAATTAAGAGCACCTGACTCACATTATCACAAGAGAGGCTGCGATGCTTTGCAATCCTGGGGAGCGCTAATATAATCTATGGGTTTATGTAGGGTGCTAATTATGTGGAGTAACATGGGGCCTTGTTCCAGTTCATTCAGAATGGGGTGAAGAGGCCCGGTTCCATGCTGCCCCATGTTCGTAGCTTACTGAGCCAACCGGAATTGGGTCCCTGATTTCTAATCTGCAGATTTAAAGTGACAATAATATGAAACGCAAAATCAGATTATTTGTGTCTATTAAATTTGCAGAAAAGTTTTCAGAAATTGCGCATTTCCCACCTTGTTGTATAAACCAATATCCTAATGTAGACTGTATCTTGTCCAGGTGACTTAACCTTTATCTGTATAAGTGGTATGACAGGAGCCACACAAGTCACTAGTGGCATATAGTATCTGGCCAATGAGAATTTCAGTGCCTGTTTCAGACCTGTTTTCTAGGCTGCATATACTCACAACCTAGAAAACAGGTAACTGCCACCCACTGCCCTTGCCAAATGCCCGCCCCCCTGCTGCCCGGAGTCCGCTCGCTAGCATACAAGTGGATGCGGCTGAGCGCAAGATAAATCATTCAGCAGTCTCTCTCCATGGAATGAGTTCTCTGCTAATAAAGGTGAATCTAGATTGACTTTTCTTTTAGCCGGTGATGGATAAATTTGGGGCAGGCGCCGAGGTCATTGACTCCAGTTGCACGCCCCGAGCAGGATCATTGTTTATCGCTCTCCATTTTATCACTTTTTGGAGCTTAACACATCTGGCCCCAAGAGTAAGAAAACTTACAGCCATGAAGCTAATAACTGCCACAGGTTGGGTTTAAAAAATGACAGTTGGGGGCTTGATTGGTACTTTCTCTCTCAAAACTTTATTATTCTTCAATGCTTAGTACATCTGCCCTGATGAGAGACCCAGTGAGAGATCCCATAACCAAAATATAGTTTGGAGGTGATATACAATACAGGCTGCGCAAGGTGTACAGCTCTGTAGATGACAACTACTGTACATAAAAACCATAAAAATAATTAAGAAAGGAACACATTAAAAAGTAATATAATGGGGACTAATATGTAAACTATTCTGCGTCTTTAATGAGATAGCTGATATAAAAATGGATCACATGTTTAAATGTGTAATATCCATCTTAATGACAGTCATTATTTACCTGGCAGCTCTGTGACCACTTTTGTCTAAGCCCATTCCTGCCAGAACCACTCTGCTTTTCAGAATACGAGATCTCAGAACTGAATGTAGTTTGGATACCACCGGAAGGTGATTCTCTGTCCTTGATCAGGAGAACCAGATCATTACAATACAGGAGGCAATAGTTTCAAAATACATCTCCTACACAGACAGAAAACAATAGAAAATAAAATCCCCCCACCAATTTATGCGTTGGATTACTCTCCAATTCCAAACATCCTCAACGCACTTTTAAGGAGTAAAAATCACTTTGAAGAGACTTTTACATTTACAAGATCAGTCAGCCATGTAGAAGTATCTATGGATAATACATAACAAGTAATATGGAGGTAGAGGAGATGTTGAAGTTTCTTATAAAGGGATTTATAGTACTACAGCAAATACCAGCTTTCAACTATCAGTGTATGTAGTAGACAATAGAACACTGATACTATTTATTATTACCAATTACTGTATTTCTAAAGCACACACATTTAAAACACAGCACTTCCAATCAATCCCTGTCCCAGAGAAGCTTACTATCTAGTCCCTACCACATGGCACTAGATAGTAAGCTCCACTGGGACATGCACACACATTCATACTAGGATATTATGAAGATGTTTGAGCTCCTACAGTATGTAACAGCATGTTAGTAATAACAAGTCATTGTTGGAGAAATTGATTTTGAACAAATAAAACACCATCAAAGGTATTGCAACTTTCTCTTGTGGTCAAATCGGGTGTAAGATGTACAGAATTAATACAAACGGGAAGAATACATTGGTCCATCAAGATGTATGATACGTAAACTGCTTTGAGATCCATTTTAGCCAACCAAGTAGAGGTTGAGTATCCCTTATCCAAAAAGGTTGGAACCAGAAGAATTTGGAGAAAGGATTTATTCTGTATTTCAGAATAGTTTTATATTTCAATGATGTATCATCAGGTATCTTGCAATTATGTTGTATAAACACATCAAACACATGAAATACACACAAATATATTTCATTTGTGCATGAAACAAAGTTTGTGTACTATCTCAGGTACTGAATTTAAATGCCAAGCAATCATTTTCTTGCAAATATTTAGTGCCAGTTACATATCATGTTCTCAGTAGTGCCAGTTACATATCATGTCCTCAGTAGTGCCAGTCACATATCATGTCCTCAGAAGTGCCAGTTATAGATATCACCAGAAGTGCCAGTTACATATGTCCTCAGTAGTGTCAGTTACATATCATGTCCTAAGTAGTGTCAGTTACATATCATGTCCTCAGTAGTGTCAGTTACATATCATGTCCTAAGTAGTGCCAGTTAAAGATATCCCCAGTAGTGCTTTTAGCCCCCAATTTATTTTCACTTTCTGGAATGTATGGTTTTCGGAATAATTAGGATAACAGATATTACTCGACCTGCAACATTGTCCAGAGCAAAACAAACTTTCAAATAGTGTTCTTGACTAAATATTAGCAGGGTCATTCTATGGGTGATATAACTGGTATAAAAACCAAGGGTAGACATCCAAGTAAGAGCATTGTTGCTGCCCAATGGCTCCTACAGTATGTACAGCCCAGCTATCTTCTCCTAGTACATGCAGGGTACATGAAGAAATACCTTGGGTGCATCCTTAGAATGTGCCTGGCTGCCAGTTTCCAAGCCCCATGACCATGACCATAGCTCGGTATATCAGATTTCATAGCAGTCAATATATTAAAAGAGGTCTTAGACTCATAAAAGCTCTTCCACACTATCGCTATATAAACTATACTGGGGAGGTCCAACCATTGGGAACCCTACCATCATATTATACTCTTTTCGTGAAGCCCAACAAAAACCTTAACATTACATTAAATATAATGGCTGCAAATCCAATTAAATTACATTTGATTTCAGCAGTTCTGCTAAGTGTTCAGTCTAAATATATATCCATATTTGAAATGAAGAAGTAGTGGCATAAGATCAAATAAATAATTATATGTTATATTAATTCAATTATTATTTAGTCTACAATTTGGTAACAAACAATAATAATCACTAATAAATGAAAGGACTTAAGAAAGATAAGAACAATGCAAAGTAATTCAAATGTTTGAATAATACTTTACAATTGCTTTGAACAACAATATTTGACAGTATTATCACTGTGTAAAAGTAAACTAAAAGTTGTCATAAAACAATTTAGACCATTTAGTATTGAAGGAAAAATACAGTTACAAACAGACACATTTCCTCACATTGAAATAATAATAATAATGAAAATAGTTATATTGTATATCAAATGTGAAATTTCATATACTTTTTTTGTTACAAAAACTTACCTGATCACTGATTGGAAGATTTAAACTTTCATTTGCAAGTCCTGAATCATCAGCATCAAGTAGATTCTCTACTGGGACATTTTCATTTGGTTTCCTATAAGTAAAGTCACTTTCACTGGAATCCAAAGCCACACACACATTGTATGAGTAGGGAAATGGTAAAGATCCGTCACTATACAAGGAGAGCATCCTGGGATCAACTGGAGGATACAGATTTGTACTTAGAGAAGTAAAGGTTGGGAGAGGTTTTGATTGTTTGCATTTTGATATAATGACCAACAAAACAGTTATAATAAATAACAAGGAAATGAGACAGAGTGCAATCACTAAGTACAGCTGTAGATTGGATTGGGGATCTTCATTTTTGAGTTTATTACTGAGTTTAGGAACCACCTGTTGGAAATTATCTGCAACAATGAGACTTATGGTGACTGTAGCTGAGAGAGAGGGATATCCATTGTCCTTCACCATCACCACAACCTTGTGATTCAGTATATCCTTCTCATGAAAGACACGTGATGTCCTGATCTCACCCGTGTGATGACTGATGGTAAAGTGAGAAGTGTCTGACACCTGTATGAAGTGATACGAGAGCCAAGCATTATGTCCAGAGTCTGCATCCACTGCAACCACCTTAGTTACTAATGATCCTTGTTCAGAGGCAAAAGGGACCATCTCAAACACAGCTGGGCCACCACTGTCTGCTGATGGGTACAAGATCTTTGGTGCATTATCATTCTGATCCACTATGCGGATAATTAGTGTTGCATTGCTGCTCAGAGATGGGGATCCATTGTCTCTAGCTGTTACCTGTATTAAAAACTCCTTGTGCTGCTCATAATCAAATGATCTCTGGGCATAGAGAACCCCAGTCTCTATATTCATGGACAGATAAGAGGACACTGGGAGATCTTCTGTATTAGTGCTGGATAGTGAATAAATAATTTTAGCATTTTTCCCAGTATCAGGATCTGATGCTTGTACACTGTATATTGAGGCTCCAGGTAAGTTGTTCTCTGGCACATAAGCAACATAAGTAGATTTCATAAATATTGGTGGATTGTCATTAATATCTGATAGGTCCAATCTGATGGTTCTTCTGCTGGAAAGTGGGGGAGATCCTCTGTCAGTAGCTACAATTGTGATGTTATAACTAGATACTTTCTCTCTGTCCAGAGTAGTTCTTGAAACTATCCTGTAGTAACTGTCTGATGAAAGTATATTGAAAGGTACATCTTCTATAATGTTACAGTCAACTTCTCTATTTTCTCCTGAATCTTTATCATGAACTTCAATCAGAGCTATCATTGTACCTGGCTCACAATTCTCAGGTATAGGAGAAGAGAATGATGTGATAGATATCTCTGGAACATTGTCATTCTCATCTGTTACTTCTATCAATACCTTGGAATGAGCAAGAAGACCACCTCCATCCTTTGCTTGTATGGAGAGTTCATATTTTTTTGTTATTTCAAAATCCAAATATTTAATTGTTTTAATTTCCCCATTTGTAGGGTGAATAGTAAAAATCCCTGTATGATGGAGATCTCCTGAGGTTTTGCTGAAAGAATATGTGATCTCTGCATTTATCCCTTCATCTCTGTCAGTTGCATTTAGCACAATAACTGTGGAGTTAATTGGAATATTTTCTTTTAGGGTGACTTTATACATGTCCTGAGTAAATGTAGGAGCATTATCATTACCATCAGTAACAATGACCTTTACCAAAGCAGTCCCAGATCTCACTGGATTTCCTCCATCCAAGGCTGTTACAATTAATTCATGAGCATTTTGTGTCTCTCGATCTAAAGGTTTCTCTAACACAAGCTCTGGGAATGTGCTCCCATCTGCTCTGCTCTTTGTATTAAGTGTAAAATACTGATTATCACTGATCCTGTATGTCTGCACTGAATTCACACCAATATCAGGATCTTCTGCATTTTGTAATACAAATCTGGTTCCTGGTAATGTAAATTCAATAACTTCCAAAATAATTGTGTTATGAAAAAAATGTGGATAATTATCATTTATATCCTGAATTTCTACTCCGACCTTAAAATTTTTAAAGGGATTTTCAACCACAGCATCAAAGGTTAGGAAGCAGGTAGCTTCTGTCTCACACAGTGTCTCTCTGTCTATCCTGTCCTTAATAAACAGATTTCCAGTTTGTAAATTTACATAAAAATATTTCTCTGACACACGTGATACAATTCTCAGTTTCCTAGATGAGAGCTGTTTAATATCTAATCCAAGGTCTTCTGCAATATTTGCTATAACAGAGTCTTTTCTCATCTCTTCTACAATAGAATAATGAGTCTGAGCAGAGACTGAATGACACAGCCATGATAATAAGAAGGAAAATGTTACTTGCCATTTGATTCCTTTGTATGTCTGTGTATGAGCTTCCATCTTTTGCATCTGAAATCTTCTACAAAATGTCCTTTTATAAGGCTTGATACTGTAATCCAGTGAAATAGAAATACCCAATTTTTTTTCTTGATGAAATCATGCAGTAGAATATGTAAAAATGAACCTTTAGTCTTTGTAAAGAATCCAGAAAATGGCTGTGTGTCTTCCTGCAGATCTGCAGTGTGTGTGAGTGATGAAAATACAAGTGGATCTCCAGCTCTGTATTGTTTTGCTTATTGGTCAAACAGCGGCGCTCTGTGGTGAAAATGTGGAATTGCAATGCTATAAAATTATTTTTAAAAGTACTTAAGATAAACCAAATGTTTAGTGAATCATGCTTATGTTTGCTAATTTTTCTATTTCAATGCTAATCACATAATATGTATTTCACCTTTATAGTTCATAGAATTTCTGTAACATTGCCCAATTTTTTTTTCTTTATTTTCAGCTTTACAGGTATACTGTTTTTTTTTTACTGGGATTTGTTTATTTCAATACTAAGCACATATCATTAAATAACGCACTATAGATTATATCATTTCTAATCATTTTATTGACATAATATTCATGATTGAACAAAATAATTTAGTATGGTTTTAGTTAAATGTACATAATACACTGCAAACAATACAGAGGTAGCGACACTCATCGTTACTGCCCAAAATGCAATGTGTGACTTCTGTGGTGATTGGTGAAATCTCATCACAACGCACATGCGTCTAATTCACTCCTGCAGCATAGTTTAAAGCATTAAGCATCGCAGCATGGAGATTCGTGGCAACAATGAGCAAATAGTCAATGTGATTTAGAGTACAGTAGTAGCAGACACACCAGAACTGTCTCATACCCTATATACTGTAATAACCAGTTATCCTAATGGTGGTGGTATTTCCTCCAATTTGTGTTTGGTATAATTCTTAATATTAAACTTTACCTTAAGGTTAGGCATCCTATCATAATAAAAGATACAGAAGCGCATTGTAAAGGACAGCTGTATTTGAATTTGCATTAGCCATAGCAGGCTATGCACAAATAAATATGGTAATATAGTTATCTACCCATATATGCACATATAAGCATGATTTTTGGTGTCCAAAATGCAACACCCACTTTTTTTTATGCTGCAAACTTTTGCTGAAACCTTTTGGGTGTAAGAGATCAAACAAATGAATCAGGCATCCCAAATGCATACAAACACCTAAATGAACACTGAAGTCACAATATATGCCCATGACACTCCCATGATACTCCCATCAGAAGCAACCAATCTACCGTATGCATCACCATACTGACCAATCAGCTGCTGAGCAGAAATCTCTACATCATGTCATGTTCCACCATACACACAAGGTGTGACTTGGACGCAGCTATGTCTGGATATGTTTGATTCGGTCACATGAACAGCCATTTTGAAATCAGGGGATACATTTGTTTTAACAATTACATACAACTTATTAACACCCGCATATAATTTTTTTCCAAAAATCTACTGGGTTCATTAGTTTTATTAAAGGACCAATTTACATTAGAGGATCGGTGGAGTTGCTCTGTAAGGCTGCAAGTTGCAGCAATACTACAACATAGTACAGCTTCTGAGCATTTATTGATCTGATGCATGTATGCTGGATATTCTCTCCCCCACCAGAACCTCACCTTCCTGGCGCAGATTCCCAGCATTATGCCATGCACAAGCAGCAGTCATGCATTCATTTTCAGATTTGACTCAAAGGGCATTCATCAATGGTCACCCATCTCAATTGCCTATCTCAAGCAGCTTCACAGTCCCCATGGAGTGCTATGGAATCCCTGGCAACTGCAGTACCATTGTATTACTGAATACATGGACCACGACAGATATAAGTGATTATCCCTTATTAAATAAAGAGATGCAATAATACCACTGTTCTCATACACATTGGAATTGTTACGGTTCCATAAATGTACTCAGAAAACACAAATGTTGCTATACAGAGAGTGTCTGAAGGTGAATCTCATCAACCCTTTATGTATTTTCAAGTAGAGATGGTGGCACTATGAAGGGGGACTGGTTTAGTGATATCTTAATCTGGGGTGATGCTCACGAAGAGTGATGAGAGCGATAATACTAGAACATGATATATTTACTGTACATTATGACTGCATATAACAATAATTCAGAAAACATCAGTTAGACACAGAACAATGTATTCATCTGTGAGTTGCAGGAACCACATAGATTGTAGAGCGTCACAAATTTAAATAGCTAAATCAGGTTCCTTTTAAATTATTTCTGCTTCACAGTAACTCTACAGGCTAATTCATCAGAATTACGCCAATACTGTAACTCACAAGGTATTACATATGGACTAGTATCGTACGAAGTTTGGTTAGTGATACTGTTATCCCGGAATGTATCAAGGATAACGCATCATGGAGAGAAGTAAAAACCAAATCTGCCTTGATGATTAACATCACTTAACTGGTGGTTTTGACTTCAAACCATTACACGTGGCCACTATTACTGCAACTGTGCTCAGAATCAGTCCTCAGAACTGAACGGAACTTGGAAACCACATTGATCCTTGATGTGACTCCATCTGGGATCGAGTGCGATCATTTTATAATACCAATGGCACTAAAAGAAAGCTTATACAGATTCTTGTGACTGTATACTGTATTTAGCAATGAATAACTTTGGCCATTGCAAAAAAACAAAAACAAACACTATACCCAGAAGTTTATTTTACTGTACATAAAATAACAAAACTTCTGAAGCCAAAATGTGCAGTTCGTTAACTGCTTCAATAAGGTACTCGTGGGAAACAAATTAACCTTAGCTGTGATGCTATCAAGTATAATTCACCAATATACACATTCTACTGCTTACTGTATTGCTATTGAGCATTATACAACTTACAATACAAAATGTATCATTCACAACAGTGTCTTCTCCATTGGATATTACAGTGTAAGTTCCCCACCATGAATATAGGCTTACACTTGTGCAATTTATTTACATAAACTAACTGTTTCCTTCCACTATCCAAAAACATACTGTACTGGTACTGTAGGTCAGTAGTAGAACAGTATGTTTTTTATAGTGGAAGGAAACCGTAGCACCCAGAATAAAATTAGCTTTTTAGACTATACTGTATGTTTCAAAGAGATAATAAAAAAATCATAGAAATTACTGCAACACACATACTTCAAATAAAGATTAATCAGATAGTTACGTAATGTTTTTATACTTGTTAACAACAATCGATAAACCAAACAATGCTATAAAATATTTTTTATAACGAGCAACCAAATTGTATAATTTGTATTATACCAAACAATTCACATTATATATTTTCTAAGTCATAAAGCCTAAGACAAATTAATAAAAGAAACACTAGAGGAAGTCTCACATAACATGATCTTTGGTATAAAAACTTACCTGATCGCTGATTGGAAGATTTAATCTTTCAGTTGCAAGTCCTGAATCATCAGCATCAATGAGATTCTCTACAGGGACATTTTCATTTGGTTTCCTATAAGTAAAGTCACTTTCACTGGGATCCAAAGCCACACACACATTGTACGAGTAGGGAAATGGTAATGTTCCATCGCTATACATGGAGAGCACCCGGGGATCAACCGGAGGATACAGATTTGTACTTAGAGAAGAAAATGTTGGTAAAGGCTTTGGTTGTTTGCATTTTGAGACAATAACCAATAATACAGTTATAATAAATAAGAAGGAAATGAGAGCAAGTCCAATCACTAAGTACAGCTGTAGATTTGATTGGGGGTCTTCATCTTTGAGATGGTTACTGAGTTTAGGAACCACCTGTAGGAAATTATCCGCGACAATGAGACTTACTGTGACTGTAGCTGAGAGAGAGGGATCTCCATTGTCCTTCACCATCACCACAATCTTGTGATTCAGTATATCCTTATCATGAAAGACACGTGATGTCCTGATCTCACCCGTGTGCTGACTGATGGTAAAGTGAGATGGTTCTGACACTTGTATGAAGTGATATGAGAGCCAAGCATTATGTCCAGAGTCTGCATCCACTGCAACCACCTTAGTTATTAATGATCCTTGTTCAGAGGCAAAAGGGACCATCTCAAACACAGCTGGGCCACCACTGTC
The DNA here is from genome assembly GCF_055691185.1 of Crinia signifera. Taxonomy (NCBI): domain Eukaryota; kingdom Metazoa; phylum Chordata; class Amphibia; order Anura; family Myobatrachidae; genus Crinia; species Crinia signifera. Next base: position 20,464,108 of record NC_139220.1, read on the forward strand.
TGCTGATGGGTACAAGATCTTTGGTGCATTATCATTCTGATCCACTATGCGGAAAATTAGTGTTGCATTGCTGCTCAGAGATGGGGATCCATTGTCTCTAGCAGTTACCTGTATTAGAAACTCCTTGTGCTGCTCATAATCAAATGATCTCTGAGCATAGAGAACCCCAGTCTCTATATTCATGGACAGATAAGAGGACACTGGGAGATCTTCTGTATTAGTGCTGGATAGTGAATATATAACTTTAGCATTGTCCCCAGTATCAGGATCTGATGCTTGTACACTGTATATTGAGGCTCCGGGTAAGTTGTTCTCTGGCACATAAGCAACATAAGTAGATTTCATAAATATTGGTGGATTGTCATTAACATCTGATATCTCCAATCTGATGGTTCTTCTGCTGGAAAGTGGGGGAGATCCTCTGTCAGTAGCCACAAAGCTGATGTTATAACTAGATACTTTCTCTCTATCCAGAAAATTCATTGAAACTATCCTGTAGTAACTGTTAGATGAAAGTAAATTAAAAGGAACATCTTCTATTATATAACAGTCAACTTCTTTATTTTTTCCAGAATCTAGATCATGAACTTCAATCAGAGCTATCATTGTACCTGGCTCACTATCCTCTGGAATAGGAGTAGAGAATGACGTGATAGATATCTCTGGAACATTGTCATTCTCATCTGTTACTTCTATGAATACATTGCAATGGGCAACAAGACCACCTCCATCCTTTGCTTGTACAGAGAGCTCATATTTCTTTGTTACTTCAAAATCCAAATTTCTATTTGTTTTAATTTCTCCATTAGTAGGGTGAATAGTAAAAATCCCTGTATAATGGAGATCTCCTGAGGTTTTGCTGAAAGAATATGTAATCTCTGCATTTATCCCTTCATCTCTGTCAGTTGCATTTAGCACAATAACTGTGGAGTTAATTGGAATATTTTCTTTTAGGGTGACTTTATACATGTCCTGAGTAAATGTAGGAGCATTATCATTAGCATCTGTAACAATGACCTTTACCAAAGCAGTCCCAGACGTCACTGGGTTACCTCCATCCAAGGCTGTTAAAATTAATTCATGAACATTTTGTGTCTCTCTATCTAAAGGTTTCTCTAACACGAGCTCTGGAATTTTTTTCCCATCTGCTCTGCTCTTTGTATTAAGTGTAAAATACCGATTGTCACTGAGCCTGTATGTTTGCACTGAATTCATCCCAGTATCAGGATCTTCTGCATTTTGTAATACAAATCTGGCTCCTGGTGATGTAAATTCAATCACTTCCAAAATAATTTTGTTATGAAAAAAATGTGGAAAATGATCATTTATATCCTGGATTTCAACTCTGATATTAAAAATAGTAAATGGATTTTCAACCACAGCATCAAAGGTTAGGAAGCAGATAGCTTCTGTCTCACACAGTGTCTCTCTGTCTATCCTGTCCTTAATGTACAGATTCCCAGTATCTGCATTTACATAGAAATATTTCTCTGACACACGTGATACAATTCTCAGTTTCCTTGATGAGAGCTGTTTAATATCTAATCCAAGGTCTTCTGCAATATTTGCTATAACAGAGTCTTTTCTCATCTCTTCTACAATAGAATAATGAGTCTGAGCAGTGACTGAATGACACAGCCATGATAATAAGAAGGAAAATGTTACTTGCCATCTGATTCCTTTGTATGTCTGTGTTAGAGGTTTCATCTTTTGCTTCTGAAATCTTCTACAAAATGTCCCTTTAAAAGGCTGGTATCTGTAATCCAGTGAAACAGAAATATCCAAGGGTCTTTCTTAAAGAAATTATTCCGTAGAATATGTTAAAAATATCTTTTAGTTTTTGTAAAGAATCCAGAAAATGGCTGTGTGTCTTCCTGCAGATCTGCAGTGTGTGTGAGTGATAAAAATACCAGTGGATCTCCAGCTCTGTATATTTCTGCTTATTGGTCAAACAGTGGCGCTCAGCGGTGAAAATGTGGAACTGCAGTTCCATGAAATGTTTTTCAAAACCTCTTGCAGAATTATCCAAATAATTTGTGAATTAAATTTATTTTTACTGCTTTTTTATATTATTTTACTGCTAAACGCATATTATTGACTTTAGGTTAATAGACCACAGATTTTCTATAGTATTGTACAAATGTCTAATGTGTACTTTAAGCTTTGTAAGCATATTTCTACTGGGGTTTTATAGTTTTAAAATCATTCAGGGATTCTGGCATGTAAATTTACTTTTATTTAAAAATAAGAGTTAAATTTATTTGCAAAACTTTTCGAAGTTTGAATATATATATTTATAACAAAATTGCTGTGTATTCTCAATTAAAAAAAAAAGTATTATCTTTTCAGTAAAATATATTAAATATTTTATTATTATATATCTCTAAAATGAAAAATATTTTGCACTTAAGATCACATCATTTCTTATCATTTTGTAGATTTAATATTGATAATCACAATAAAGAATTTTGTATGATGTTAATTAAATGTACAGAATAAACCTCCAAGTCTGTCTGTTACCCAGTTTGTTTTATCACTGTCTACCATTGTAAAGCGCAATGGAATCTGCTGCGCTATATAAGACACTGTAACGGAATCTGCTGCGCTATATAAGACACTGTAACGGAATCTGCTGTGCTATATAAGACTCTGTAACGGAATATGCTGCACTATATAAGACACTGTAACGGAATCTGCTGCGCTATATAAGACACTGTAACGGAATCTGCTGCGCTATATAAGACACTGTAACGGAATCTGCTGCGCTATATAAGACACTGTAACAGAATCTGCTGCGCTATATAAGACGCTGTAACGGAAGCTGCTGCGCTATATAAGACTCTGTAACGGAATCTGCTGCGCTATATAAGAAACTGTAAATAAATAAAATAAATAAATAAACTGCAAAAAATAAAAAGCAAGTTTCTAACTGCAGCAAATACATTAGCTATTTTTTTATTTAGCGTACATTAGTAGCAGGCAACACATCTGAACTGTCTCAAACTGTAACCTACGTAACAGTAGATTCCCCTTGATTTTTTGGGTTGCAGTTCATCATAATACATAGACATGAACAGTAGATGACATACTGGCTGTAACTAGGGATGGTGCAATCTCACAGAATGCAGGGCTATGTGGGCAGTGCTGTTACCATGAGCAGAATTGTCATTGCCCAACAGCCCCATTTACTGTCACTGCCTCACAGCCCCAGATTGGCATCCTGCAGCCAGTGTCACCATGGCACTGCCCCCTCAAGGATCCTTTGAACACTTTAGACAGACCCCCTGCCATCTGCTCAGCTGTAGGGTTTTGGACACTCCAAGCAGAGCTGCACATTCCACTGGTTGTTGGTCCCATACCCTTTAATGTTAGAGCATAATGAACTTTTGGGGCAGGGTCATCTTAAAACAGAATATAGCCCTCTTATGGAATTGGTGGAAATATTAAAGAGGTTTGTGATACCGTGATTGAGCAAGGTATTAATTAGTTATTTATAGAAGAAAGTGGCAGTTGAGTAACCATTTTGAGAGCAGTACCTGAGCAGTACCTGAGCAGTGGAGAGCTGTATTGGCAGTTGGGTCTGACAAGCTGGCCAAACATCACATCGGGGAGCAGAACTGATTGGCAAACAGAGTGTTCAAAGAGGAACACAGACAGGGGCTTCAATAGTGACAGGCTGTGCAGTTAGCAGACTGACAGCGGCGTTCACCAGTCAGAGTTTCAGTCTCAGTAACACACACCCTCCAGTAAGGTGGTCATCAATTGCCACAGCTCAACAGCCCACCAAACAGAGCAGATGTGAGATGAAGAATTGAGAATTGACAATGGAATATACAGTAGCATTGTAAGAAGAGGAATATCAAAGGTAACTGTCCTCTCATAACTTGGATAAATCAGAAAACATGCTTATCCTACTAAAGACAACTACAGATCTAATTCTATAGCTAGTTCACGGATACAGATATAACAATACATGCCCTATAGTAAACGCCAGATTGAAAGATTTAAGAGGTGGTCAAAAGTCAAATAAAATTGGTGGCTATGTTCCTGAAAACACCTATTTTTAGGGTTTAGCCATAAATAAGTGTCACTGCAATATATGAAGGAAGGACTGCAGTCTTGCCTGTAGATCCACCTCCATATGTTTCTATGGGGGATGCAATGCTGCCCACTGCATCTATATTGGGAATGTAAAGCATTCCTGATATTGGCTTCTGCAACTACCATCATCTGAAAATGGCGGTAGCCTATAGTAGCCTATGGGCTACACATTGCAATGGTAGAACGCAGAGGGTTCCCCTGGAATCCTCACCAGAAGTCAGTACTGTGCATGTGTGGTTAGCTGGGACTGCGTATGTGCAGCCACTTTGGCACCTCACTTGGAACATCACAGGAACTGTCTCCTTTCACTAATATCATGCCCATATCACATTGCAAATGCAGTAATTGATAAATTAGCCCCAAATGCAGTAATTTATAAATTTGTTTTAAAAAAACCCTTAATTACAGCAAAAATACAAAGCACTGTATACTGTTATTTGTATCTGTCACTCACAAATACTACAGGCAGTCCTATTGAGAGGTGTTCCCTGTCTCCTTTTGTGCATGTTCAGTCACACCATGGCAACAGTGCATGTGCCATTCCCTGCACCTGCCTGGACCTGGGGCTGGCTTCCTTTGATGTGATCCTTTGATGTTTTACAGAAAACTATACAACATAAAAAGTATAAATATAGAAATATTTATATAATGTTCTTAGTGTATTTTACAAACATATTTTCTGTACTTCCTCATCATTGCCGCCACCGCTACACCAGTTACGTTAGTCGCTATTCTCATTTTTCGCTCGCCACTCTTTGAGTGGACACAGGAGGGTGGCATGGACCCAGGAGGGTGCTGGTGCCGCCATACAGTACGTAAGTTCCATAGCGTAAAGATGAAGAAGTACCATATTTTCATATTCAGTCAATTCAAAATTAAGTGTGATTAGATGAAATTATGTATACAATTGTTCTTACTTTTCTGCATTTTTTTTATAGCTATCACAATTGCATTTGCACTAAAAAGTTTAATATAGTAATTTATGTACAGTATTTGATTGGCACATGAGTATAAAATAGTGCTACATGGAAAACTGGAACCAAAAAAAATGTATTGTAAGACCCTGATTGTACAAGTATCATGAATTCTTCTCATTGATTCTAAGGATTCCAATCTTTACACGGTATTTATGTTTCAACTTACAAAATTATTTAAAAAAATACCTGAAAACTCTGCATTGAATGGGAGGTAGGTGCACGGTGGTCTACAAAAAGATTATAAATAATAAATATAATCCATTCATGTTAATGAAAGAAAAGTTAGTTTGTAGAGATTCTTACAATTGTATATTTAGTCATCAATGAAGAAGTAACTATGGACATGAAAGAATAAGTACTATTACAGATAAGATCAACACTATACACAGAAATCTAATTACTATAAAATAATAATCTTCAGCAGAATCAAAACTCACAATAATATATAGAGATAACCACAACTGGATAATTAATCATTGAAGTCCTTAATTATTTATTTTTCTGAGGAAATTTGAGCTAATTTAAAAAATAAATCCTTATCTTTGTTTCATTGAAAACTGATAACCAATAACAAAAGTTTCACATTTTGACAACTGCTTCAACAAGGTACAAATGGGATCCAACTATTCCTTTGCCGAGATTCTCCTTAAATAGAGTTCACTCAGACATACATTCTAATGCAGTCCACATACTGTTATTTATTACTACTGTAGGGACTATGTAAAAACCGGACCCGGACTAGACTCCGGACCGCCGGACAGGACATCAAAATCTGCAGTCCGGAGCTTGTAGGGTCCGATCCGGGGGGTGCCCTGTCCGGGGGGGTCCCTGTGATAGTGGGACATGGGGAAGGGGAGATTGCAGCCTCCCTGTGTGGTCCGGACCATCCGGTTTTTGCTACATGCCCGGACCATACAGGGAGGCTTTATTCTACCCCTCTTCCTCTACCTGGTGACAGGTGTCACAGGCAGCCCCCCCCCCAGACAGGACATCCCTGGACAGGACACCCCCCAGAGTTTGTTGTTCGGTCCGGCGGAACGGGGGTTTTGTCCTGGTCCGGTATTTACCCACACCCTACTACTGTATTTATCAATATAATATCCATAGCTCCATACAAATTACAGAGTCCCTTCCCCATTTCAGATTACTGTCTAAATCACCTACTATGAGCACATGCATATACTGTAGACTAGGCACAATTTTCTGCCATAAGCCAACTGAACTGTTTTTGAATCGATCCCAATGCACCGCCCCACAGCATCAAAATCGAATAGAAAGATAGACCGTGCAGGCAAGAATATATAGTACAGATCTGTACTATATAGTCCAAATCGAATGCGTTTGTCTTGCCGCGCAATTCAATCCTGATTGAATCGGGATCGTATAGCAAGGCAAATGCACCATGTGTACACACCTTATGAGCTAAGAAAAAATAACTACAGTAAAACAACAACACACATACTTCAAATAAACATCATTTCAGATGTTAAATATTGTTTTAGACGTATTTAGACTTACAACAATGAATGTCATTATAATTTGCAAAGCTGTGATATAAGATATTTTGACATAGTTTGGACCCGTTTTATACAGTAATTAGCATTATAACAAAGAAGTGACTATTGCACTTTAATAACATGCTCTATTTTTCTTGTAAGAAATATCTCATAATATTCTTTATGTTATAAAACTCACCTGATCACTGGTCGGAAAGGTTTCTTTCCCAAGTCCTAAGTCATCCGCATCAATGAGATTCTCTACAGGGACATTTTCATTTGGTTTCCTATAAGTAAAGTCACTTTCACTGGGATCCAAAGCCACACACACATTGTATGAGTAGGGGAATGGTAAAGATCCATCGCTATACAAGGAGAGCATCCTGGGATCAACCGGAGGATACAGATTTGTACTTAGAGAAGTAAAGGTTGGTGGAGGTTTTGATTGTTTGCATTTTGATATAATGACCAACAAAACAGTTATAATAAATAATAAGGTAATGAGAGCAAGTGCGATCACTAAGTACAGCTGTAGATTGGATTGGGGGTCTTCATCTTTAAGTTTATTACTGAGTTTAGGAACCACCTGTTGGAAATTATCTGCAACAATGAGACTTAGTGTGACTGTAGCTGAGAGAGAGGGATCTCCATTGTCCTTCACCATCACCACAACCTTGTGATTCAGTATATCCTTGTCATGAAAGACACGTGATGTCCTGATCTCACCCGTGTGATGACTGATGGTAAAATGAGATGGTTCTGACACCTGTATGAAGTGATACGAGAGCCAAGCATTATGTCCAGAGTCTGCATCCACTGCAACCACCTTAGTTATTAATGATCCTTGTTCAGAGGCAAAAGGGACCATCTCAAACACAGCTGGGCCACCACTGTCTGCTGATGGGTACAGGATCTTTGGTGCATTATCATTCTGATCCACAATGCGGATAATTAGTGTTGCATTGCTGCTCAGAGATGGGGATCCATTGTCTCTAGCAGTTACCTGTATTAGAAACTCCTTGTGCTGCTCATAATCAAATGATCTCTGGGCATAGAGAACCCCAGTCTCTATATTCATGGACAGATAGGAGGACACTGGAAGATCTTCTGTATTAGTGCTGGATAGTGAATATATAATTTTAGCATTGTCCCCAGTATCAGGATCTGATGCTTGTACACCGTATATTGAGGATCCAGGTAAGTTGTTCTCTGGCACATAAGCAACATAAGTAGATTTCATAAATATTGGTGGATTGTCATTAACATCTGATATCTCCAATCTGATGGTTCTTCTGCTGGAGAGTGGGGGAGATCCTCTGTCAGTAGCTACAATGGTGATGTTATAACTAGATACTTTCTCTCTATCCAGAGTAGTTCTTGTAACTATCCTGTAGTAACTGTCAGATGAAAGTAAATCAAAAGGTATATCTTCTATAATGTGACAGTCAACCTCTCCATTGTCTCCTGAATCTAGATCATGAACTTCAATCAGAGCTATCATTGTACCTGGGTCAGAGTCCTCAGGGACAGGAGTAGAGAACGAGGTGATAGATATCTCTGGAACATTGTCATTCTCATCTGTTACTTCTATCAATACCTTACAATGGGCAACAAGACCACCTCCATCCTTTGCTTGTACAGAGAGTTCATAGTTGTTTATAACCTCAAAGTCCAAATATTTAATTATTTTAATTTCCCCATTTGTAGGGTGAATACTAAAAATCCCTGTATGATGGAGATCTCCTGAGGTTTTGCTGAAAGAATATGTGATCTCTGCATTTATCCCTTCATCTCTGTCAGTTGCATTTAGTACAATAACTGTGGAGTTAATTGGAATATTTTCTTTTAGGGTGACTTTATACATGTCCTGAGTAAATGTAGGAGCATTATCATTACCATCAGTAACAATGACCTTTACCAAAGCCGTCCCAGACTTCACTGGGTTTCCTCCATCCAAGGCTGTTAAAATCAGTTCATGAACATTTTGTGTTTCCCTATCTAAAGATTTGTCTAACACAAGCTCTGGTGATTTACTCCCATCACTGCTGATTTTCTCACTCAGTGCAAAATACTGATTATCACTGAGCCTGTATGTCTGTACTGCATTAATACCAATATCAGGATCTTCTGCATTTTGTAATACAAATCTGGCTCCTGGTGATGTAAATTCAATCACTTCTAAAATAATATTAGTATGAAAAAAATGTGGATAATTATCATTAATATCCTGAATCTCAACTTTGACTTTAAAATTTTTAAATGGATTTTCAACCACAGCATCAAAGGTTAGGAAGCAGGTAGCTGCTGCCCCACACAGTGTCTCTCTGTCTATCCTGTCCTTAATGTACAGATTCCCAGTATCTGCATTTACATAGAAATATTTCTCTGACACACGTGATACAATTCTCAGTTTCCTAGATGAGAGCTGTTTAATATCTAATCCAAGGTCTTCTGCAATATTTGCTATAACAGAGTCTTTTCTCATCTCTTCTACAATAGAATAATGAGTCTGAGCAGAGACTGAATGACACAGCCATGATAATAAGAAGGAAAATGTTACTTGCCATTTGATTCCTTTGTATGTCTGTGTATGAGCTTCTATCTTTTGCATCTGAAATCTTTCACAAAATATCCTTTTAAAATGCTGGTATCTGTAATCCAGTTATGAAGAAATATCTCCCATAAAATTCTAATTTGTCTGATCAAGAAACATATTTAAAAAAATATCCTGTATTCTGTGTAAAGAGAACCCAGAAAATGGCTGTGTGTCTTCCTGCAGATCTGCAGTGTGTGTGAGTGATAAAAAAATACCAGTGGATCTCAAGCTCTGATTTTTTGTCCTTATTGGTCAAACAGCGGCGCTCAGTGGTGAAAATGTGGAACTGCAAAGCTATGAAATTATTTTTCAAAGTACTTTAGGAATTATCCAGACAATGCATTTTTTTGTTCTTTTTAGCATTGTTATCTAAAAATAATTTTATTGACCCTTATTCATTATAATTCTAAACATATATTATAAGGTTCAGCTTTACAAATTTCAGAATATCACGTGTTTGTACTTGCACACTGTTTTGTAAGAATAAAAAAAATATCAAATGAAATTATTTGAAATAGATAAATCAACTGCATAATATGCTTCTTTAGGTTCCATTTGCAGCAAATAGCTAATATAGGTTGAGTATCTCATCCAAAATGCTTGGGACTACGAGCATTTTGGATAAGGGATTATTCCAGATTTTGCATGATTTTATTTTACATACAGTATTCACCTCATCCACTGACGGTACCCTAATGTCCACGGCATCCACGGTGTCCATCAGACCCATCTTCAGAGGTATCCCCATCCCAAAGTTGCATTGTGTATGTGTGTGGGTGACATCATGATGCCACTGGCGCACCCTCACAATGAATCCTTGGGACCGGGGTGCCTCTAAAGCCAAACCGATGGCTGCTGTGGATGCCATGGATGTTGGGGGAGCGCCAGGTGAAAGTGTGAAAAATGGTGCAGGGGCAAAACAAAATCCCAAACTAATATTTTAATTTTTGCATATCCAGATAATGGATATTCAACCTGTATTGATTTTATAGTAGAGAAGTAGGAGTGCAACTCACTAGAACTGTTTTGTGCCCTAACAGCCAATGGCTCATATAGATGTGTTCTCATATATGAAGCCTCAGTAAGCCACGCATCATGAGATGCCGACCATGAGTGATCTTCCAGGTACCACGCATCTTTTCAAGGATATATTTTGCCATATGAATGCACACCAGGTGATTGTGCTGATTAATTTGCTCTATAACATTTGCATATCTGTGTGCAACTGACAGAGAAAGTTTTACTTTCAGAGAGCTGCAGGTTACATTTATTCTATAAATGATATGCAGCATGCCTATATTCTGTGTGTGACTGTGGCTGTACCTGCATACCAAATACTACATTACAATGCTTTCCTGGAAAACACAGTAACATAGAATGTTTTATGCAGATACAGATCAGGTCACACATAGAATATAGGCGTGCCAATTTTGGCAACAAAAGGTCTCCAGTGTTAGCAGATTTGCCCAGGAACTGCGGCTGACTCATGCCAGACATCGCCCGGTGCATGGCATATTGAAAATAGATGTATGTGTAAAGAGAGGATAATATGATTTGATTACAGTTTTACTGCCAGTGTGAACTAACCGGCTTTTACCTGGCATTTAAATGCTGGGACTGCAGTGCCACAATGGTCTCATCAAGCCATGGCATAGGCCACATAATCCACTATAACTAAAATAACTCAGAATGCATGAGCCCAACCATTAGGAAAACCTAGGCAGAAAAGGTGAGTGCTAAAACACTGGCAGAACTGAGCAATAAAATATCACTGAGCCAAAGTTTTATATGCTGACTTGCAACCCCCCCATATCAAGTGACAGTCACTGACATGGAGAATCATATAGAAGATTTTTCTTGAAACTGTTCAACTCATGGACTCCAAATATTAAGGGTGAAATTTAATAGGAGAGATTCAGAAAGTGAGAGGGTTTTTTTTAAAGCGGCAATCATTTACACTGCAGAACCAGTTTGATTTTGCATTGTAAATGATTGCCGCTTTAAAAAAACCTGAAGATTTCTTACCAAATCCCTCACTTTCTGAATCTCTTATCCTATTACATTTCACCCTTATAGTTGAACAATCACTAGCAGTGAACTCAATGTACTGTAACTGAACTATAAGTTATGGTTAACTGACTATAAAATAGAAACATTTTTTTAACGAGCTGCATAGTCGAATATCTATCTATTAATTATTTATTATTATTTATTTATTACCTGTTTTTTATATAGCACACACATATTCTGCAGCAGTGTTGCTTACAATCTATATTCCCTATCACACGCACACACAGACATTGTGGGGTCAATTTGTAATTTTGTTGGGAGCCAATTAAACTACCAGTATTTTTTTTGATTATAGGAGTGAATCAGTGCACCCAGAGGAAACCCACGCAAGCACGGGGAGAATATACAAACTCCACACAGTTAGGATCATAGTGGGAATCAAACCCGTGACCTCAGTGCTATGGGGCATTAATGCTAACCATTCCACCATCTGTACTGTCCTATCTCTCTCTCTCTCTCTCTCTCTCTCTCTCTCTCTCTCTCCCTCCCTCTCTCTCTCTCTCCCTCTCTCCCAGAATAAAGTCACCATTTAATCACATACTACATATTTTTAGATTTCTTTATTACATATTGGCTATTGCACTATTGTCCCATATTCTGGTTCACTCACAAAGGCAAACTCATTCCATGGTGAGTGATTGCAAATGGTTTTCCCCTCATGTGCACGGCTGCAAACAGCAATGCACATGGGTGGGAATTTGCGTGTGCGGGGCAAGGTTTACCCGATTGCTGCCCAGCGATCAGGTCTGAATTGGGCTCAATGTACGCTACCTACTATAATGCCCTCTCTATGTGCTTAGTTCTCTCCCAAGTGTGTGTTCTCCATCTGACACGATAAAGGACCATGATGTGTGATGTAGTCCATCCCAGAACAGGACATCGATAAAGAAGGCCTTGGTGATACATTTTCTTAAAATGATATGCTTATAGAACTATACTGCCATCTAGAGCCCTCCTGGAGGTGAACAGAAGTGGCGAAATGTATAGGATCCGTGATGGTCGGTGGGTGCGTGATTCCAGCCGAACTCAGACATATTTGCCAAGGTTTTGTCTTGTAAATAATTGCCGCTATAAAAAAGTCTAAGTGTGGCCAGCATCCCGCACCTCCGTCAAATGGTTATGGGCCATTAGGTCAACCGATATTAGGTTGACAAGCATTGGGTTGACCACTGAAGGTCAAGATGGCTTAGGTTGACACTTGAAATAGGTGGACATGCCTAAGGTTGACAGGGTTGGAAGGTCAACACAAGCATTAGGTCAACAATGGCATGGTTGACAGTCAAAAGGTTGACAAGAGTTTTTCACTTTTTTGTCCTAAATGTCAACATAGTTGACATGGACCGCATCCCCTTATATGGCTCACTGCACTTTCCATGCTTCAGGTTGTTGATTCAATGCATGTTGACCTAAATAGAACTCTGACCTATTACACTTCACTGAAAGTGTGCTAGCCCTAACAAAGCTACAGAAAATAAACTAAAATCAACACTGACAACAAAAGAAATAGTAATATACAGTAATGAAGTTATCTGATTTAACTACTAATTCAATAATACTTTTTACTATCTCAACTTCTGTACCAGTAGAAATCTGTCTGAATGCTCAAAACATTTTCTAATTCAATCAACTAATATTTTGCTTTAAATTCCAAATGTGATTTATTAGAAGAAAAGGCTCTTTGTTGGAACAATTTCAACATCGGTCACCAATGACGAAGTAACTATGGACACAGAGTAAGAAGTTAAACGGCAGTAGCACTAAACAATGAAGGTTCTTATAAAATGATCACTGCACCAAAGCACATGGAGGGCAGATGTAGTGTTAGAAAGTGATAAAGTGGAGAAAGATACATTTCCAACTACTGTAATTAGATCCTAAATGTCATTTTTAAAACCTAGCCTGTAACATGGCAGTCAGGAGCTGTTTTGCTGCTACTTTATCTTTCTCCACTTAATCGCTTTCCAAGGTTAGAACATCTGTACCACATAAGGTAAAGAAGAGGATGTTGAAGAAGAAGTTACTCTACCTTCAAGTATTAGCATCATTATTTTAATGGAGAACATAACACTAATATTAAAAAGAGGTTTAAATCCATCATGAGAAACCATAAAAGTAATGCCAAAATCCCACCTCTCTAGGTTTAGGTGTCATATTTTTAATTAATTAAAACAACAATAAATGCATTGTAACTTCATCTAATGGTAAAATAATATGTACGATGTAGTTTAATAAACAAGAAGCACATTTCTAACCAAGCAACACTATGCAAAGCAGGACAATCACCCAAAAATTGTTCATGAAGACAGACCATTCCTATTACAGTCAGTGTATTCCAACAGTCCTCCAGCTCCTAAGACCTCCTGTATTTGAAAAGTGTCTCTCTATTTATAAAATATTGCTGAGGACCCTTCATTTAGGCTTCCATTAAAACTTGAACATGATAATCTCTAAAATCCCTAAAGTTACAAGATGTTCTACATTCGGAAGAGGGAAAAGGCAGTGGAGAACTTCTTTAATTTAATTTTCATTTATTGGTACAATGTATAATACTAAAGGCTACAAAACAACCATAATAATGACTAGTAAAAGAGAATATTCTAATTGATATATTATTATAAAAAGTTACAGAATATGAAGATTATTATGCAAATAGTTACATTTTATATCGGAACATTTTCTACATTACAATGACTCACCTCATCACTAGTTGGAAAGGTTTCTTTACCAAGTCCTGAATCATCAGCATCAATGAGATTCTCTACCGGGACATTTTCATTTGGTTTCCTATAAGTAAAGTCACTTTCACTGGGATCCAAAGCCACGCAAACATTGTACGAGTAGGGAAATGGTAAAGATCCATCGCTATACAAGGAGAGCATCCTGGGATCAACTGGAGGATACAGATTTGTACTTAGAGAAGTAAAGGTTGGGGAAGGCTTTGATTGTTTGCATTTTGATATAATGACCAACATAACAGTTATAATAAATAACAGGCAAATAAGAGCAAGTGCAATCACTAAGTACAGCTGTAGATTGGATTGGGGACCTTCATCTTTCATTTGATTACTGAGTTTTGGAACCATTTGTTGGAAATTATCTGCAACAATGAGACTTAAGGTGACTGTAGCTGAGAGAGATGGATCTCCATTGTCCTTCACCATCACCACAACCTTGTGATTCAGTATATCCTTCTCATGAAAGACACGTGATGTCCTGATCTCACCCGTGTGCTGACTGATGGTAAAGTGAGATGGTTCTGATACCTGTATGAAGTGATACGAGAGCCAAGCATTATGTCCAGAGTCTGCATCCACTGCAACTACCTTAGTTATTAATGATCCTTGTTCAGAGGCAAAAGGGACCATCTCAAACACAGCTGGGCCACCACTGTCTGCTGATGGGTACAAGATCTTTGGTGCATTATCATTCTGATCCACTATGCGGATAATTAGTGTTGCGTTGCTACTCAAAGATGGGGATCCATTGTCTCTAGCAGTTACCTGTATTAGAAACTCCTTGTGCTGCTCATAATCAAATGATCTCTGAGCATAGAGAACCCCAGTCTCTATATTCATGGACAGATAAGAGGACACAGGGAGATCTTCTGTATTAGTGCTGGATAGTGAATATATAATTTTAGCATTGTCCCCAGTATCATGATCTGATGCTTGTACACTGTATATTGACCCCCCTGGTAAGTTGTTCTCTGGCACATAAGCAATATAAGTAGATTTCATAAATATTGGTGGATTGTCATTAACATCTGATATCTCCAATCTGATGGTTCTTCTGCTGGAAAGTGGGGGAGATCCTCTGTCAGCAGCTACAATGGTGATGTTATAAGTAGGTGCCTTCTCTCTATCCAAAATAGTTCTCGAAACAATAGTATAATACCCTTCAGATGACAGCAAAACAAAAGGTATATCTTCTATAATATTACAGTCAACTTCTCCATTTTCTCCTGAATCTATATCATGAACTTCAATCAGAGCTATCATTGTACCTGGCTCACAGTCCTCAGGGACAGGAGTAGAAAATGAATTGATAGATATCTCTGGAACATTGTCATTCTCATCTTTTACTTCTATCAATACCTTAGAATGGGCAACAAGACCACCTCCGTCCATTGCTTGTACAGAGAGTTCATAGTCCTTTATTACTTCAAAGTCCAATTGTTTAATTATTTTAATTACCCCATTTGTAGGGTGAATACTAAAAATCCCTGTATGATGGAGATCTCCTGAGGTTTTGCTGAAAGAATATGTGATCTCTGCATTTATCCCTTCATCTCTGTCAGTTGCATTTAGTACAATAACTGTGGAGTTAATTGGAATATTTTCTTTTAGGGTGACTTTATACATGTCCTGAGTAAATGTAGGAGCATTATCATTAGCATCAGTAACAATGACCTTTACCAAAGCAGTCCCTGACTTCACTGGGTTTCCTCCATCCAAGGCTGTTAATATTAATTCATGAACATTTTGTGTCTCTCGATCTAAAGGTTTCTCTAACACAAGCTCTGGAATTTTACTCCCATCACTGCTGATTTTCTCATTCAGTGAGAAATACTGATTATCACTGAGCCTGTATGTCTGCACTGAATTCATACCAATATCAGGATCTTCTGCATTTTGTAATACAAATCTGGCTCCTGGTGATGTAAATTCAATAACTGTCAAAAGTGTGGTTTTATAAAAAAAATGTGGAGAATTATCATTTATATCTTGAATTTCTACTCTGATCTTCAAAATTTTAAATGGATTTTCTACCACAGCATCAAAGGTTAGGAAGCAGGTAGCTGCTGCCCCACACAGTGTCTCTCTGTCTATCCTATCCTTAACATGCAGATTTCCAGTATCTAGATTTATATAAAATAATTTCTCTGATACACGTGATACAATTCTCAGTTTCCTAGATGAGAGCTGTTTAATATCTAATCCAAGGTCTTCTGCAATATTTGCTATAACAGAGTCTTTTCTCATCTCTTCTACAATAGAATAATGAGTCTGAGCAGAGACTGAATGACACAGCCATGATAATAAGAAGGAAAATGTTACTTGCCATCTGATTCCTTTGTATGTCTGTGTTGGAGGTTTCATCTTTTGCATCTGAAATCTTTTATAAAATGTCCCTTTCAAAGGCTTGTATTTGTAATCCAGTGAAATAGAAATATCCAAGGGTCTTTCTTGGTGAAATTATTCAGAAGAATATGTAAACAATATCCTTTAGTCTTTGTAGAGAAACCAGAAAATGGCTGTGTGTCTTCCTGCAGATCTGCAGTGTGTGTGAGTGTGTTGATGAAAATACCAGTGGATCTCCAGCTCTGTATTCTTCTGCTTATTGGTCAAACAGCGGCGCTCTGAGGTGAAAATGTGGAACTGCAGCTCTATGAAATCATTTTCCAAATATTCACTTAAAGAATTACTGTATACACATATTACAGTGATTTCTTTTTACCAATGAATCAACCTAATTATTTTTATTTCATTTAAAAAATATATTAATATATTTAAGTTCAGCACTATAAGCCACATCATTTCTAATAAGTGTATTTAAAATGCAAACAATTCTAAATAAATCAAATGAGTAAGTACTGGTCTTCATATAAAGTACATAAGAAACTGCATGTCAGACACAGAAAGATTCTGATTGCAGTAATTATAACTGATACTGACAGTACTTTAGTAATTATCCAAATATTTATTTCATAGTTTTTTTTTATGATTTTAAGCATTGTAGTCTAAGAACCTCTGTACTGAGTCTTATTTATTTCAATTCAAAATACATATTATTTTAACTAATTACATTAATATATTATTATTATATAGTTATAATGAATTATCATTTTGGCTTTCAAATCACATTATTTAACATTTTAGATTTTTCATAATCTTTGCAAAAATTAAAAAAAATAACAATTTCTGTCATTTCAAAAAAGTACATAACAACTGCATGAAATGCATAGTAAGTACCAGTGCAACATAATGTACTAGAACTGTTTTATGACCTTTCTAAGAGCTAATTATTCACATACAGTACTACGCGCGCACACAACTTGACGAGCGTGCGCACAGACATTACAACAGAGCGCACAAAGCAGCAGTGGTCCGTTTTTGCAGTTGTGGATTCAATTAATGTATGTTTCACCCATTAAATGCATTGTGTGCTGTGTTTTGAATGTTTGAATGTTTAATATCATTTTGAAGTAAAGGTAACACAAATGCTGAACGTAATTTTCCAGTTATATATAAGTGACGCACAAAAATAAAAATTTCCTTCCAAAGTTACACAGCCAAAATCTTTTGCCGCACACAGCCTTCGTAAAATTAGAGTGAACATTGACTACAGGACACTGGTTTTAGTTGGCTGTTGATCTTTATATTGAGCAGGTCCGTACTGTATGGCATATGGAATTGTAAAAGAGTTGGTCACTTTAATTAGTCTTTATGCCATGATGCTACAGCCTTTCAGATGGCATTACGTGTAGTGAGATGTGGGTTACATTTATGTAATAAAACACAAATGCTTCTCCAGAAAGAGTGTATGTGTTATTTTTCAATGGAGTTCCTAATTGGAGACTGTCATCCATTTAATTATAAGGGTCATATTTATCAAATCATAGAAAGAGAGATAAAGTAGAGAGGGATAAAGTAGCATCCATGCCTCCCCAATTGTCCCACATTCAGCGGGACAGTCTAGTATTTCTGTCCTACCCACAGGCCTCATTGTCCCATGGTGATAGATGATGAGGAGGAAGCACAGCCGCTCTACTACCATAAATAGATGCCATACGATGCACAGGCCATGTATAAACATTGCACGGAGAGACAGGGAACAGCATCATGCCCCCACAGTGATGCAAATGAGGAATGTCATGAGGCTCCACCCCTTGCTGAGAAACGTCCCATTTTTAGGCCAGTGCACTGATCAGCTTCTAGAAATCACTTTACAAGCTGTGCTAGAAGCTGATTGGTTGGTGCATTATCTCTCTTCAAGCTCTGGAAAATAGTCCCTTTAATATTACATCTCATTTTTGCTGGCAATGTATTATTGAGCAGAGATAACCTATAAAGGGGCTAGTTAGATGATATCTCAATCTGGGGTATAGTTTACTGCCAGTGTATACCAGCTTTAATAATAGAACATGCTTTAGCTCACATTGTTTTCATTGCTACGTTACCAAAATACTTGAACATGTAACACACAAGCTGTATCACTAGTAGTGAATGATATATGGCTTATAATAATTCCAGTATACAGTATATCCATTATATTGTAAGTATGAAACCTGGCCTGCAAGCTTAATATCCAACGCCTACAGAATTTCTTGAAGCCGCGGGCTGCTGTTTATCAATATCAGTGTTATTTTGTCTCTATTAACAATGATGAACAGCCATATCACCACCATAAAGTGCAAAGTGCCACCCCACCTCCCATGTGCTAATGTAAGCAGCAATTGGGGTCAGTGCGCAAAGCCAGATGGTTGGTAACACTTTTCGAGCCACTATTGTGGTTTTAGAAAACAAGAATTTAGAGCTTCATGTATTTGGAGACCACCTGGTTAGGACTCTCCATCACTGATAAGAGTCAGCTTATCCTAATACAAAATTCTATAGATTCATATGGCATACATTTTGTATATGGACAATCAGAATGCCAATATACAGTAGATTGGCAGAAATATGCAAGTGTCAGTATACATACAGAATTAAAATACACCTTAAAGTATTATAACAATGCTGGTAGTATTACGATAAACATGCTGCTTCCCCAGCATGTCTACTGCTGAAACCGGTAAAATGGTTTAGGGTTGTATATAATCACAGGCGCTATTTCCAACAGGGGAAATAGCTACCACCGCCTTTTCAATGCTGCCGCTTCCAACAGCATTGAAGGTGTAATTCGACAAAACAGATCTGACTTTTAGACATAATTTTCGACAATCCACGGCCATTTTCACCGACATGCCACCTTTTTGAGTCAACAGGCAGAACATCGAATTCAGTCTGTCGAATACCTTCCGAGCTAGGCGAAAATGGCCCAGGATTCCGACTGTAGGGACGTTCTGACAGTCGCAATCCCTGATTGAATATTGCCCTTAAGCTGCATTTTAATGTTGTCGGTGTACTGGTGCTTGCATTTTGCTACTGAACTCCTGCTTTTCAACATTATGGTGGTCGAACAAGCATATACTGTATATCTCATTCATACAATATCAAAGCTGCTAAACTGAACTTCAGGAGACAATACAGTATGGAAAGGTATGATAATACTCTTTGTGAATGTTACAATTTTTTTCACATTTAGTAAATTTATCATTTATCATATAGATTTAATAATAAAACATAATGATGCTACTATACTTTCTTTTCCACTGCTTTCACTGCAGTTACAAAGAAGAATAGGTTGGAAGGTTAAATATATTAAATTATGGTTGGTTATGTACAAAGTGTCAATGACAAATGTCAGTGAGCTGATAAGTAGGGAACAGGAATGACACTGAGAGGTAGAACCCCCACTAAAATTACATTGCAAGGCCATTAATTTTTCACCAACAAATCTATATTGCTATTAAGAACTCTAGTATACAAAAGAGATTTTTTTACAATTTACAAAATAAAATATTTTTTCATAATGCAGACAAGTACTACATTTAAAGAGAAGTAGGCGCATGATGCTTCAAGTCCTGGTCTACAACATTTTAACTTACATAAATAATCAACACAATTAAGTGGTCAAATATTCATTTGTAGAGACTCCCAAACTTGTAAAATCTCTTATGTTGGGTTAAAACTACTCAATTCAGCAAAAGAAACACACCGGGTAATGTAATCTATAAGAGATAATCAGAAGTTATTCTAAAGATATTCAAATAAAAGATGATGATGATCATCATAATTCACTGCATATAAACAGTAAGTACACATAGCACAACAAATTGTGCATTCTAGAAACTGATTCCAAAGGTACACGTAGGTAAAAAAAAAAACAAAAAAAAAACATTTTGTCAAATATGGTTCGTGATGACATATTAATTTCCTAAGCAGTCCAATCTCACAGCTCCTGAAACCATTGAAAGCATTTGCTTTCAAAAGGCAAGTGTTGGGGAAGAGGGTGCCAGCAATGAACTAAGAATACCAGAATACCATAGACAACACTATTTAGTGTGGATTGTGTGCAGCATTAGGGTCATGCATTTACATTTTTGCCGTATGTCTTGGCCTCCTGCCGCACTACACCTAATTTGATATGTGGGTCCTTAGAGAAGACCAGCCTCCAGTCACTGGCAGTGGAGTTCTGCCACTGATGCAGCCAATTAATGGTGTTCCCTAGCTACTAACACCCTCAATTTATAAACTATCTTCGTGTATGGCATAATCAAAGAGCATCTACAATTGTGGAACCCTCAACATTATGATGTGGTAATGTAGATTGTTTCTACAGACCAGTTCATTCTTAGCTGGCCTATACGCACATAAGATACTAAAATGACAAGAAATATATAACTAAATAAAAAATGCACAATATTTCTCAGGCAACCAACTATCGACCAGTGAGTAGTAGGAAAATTGATGGAAACACTCTTAAAACAAAGAGTTGTAGAATATATCAAAACCAGCAATTTACAGGATCCGAAACAGCATGGGTTTACTGGGGGAAGATCATGTCAAACAAATCTTATTGACTATTTTGACTGGGTGACTAAAGTAATAGATCAAGGTGGGGCTGTAGATGTAGTTTATCTAGACTAAGCTTTTGACATTGTCCCACATCATAGACTGTTAAATAAACTTGAAAGCTTGGGATTGGATTCTAAGATGGTTGAATGGATAAGATCTTGGTTGCAGGACAGAAAACAGAGAGTTGTAGTAAACGGAGTGCAGTCAAAGGAGGGAAAGGTTACAAGTGGAGTACCCCAGGGATCTGTACTTGGATCAGTGCTTTTTAATATCTTTATTGGTGATATTGCAAATGGAATTGAGGGTAAAATGTGCCTTTTTGCAGATGACACAAAGTTATACAACAGGGTAGACACACCAGGAGGGGTAAAACAAATGATTGATGATCTAGGTAGATTAGAGGAATGGTCAAGAGCATGGAAACTACAGTTTAATGCCAAAAAATGCAAAATCATGCACTTGGGTCTAAAAAATCCAAAGACTAAA
The DNA here is from genome assembly GCF_055691185.1 of Crinia signifera. NCBI lineage: Eukaryota > Metazoa > Chordata > Amphibia > Anura > Myobatrachidae > Crinia > Crinia signifera. Next base: position 20,485,514 of record NC_139220.1, read on the forward strand.
TATAATATACAGTAAATGGCACTATAATGGAAACTACTGAGGAAGAGAGGGATCTAGGTGTCACTATTTCAGGGGACTTAAAGGCAGGTAGGCAATGTAACAAAGCAATGAAGAAAGCAAGTCAGATGCTTGGTTGCATAGGGAGCGGTATCAGCAGTAGAAAGAAAGAAGTAATAATGCCCCTGTATAGGTCACTGGTATGACCTCATCTAGAGTACTGTGTTCAGTTCTGGAGGCCATATCTCCAGAAGGATATAAATACGTTAGAGACTGTACAAAGAAGGGCAACTAAAATGGTGCATGGCCTACATCACAAAACGTACCAGGAAAGACTAAAAGATCTTAATATGTATACTTTGGAGCAGAGAAGGGAAAAGGGGGGACATGATAGAAACTTTTAAATATATCAAGGGTTTTAACAAGGTACAGGTGGGAGACATTCTTCACAGGAAGAGGAGCAGCAGAACAAGAGGACATGCACTGAAACTAGAGGGAGGAAGATTCAGGGGAAATTTGAGGAAGAATTACTTCACAGAAAGAGTAGTAGATAAGTGGAATAGCCTCCCATCAGAGGTGGTAGAGGCAAATAAAGTAGAACAATGTAAACATGCTTGGGATAGGCATATTGATATCCTTACAAAAAAATAAGGATCAAACATGGTTTGAGGTAACATGTTTAAACAAGGGGCAGACTAGATGGGCCAAGTGGTTCTTATCTGCCGTCAAATTCTATGTTTATATATTTCTATGTTTAAATAAAAGTTTAGACTTTATATAAACTTCAACATTAATATCCCTAAAAGAAAAGAAAACAATGTATGACCAAGTTATGTAATGCATGCCATAACATAATGATATTTTGACATTTTAGGTATTCTTACATCAATTGGATGTTAATACACATAGCGAATTGTGCATCTATCCCTTTAATAGGATTAAGTGAGCCAAGGCTGTCGGACTTAATCCTCTGCTGTATTGTTCTATGTATTGTATTGCAGTTTAGAACAAGTGATGATAATTAGCCTTATTGAGCCATGGCTCACCAGAGAAGGCTAGTTGAAAAAGACTCCATCTCTAGATGCATTTCATTAAATAATAAACTTCTCTCATCAAAAAATAATGCATATAGATAAATTGTCTACCTTATTGGAAATGTTATATTACATTATCTGTATCACAGAGACTCACCTCATCATTGACTGGAAAGGTTTCTTTTAAAGTTTGGTTCCCAAGTCCTGAATCATCAGCATCAATGAGATTCTCTACAGGGACATTTTCATTTGGTTTCCGATAAGTAAAGTCACTTTCACTGGGATCCAAAGTCACACACACATTGTACGAGTAGGGAAATGGTAAAGATCCATCGCTATACATCGAGAGCATCCTGGGATCAACTGGAGGATACAGATTTGTATTTAGCGAAGTAAAGGTTGGGGAAGGCTTTGACTGTTTGCATTTTGATATAATGACCAACAAAACAGTTATAATAAATAACAAGGAAATGAGACCAAGTGCGGTCACTAAATATAGATGTAGATTGGATTGGGGATCTTCATTTTTCAGTTGATTACTGAGTTTTGGAACCACCTGTTGGAAGTTATCTGCAACAATGAGACTTAGTGTGACTGTAGCTGAGAGAGAGGGATCTCCATTGTCCTTCACCATCACCACAACCTTGTGATTCAGTATATCCTTCTCATGAAAGACACGTGATGTCCTGATCTCACCCGCATGCTGACTGATGGTAAAGTGAGATGGTTCTGACACCTGTATAAAGTGATATGAGAGCCAAGCATTATGTCCAGAGTCTGCATCCACTGCAACCACCTTAGTTATTAATGATCCTTGTTCAGAGGCAAAAGGGACCATCTCAAACACAGCTGGGCCACCACTGTCAGCTGTTGGGTACAAGATCTTTGGAGCATTATCATTCTGATCCACTATGCGGATAATTAGTGTTGCATTGCTGCTCAGAGATGGGGATCCATTGTCTCTAGCAGTTACCTGTATTAGAAACTCCTTGTGCTGCTCATAATCAAATGATCTCTGAGCATAGAGAACCCCAGTCTCTATATTCATGGACAGATAAGAGGACACTGGGAGATCTTCTGTATTAGTGCTGGATAGTGAATAAATTATTTTAGCATTGTCCCCAGTATCAGAATCTGATGCTTGTACACTGTATATTGAGGCTCCGGGTAAGTTGTTCTCTGGCACATAAGCAACATAAGTAGATTTCATAAATATTGGTGGATTGTCATTAATATCTAATATCTCCAATCTGATGGTTCTTCTGCTGGAAAGTGGGGGAGATCCTCTGTCAGTAGCTACAATGGTGATGTTATAACTAGATACTTTCTCTCTGTCCAGATCACTTGTTGTAACAACTTTGTAGTAGCTGTTAGATGATAATAAACTTAAAGGGATGTTTTCTATAATGTTGCAATCAACTTCCCCATTTTCTCCTGAATCTTTATCATGAACTTTAATCAGAGCTATCATTGTACCTGGCTTACAGTTCTCAGGCAGAGGAGAAGAGAATGATGTGATAGATATCTCTGGAACATTGTCATTCTCATCTGTTACTTCTATCAATACATTGCAATGGGCAACAAGACCACCTCCATCCTTTGCTTGTACAGAGAGCTCATAGTTCTTCATTATTTCAAAATCTAAAAGTCTGTTTGTTTTAATTTCCCCATTTGTAGGGTGAATAGTAAAAATCCCTGTATGATGGAGATCTCCTGAGGTTTTGCTGAAAGAATATGTGATCTCTGCATTGATCCCTTCATCTCTGTCAGTTGCATTTAGTACAATAACTGTGGAGTTAATTGGAATATTTTCTTTTAGGGTGACTTTATACATGTCCTGATTAAATGTAGGAGCATTATCATTACCATCAGTAACAATGACCTTTACCAAAGCAGTCCCAGATCTCACTGGGTTTCCTCCATCCAAGGCTGTTATTATCAATTCATGAACATTTTGTGTCTCTCGATCTAAAGGTCTCTCTAACACAAGCTCTGGAAATGTTTTCCCATCTGCTCTGCTCTTTGTATTAAGTGTAAAATACTGATTATCACTGAGCCTGTATGTCTGTACTGCATTTATACCAATATCAGGATCTTCTGCATTTTGTAATACAAATCTGGCTCCTGGTGATGTAAATTCAATAATATCCAAAATAATTTTGCTATGATAAAATTGTGGAAAATTATCATTTACATCATTAATTTCTACTTTGACATTAAAAATATTTAAGGGATTTTCAACCACAGCATCAAAGGTTAGGAAGCAGGTAGCTGCTGCCCCACACAGTGTCTCTCTGTCTATCCTGTCCTTAATGTACAGATTCCCAGTATCTGCATTTACATAAAAATATTTCTCTGTTTCATGTGAATCAATTCTCAGTTTCCTAGATGAGAGCTGTTTCATATCTAATCCAAGGTCTTCTGCAATATTTGCTATAACAGAGTCTTTTCTCATCTCTTCTACAATAGAATAATGAGTCTGAGCAGAGACTGAATAACACAGCCATGATAATAAGAAGGAAAATGTTACTTGCCATCTGATTCCTTTGTATGTCTGTGTATGAGCTTCCATCTTTTGCCTTTGAAATCTTTCACAAAATATTCCTTAAAAACTGTAGTGTCTGTAATCCAGTGATGAGGAAATATCCAAAGCGTTTTCTTGTTATGCCTTATCCAATTATTCAGGAAAATATGTTAAATATCCTGTATTCTTTGCAGAGAGAACCCAGAACATGGCTGTGTGTCTTCCTGCAGATCTGCAGTGTGTGTGAGTGATGAAAATACCAGTGGATCTCCAGCTCTGTATTCTTTTACTTATTGGTCAAACAGCGGCGCTCTGTGGTGAAAATGGGGAACTGCAATGCTATGAAATTTATTCTAAAAGTATTTTGCTCAAAATATTTCATAAATTAGTTGTAATATTTGTTGAGCCTTATGTATTTAAATTCTAAAAAGGACTCATTGAATTCAGCTTTACAAAATATAGAATTTAAGAGTTTGGTGCTTATGTAGCATTGATTAGAATAAAATATATACAATTTATTTTGTTTGTCAAAGACGCATAGAAACTGCATAAAATGCATAGCAATAGTAAAATTGCAACATACTGTATAGCTATTATCATATTTATACAGCAGAATGTAGCAGTGTGAATCAAGAAAACTGTCACATTCGGCATTCTTTCTAATAGACAATTGTGTATATAGTCCAGGACTTAACACTAAGTTTTATTGTCTGTTGTTCTTCATATATCGAGCAGGTCCATACTACAGGTATATTGCATATGGAATTTTGGTCACTTTCATTACCCTTTACGCCATGTTACTGTACATTTACTTAATTTAACCATACACAGAGTGACTGATTTCTGTGCTGTGATCCATCCAATAAAAAAACAACATTAAAAACTCTATTCCACCTTCTCCAGCAATGTATGTATGGAGAAGAGGTAATTGCTGGCTCTATGGTGGGGACTAGTTTGGTGATATCTCAATGTGGGGTACAGTTTTCTGAAAGTAGACAATTCTATAGTTAACTTTGTTTCCAACCCTCAGAATACTGTACTTAAACATATAAGACGCAAGCCCTGTCATTAATAATGTATTATAGTATGTAACCTGTGAGTATGAAGAGGATCTGTAATTTTATGACATTTATCACTTAGCTTGCATTGGTGACAATAAGCACATGTCCACTCATGCTAAAATCCTATTGCTTTGATTGTGTGAGCCACCCAGGGCTGATATCAGAGCTACATGTACTGTACTGTACGTTTCAGACAAATTGGATGCGAGTATCCACCTCTGATCCATAGATCCATCTTATCACAATGCAGAATTCTGTGTATTCATATGGTAATCAATGTCAGCATGCAGGATACGGGCAGTAGAAGGCCATCACCAGTGTACCGACAACGTTATATAGCACCCTTTAATGCATTATAACAATGTTGATAGCATTAACCATGTCTACTGTTATACGGCTTACACTAATACAAAGCTTTCAGCTGCATTTTACCTTTGTTGTTATACTGTTGGGATACTGGCATTCTGCTGCTGCTGATCTTTTGAATGCCGACATGATTATTGGACAAGCATACATATCCCATTCATACTACTATGTCATTTTGGGAATATTACATTTTTTAGTCAAATATAGTAAATTAATCATTTAGCTTTACTTTGGGTTAGATCAACTTAAAAAAAAATCCTGTTTGCTACTTTCTAAAAGAATATTTAAGTGGAAAGTTACATTTACTGTTTACTATTATTTACAAAAAAAAAGACAAACTCATTGAGCTGATAAGCAAAGAACGGGAATGACACTATGCACTAGAACCCATATATATATATTTTTTAACAACTTTCCTTTAAGGAACTTATAAGCCCCAATCTTCTGCTGTCTAATGCTGCTTTCACATTGCCTAAACGTTTAAGACCCGGTATTTTGAAACGGTGTTTAAAACTGGTCTGAGCCACTAATCACCTTTCACATTGCAGGTGAAAGCCGGTATATTACCGTTTTAAACCCCTTTCACACCGCACATACTGTAAATACCAGGTCTCAAGCAGGTTTGCAGTATGAAAACAGGACAGACATTAGCTATAAGACAGCGCAGTGCATATTTAATAAATGGGAACCAGTAATTACATATGCAGGTCCCGCTCATTACACATGTGCATATGTAATGAGTGGCTCATTACATATGCGCATATGTCATGAGCGGGTTACGCTCATTAAATATTCACTGCGCTGATAACAGCTCACTGCTCCCTTTCCTCTCCTTTCCTTTTCTTTTCTTCTTAATTTTAATTAAATAACTCAATGAGATGTCTGTCTGAATTGAATGAAGACAATATAAATTTAAAGAATAAGCTTTTAATTTTCGAAATGCACTATTCATATCTAGATGTAATATTTTTCGGAGTGTTCTTAACATTTTACTATTGAATATAAGCTTATATAAAAATTGTAATGCTTTATATGTATTCAATGACTTCTCATTAATAAAATGTATACAAATTGATAACAGCTCACTGCTGCCTGAGTCCTATATACCGGTTCAGAGTTGTTCACACTGCATAAAAATGGCTCTGAACCGTGTAGGACTCTGCTTTTTACCCGTTTGCAAGTACCAGTTATTTGTAACCGGTAAATTCAGACTGGCACTTTCACACTGCAGCTCTAACCGGTTTCAAAGGCTAAAAAAATGGCAATATACCGGTAAAGAACTGCAGTGTGAAAGGGTTATAAGAAAGAAACTGTGTTTTCCACACAATATGAAGTTGCAATTGTTTCCTCTGAACCACAATTGTTAAAACCGGCCTCTTCCGTCATACATCTGTATCCAACTAAGGTCTGTTTCCACAAATGAAATATATAGAAGGGTACCTCATAGTGCATAAATCCATTAAAATTATTTATTGTGACAGCTTTTCCACACACACAGCTTAAAAATCCTGTACTGCCTGAAGCGGTCACAACCACCACAAGTATAATTTGTATAGACAGTAAACATAAGAAACTTCACTGGATCCAAATGAGTGTCCCCATTGTGCACATCCCCAAACGCGTAGGCCATGAGCCTATACATTTCCTAATGCCGGACTACATCAGAGGGCTGGCGAGCTATCCAGGAACTGAAACGATTTACCACAGGCCAACAAATCTATATGGATAACTCTACTATACTGTATATATTTTTTTCAGTTTAAAAAAATAAACTATTCCTTCAAAACGCAAATCAGCTCTGTACTGACAGTAAAGTATAGTAGGTGTGTGATGTTTCAAATCTTGGTTTACAACAAATTTAAAAAAATAGTACTTTGTATAGAGTTTTGCACTTGCAAAATCACTAGTATTGAGTTAAGATTACACATTGGTTTGGTCTGAAATCCCAACAGCGGGATCCTCATAGTAAGAATTCTTACTGATCCTGGTAAGTATTTTAACCCTGACTCCTAACCTGCCCCTCTTACAGCATAACCCTAACCTTCGCTTACTGCAGCCTAACACCAGCAATGCAGCCTAATCATAATCATATCCCTAGTGCCTAACCCTAACCCCAACCCCAGTACTTACAATCGGGATGCATTGGGATTCTGACCTTAGGAATCCCGCTGTTGGCATTCTGACTATTGAGATCCCAGCTGCTGTGATTCTGACTACATCCCCTATATAATTTAGTTCAATATAAAACTACTGATATGTCATTACACAAATATAGCCTCAAAACTCCATGTGGCACTAGTTGCCTATAGTGACTTAGCCACCCTAAGTTCTATAGTATATGGACATTTTCTTTAAATTTGCATTCAAATATTCATATTCACTTCAGAGATGCACTGAAACATCACTCAATCTGTACACAGACATCAGGCAGCAACTTAAACCATACAGGAAATGTTTTTAAACACAAAGTCACAGATGACACGCAAACTGAATTTGGTGTAGGAAAAAGCCAAGGCGGCTGAATCGTTGAACATACAGTATTTATACTCATATGCACACCGATATACAAGGATTGGATGTTAAATAAATCAGTGCAGTTTCATGAAGCAGCTTTATCACATCAAATTGTGACTAAGAAACACAACTGAGTGAGAAAAGACATGAAAAAGACATTTGGACTAAGCAGAGTCTCTCGGGACTATTTGTAAAATATAGGAGACAATCAGCATTTTTAAAAGGTACACAAATACAGTACATTAATGATGATGATGATAATGTGTATATACAGTAATTACATGTCAGCACAACCAGTTGTGCAGCTTTAAAACTGATTCCAAAGGTACATGTGGGTAAACCAAAAAAAAGACAAAAAAAACTTTTTGGCACAAATGATTCATGAAAACATACTTGTTGCCTATGAAGTCCAATGGCAAAGTTCCTGAAGGCAATGTAAGCATTCACCTCCATGAGCCAAGCAATGAGTTAGAGGGAAGCCAGATACTAAGAGGTAAGACGGTATCTCCGGAATACCTGAGCCCAAAGTATTTGTAGTGTGGGTTGTGTGCAGCATTATAGTCATGCATAGCAACATATACTGTGTGTCTCTGTCTTCTTCAGCACTGCAATTTAGGTGTGGTGTGAGAGGCCTTGGAACAGACGTGTATCCAGTCACTGGCAGTGAAATTCTGCCACTGATATATAGTCAATTAATTGAACTTGTTTCTCCAGCTCCTAAGCTCCCCACTCCATAACACTATACTGTATGTATACTGGTAAAGCCCCATTATTTGTGAACCCACCATTAGTTTAAATATGATAGGCACATATCCCATCAAATTACTAATGCTAATGATAATAATAATAATAATATTAATATATTATAAAATATTCTTATTATTATAATATATCTAAGCATTCAGTCTCAAGGATAAAATGCAGATGTCGTGATACAGTAATCTCTATTGTCCAATTACAATAAGAAAACAGAAAATTTAGGCTATTGCTTGTCTAGGTAAGACTTGATCAACCTTCAAAGGTAATATCCCTAAAAGAAAATATTATACAAATGAACAACCAAGAAACTTAATTTGAATGTTATCAATGAATTATAATGATTTGGCATTTGAGAAAATCTCACATCTACCAGGTCTTAATACACACATTAAATATCAGACTTTTCATCAAATTATAACACAAATGGTTACATTTTCTATTATAGAAGAAAAATAAAATGGCAATTTTTATGTTACATAAACTCACCTCCTCACTGATTGGAAAGACTTCTTTCTCAAGCCCTGAATCATCAGCATCAATGAGATTCTCTACAGGGACATTTTCATTTGGTTTCCTATAAGTAAAGTCACTTTCACTGGGATCCAAAGCCACACACACGTTGTACGAGTAGGGAAATGGTAATGTTCCATCGCTATACATGGAGAGCATCCTGGGATCAACTGGAGGATACAGATTTTTACTCAGAGAAGTAAAGGTTGGGGGAGGCTTTGATTGTTTGCATTTTGATATAATGACCAACAAAACAGTTATTATAAATAGCAAGCAAATGAGACCAAGTGCGGTCACTAAGTACAGCTGTAGATTAGATTGGGGACCTTCATCTTTGAGTTGATTACCGAGTTTAGGAACAACTTGTTGGAAATTATCTGCAACAATGAGACTTAAGGTGACTGTAGCTGAGAGAGAGGGGTCTCCATTGTCCTTCACCATCACCACAACCTTGTGATTCAGTATATCCTTCTCATGAAAGACACGTGATGTCCTGATCTCACCCGTGTGATGGCTGATGGTAAAGTGAGATTGTTCTGACACCTGTATGAAGTGATACGAGAGCCAAGCATTATGTCCAGAGTCTGCATCCACTGCAACCACCTTAGTTATTAATGATCCTTGTTCAGAGGCAAATGGGACCATCTCAAACACAGCTGGGCCACCACTGTCTGCTGATGGGTACAGGATCTTTGGTGCATTATCATTTTGATCCACTATGCGGATAATTAGTGTTGCATTGCTGCTCAGAGATGGGGATCCATTGTCTCTAGCAGTTACCTGTATTAAAAACTCCTTGTGCTGCTCATAATCAAATGATCTCTGAGCATAGAGAACCCCAGTCTCTATATTCATGGACAGATAAGAGGACACGGGGAGATCTTCTGTATAAGTGCTGGATAGTGAATAAATAATTTTAGCATTGTCCCCAGTATCAGGATCTGACGCTTGTACACTGTATATTGAGCCTCCAGGTAAGTTGTTCTCTGGCACATAAGCTACATAAGTAGATTTAATAAATATTGGTGGATTGTCATTAATATCTGATATCTCCAATCTGATGGTTCTTCTGCAGGAAAGTGGGGGAGATCCTCTGTCAGTAGCTACAATGGTGATGTTATAACCTGATACTTTCTCTCTGTCCAGATCACTTGTAGTAACAAGTCTGTAATAACTATTAGATGATAATAAATTGAACGGTATATCTTCTATAATGTTGCAGTCAACTTCCCCATTTTCTCCTAAATCTTTGTCATGAACTTTGATCAGAGCTATCATTGTACCTGGGTCACAGTCCTCAGGGACAGGAGTAGAGAACGAGGTGATAGATATCTCTGGAACATTGTCATTCTCATCTGTTACTTCTATTAGTACATTGGAATGGGCAACAAGACCACCTCCATCTTTTGCTTGTACAGAGAGTTCATATTTCTTTGTTATTTCAAAATCTAAAAGTCTATTTGTTTTAATTTCCCCATTTGTAGGGTGAATGCTAAAAACCCCAGTATGATGGAGATCTCCTGAGGTTTTGCTGAAAGAATATGTGATCTCTGCATTTATCCCTTCATCTCTGTCAGTTGCATTTAGTACAATAACTGTGGAGTTAATTGGAATATTTTCTTTTAGGGTGACTTTATACATGTCCTGAGTAAATGTAGGAGCATTATCATTAGCATCAGTAACAATGACCTTTACCAAAGCAGTCCCAGACTTCACTGGGTTTCCTCCATCCAAGGCTGTTAAAATTAATTCATGAACATTTTGTGTCTCTCGATCTAAAGGTTTCTCTAACACAAGCTCTGGGATTTTTCTCCCATCTGCTCTGTTCTTTGTATTAAGTGTAAAATGCTGATTATCACTGAGCCTGTATGTATGCACTGAATTCATACCAATATCAGGATCTTCTGCATTTTGTAATACAAATCTGGTTCCTGGTGATGTAAATTCAATCACTTCCAAAATAATTTTGCTATGAAAAAAATTTGGATAATTATCATTTACATCCTGAATTTCTACTTTGACATTAAAAATATCAAAGGGATTTTCAACCACAGCATCAAATTTTAGGAAGCAGGTAGCTTCTGTCCCACACAGTGTCTCTCTGTCTATCCTGTCCTTAATGTACAGATTCCCAGTATCTGCATTTACATAAAAATATTTCTCTGATTCATGTGAATCAATTCTCAGTTTCCTAGATGAGAGCTGTTTAATATCTAATCCAAGGTCTTCTGCAATATTTGCTATAACAGAGTCTTTTCTCATCTCTTCTACAATAGAATAATGAGTCTGAGCAGAGACTGAATAACACAGCCATGATAATAAGAAGGAAAATGTTACTTGCCATCTGATTCCTTTGTATGTCTGTGTATGAGCTTCCATCTTTTGCCTTTGAAATCTTTCACAAAATATTCTTTTAAAAACTGTAATCCAGTGATGAGGAAATATCCAAAGCTTTTTCTTGTTTTGCCTTATCCAATTATTCAGTAAAATATGTTAAATATCCTTTATTCTGTGCAGAGAGAATCCAGAAAATGGCTGTGTGTCTTCCTGCAGATCTGCAGTGTGTGTGAGTGATGAAAAAACCAGTGGATCTCCAGCTCTGTATTCTTCTACTTATTGGTCAAACAGCGGCGCTCTGAGGCGATAATGGGGTACTGCGATGTTATAACATTTTATTCTCAAAGTATTTTGCTCAAAATATTTATTAAATTAGTTTTAATATTTAAAGTATTGTCTTCAAATATTCTATTTGTTTAGTCTTTTTTATTTAAATTCAAAATATGACTAATTTAATTCAGCTTTACAAAATACAGACTAAAATGTTTGTGCTTTCGTAGCATTCATTCAAATATAAATATAAAATATAAAGTTTTTTAATTTTTGTCAAAGAAGCGTAAAAACTGCATAAAATGCATAACAATAGTAAAATTGCAACAAATAGCTATTATTGCATGTATAGTGCAGAATGCAGCATACCGACTCACTACAACATATCCTTTCTAACAACAATTGTGTATATAGTTCAGGAGTTTACACTAAGTTATTTTTTCTGTGGCCCTTCTTATTAAGCGGGTCCGTACTGTATTGTATATGAAATATTAAACTAGTTAGTCACTTTCATTAGACTTTACTCTATGTTACATATACTTAGTAAAACACAATTTCTGCCTTACACAGTGTAACTGTACTGTGATCATTTAATAAAAAGCAACATTATAAACTATATCTCATTTTCACCAATAATGTATAATAACAAAAAAGTAATTGCTGGCTATATGGAGGAGAGTAGTTTGGTGATATCTCAATCTGGGGTACAGTTCACTCAAGATAGATACCAGTTTTAATAATAGACAATTCTGTAGTGAAGTTTGTCTTCAGTGTTACTCAGAATACTTGAATATATAAGACACAAGTCCTGTCTCTAATAATGTATTTTAGTATATACTGTCTCGTGATTATAACGAGGACCTGTAACATTATGACATTTATCACTTAGCTTGTAGTGGTGTCATTAACACTTTGCAGTCCAATTTTTTTTGCAAATTAAACTGTCTGGTCTAAATGTTTAAATTAATTGTAATTTTTGATTTAAATTAAAAAATGGTCTATACTGAATGTTGAACGATGTTAATGTTCTTATTTTAAAGTGTCTTACTATTGGATCTGCTACTAGCACTAGGGCTGTTGAGCCTGACAAGACATTGGACCTGAAAGGGTTAAAGGGCAAAAGGCCTGACAAGACATTATACCTGAAAGGGTTAAAGGGCACATCCCATTGCTCTGATTGTCTGATCTCAGAGCTACAGGTACTGTACAGCCCACCTGGACGTGCCTCTCCATCACTGATCCATAGATCCTGCTTATCACAGTACAGAATTCTGTATATTCATAAGTTAAACAAATTCTGCATAACAACAATTATAATGTCAAAATGCAGGAGACTGGCAGGAGTAGGCAGGTGCTAGTTTACCGACAATATTATAATGCTCCTTAAAGCATTATAACAATGTTGGTGCTATAATGCATGTCTACTGTTATACTGCCAACACTATTATAATGCTTTGAGCTGTATTGTAACTTTGTTTTTATACTGATGCTGGCGTACTGCTGCTGCTGATCACCTGTTTGCCGACATTTAAACAAATCTATATATACCATTTTATTACAGCATGTCATTTTGTGAATGTTAAAATTTGTAGTACATTTACTATTTAAATTAACATTGGGTTAGATCAATTTAAAAAAAGTTCTTGTTGCTATTTTTTTATTATAATTGCAGCAATTACAATGAATATTTAATTGGAAAGTTACATTTATTTACAAAGTGTCAATGTCAGTGAGCTGATAAGTATAGAATAGAAATTAACATATAAATTAGAACCCCCTAAAATATATTCCCCATCGCCCAACATTTCTGTCTCGAAAACTCTACTATACTGAATGTTTTTTTGGTACTTGTGTATTATCTCGGTGCCCGATTTTTTCATTGCATGCCACTACTTAAGGCATGCAATGCGATTTTTCATTGTAAAGACCTGATTTTTAATTGTATAGTCAACTATGGGTGATTTAATACCCCCACTATCCAACTACGCATGGAGTTGATTTTATATAGTGTGGCGAGCGCAGCGAGCCACCGAGCCTGAAGCGTGGCGAGCGCAGCGGATTACTTTACATGTATTCTGCGTCCCCTCGCGGTGCTCGCTGCGCTTGATGCGCTCGACATGCTTCGGGCTCGGTGGCTCGCTGCGCACGCCACACTGTATAAAATCAACTCCTGGTTTACAACATATTCAAGATTCCAAATATAATCAACACAATTCAGTGTTAAAAACATAACTTTGTATAGACTCTTGCACTTGCAAAATCACTGGTATTGAGTTAACACTATACATAGGTTTGGTTTGAAATCCCAGCAGTGGGATCTTGATGGTAAGAATCCTTGCTGATTTTGGTAAATATTTTAACCCCACCCCAACTTCTGCCTCCCCCCCCTTATTACAGACTAATGCTAACCTCCCCTCCTGCAGCCTAACGCTAGCCTCCCCCACCTCTGCAGCCTAACAATAATCTTCCCCTAGTGCCGAACACTAACCCCAACCCCAGTACTTACAGTTGGGATGCATTGGGATTCTGACATTTGGGATCCAGATGTCGGTATTATGATGATTGGGATCCCAGATGCTGTGATTCTGACTATATCCCATACAGTATGTCATTTAGTTTAATATAAAACTACTGATATGTCATCATACACCTAGCATCACAAGTGTGGCACTAGTTGCCTGCAGTAACTAAGCCATGCTGAGCTTGGTAGTATAAAGACTTCGTCTTTAAATTTGCATCTTATTCACTTCACAAATGCACTGAAACATCACTCAATCTATACCACAGACATCGGGCTGCAACTTTAACCATACAGGAAATAGTTTTAAAGACATCCGAAGTTGCAGATCAAGCACGGCAGAATTTGGTGTTCGAAAAAGCCAAGGCTTCTGCATCATTGAACATCCTACACAGATCCATACTCAAATACAAACAGATATACAAGTGTTGCATATTAAATGAGTCAGTGCAGTTTCATGGAGTGGGTTTATTATATCACTTTAAGACACACAACTGTGCAAGAAAATACATCAAAAAGACATTTGGAGTAAGCTGAGTCATTTGGGACTATATGTAAGAGATAGGAGTTAATCAGAATTTCTAACAGGCCTACAAATACATACTGTAAATGATGATGATGTTGATGATGATGTTGATGATAATGATTTATATAAACAGGAAGCACATGTCAGCGCAACAAGTTGTGCATCTTGGAAATTGAATCAAATAGAATATGTGGGTAATCCAAATAACACTTTATCAAATTTGATTCATGAAGACAAATTTGTTTCTTATGACATCCAAAAGCATACCTGTTGAAGGCAATGGAAGCATTCACCTCCATGAGCCAAGAGATGAGTGAGAGGGAAGAGGGTAATAGCCATGAGCGAAGAGGTAAGAAGGTTTCCCTGGAATATTTGAGCCCATGGTATTTATAGTGTGGATTCTGTGCAGCATTAGCATAGTGCATGGCCACTAATACTGTGTGTATCTTCCTCCTGCAACACTACAACTCGGGTGTGGTGTGGGAGGCCTTAGAGGAGACCTGTCCGGTATTCTTGTAAATCCTCTCAATTCATGAACCGACAATTAGTTTAAATAAGATCTCATGAAATCATTATTGCGGATAATAATAGATCATTCAGTCTCAAAGGATGAAATGCATAAGATGTGATGGAGAAAGCTTTACATTTATAATTAACCTATATGATACTATAGTAAAAATTACATGTTCTACAGCATATGATTGAAATAAAAAAGAAAGTAAACATAGACTAATTTTTATCTAGGTATGACTTGCTTTACACTTCAAAGGTAATATCCCTGAAAGAAAATATTATACAAACTAACAACCAAGTTACTTAATTTGCATGTTATCAATTAATTATAATAATTTGGCATTTGAGGAAATCTCATATCCACCAGATCTTAATAGATACATTGAATATCAGACATCTCATCAAATAATAATGCAAATGGTTATATTTTCTATAAGAAAAATAACATGACAATTTGTATGTTCCATAACCTTACCTCATCAACAATTGGAAAGGTTTCTTTTCCAAGTCCTGAATCATCAGCATCAATGAGATTCTCTACAGGGACATTTTCATTTGGTTTCCTATAAGTAAAGTCACTTTCACTGGGATCCAAAGCGACACACACATTGTACGAGTAGGGAAATGGTAAAGATCCATCGCTATACAGGGAGAGCATCCTGGGATCAACCGGAGGATACAGATTTGTACTCAGAGAAGTAAAGGTTGGGGAAGGTTTTGATTGTTTGCATTTTGAAATAATGACAAATAAAACAGTTATTATAAATAACAAGGAAATGAGACCCAGTGCCGTTACCAAGTACAGCTGTAGATTGGATTGGGGACCTTCATCTTTGAGGTTATTACTAAGTTTAGGAACCACCTCTTGGAAATTATCTGCAACAATGAGACTTAGTGTGACTGTAGCTGAGAGAGAGGGATCTCCATTGTCCCTCACCATCACCACAACCTTGTGTTTCAAAATATCATTATCATGAAAGACACGTGATGTCCTGATCTCACCCGTTTGCTGACTGATGGCAAAGTGAGATGGTTCTGACACCTGTATGAAGTGATACGAGAGCCAAGCATTATGTCCAGAGTCTGCATCCACTGCAACCACCTTAGTTATTAATGATCCTTGTTCAGAGGCAAAGGGGACCATCTCAAACACAGCTGGGCCACCACTGTCTGCTGATGGGTACAAGATCTTTGGAGCATTATCATTCTGATCCACTATGCGGATAATTAGTGTTGCGTTGCTGCTCAGAGATGGGGATCCATTGTCTCTAGCAGTTACCTGTATTAGAAACTCCTTGTGCTGCTCATAATCAAATGATCTCTGAGCATAGAGAACCCCAGTCTCTATATTCATGGACAGATAAGAGGACACCGGGAGATCTTCTGTATTAGTGCTGGATAGTGAATAAATAACTTTAGCATTGTCCCCAGTATCAGGATCTGACGCTTGTACACTGTATATTGAGGCTCCGGGTAAGTTGTTCTCTGGCACATAAGCAACATAAGTAGATTTCATAAATATTGGTGGATTGTCATTAACATCTGATATCTCCAATCTGATGGTTCTTCTGCTGGAAAGTGGGGGAGATCCTCTGTCAGTAGCTACAATTGTGATGTTATAACTAGATACTTTCTCTCTGTCCATTGTGGTTGTTGTAACAAGTCTGTAGTAACTGTTAGATGATGATAATAAATGAAAAGGTATATCTTCTATAATGTTACAGTCAGTTTCTCCATTTTCTCCAGAATCTAAATCATGCACTTTGATCAGAGCTATCATTGTACCTGGCTCACAGTCCTCAGGGATAGGTGTAGAGACTGAGGTGATAGATATCTCTGGAACATTGTCATTCTCATCTGTTACTTCTATCAATACCTTGGAATGGGCAACAAGACCACCTCCATCCTTTGCTTGTACAGAGAGCTCATATGTATTTGTCATTTCAAAATCCAAATGTCGATTTGTTTTTATTTCCCCATTTGTAGGGTGAATAGTGAAAATCCCTGTATGATGGAGATCTCCTGAGGTTTTGCTGAAAGAATATGTGATCTCTGCATTTATCCCTTCATCTCTGTCAGTTGCATTTAGCACAATAACTGTGGAGTTAATTGGAATATTTTCTTTTAGGGTGACTTTATACATGTCCTGAGTAAATGTAGGAGCATTATCATTACCATCAGTAACAATGACCTTTACCAAAGCAGTCCCAGACTTCACTGGGTTTCCTCCATCCAAGGCTGTTATTATCAATTCATGAACATTTTGTGTCTCTCGGTCTAAAGGTTTCTCTAACACAAGCTCTGGATATTTACTCCCATCTGCTCTGCTCTTTGTATTAAGTGTAAAATACTGATTGTCACTGAGCCTGTATGTCTGTACTGAATTCATCCCAATATCAGGATCTTCTGCATTTTGTAATACAAATCTGGCTCCCATAGATGTCAATTCCATAACTTCCAAAATAATCTCATTGTGAAAAAAATGTGGAAAATTATCATTTACATCCAGAATTTCAACTTTAACATTAAAAATATTAAATGGATTTTCAACCACAGCATCAAAGGTTAGGAAGCAGGTAGCTGCTGCCCCACACAGTGTCTCTCTGTCTATCCTGTCCTTAATGTACAGATTCCCAGTATCTCCATTTACATACAAATATTTCTCTGACACACGTGAATCAATTCTCAGTTTCCTAGATGAGAGCTGTTTAATATCTAATCCAAGGTCTTCTGCAATATTTGCTATAACAGAGTCTTTTCTCATCTCTTCTACAATAGAATAATGAGTCTGAGCAGAGACTGAATGACACAGCCATGATAATAAGAAGGAAAATGTTACTTGCCATCTGATTCCTTTGTATGTCTGTGAAGGAGTTTTCATCATTTGCCTCTGAAATCTTTCATAAAATATCCTTTAAAAAGGTTTGCATCTGTAATCCTGTGATTAGGAAATATCCAAAGCTTTTTCTTATTTTTCTTGATCCAAATGTTAAGGAAAATATGTTAAATATTTTTTATTCTGTGAAGATAGAACCCAAAAATGGCTGTGTGTCTTCCTGCAGAACTGCAGTGTGTGAGAGTGATGAAAATAACAGTGGATCTCCAGCTCTGTATTCTTCTGCTTATTGGTCAAACAGCGGCGCTCTGAGGTGAAAATGTGGAACTGCGGTTCCATGAAATTATTTCTCAAAGTTCCTTATTTCAAATTTCTGGTGAATTTATTTTTACTATTTATGCATTATAGACTAATATTCTATTTATTGAGTTTTATTTATTAAAATTCTATACCAATAGTATTGAATTCTGCTTTAGAAATAACATAATTTCTCATTTGTATGTGCTAACGGATAAATATAAACAATTTCTAGTATTTGTCAAAGATGCATAAAAAATACATAAAATGCATAGCAATTGTCCAACTGCTACAAAAGCTATAATTAAATTTTTAGCGCAGAATGCAGCAGTGCCACATACTGTATCCTTTTTAATAGACAATTGCTCATATAATACAGTATTTCTAGATACAGTAGTGTTACTTCTAGAGAGCTACAAGTTACATTTACTGAATAAAACACAATTTATTGCGCCGTGTACAGTATGGCACAATTTGGCACACCTTGGACTCTGCAAAAGTCACGCTTTGTGATTTTTCTAAAAATTTCCACCTCTAATCTATTACTTTATACAAATTCTACTGCTGCAAACAATTTTCAGAATCCACCAACTTGCTACATTTGGAAAAACAGCTAAGCCGTGTTGTACATGTTGTGACAAATTGAGAAAAAAGCCAAGATGTATGTGGACACATCTGTATAGCGTCTGATTTCGCTACTGTGATCCATCCAATTATAATCAACGATAAAAAATACATTTAATCTTTGTTGGCAATGTATTTTCAAGAAGAGGTACAGTAAGAGGTACAGGCTTTTTTTTGAAGGGGTTAGTTTGGTGATACCTTAATCTGGGGTACAGTTTACTGAAAGTGTTTTCCAGCTTTAATAATAGAAAATGATGTAGTCAACCTTGAAATGCTGCATTTTACCCAGAATAGATGAACATGTAAAGGTGCCCATACAGGCACCGATCCCAGCGTGCATTCTGGGCTAAATTAGCATCGCATTGCATGCCTTGTGCATGCGTTGTGCATGCAATGCGATGCGATAAAAAGCAAGTACAAAAAGTATGTGCAGCACATACTTTTTGTACTGTGCGATGAGATGCCGCGGGAGCGCGCACCTCAAAGCACAGATCGCACCGCCGGGATCGGTGGGTGTATGGGCACCTTAAGACACAAGTGGGGATATTTAATTAGATCAGTTCTATTTCACATGGGATTTGCTATGGGCAACCAATCAGAATTTATTGTACTTCCTATTTCTTTAGCACCTTCTAGAAGATACAAAGACAAAGAATGTGCAATTATTTGCGCTGATGCCCGGAAGCGGCCAGCACTAGTAAAGAAAAGTTCGCCAACTTTTCAAAAAATGGAATACAAAAGCAAAGATACTAGTACATATGGCGCTTTCCAAGGTGTGACTTACACTATTATTGTGCAAGTGTCTATAAGAGTTTGTGGTGTGAATTCTTTCAAAGATTCGGCCGATCCTAAGGATGTTTCACATAGGTCACCAAAAAATCCACGGACTGTGAAATATGCTCTAAAATGGAAATAGAAGAATAGTGCAACACCTTTTTCAAAAGGGGGGGGGACAATTTATTTTGCACTCACAATTTTCAGGATAAAAGACAGCATATAATCACCAGCCGGTGATAACAAATGGGAGGTTACACCCAGGGATCACTCCACCTAAAGTAGCCAGGCTCCGGACACCTTTCCTCTTGGGGTAGAAACTCCAGGGGTTATCCCGTCCCAATAAACACAGTGGATAAGCAGTAATTCTTCCAGCCACGGGAACACCTGCTTAATGCATTTCGGACCATTGGGGTCCTTCTTCAGAAGCATGCTTCGTTGTTGCAATGCATATACATTGCAACAAGGACATTGTGCTGCAGTGTGATCTGCGCGATCTCATGCTCACCTGAGATAGACTTGAATTGCAGCTGATTTGTGTATGTGCCTGCCTCCCTTTCACTTGTGCAGTAATGTGAACAAATGCAGCATTGCACACCCCATTCACATCATAGTCCCGATACAGGATGCTGCTCTCTCTCTCTATATATATAGCAAAGTTAAAGCAATACATATCTGTATAAGATATAACAAGTTTTTTTTTTATGGACCACAAATATTTAGATGATGATGTTAAAAATAATCACAATTTACACTTCATCAAAACAAGTTGTACAGCCTGGATACTGATTACAAGTTCACCTGAGGGTAAATCAAATAACATTTTGCCAAATATGATTAATTAAAGGCACATACACACTGGGCGATTTCTGAGCTAAAAGCCACTCAAAATTGGTGTTTTGAGCGGCTTTCAGTTCAAAGCTGCCCCGTGTGTACGGCCTGGCGATGAGTGGTGAGTGGTGATGCGTGCTCCCACATCATCTCCTGGAAAGCCATTCATTTGCTGGTATTACCAGCAGATGAGCGTGATTGTGAATGGCTTTGCATAGCGCTGTGGTATGCAAAGCCATCCACCCCCAGCTGACAGTGGTGGCCAGGGACAAATCCGCTTGTATGAATGCACTGTGTGGCTTCCCCCCCCCCAGTGATGACAGTGATCATTGCTGTCCATACATGCTTGGCAAACTTAGCGAGTGTGTATGGTCCTTAAGACATATTGGTTTCCTATGCAGTACAATAGCAAAGCTATTGGAGCCAATGGAATAATTTACCTCCAGAACCTAGGAGATGAGGGCCAGCAGTGTTCCAAGAGGTAAGATAGTATCTCCAGAATACCAGAGCGCACTGTATTTGTAGTGTGGGTTGTGTGCAAAAATAGCATAATGCATGGACAGTATTTTTGAATCCTGCATCACTACAATGGGTGTAGTGTTGTGGACCATGGAGGAGACCTATCTCCAGGCCATGACTGTGAAGTTCTCCTACTGATGTGATAAACTTATTGAAGAGTTTCAACAGCTCCTAAAACCCCCAGTTCCAAAACACTTTATCTTCATGTTTCTGTCTCACAGGATGAAATGCAGAAGTGGTTATGAAGAATACTTTCATTTATAATTAGTCTACAAACTCAGGCCCTTATTCTAATCTATGCGGTACGGCCCGCGTGCGGCCGTACCGCCGATGTTTTGAAACTGCACATGCGCAGAGGTCATTCTGCGCATGTGCAGCCCCCTTCGCCGCAGACGGATTTCGTCCGCCGCAAAGGGGGCGTATAGGGGCGTGAGGGGCTTCAGCCCCTCATTTCCCTATGTGTACGCCCCGCGTTTCATGGGCGTTCCCATGCAAACGCGGGGCGTATGCATGGTAATGAGGGCATGACGCCCTCATTACCATGACATGGGGGCGGAAAGCTGACGTCGCCGGATGTCAGCTTTCAGCCCCCTTTCAAGCTCCCACACGGACGATTGTCCGTGTGGTCTGAGCTTGCGGGAGCTGCCGCGGCGTGCGGTCCTGCCTTCGATGGTCGACGACCATCGAATGCAGGGGGCAGCTCCCACCATGGTGGAGGCGTACGCCTCCACCATTTTTGTACGGATCGCCAGCCGTCCGTGTACGGACGGCCGTGGCGATCCGTCGGGTGGGCGGGGACTGGTTTGTGCGGTCAGAGCCCCGTGTGCGGCTCTGACCGCACCAACCAGAATAAAGGCCTCAGATACTATAATAATGACAAGTCCTATATAACTAAATCAACAAAAATGTAAAAGAACAATGTAGGACATTTCTCTTCTAGACAATGTTTTACACATGCTTAAACTTCAACTGTAATATCCCTGAAAATATTAAAAAAATTAACCATTAAGTTAAGTAATTTGCATGTTATCAAATAAATACAGTACAGTATAATGATCTGGCATTTGATTAAAACACACATAATCCAGGTCTTATCACATTACATATCAGACTCAAATCAATTAAAAAATCACATGACAATTATTTTGTTGCAAAAACTCACCGGATCATTGACTGAAACATTTTCTTTCAAAGTTTCATTCCCAAGTCCAGAATCATCAGCATCAATGAGATTCTCCACAGGCACATTTTCATTTGGTTTCCTATAAGTAAAGTCACTTTCACTGGGATCCAAAGCCACACACACATTGTACGAGTAGGGAAATGGTAAAGATCCATCGCTATACAAGGAGAGCATCCTGGGATCAACCGGAGGATACAGATTTGTACTTAGAGAAGTAAAGGTTGGGGGAGGCTTTGATTGTTTGCATTTTGATATAATGACTAACAAAACAGTTATAATAAATAACAAGGAAATTAGAGCAAGTGTGATCACTAAATAAAGCTGTAGATTGGATTGAGGATCTTCATCTTTGAGTTGATTGCCGAGTTTAGGAACCACCTGTTGGAAGTTATCTGCAACAATGAGACTTAGTGTGACTGTAGCTGAGAGAGAGGGATCTCCATTGTCCTTCACCATCACCACAACCTTGTGATTCAGTATATCCTTCTCATGGAAGGCACGTGATGTCTTTATCTCACCCGTATGCTGACTAATGGTAAAGTGAGATGGTTCTGACACCTGTATGAAGTGATACGAGAGCCAAGCATTATGTCCAGAGTCTGCATCCACTGCAACCACCTTAGTTATTAATGATCCTTGTTCAGAGGCAAAAGGGACCATCTCAAACCCAGCTGGGCCACCACTGTCTGTTGATGGATACAAGATCTTTGGTGCATTATCATTCTGATCCACTATGCGGATAATTAGTGTTGCATTGCTGCTCAGAGATGGGGATCCATTGTCTCTAGCAGTTACCTGTATTAGAAACTTCTTGTGCTGCTCATAATCAAATGATCTCTGGGCATAGAGAACCCCAGTCTCTATATTCATGGACAGATAAGAGGACACTGGGAGATCTTCTGTATTAGTGCTGGATAGTGAATAAATAATTTTAGCATTGTTCCCAGTATCAGGATCTGACGCTTGTACACTATATATTGAGCCTCCAGGTAAGTTGTTCTCTGGCACATAAGCAACATAAGTAGATTTCATAAATTTTGGTGGATTGTCGTTAACATCTGATATCTCCAACATGATGGTTCTTTTAATGGAAAGTGGGGGAGATCCTCTATCAGTCGCTACAATAGTAATGTTATAACTTGATACTTTTTCTCTGTCCAGAACGGTTGTTGTAACAAGTCTGTAGTAACTGTTAGATGATAATAAATTAAAAGGAACATCTTCTATAATGTTACAATCAACTTCCCCATTTTCTCCTGAATCTAGATCATGAACTTCAATCAGAGCTATCATTGTACCTGGCTCACAGTTCTCAGGGACAGGAGTAGAGAGTGAGTTGATAGATATCTCTGGAACATTGTCATTCTCATCTGTTACTTCTATCAATACATTGCAATGAGCAACAAGACCACCCCCATCCTTTGCTTGTACAGAGAGTTCATAGTTTTTTGTTATTTCGAAATCCAAAGGTCTATTTATTTTAATTTCCCCATTTAGAGGGTGAATAGTAAAAATCCCTGTATGATGGAGATCTCCGGAGGTTTTGCTGAAAGAATATGTGATCTCTGCATTTATCCCTTCATCTCTGTCAGTTGCATTTAGTACAATAACTGTGGAGTTAATTGGAATATTTTCTTTTAGGGTGACTTTATACATGTCCTGAGTAAATGTAGGAGCATTATCATTAGCATCAGTAACAATGACCTTTACCAAAGCAGTCCCAGATCTCACTGGGTTTCCTCCATCCAAGGCTGTTATTATCAATTCATGAACATTTTGTGTCTCTCGATCTAAAGGTTTCTCTAACACAAGCTCTGGAAATTTTCTCCCATCTAATTTGGTGATTTCATTAAGTGTGAAATACTGATTGTCACTGAGCCTGTATGTCTGCACTGAATTCATACCTATATCAGGATCTTCTGCATTTTGTAATACAAATCTGGCTCCTGGTGATGTAAATTCAATAACTTCCAAAATGATTTTGTTATGAAAAAAATTTGGAAAATTATCATTTACGTCCTTAATTTCTACTTTAACATTAAAATTATTAAATGGATTTTCAACCACAGCATCAAATGTTAGGAAGCAGGTAGCTGCTGCCCCACACAGTGTCTCTCTGTCTATCCTTTCCTTAATGTACAGATTCCCAGTATCTGCATTTACATAGAAATATTTCTCTGACACACGTGATACAATTCTCAGTTTCCTAGATGAGAGCTGTTTAATATCTAATCCAAGGTCTTCTGCAATATTTGCTATAACAGAGTCTTTTCTCATCTCTTCTACAATAGAATAATGAGTCTGAGCAGAGACTGAATGACACAGCCATGATAATAAGAAGGAAAATGTTACTTGCCATCTGATTCCTTTGTATGTCTGTGGATGAGCTTCCATCTTTTGCATCTGAAATCTTTTGCAATATATCCTTTAAAACAGCTTATATCTGTAATCCAGTGATGAGGAAATATCCAAAATGTTTTCTTGTTTAGCTTAGTCCATTTCTTCAGAAGAATATTTTTAAAATGTCCTTTACTCTTTGTAAAGAGAACTCAGAAAATGGCTGTGTGTCTTCCTGCAGATCTGCAGTTTTTGTGAGTGATGAAAATATCAGTGGATCTCCAGCTCTGTATTATTCCCCTTATTGGTCAAACAGCGGCGCTCTGAGGTGGAAATTGGGAACTGCAATGCTATGAAAACATTTTTCCAAATATCCACTTAAAGAATAATACATTTATTCACTGATTTTGTTGTTTTAACATTTTATTAATTAACTGTAATTATTTAAATTCTATATTATAATTAAGTCAGCGCTATAGAAAACATAATTTTGAATAGATTGATTAAAAGTACATTACATAATATTCCAAACAAAACAAAACTATTACTGTATATTAATGCAACAATGTATTTTTGAACAAGTACTTGTCTTACATTGTCTTATACTATACGTCTTGTTTCCTTTGTTTAGGTGCCTCAGAACCCTTGTGGTTTCATATCAATAAAGGAAAATAATAATCATATATATTATTTCTAGAAGGTGATTTTTGGTGACGATCCCTTTTTCTCCCTTCATACTTAACCAAAACCGATAAATGAGGTACCATTTTAAAGATTATGTTCTCTGCTCCTGATGAATTATTAATTTAGAAATTAACATTGTATTGTTTGTTTAGAAATTGAAGTATAACATTTACTTTTGGGTCTAAAGTGCACATTGTATTGTTTGTTTAGAAATCGCAGTTAAAAATGTACTTTTGGCTCTAAAGTGCTCTCCTTTTTGAATCGATACGGCAAACCACCAACCTTGCTATAAATGAATCGGATTTTATTTGCATGCAAAATTTTTGAGCGGGCAACCTAAAAAATAACAATAATAATAATAATAAAAAGTATATAAGAAATTGCACGACAGGCATAGATAGATTGTGATTGCAGCAATTATAACTGTCAGTACAGAAGCAGCACTATCACCTACAGTATTAGAGCTGTTTTTATAGTTTTTAAGAATTAAATTATTATTATATTATTATTCATGTAGTGTTGATGGATCCTATTAATCTGGTCATTCTATGGTGGCAGAAAGATGTATTTTTCAGAAGGTGATGAGTTAGTCTGATGAAAAGTGTGCAACAGCTTCATTATTATCTGCACCTTATTGCTAATGCAACAGTACATAAAAATAACCTTCAATTATTTCAGCATACACAAAAGGATCTAAGTTGGAAAACATGCGCTCTTCTCTGGAAAGCATATATTGTCTGGCAGTGGCGTAACTATTGTAAGGCAGCCCCAGCTGGCACTTGGGGGAGCAAGCGGCAGTGGGGTCTGTGTGGGCGCTGGCACCTGCTGGATGCACTGACATGCTGCTGCCTGCCGCTGCCCACTGGCTGAGCACCGAAGGCGAGTCAGCCGCAGCGCGGGTGCGGCCATGACAGAGATGACAACCCCCCCACTGATTCAATTGACTGTACACAGAGCCGGCTATTGGCTACTGTGTACAGGATGGGCGGGAGGATGGGTGTGCTGGGGCGGCCTGGGATGTGTCTGAGCCAGGGGAAGCAGCAGTTTCTGCTGGTCTCTCTGCCTCTCTTCTGCTTCAGCTTCTCCATTATGTGTGTGATATCATCACGTCACACGCTGGGGAAACACAAACCCGGGGGGATGGGGGGCGGCACAAACTTTTTTGGCAGGGGGGAGCAAAATTTATAGTTAGGCCACTGGTCTGGTTAATGATTATTTCAGTATACACTGTATTTAAAATAAAGTATAAAAAAAACCATCAATTTTAAAACTAGGAAACCTCAAGACATCCTCCCACCAGGTAATACATTGTTTTTTATTTCTTTATTACTTTGCGGCTTTATTGCTTTGTAAATAATTACTTTGTCACTCTGTGTGGGAGGTATTCGATCCCGGATTCTGACTGTAGGTACTTCCCGACATTAGGAATACGGGACATTTTTAATTCCTTCCAATAGGAACTTGACAGTCAGTATTTAATGTACCAACTGTCAAGCGTTGGAAAGTCTGCAAATTGGTAAAAATGGCTACGGATTGTCAAAAAATGGCCACGAATTTGAAAATCTGTGTCCGTTTCTGACAAAAGAGATGCCTTCAATGCTGTAGGTGACAGCAGCATTGAATAGGCGACGGACGCTATTTCCCCCAGTGGAAATAGAGAACGGGATTGAATACTGCCCTATATTTCCTAGATAAAGCAAATGTTTGCCACCTTATTTACAGCTCTCTCCCAATGAAACCTAGTCATGATCCCTTAAAGGCCAATTGCATGTTTTTTTGTAATGAGCCTGCTCATTCATGGGCATTTTCCGAGTTTGCTTGTGGGAGACAATGCCATTCTTATGGAAAGATGTATGGGGTTGTGAATAGGGATCCAAGTGGATCTCCCACTACCTCTGCATTGCGACATCTGCTGCCTCGTATCTGTGCAAACACATGACAGACATGCACAGTATCTTGAGTCTGCAGGAGTAAATATCACTTCTACTACTTTAGCAGTGTTAGAGAGTGCAGGAATAAATGCATTTAAGAGGAACTGTCCATGCACCAGGGCAATAATGAATTTCCACGGTAGCTGTATTTTTGCACCATGGCAATAATGAATTTCCGAGGTGGTTGAATTGCTGCAATAGTAATGTTTTGATGTTGAAAAAAAATTAGGGTACTTGTGTAGTTTCATGGTGCCAGCATGGCGCCGTGCTACTTCCGGGTTCTACGCTCGCCACAAACTATGTTAAAAAAAGTAACTTAACTCCATGCCAACATGGATAGTTCATACCTCCACTATCCATGTTGGCTACGCTCGCCACGGAGCCCGCAACGTGGGCGAGCGAAGCGAGCTCCACAAGGGGACTCAGACGCACGGCGCCGTGAAACTACACAATTACCAAAATAAGTCTTAAATAGCTGTTGTTGACCAAATTCATATATGTTCTTGACCTATTTAAATCATAAACATTTTAAAAAAATTGCCAGTTACGCATTACCAATAAATGTACAGTAGCCATTGCCAAGTTGCTCACACTCAATATGTACCCGGAAGCTGCATTATTACTTATTTGCCAGAACCATTTGGCTTTAAAAATAACAGATCTTAGAGACGAATGCCCTTTGGAGACCACCGGAAGGTGATTCTCCATCTCTGAGCAGGAGAACCAGATGCCACAATACAGGGAGAATTAGTTTAAAAATACTGCAGTTCATCATTGTAATTAGACAAAACAATAGAAAGTAAAGCAAGTAAAAAAACACGTAAATATCTATATTTTTATGCTTTGTTCCATTTTACAATTTTTTTTTCAAATGCAGTAAAGTTATACTTTGATTTATTGCACATATAACTAATGCACTTGATTGAAAAAAAATATCTTGTAGAAATCCTTTGACAGTATTGCACAATCAGTCAGCAATATAGAAGCAACTATGACAACTTTACATGTATTACTTATTCTCATGTACTACACTAAAGAACAAGGTCCTACATAAAGACAATAAGAAATTAATCCTGCCTTATTCAATTCATGTTGTTAAATCAAAACCAGCTTTCTAGAATCAGCAATATTATAAACAACAATATTAAAATATGGTTTATACCTTAATACCGTATATTACAGATTTTTTTTTTATTTGTCTAGGTTTAGATTTTGCATGTTCTATATTAATACATGTATTGCAGCTTAATCTGGTAGTATTGGTGTATCTATTATGGGTGGATACCCCAATGCCAGCATGGATCTACACCACATACCCTGCACCAATTTACCATACTTACCTCTACCTCAGCCCTATGGGTAACACGGGAACATAACGGTACATCCCTGTTTATGGAGATCTGCAGTACACCAGAGATAACAATGGAAGCATGATACAGGCACACTGTATGTGTGCATGTGCACTATAACATCACTGGGAAAAAATACCTCTTGCCAGAAGTATTATTGCATTACAATTGCCAAGCCGGTTAGAAAAGTGGAGGTTGCACACATGGCCTTCGTTCTTTCCCTGCACCTGTCCAATGATCAGATTAGGTAATAGATATGGTAATATATAGAGCACACTTCACTACAGCAAGGTAATCGGTGGAGAAGACAAGATGAGCAAACTAAATTACACAATGCAGAATCTAGCAAATTCTCAAATGATGTTCAGAAAGAAAAGACAATTTCCAATACAGTCAACATTCATGAAGCATTGTATATCATGCCATATGGACAGGGTCTACCATCAGTTTTAAAAATGATAACCACAGATCACATGAAATCACTGTTGCAATCAGTAATGCAACTAATAGTTAACTCTCATTGTTGAATATTGTTTTATATCTGGTAAACTCTCAAAACTTGTTTTAAACTATGATGGTCTTGAACAGTACGATCCGTGACATAAACCTACAAGTGAACTAACAAGTTATGGCATTTTAATTAAAGGAAAATACTCAGCATTAATAAACAGATTCCGCAAGCATTAGCTTTCTCACCTAATGCAAATAATTACATATTATATGAGACCTCAAATGACATTCACTATATTACAGAAACTCACCTGATCACTGATTGGAAAGGTTCCTTTTAAAGTTTCGTTCCTAAGTCCAGAATCATCAGCATCAATGAGATTTTCTACGGGGACATTTTCATTTGGTATCCGATAAGTAAAGTCATTTTCACTGGGATCCAATGCCACACACACATTGTATGAGTAGGGAAATGGTAAAGATCCATCGCTGTACATGGAGAGCATCCTGGGATCAACTGGAGGATACAGATTTGTACTTAGAGAAGTAAAGGTTGGGGAAGGCTTTGATTCTTTGCATTTTGATATAATGACCAACAGAACAGTTATGATAAATAACAAGGAAATGAGACCAAGTGCGGTCACTAAGTACATCTGTAGATTGGATTGGGGATCTTCATCTTTATGTTGATTATTGAGTTTAGGAACCACCTGTTGGAAACTATCAGCAACAATGAGACTAATGGTGACTGTAGCTGAAAGAGAGGGGTCTCCATTGTCCTTCACCATCACCACAACCTTGTGATTCAGTATATCCTTCTCATGAAAGACACGTGATGTCCTGATCTCACCCGTGTGCTGACTGATGGTAAAGTGAGATGGTTCGGACACTTGTATGAAGTGATATGAGAGCCAAGAATTATGTCCAGAGTCTGCATCCACTGCAACCACCTTAGTTACTAATGATCCTTGTTCAGAGGCAAAAGGGACCATCTCAAACACAACTGGGCCACCACTGTCTGCTGATGGGTACAAGATCTTTGGTGCATTGTCATTCTGATCCACTATGTGGATAATTAGTGTTGCATTGCTGCTCAGAGATGGGGATCCATTGTCTCTTGCAGTTACCTGTATTAGAAACTCCTTGTGCTGCTCATAATCAAATGATCTCTGGGCATAGAGAACCCCAGTCTCTATATTCATGGACAGATAAGAGGACACTGGGATATCTTCTGTATTAGTGCTGGATAGTGAATAAATAACTTTAGCATTGTCCCCAGTATCAGGATCTGATGCTTGTACACTGTATATTGAGGCTCCGGGTAAGTTGTTCTCTGGAACATAAGCAACATAAGTAGCCTTCATAAATGTTGGTGGATTGTCATTAACATCTGATATCTCCAATCTGATGGTTCTTCTGCTGGAGAGTGGGGGAGATCCTCTGTCCGTAGCTAGAAGAGTGATGTCATAAGAAGTTACTTTCTCTCTGTCCAGAGAACTTGCTGTAATAATCCGGTAGTATCTAGCAGATGACGATATCAACTGAAAAGGTACTTTTTCAATTATTTCACATTCAACATTTCCATTTTCTCCTGAATCTTTATCACGAACTTCAATCAGAGCTATAATTGTGCCAGGTGAGGAATCCTCAGGAATAGGACTAGATAATGATGTAATGGATATCTCAGGAGCATTGTCATTATCATCAATGACCTCTATTAATACCTTGGAATGGGCAATTAGGCCACCTCCATCCTTTGCTTGTACAGAGAGTTCATAATTACTTTTAATTTCAAAATCTAATTTTTTATTTACTATAATTTCTCCATTTGTCTGGTGAATACTAAATACACCTGTGTGGTGAACATTTTGTGAAGTTTTGGTAAAGGAATATATGATCTGTGCATTGGATCCTTCATCTTGGTCTGTTGCCTCCACTATAATTACTGTAGAATTTATTGGGGCATTTTCATTTATGCTGACTTTATACAGATCTTGTGCAAATATTGGAGCATTATCATTGGCATCAGTAACAACTGCTTTAACTAAGACTGTACCACTTCTAGCAGGGTTTCCACCATCCAAGGCTGTTAAAATTAATTCATGGATGCTTTGTGTCTCTCTATCTAAAGGTTTCTCTAACACAAGTTCTGGAGATTTGCTCCCATCTGCTCTGCTCTTTGTATTAAGTATAAAATAGTTATTATCACTGAGCCTGTATGTCTGTACTGAATTCATACCAATATCTAAATCTTCTGCATTTTGTAAAGGAAATCTTGCTCCTGGTAAAGTAGATTCAATAATTTCCACAATTATATTATCATGAAAAAAAACTGGAGAATTGTCATTTATATCCTGAATTTCTATCTTAACACTAAAAACATTTAAGGGATTTTCAACCACTATGTCAAATGCTATTAAGCAGATAGATGCTTCCCCACACAGTGTCTCTCTGTCTATCCTGTCCTTAACATACAGATTTCCATTATTTAGATTTACATAAAAATATTTCTCTGACACATGTGATACAATTCTCAGTTTCCTAGATGAGAGCTGTTTAATATCTAATCCAAGGTCTTCTGCAATATTTGCTATAACAGAGTCTTTTCTCATCTCTTCTACAATAGAATAATGAGTCTGAGCAGAGACTGAATGACACAGCCATGATAATAAGAAGGAAAATGTTACTTGCCATCTGATTCCTTTGTATGTCTGTGTAGGAGCTTCCATCTTTCGCCTCTGAAATCTTTCATAAAATATATTTTAAACAATCTTGTATCTGTAATCCAGTAATGAGGAAATATCCAAAGCTTTTTTTTGTTTTGTCTGATCCAATTGTTGAGGAATAGATGTTAAATATCCTGTTTTTTATGTAGAGAGAATCCAGAAAATGGCTGTTTGTCTTCCTGCAGATCTGCAGTGTGTGTGTGAGTGATAAAAATACCAGTGGATCTCCAGCTCTGTATTCTTCTGCTTATTGGTCAAACAGCGGCGCTCAGCGGTGAAAATGTGGAACTGCAATGCTGTAAAATATTTTTTCAAGTATCTACTTAAATAAATATACAACTACTGTATTTTTTTATCTCTTTTTCATTTTTAATTAATTATTAATTCTAAAATACATTTATGTTCAGCACTATAGACCACTATAGGGTGTTTACAATACTGTACATAACATTCATAACAAAACAAAACTACTAACTGGTCTATATATACTGTAAAGTACATAAGAAACACCATGACATATATTCTGATTGCCATAACTGTATCTGACAGGCTAGAAGCAGCAGTATGATCTACCAGAAGTTTTTTTAAATGTATTTTCTTAAACCCTATTATTTAAGTATTGCAATGCTTTTCTCTAAATGCTTTGGCCGTGTTTATATTTAATTTAACCTGGGTATTCCATGGCAAGATAAGGTTCACTAAAAGCAGCAACAGCTTTACTATTATATGCACTTTGTGTCTAATATTTACGTACAAAATATGATATTTGGGGGTCTGTGCAGGGGCTAATGCATTTTGCACATGTGCATTATGGGTCTTGTGATATTGCTCACAGCCCCATCAGTTGCAGCATGATTAATATGCTGCAGGGTT
This sequence comes from Crinia signifera, assembly GCF_055691185.1. Classification (NCBI taxonomy): domain Eukaryota; kingdom Metazoa; phylum Chordata; class Amphibia; order Anura; family Myobatrachidae; genus Crinia; species Crinia signifera. The sequence goes on from NC_139220.1 coordinate 20,517,857, forward strand.
TGGGGCATGGCACCCCTGTTCTTAAAAATGGGAGTGTGTTGGACCTATTTTATAGGCATGATGGGTCAAGGGTCTGTGTCTTATGATGAAAACTTACTGGATTCTGGTATCTGGATCTGACAGCCAGTCTGAGTGAGCTTCAGGTTACGTAGATGGACCGGTGCCTAAACCGGTGCGTGGGGGACGCACGCGCATCTCAGTCAGATGGAGCGCTGTGCTGCTGGCGGATCGCCAGCAGCATGCTGCTGGCGGTTCGCCAGCAAAGATAAAACCGGCCCCATCTGTAGTCTCATGTAACCCCAGAAGAGTAGGCTCCTACATCCCACTCGCTTCTAAGGGAAGCGGGCAGCAACCACAGATAAATCTTGAAATCACAGGTCATGGGAGGCCAAAATGATGCAAATTTACATCATTTTAGCCCCACCAAATCCTTATGTGCCCATGATTGGCAGTGTCCACCATCATGGGGTGAGGGCCTAATGACATGTCCACTCTGCTCTACCCCTGAAGACCCCTCCTGCTTCACCTCTTTTTCTTTTCCTGGGGAGGTATATGAAAAGGTGGGCAAGCACTGGGATCTTACAAATACATGCAGGAGTACTCTATGTCCTACAGATGCCTCCGGTTGCCTTTGCAATTGAATTACTTTGATTGCACAGCCACTTTCTTGAGGCTGTGTAATTGTATACAAACATGCATTAGGACCTTTGTTGCTAATGCTACATAGTGAAACAATATTTCAGTGTATATTTTTTTTAAATGTTTTAAACATTTGCGCTTCTCTAGTGTCTGTTCAAGGATTATTTCAATATAATTCCCGAATTAACTAAATATAAAAAAACAGATTGTCAACCAACAAAAACTAAAGTCATCCTGCTACCAGTTACCATATAGGTTTATTATACTGCTTTTGTGGCTTTTGCACTTTGATAACTTGTCGGCCTATATTCCTAAGTATTTGCCCTAATATAATGGTTTATCTCTGTGCTAAGGTCTCTTCTAAGCTTACTTATGCCATGTGACACAGTTGAAGGACTACGATGTGTTGGATTTTGGTACAGTACAGGACACAGACTAAAAGAACTAGTGATTGATGTTCTTCAAATGTTCTTGAACTATGCTGCTAATATTTCGTTTTTGGACTTTTGAAACTACAGTACCTATTGTTTGTTTAAAGGGGGAAGAGATTGCAATGGCTATTTACAGTGATAATAATCATGTGGCTACTAGCTGTGCCATCAAGCCATTGCAAATGTTTGGTATTATTTTTACGGTGAGCTTTGTAAATGTGCAGTAAGGTCTGCACGGCATTGGGAGACCTCCTGGAGATGAGCTACTTTCAATGCACTGTAGCCCCGAAACAAACAGACAACAGTCAATAAAGGAAATCTTTTTTTCATTACTATTCCACTTATAATTAAAGTTAATTTCATTAAATACATTTATATAAATGTGGACATCTATTTTACCCTTAAAATGTGAAATTTTCATTGCCAACAGCCATTATTTGCCTTCAGCAGCATTATTGCACTTTTGCCAGACCCATTCTACGGCGAGAATATGAGATCTCAGAGCTGAATGTACAGTAGTTACTCTAGAGACAACTTCAAGGGGACTCTCTCTGTTTCACAGAACCAGATCACACAATATAGGGGGTGGTAGTTTAAAAATACAACAGATCTGTATCACAATTACAGAAACAATCAAAAGTAAATCAAATAAATTACATTGAAATAGATTATATTATGATACTCTGCGACTTTTTAAAAAATGTTTGAAATTCAGCAAAGTAAAAGTATATCTTGTTTTACTCTCAAGTTACAAATATAAACAATGCGCTTTACTAGAGGAAAAGTAACTTTTTAGAATTAAGTTTTTGTGAAAATCAGCACAGCTATCAGAATCAGCCGCATTAATATAATAGATAAACAATATTAAAAAGGTTTCAACATTAATGTAAAAGTTTGTTAGTAATGACAAAAATCAATTTACCTAGATTTAGATTTTGCAAGTTTAACTAAATAAACTGCAATCAAATGTATTGCAACTTAATGCAGAGGTCAGATTTCATGGGAGATATGCTATGATATGGAGTATTTTACAGTCCACAAAGGTGTGCAGTTTGTAAACTGGATATTCAGGTGGCCAAACCAAGTAACATTGTGCAGAGTCTGACAAATTATCGAATCAAGGGTATCATGAGGCTAATCCATTTCCCAATGCAGACAATGTTTCACAAAGTCCTCCAGCACCTAAGAACTCCTCTTAATACCAGTGTCACCATTGTCCCCTCTTTTGGGTTTTCTATCATTAGTTTAAAAATGACAACACAGATACCCTGAAATCAGGCTATATAATATTAAAAGCTAAGAGAATATAGAGAATATAATAATAGTGACTACTAAAACAGAATATGTAATAAACATCCATAATTGTCAGATATTTATGTAACTAAATTTCTAGAGTTGAACAGTAATATCCATGAAAAAAACTGCTAAATTAACTAACAAATTGCAGTAGGTAACTTGTCATTTAAGAACATGCTCAAAATTTTTTACAAATAGAGATCTCAATCTTCTGACCTAAAATACTGATGCCAACAATTTAATTTCACATAGTACTGTATATAAACCTCACGTGAAATTTTGTATGTTATTAAAAACTCACCTGGTCACTGATTGGAAATTTTTCTTTTAAAGTTGCTTTCCCAAATCCAGAATCATCAGCATCAATGAGATTCTCTACTGGGACATTTTCATTTGGTTTCCTATAAGTAAAGTCACTTTCACTGGGATCCAAAGCCACACACACATTGTACGAGTAGGGAAATGGTAAAGATCCATCGCTATACATGGAGAGCATCCTGGGATCAACTGGAGGATACAGATTTGTACTCAGAGAAGTAAAGGTTGGGGAAGGTTTTGAGTCTTTGCATTTTGATATAATGACCAACAAAACAGTTATGATAAATAACAAGGTAATCAGAGCAAGTGCGATTACTAAGTACAGCTGTAGATTGGATTGGGGATCTTCATCTTTCAGTTGATTATTGAGTTTAGGAACCACCTGTTGGAAATTATCTGCAACAATAAGACTAATGGTGACTGTAGCTGAGAGACAGGGGTCTCCATTGTCCTTCACCATCACCACAACCTTATGATTCAGTACATCCTTCTCATGAAAAACACGTGATGTCCTGATCTCACCTGTGTGATGACTGATGGTAAAGTGAGATGGTTCTGACACTTGTGTGAAGTGATACGAGAGCCAAGCATTATGTCCAGAGTCTGCATCTACTGCAATTACTTTAGTTACTAAAGAACCTTGTTCAGCAGCAAAAGGGACCATCTCAAACACAGCTGGGCCACCACTGTCTGCTGATGGGTACAAGATCTTTGGTGCATTATCATTCTGATCCACTATTCGGATAATTAGTGTTGCATTGCTGCTCAGAGATGGGGATCCATTGTCTCTAGCAGTTACCTGTATTAGAAACTCCTTGTGCTGTTCATAATCAAATGATCTCTGAGCATAGAGAACCCCAGTCTCTATATTCATGGACAGATAGGAGGACACAGGGAGATCTTCTGTATTAGTGCTGGATAGTGAATAAATCATTTTAGCATTGTCCCCAGTATCAGGATCTGATGCCTGTACACTGTATATTGAGGCTCCGGGTAAGTTGTTCTCTGGCACATAAGCAACATAAGTAGATTTCATAAATATTGGGGGATTGTCATTAACATCTGATATCTCCAATCTGATGGTTCTTCTGCTGGAGAGTGGGGGAGATCCTCTGTCAGTAGCTACAATTGTGATGTTATAAGAAGATACTTTCTCTCTGTCCAGAACAGTTCTTGTAACTATCCTGTAGTAACTTTCAGATGAAAGTAAATCAAAAGGGACATCTTCTATAATGTTACAGTCAACATCTCCATTGTCTCCTGAATCAAGATCATGAACCTTGATAAGAGCTATCATTGTACCTGGTGCACAATTCTCAGGGATAGGAGTAGAGAACGAGGTGATAGATATCGCCGGAACATTGTCATTCTCATCTGTTATTTCTATCAAGACCTTGGAATGGGCAACAAGACCACCTCCATCCTTTGCTTGTACATTGAGCTCATAGTTCTTTATTATTTCAAAGTCCAAATGCTTAATTATTTTAATTTCCCCATTTGTAGGGTGAATAGAAAAAAATCCTGTATGATGGAGATCTCCGGAGGTTTTGCTAAAAGAATATGTGATTTCTGCATTTATCCCTTCATCTCTGTCAGTTGCATTTAGCACAATAATTGTGGAGTTAATTGGAATATTTTCTTTTAAAGTGACTTTATACATGTCCTGAGTAAATGTAGGAGCATTATCATTAGCATCAGTAACAATGACCTTTACCAAGGCAGTCCCTGACTTCACTGGGTTTCCTCCATCCAAGGCTGTTAAAATCAGTTCATGAAAATGTTGTGTTTCCCTATCTAAAGATTTCTCTAACACAAGCTCTGGAGATTTACTCCCATCACTGCTGATTTTTTCACTCAGTGTAAAATACTGATTATCACTGAGCCTGTATGTCTGTACTGAATTCATACCAATATCAGGATCTTCTGCATTTTGTAATACGAATCTGGCTCCTGGTGATGTAAATTCAATAACTTCCAATATAATTTTGCTATGAAAAAAATGTGGATAATTATCATTTACATCCTGAATTTCTACTCTAACTTTAAAAATGTTAAAGGGATTTTCAACCACAGCATCAAAGGTTAGGAAGCAGGTAGCTGCTGCCCCACACAGTGTCTCTCTGTCTATCCTTTCCTTAATGTACAGATTCCCAGTATCTGCATTTACATAAAAATACTTCTCTGACACATGTGAATCAATTCTCAGTTTCCTAGATGAGAGCTGTTTAATATCTAATCCAAGGTCTTCTGCAATATTTGCTATAACAGAGTCTTTTCTCATCTCTTCTACAATAGAATAATGAGTCTGAGCAGAGACTGAATGACACAGACATGATAATAAGAAGGAGAATGTTACTTGCCATCTGATTCCATTGTATGTCTGTGTATGAGCTTCCATCTTTTGCATCTGAAATCATTCATAAAATATCCTTTACTAAAGCCAGTATTTGTAATCCAGTGATTAAGAAATATCCAAAGCTTTCTCTTGTGTTTCTTGATCAATTGTTGAGAAAAATATGTTAAATATCCTGTATTCTGTGTAGAGAGAACCCAGAAAATGGCTGTGTGCCTTCCTGCAGATATTCAGTGTGTGTGAGTGATGAAAATACCAGTGGATCTCCAGCTCTGTATTCTTCTGCTTATTGGTCAAACAGCGGCGCTCTGTGGTGAAAATGTGGAACTGCAGTTCTATGAAACTACAGTATTTGTTAAAAGTACTTTTTTTTCAAATAGTTATTGAATATATTCATACAATTTAATGCATAGTAGTCTAATATTTTATATATTGAGTCTTATTTAGTTAAATTATATAGAAATAGAATATAATTCAACTTTAGAATTCACAGAATATCTATTTTCCATGCTTACATACTACTGTATTTGTAAGAATAAACAAAATAAAATAATTTCAATTATTTGTCAAAGATACATAAACATTGGATAATATGCTTAGCAATAGTCAAATTGCAGCAATAGTATTCACTTAAATAATTCTCGAAATATTTTGGTTATTTGTTCGTATTTTGTCAACATAAGCACAATTCCTTCAATTCTAAAATATAATTAATTCAGCATTATAGATACCAGCATTTCTAATAATGGTTTTATTGTAGATAACATTTATCACAAAACAAAACTATTAAGAATTTCTTTTGTATAATGTACATAACAACCACATTACAGGTACAGGATTTTGATTGCAGCCACTATAATATAGTCCAGAAGCAGCAGTATGACCTACAGCACCAGAGCTGATCTATAAAACCTTATTAGACAAGTATTAGTACAGTGCGTTTCTCAAGTGGCGTATGGTATTCAGTAAATTATTTTTCCTTAGACAGTACTGTATATCCAGAAATTAAGTAAATATGATTAAGTAAAATGATTGTAAATCTAAACAAAGTAAAAACTGCATGCCAGTGGGTATTACATATCTTTTTATTACTTTATTACTTAGTTGCTTTTGTAATTTGTACATAATAACTTTTCTGAGCAATAACATATAATATAATGTGCACTCAATGATTGACAGGTACAGGTACAACACGACGACATGAAAATGGTTGACAAAAATGATCAACCCAAGTTTTTTGTATCATTGTGTAGGTTACGATGTTTCTGAGACAAATTAGTAAAAAATATGTACAACCACGGGCTAGGCAAGGTGCCTCATCCCAATAACACCATGCTTGGTACAGGTTACAAATTCCCAAAAATTTGACCCTAATGACCTTTTGGCACTGTAAACTTTTTGCAGGTCGATCATTTGATATGAATGTGGCTGCCTATTATTCAGCAAACTCCATAAACTGAATGTTTTTAAAGATTGCTTGCAGTGACCAATGTCATCTACAGATGACCTTCATTCCCAGAGCCATGAAACTTCATGGGAGGGCTGGGTTGTTAGGAGGTATCCAAGTGGAACCCTCTACGCACTGTGAGACCTGCAGCCATATACATGTTCTAAGGATTTAAGGGACAGCTGCCTTTCGAGGGAGCTGACTCTGTATTGGAGCAATATTGAATTGCTCTGGTAATTATGTTTCCACCTCCAAAGCTTGCAATGAGTTGGATACTTGATTATTGGGGGGGGGGAGGGGGAGCAACTGGTCCCTCATGATGAACAGATATCTATTTACTTAGCTCTCTCCCAAGCTTGCATACTCCATATGACTCTGGTGGTGGAGCATAATTTGTGATGTAATCCAGCCCAGTAGAGGGCATAGATTTAAGGTGCTTTCACATGATGTGATTTGAGTTTCTGATTTTTACTATATAGTCAAAATCGGAAGAAAAGATAGCACAAACCAACCAGTGCATATACAGCTTGCGATGCCAATGCACACCCCCATGGGATCAGCACGCCAACAAAATTAGACCTTGCAGGCAAGCCAGTTTTAAATATTGTTTACAGTCTAGTGTTGTAGTATAGTCAAAATCTCACGTAAATGTAGTCAAAATTAAATATAGTCAATAATGTATGGTCGCATCCTCTGGGGAGTTCACGGAAATTTGCATAGTCAAAATCATACTTAGACAAAAACTCACAGTGTGTATGCACCTTAAGCAAACCTGATTTTTGGGAAATGCAGTACTTTGTTTAGTACTAATTAAACTATATTTGTAATGTCTACAGTGGAAGGGTGCATTGCAAGTGGGTGTTTGCAGTGATAATATGCATGTGGTGGCATCACAGTATCACAAATGATCACTTATTTTTAGTAAGTTTTGTGAATGTCTAGAAATGTCTTATTTGTAGACACTCTGAAGGGCATTTACAATGCAAGGTGCATTATAGTTTCTCTGCTCTAGAGCCCCAACACAAAACTACAGAAAATAAATAAAAATACACAAAAAATATATAATAAATACTTTTTAAATTGCAGGTTTTTTTATTGTGATTCAAATAATAATGAAATTATACGGTTCCTTTGATTAGATACACTTGCATAAGAGTGGACATCAAGTTTAACATTAAAACATGCAATATCCCTTGTCAACTTTGTGACATTGATTACTTAGCTGGCAGCTGTGTCATTTCACATTTACCAGAACCATTCTCCTTTAGGAATAAAAGAACTCAGAGCTGAATATAGTTTGAAGACCACCAGAAGATGAGTCTTCCACTCTGAGCAGGAGAACCAGATTACACAGTACAGTGCGGTTACAAATACTGCAGAACCTCATCTCAATTACATAAAACAATAGACCAGCGGTTCCCAAACTGTGTGCCTAGACACCCTGGGGTGCTCTGATAGACTTCCATGGGTGCCCCGAATTATTTATGGTCAAAGGGATAGGTAAAACCAGTGCTAATGGTTACCAATTATAAAACATATGTACTTTACAATTATAACCACAACTACTCTATATCCACCAATGCATAACTGACCCCAAGGGTGAAGGGAAAGCACTATTCATTTTTTTCTTTTTCAATAAGAAACAGTTGACATAGTGGGCCTTGAAAAAATGCGGATACTCTAGGGCACCGTGATTCAAGAATGTTTGGGAACCAATAGACATTGAAAAGAGTAAAAAAAAACCATTACGATGTTCTTAGTGAATGTTGCAAATTTTTTAAAATTCAGTTAAGTTATATTTTGATTTACTCTCCACTTATAATATAATAAATGCACTTTATTGGAAGGAAAGTCACTCTGCAGTAACTCCTATATTTACAATATTACTCAGCAATTAGAAGCAACTTTGGAAATTGTAAAACAAGCCATATTGAACTAACACTGTACATTAAGTTTCTTTAAAAATAAATATTCTACAGCAAAAACAAAGTGCTACATAAAGCATAGTTGGAGATGATAGATGTTAATCATTAATTCTTAAATGATTTATTTTGGGAGGAAATCAGAGCACAGCCTCTATAAATCAGCATTGTTATGGTAACATACCTCCCAACTGTCCCAATTACTGCAGGACAGTTCCACTATTTGGAGACTGTCCAACTGCCCCCCTGCTAAGGGTGTGGGGGGGCAGTTGGGGTTGCTGGATATCACCGCTGCTCTGCAGAGAAGCCAGTGATCATTGAAGAGATGCCATGCATAAGTGAATGGGATCTCTTCAGTGCATGGAGGAGGGAGGCAGTGCACAGAGGGATCCAGGGGCTGCTCAGTCACTAAGGGAGTACTGAGCATGCTCCCAAAAATGATGAAAACAGGGGTCGTGGTGCCAGACCCTGCCCCCTCCACATGTCGCCACACCCATCCGCCCACTTTTCAGGATGGCCATGACTTAGGTGTGGCAGGTCCCGATTTTAGAATCAAGAAAGTTGGGAGGTATGTGCTAATGGAAACAATAATATTGACAATAGTTGTAGTAATTAGAAATAACCATTTGTCCGGGTTTAGGTTTTGCATGTTTCAATAAATAAGGCACCATCAAACTTATTGTGACTTAATCTGGCTGACAAATCAGGTGTAAGTTAAAATTATATAGGAACAATTCATTACTTAAAGATGTGCAATTCGGTTGGCGATCCAATTAACACCATGCAGAAACTGACAGTCACATGTTGTTCATGACGATAAACCAATTACTAATGTAGCCATGTTTTACAAGAGTCCTCCAGGACCTAAAACATCCTTGCATTAAACTGTGTATCTCTATACAATACTACACCATAATGGGAAGTTTCCTTCACTGGGGCCTGAAAATTCAATTTAGTGTGACTTTCATTTACTGTTAGACTACAAACATAGAAACATAGAATTTGACGGCAGATAAGAAGAGCCACTTGTCCCAACTACTCTGCTCCTTTTTAAAAAACTAGACGCTTATGCAATCTAAGAAGCAATAATAATAGCGATTACTGCAACAGCATATATAATAAACATCAAGAACATTGTTGAATATTAATTTAATTCTGAAGGCTTGTTTAGAACTATAAACTTTAACCACAGCAGAAATGGACATATCTGTAACTTAAACCAAAAACACTAAAGCCAACAGTTACATGTTATATGTTATATGAAATCTCAATTAACATTCTTTATGTTATAGCAACTCACCTGATCAGTGACTGGAAAGATTTCTTTAGAAGTTTCCTTCCCAAGTCCTGAATCATCGGCATCAATGAGATTCTCTACAGGGACATTTTGACTTGGTTTCCTATAAGTAAAGTCACTTTCACTGGGATCCAAAGCCACACACACATTGTACGAGTAGGGGAATGGTAAAGATCCATCACTATACAAGGAGAGCATCCTGGGATCAACTGGAGGATACAGATTTGTACTTAGAGAAGTAAAGGTTGGGGAAGGTTTTAATTGTTTGCATTTTGATATAATGACCAGCAAAACAGTTACAATAAATAACATACAAATGAGAGCAAGTGCGATCACTAAGTACAGCTGTAGATTGGATTGGGGGTCTTCAACTTTAGGATTATTATTGAGTTTAGGAACCACTTGTTGGAAATTATCTGCAACAATGAGGCTTAGTGTGACTGTAGCTGAGAGAGAGGGATCTCCATTGTCCTTCACCATCACCACAACCTTGTGATTCAGTATATCCTTCTCATGAAAGACACGTGATGTCCTGATCTCACCCGTGTGATGGCTGATGGTAAAGTGAGATGGTTCTGACACTTGTATGAAGTGATATGAGAGCCAAGCATTATGTCCAGAGTCTGCATCCACTGCAACCACCTTAGTTATTAATGATCCTTGTTCAGAGGCAAAAGGGACCATCTCAAACATAGCTGGGCCACCACTGTCTGCTGATGGGTACAATATCTTTGGTGCATTATCATTCTGATCCACTATGCGGATAATTAGTGTTGCATTGCTGCTCAGAGATGGGGATCCATTGTCTCTAGCAGTTACCTGTATTAGAAACTCCTTGTGCTGCTCATAATCAAATGATCTCTGAGCATAGAGAACCCCAGTCTCTATATTCATGGACAGATAAGAGGACACTGGGAGATCTTCTGTATTAGTGCTGGATAGTGAATATATAACTTTAGCATTGTCCCCAGTATCAGGGTCTGATGCCTGTACACTGTATATTGAGGCTCCAGGTAAGTTGTTCTCTGGCACATAAGCAACATAAGTAGATTTCATAAATATTGGTGGATTGTCATTAACATCTGATATCTCCAATCTAATGGTTCTTCTGCTGGAAAGTGGGGGAGATCCTCTGTCAGTAGCTACAATGGTGATGTTATAACCTGATACTTTTTCTCTGTCGACAATAGATTTTGAAATTATACTATAATACCCTTCAGATGACAATAAAATAAAAGGGATATCTTCCATAATGATACAGTCAACTTCCCCATTTTCTCCTGAATCTAGATCATGAACTTCAATCAGAGCTATCATTGTACCTGGCTCACAGTCCTCAGGGATAGGAGAAGAGAATGAGGTGATAGATATCTCTGGAACATTGTCATTCTCATCTCTTACTTCTATTAATACATTGCAATGGGCAACAAGACCACCTCCATCCTTTGCTTGTACAGAGAGTTCATAGTTATTAGTTATTTCAAAATCTAAATATTTAATTGTTTTAATTTCCCCATTTGTAGGGTGAATAGTAAAAATCCCTGTATGATGGAGATCTCCTGAGGTTTTGCTGAAAGAATATGTGATCTCTGCATTTATCCCTTCATCTCTGTCAGTTGCATTTAGTACAATAACTGTGGAGTTAATTGGAATATTTTCTTTTAGGGTGACTTTATACATGTCCTGAGTAAATGTAGGAGCATTATCATTACCATCAGTAACAATGACCTTTACCAAAGCAGTCCCAGACCTGACTGGGTTTCCTCCATCCAAGGCTGTTATTATCAATTCATGAACATTTTGTGTCTCTCGATCTAAAGGTTTCTCTAACACAAGCTCTGGAAATTTTCTCCCATCTGCTCTGCTGTTGGTATTAAGTGTAAAATACTGATTATCACTGAGCCTGTATGTCTGCACTGAATTCATCCCAATATCAGGATCTTCTGCATTTTGTAATACAAATCTGGCTCCTGGTGATGTAAATTCAATCACTTCCAAAATAATTTTGTCATGAAAAAAATGTGGATAATTATCATTTATATCCCGAATTTCTACTCTGATCTTAAATATTTTAAAGGGATTTTCAACCACAGCATCAAAGGTTAGGAAGCAGGTAGCTGCTGCCCCACACAGTGTCTCTCTATCTATCCTGTCCTTAATATACAGATTCCCAGTATCTGCATTTACATAGAAATTTTTCTCTGACACACGTGATACAATTCTCAGTTTCCTAGATGAGAGCTGTTTAATATCTAATCCAAGGTCTTCTGCAATATTTGCTATGACAGAGTCTTTTCTCATCTCTTCTACAATAGAATAATGAGTCTGAGCAGAGATTGAATGACACAGCCATGATAATAAGAAGGAAAATGTTACTTGCCATCTGATTCCTTTGTATGTCTCTGTGTGAGCTTCCATCTCTGCCATTCCCAGTATTTTCAAAGCAGAAATCCAGAAAAACAATCTTTTGTATGATTAGTATTTGTAATCCAGTGATACAGATGTATCATATAGTTCTGAAACCATACAATAACAGCAAATATCCTATATTTGTATTGTAAGAGAACCCAGAAAATGGATGTGTGTCTTCCTGCAGATCTGCAGTGTGTGTGAGTGATGAAAATACCAGTGGATTTCCAGCTCTGTATTCTTCTGCTTATTGGTCAAACAGCGGCGCTCTGAGGTGAAAATGTGGAACTGCAGTTCTATGAAATTATTTTTCCAAATACTCACTTAAAGAATTATACACGTATTAGTGATTTGTTTTACCATTTTCATCAACATAATTCAGTTTATTTAATTTCTAAAATATATTTAACTTCAGCACTATAGGCCACATACTGTATATACTCAAGTATAAGTCGACCCAAATATGAGCCGAGGCACCTAATTTTAAAACAAAAAAACTGGGAAAACGTATTGACTCAAGTGGGACCCTCACTCGAGTATAAGCCGAGGGGGGCTTTTTCAGCATAAAAAATGTTCTGAAAAAGTAGGCTTATACTCGAGTATATATGGTAATTTCTAATAAGTGTATTTAATATGCAAAATATTCTAAACAAAACAAATGAATAAGAACTGGTCTTTATATAAAGTACATAAGAAATTGCGTATCAGGCACAGAATGATATTGTTTGCAGCAGAATGAGCTACAGTACAGTAAAGTATTTAAGCTGTAATGTGTATTGATCTGTGGCGCTATTTATTTGTACTGTATTTTTGTTATTTATTCAATGTTATGCCAAGTTTTGTCTCCCTGTATTGTTCCTTTGTACGGCGCTGCGAAACACTTGTGGCGCCTTATAAATAAAATTATAATAATAATAATAAAGTACAGTACAGTAGAAGTGTTATAACTTTTCTAAAAACCTATTATTCAAAAATGAAGCACTTTTCCCTAAATGTTATTGGGTGTGGTTCTTCCTTTTAGTCTGGTCATTCTTTGTGGATATAAAAATGTTTTTTTTTTCCAGGTAATAGCTAAGATGATGCCTAATTATGAGGTAGTATAGGGAAATAACATATTTAAGCATAAACAAAAAGTTATGAGTTGCAAGACATCTGCTCTTCGCTAGTGGCATACAGTATGGTATCTGGTTAAATCTTATTACAATATACACCCAGAATGAAGAAAATATCCAATAACAGATTGTAAACCCGCAAAACATAAAGACATCATGTGACCAAATATTACATAGCTTTTTAATATAGTGTTAAATAGTGGCGTTTGCATTTTGTACATGATTACTTTAGCACCATGTATTGAGAAGGTATGGCCTCAAATAGAAGCTTTCATCCTCCACGTGACACAGGTGGAGAACCATGATATGGACTTAATATGTCAACGGATATGATGTAGACTATGATAGCTTGTGATAGATATTTTGAAATGTTGTACTTACAGAACTACATTGTTTCTGTCATTTTGAAACTACGGGCCAAATGTACAGTAATAGGGTGAGAGTTTCAGAAAGTGAGAGATTTTGGGAGAGTTTTCCCATGTTTTTTAAAGCAGCAATCAATTACATGGCAGAATCAACCTGGTTTTGCAGTGTAATTGATTGCTGCTTTAAAAAAAGGGGAAAACTCTCCCAAAATCTCTCACTTTCTGAAACTCTCACCCTATTACATTTGGCCCGTCGTGTTGTTTGTTTGAAAGTAGGAGTAGCCAGTGACTATTAACAGTGACAGTTATAATGTAGTTATAATGTAGCCAGCTGCTGTGTCATCATTAAAAATGTGTATTTTCATTTTTACAGTGAGCTTTGTGAATTTCAAGTAAGGACTCAGGTCTAAATGATTTTTGGAGATACCTGGTGGGGACTTTTGGAGGTTGATAAGTGCCCAGGGAAACCAAATAAAGAGGCTCACACCTTTTAAAAAAATTAATAAACATCGCAATTAAAATGTATGTTAAATTTATATTAAGTTTTACTTAAAACCGATTTATTGGATTATTGGAGATTTCAAATTATAAGTATTTTCTATTTTAGGCAATAGGTTTAAGCTTTTATAACTTGGAAATTGCCAATTTAGCAAATTGCCCCTTCTGTTAGGGCCTACTTTTATAATGAAAAGGTGATCTAGATTCATTGCTCTGTAGCTGCAACACAAAGTTAATATATATATATATATATATATATATATACACACACTGTATACACACATAGTATCTCTATACAGTATCTATTTATCTATCTATCTATCTATCTATCTATATATATATATATATATATATATATATATATAAATGTAATTAAGAGACAATTGTAAGGCGAGTCTCCATCTCTGACCAGCAGAACCATATAACACAATACACGTGCAGCTAGTTTCAAAACACTGCAGCTCGTCATCGTAGTTACAGAAAACTTAGTTAATAAAAAAAGTAGACTCACTGAAATATTTATATGATGCTTTTTCTTCAAAATGCTTAAAATAAAAATAATATTTTGTTTTACTCTTTGCTTACAAATAGAATCAGTGCATTTTATCGGCAGAAAAGTCACATTGTAGAAATTCCTATATTTGCAATACTAGTCAGAAGTTAGAACAGGAGTGGGAAATAAGCGGCCCTCCAGCTGTTGATGAACTACACATCCTAGAATGCCTTGCCTTAGTTTTGCTATTTGGCCATGCTGAAACTGATGCAAGGCATGTTGGGATGTGTATTTCACCAACAGCTGGAGGGTCCCATATTGCCCACCCATGAATTAGAAGCAACTATGGAAATTGTACAAGTTATATTAAGCTAACAAAATACATTAAGTTTCTTACAAAGTTTCTTACAAAGTGATTCTGTATACTACAGCAAAGCACAAGCTTCTACATAAATATGTAAGAAGATCAGAGGTTAATCTTTTATTATTTAATCAATTTTTTAAATCAAAAGCAGAGCACAACTATCCGGAACCAGCAGTGATATTTAATGGAAAGAACACAATTAAAAAGAGGTTTACACCTTAATTTAAATTCCTTTTTGTAATTAAAAAGGCTTAGATTTTGCAAATAAAATATAAATAAAACATCAACAAATTTATTGGATCTTAATATAATGATCAGATCAGATGTGAGTTATATTACTATACTACAGTCCAGCAAGATATGCAATTTATAAGCTGCTTCATCAGTTGGGCAAACCAAGTAACACTTTGCAGAGCCTGGCCAATTCAAATGCTGTGTACACACGGGGGAGATATATTGCTCAGCCATATATTGCTGAGCAATATATGGCTGAGCAATATATTGCTCAGTTTCTCCTGTTCATCAGCGACCAGAGATGGTCGCTGATGAAAAAGAAACTGCCGGGGGGAGCCCGGCAGTGGTAATCAGCTGGTCGCAGGAGCATGTTCCTGCGACCAGCGATCACCACAGGGGCAAAAACGGGAGCGCGCACCCGGCGATATATCGCCGGTGCACACTCCCATTGCAGGCAATATGGTCGCTCAGCGACCATATTTCCCGCGATTTTGGACAAAATCGCCCCCGTGTGTACGCACCTTTACATGTTGTTCATGAAGAAACTGTAAACCAACTTCCAATGCAATCAATGTTTGACAAAGGTCCTCCAACTCCTGAAACCTCCTCTCAATAATCAGTGCATCTCTATGCATACCACTTTGTTCCCCTCAATTGGGAATCATTATATCTCCTGATGTCAGTGTTGCTGTCAATTTTAAGTCTAAAAAAAGACATGTGGTTCTGAAGAATCTCTTTTACTGTGATTCTCATTTTTAGTCCATACAGTATACTAATAAAAACCGAGAGACAATAATAATAGTGACTACTACAAAAAGAATGTGTAATAATCATCAAGATATTTGCTTAACTAAATTTATACATTTATTTTGAAATATAAATATAAACAATAATAGCCATGATATCAAATATATCAAATGTATCAATTAACTAAAAAGTTATGCAATTTGAAATTTAATAAAACAAAAATAAACACATTCATTCTACTTTTAAACTACTGACCTAAAACAATGATGCCAACAGTTCAATTTTTATCATAATTGAAACATCGTATGACATTTTATAATTTACAAAAACTCACCTGATCACTGACTGGAAATGTTGCTTTTAAACTTTCATTTACAAGTCCAGAATCATCAGCATCAATGAGATTCTCTACTGGGACATTTTCATTTGGTTTCCTATAAGTAAAGTCACTTTCACTGGGATCCAAAGCCACGCAAACATTGTATGAGTAGGGAAATGGTAAAGATCCATCGCTATACAAGGAGAGCATCCTGGGATCAACCGGAGGATACAGATTTGTACTTAGAGAAGTAAAGGTTGGGGAAGGTTTTGATTCTTTGCATTTTGATATAATGACCAACAAAACAGTTATAATAAATAGCAAGGAAATGAGACCAAGTGCGATCACTAAGTACAACTGTAGATTGGATTGGGGATCTTCATTTTTGAGCTGATTACTTAGTTTAGGAACCACTTGTTGGAAACTATCTGCAACAATGAGACTTATGGTGACTGTAGCTGAGAGAGAGGGGTCTCCATTGTCCTTCACCATCACCACAACCTTATGATTCAGTATATCCTTATCTTGAAAGACATGTGATGTCCTGATCTCACCTGTGTGCTGACTGATGGTAAAGTGAGATGGTTCTGACACTTTTATGAAGTGATACGAGAGCCAAGCATTATGTCCAGAGTCTGCATCCACTGCAACCACCTTGGTTATTAATGATCCTTGTTCAGAGGCAAAAGGGACCATCTCAAACACAGCTGGGCCACCACTGTCAGTTGATGGATATAAGATCTTTGGTGCATTATCATTCTGGTCCACTATGCGGATAATTAGTGTTGTATTACTGCTCAGAGATGGGGATCCATTGTCTCTGGCAGTAACCTGTATTAGAAACTCCTTGTGCTGCTCATAATCAAATGATCTCTGAGCATAGAGAACCCCAGTCTCTATATTCATGGACAGATAAGAGGACACTGGGAGATCTTCTGTATTAGTGCTGGATAGTGAATAAATAACTTTAGCATTGTCCCCAGTATCATGATCTGATGCTTGTACACTGTATATTGAGGCTCCGGGTAAGTTGTTCTCTGGCACATAAGCAACATAAGTAGATTTCATAAATATTGGGGGATTGTCATTAACATCTGATATCTCCAATCTGATGGTTCTTCTGCTGGAAAGTGGGGGAGATCCTCTGTCAGTAGCTACAATGGTGATGTTATAACTAGATACTTTCTCTCTGTTAAGAGCATCCATTGTAACTAGTCTGTAGTAACTGTTAGATGATAATAAATTAAATGGTATTTCTTCTATAATGTTACAGTCAACTTCCCCATTTTCTCCGGAATCTAGATCACGAAGTTTGATCAGAGCTATCATTGTACCTGGCTCACAGTCCTCAGGGATAGGAGTAGAGAATGAAGTGATAGATATCTCTGGAACATTGTCATTCTCATCTGAAACTTCAATCAATATCTTACAATGGGCAACAAGACCACCTCCATCCTTTGCTTGTACAGAGACTTCATATTTTTTTGTCATTTCAAAATCCACATTTTTATTTGTTTTAATTTCCCCATTTGTAGGGTGAATAGTAAAAATCCCTGTATGATGGAGATCTCCGGAGGTTTTGCTGAAAGAATATGTGATCTCTGCATTTATCCCTTCATCTCTGTCAGTTGCATTTAGTACAATAACTGTGGAGTTAATTGGAATATTTTCTTTTAGGGTGACTTTATACATGTCCTGAGTAAATGTAGGAGCATTATCATTACCATCAGTAACAATGACCTTTACCAAAGCAGTCCCAGACTTCACTGGGTTTCCTCCATCTAAGGCTGTTATTATCAATTCATGAACATTTTGTGTCTCTCGATCTAAAGGATTCTCTAACACAAGCTCTGGAAATTTACTCCCATCTGCTCTGCTCTTTGTATTAAGTGTAAAATACTGATTGTCACTGAGCCTGTATGTCTGCACTGAATTCATACCAATATCAGGATCTTCTGCATTTTGTAATACAAATCTGGCTCCTGGTGATGTAAATTCAATAACTTCCAAAACAAATTTGTCATGAAAAAAATGTGGATAATTATCATTTACATCCTGAATTTCTACTTTAACAATGAAAATAGTAAAGGGATTTTCAACCACAGCATCAAATGTTAGGAAGCAGGTAGCTTCTGTCTCACACAGTGTCTCTCTGTCTATCCTGTCCTTAATGTACAGATTCCCAGTATCTGCATTTACATAAAAATATTTCTCTGATTCATGTGAATCAATTCTCAGTTTCCTAGATGAGAGCTGTTTAATATCTAATCCAAGGTCTTCTGCAATATTTGCTATAACAGAGTCTTTTCTCATCTCTTCTACAATAGAATAATGAGTCTGAGCAGAGACTGAATGACACAGCCATGATAATAAGAAGGAAAATGTTACTTGCCATCTGATTCCTTTGTATGTCTGTGTATGATCTTCCATCTGAATTCTTTCGCAAAATATCCTTTAAAAAGGTTTGTATCTGTAATCCAGTAATGAGATAATATCCAAAGGTTTATATATTTCTGTCTGCTCCACCATATGTTAAAATATCCTGTATTCTGTGTAGAAAGAACCCAGAAAATGGCTGTGTGTCTTCCTGCAGATCTGCAGTGTGTGTAAGTGATGAAAATACCAGTGGATCTCCAGCTCTGTAATATTCTCCTTATTGGTCAAACAGCGGCGCTCTGAGGTGTAAATGTGGAATTGCAGTTCTGTTAAATTATTTTTTTCATGAGCATTTTCTATTTCCTTTTAATCAGTAGAAGAATCTATTTAAATATATGTCATATTTTGTCTAAAATTTATGTTTTAAACACAAACCATTCTAAACAAAAACATTAATACCAACTGAACTTTAAATAAAGTACAAATCAAGCTGCATATCAAGCATGGAAAGATTATGATTGCAGCAACTGTAACTGAGTCTAGAAGCAGCAGGGCAAATTACAAGAGCTGCTTTATATATTTTCTAAAACTCTATTATTCGATAAGCACAGTGCTTCTCCCCAATTGTTCTTTTCTTGTATGAGCCCATTGCTTATAATACTATGGG
This sequence comes from Crinia signifera, assembly GCF_055691185.1. Classification (NCBI taxonomy): domain Eukaryota; kingdom Metazoa; phylum Chordata; class Amphibia; order Anura; family Myobatrachidae; genus Crinia; species Crinia signifera. The sequence goes on from NC_139220.1 coordinate 20,537,144, forward strand.
TAGATTTATTAAGCTCGGTGAAGTGATAAAGTGTCTGTTTTTTAATCACCGGCCAATCAGCTCCTAACTGTGAAGTTACAGGCTTGGTTTGAAAAATGACAGGTAGGAGCTGATTGGCCGGTGATAAAAAAAGACACTTTATCACTTCTCCGAGCTTAATAAATCTACCCCTGAAAAACAAAATAAAATACAGCAGTTCAATTATTGCAAGACACTAGGTGCCACACACACACATTTCCCTAGTGGAATATGCCATCTGGTTAGTAATTATTTCAAAACTGTATCTATCTAGAATAACTAAAATACCAAATATAAATGATAAGACTAGAAAATGCAGACATTATGGGGGAAATTTACTAAAGGAAATTTGTAAACAAATAGGTGTATTTGTATCCAGAAATACACTTATTTTTTACATTTACTATCCCGAAAATACGGCAATTCGTATTCATATTGATGTGCTATCAATACAACTATGAATTGCCGTATTTTCGGGATAGTAAATGTCAAAAATAAGTGTATTTCTGGATACAAATACACCTATTTTTTTACAAAATTACTCAATAGCTTTTGCACTTGGCTTCTGTATAATTACTCGGTCATATTAAAGATCCACAAGATATGGCATAAGAATGGCATATCTGGTCTATGGGGCTGATTCAGCAGGGCGGCTGGTGACGCTGACCCGTTCTCTAGGCTGCAAGAATATGCATGCCTAGCAAACAAGGTCTGAATCAGGCTCTTCGTACTTATCTCTCTGCCAAGGTTCCCTCCTCCATGTGACACAGGTGGAAGAACGTCATGTGTGATACTGGGACTGATGAACTAAGCTTCAAAAATGTATAAAGTGTGGAGTGATGAACAACCAGCCAATCAATTGTCAGGAGCTGGTGGGCTGGTAGTTTATCACTGTCTACTTTATCACTTTTTTAAGATTAGTACATCTGGACCATAATCTGGCCCAGGAGAGGACATATGCTAAGAACACCTGCTGATATTGTTTCTCGGATTTTATACTTTATAGAACTACAGTGTGCTGTCAATACATTGTATTTGTAATAATTAAACTACTGTACCTACTGATTGTCTGAAATGTGGGTGTGGTTGGAAGTAGCTTATTACAGTGGTAATATTCATGTGGCCATTAATTGTGTCATCAAAGTAATGCCAATGTTTAGTATTATTTCTACAGTGAGCTTTGTGAAGTCTCAGATCTGACCATTTTCAGGAGACCTTCTGGATGGAATTTACAATACAAGGTGCAATTGTTTCACTGCCCTTTAGCGTCGAACCAAAGATTTTCCTGGAAGTACTGCAGGTCATTAATGTCTAGATCAACACTGAATAGATTGACACCATATGATCCACAGGCACAAGGTCAACATAGACAAAAGGTTGACACAAGTATATGGTTGACATGGCAACACATGAAAAGGCTGACTTGAGTTTTTGAATTTTTTTATTATTTTGGGGAAATTTACCATACTTTATCATCTCCATAGACACTGAATTGGAATAGTAAAGTCTTCCAAGAAAAAACGAATATATTGAGTCACTTGTGACTTTTTCATAATAACAAGTAATAAAATTGACATACTGTACTGTATTCTGGGGCAGATGCACTAAGCTTCAAAAAGTGATAAAATTGAGAGTGATAAACAACCAGCCAATCAGCTCCTGTCTAACATTTTTGAAACAAAGCCTGTAACATGGCAGGTAGGAGCTGATTTCCATTTTATCACTCTTTAAGCTTGGTGCATCTGGACCACTGTCTTTGAAAAGAAAAACTCACAGTATATAACAGTAGGCATCATATATAAAATTGATATGTTTAGTAATTGCCCCAATCTTGTTTATTGATTATTTACCTGATAGTTGTGTAACTGCATGTTTGCTAGAACCCAGATAAATCCTGCTTATAAGTAATAAATTTAACGTGGAGGCCACCGGAAGGTGGTTTTCCATCGCTGACTAGGAAAACCCCATCATCCCAATTCAGAGGACACTAAATTCCAAACACCACATCTCTTACACACAGCTACAAAAAGCAATACAATTAAAACATTTAATATTTATGCTTTTTTTGTGAATTTTACAAAAAGTGTTTCAAGTTCAGTCAACTTACTTTTTGGTTTACTCTCTGACTCCAAATATAATCAGCATATGTTAATGGATGAAAATTCACTTTGTAGATATGAAAACAACTATGGACATAGTAAATAAGTCATATTGAGTGAATTCTATTTTATGAAATTTCACAAAAATGATACAATACAACATAAGACATGTTCAGACGTTAATTATAAATTGTTACATTTATTTTTAACAATGATTAATCACCAATATTTAAAAAAAAATATTACAACTGTAATATGAAAGAGTTTTAGTTATGACACAAAACCACTTTTATAGGTTTAGGCTTTGCACCCTAAATGTATAAAACACCATTAAATCTTCATTTGATAGTCACATCAGACGTAAGATGCAGGTTAAAAAAATTGGGGAGCATGCTGCTAACCAAATAACATTACACAGAGTCTGACAAACTCTATAATATTGTATATAAAGACCAAAATACTTCTACCACAGAACCCCTGAAACCACTGTTGCTGACAGTAATGTAGCAAATTTCTCAGATTCACAAGATGTTCCACATCTGGAAATCATTGGGGTTAGGGGAGGGCCGCTTTTATGTAATTTCAATTTTTTGTATGCTATATAATTCAGTGGTCCAAGAAACAACAATAACAATGACTACTTACAATATTACACACTGTAAACTGTGAGAAAACTGTTGGATATTTGTTTATCTATACCTGCAGGTAATTTTTGAACTATAACCTTCAAATCTAATATTGCTGACTTAAAATATTATACTCATAAACTATAAAGTGATGTTACTTATAGGGTAAAAAAGATTTAAAGTATGTTCAATTGTCAACCTCATATCAGATAGAAATATAGTATACAGTACATTATTTAAAATAATAATGCAAATAATTAAATTATAAAATTTTCACACAAACTCACCTGATCGCTAACTGGAAATGTTTCTTTTAAAGCGTCCTTCCCAAGTTCTGAATCATCAGCATCAATGAGATTCTCTACCAGGACATTTTCATTTGGTTTCCTATAAGTAAAGTCACTTTCACTGGGATCCAAAGCCACACACACATTGTACGAGTAGGGAAATGGTAAAGATCCATCGCTATACAAGGAGAGCATCCTGGGATCAACTGGAGGATACAGATTTGTACTTAGAGAAGTAAAGGTTGGGGAAGGCTTTGATTGTTTGCATTTTGATATAATGACCAACAAAACAGTTATAATAAATAACAAGGAAATGAGACCAAGTGCGATTACTAAATAAAGCTGTAAATTGGATTGTGGATCTTCATTTTTCAATTGATTACTAAGTTTTGGAACCACCTGTTGGAAGTTATCTGCAACAATGAGACTTAAGGTGACTGTAGCTGAATGGGAGGGATCTCCATTGTCCTTCACCATCACCACAACCTTGTGATTCAGTATATCCTTCTCATGAAAGACACGTGATGTCCTGATCTCACCCGTGAGCTGACTGATGGTAAAGTGAGATGGTTCTGACACCTGTATGAAGTGATACGAGAGCCAAGCATTATGTCCAGAGTCTGCATCCACTGCAACCACCTTAGTTACTAATGATCCTTGTTCAGAGGCAAAAGGGACCATCTCAAACACAGCTGGGCCACCACTGTCTGCTGATGGGTACAGGATCTTTGGTGCATTATCATTCTGATCCACTATGCGGATAATTAGTGTTGCATTGCCGCTTAGAGATGGGGATCCATTGTCTCTAGCAGTTACCTGTATTAGAAACTCCTTGTGCTGCTCATAATCAAATGATCGCTGAGCATAGAGAACCCCAGTCTCTATATTCATGGACAGATAAGAGGACACTGGGAGATCTTCTGTATTAGTGCTGGATAGTGAATAAATAATTTTAGCATTGTCGCCAGTATCAGGATCGGATGCTTGTACACTGTATATTGAGGATCCGGGTAAATTGTTCTCTGGAACATAAGCAACATAAGTAGATTTCATAAATATTGGTGGATTGTCATTAACATCTGATATCTCCAATCTGATCGTTCTTCTGGTTGATAGGGGGGGAGATCCTCTGTCAGTAGCTAGTAGTGTGATGTCATAAGAAGATACTTTCTCTCTGTCCAGAGAACTTGCTGCAATAATCCGGTAGTATCTAGCAGATGATGATATCAACTGAAAAGGTACTTTTTCCATTATTTCACATTCAACATTTCCATTTTCTCCTGAATCTTGATCATGAACTTCAATCAGAGCTATAATTGTGCCGGGTGAGGAATCCTCAGGGATAGGACTAGATAATGATGTAATGGATATCTCAGGAGAATTGTCATTATCATCATTTATCTCTATTAATACCTTGGAATGGGCAATAAGACCACCCCCATCATTTGCTTGTACGGAGAGCTCATATTTACTTATCATTTCAAAATCCAATTTGTTATTTACTTTAATTTCTCCATTTTTTTCTTGAATACTAAATACACCTGTGTGGTGAACATTTTGTGATGTTTTGGTAAAGGAATATATGATCTGTGCATTGGATCCTTCATCTCTGTCTGTTGCCCCCACTATAATTACTGTAGAGTTGATTGGGGTATTTTCATTTATGCTGACTTTATACAAATCTTGTGTAAATATTGGAGCATTATCATTGGCATCAGTAACAACTGCTTTAACTAAGACTGTACCACTTCTAGCAGGGTTTCCTCCATCCAGAGCTATTAAAATTAATTCATGAATGCTTTGTGCCTCTCGATCTAAAGGTTTCTCTAACACAAGCTCTGGAGATTTGCTCCCATCTGTTCTGGTTTTTTCATTTAATATAAAATGCGGATTGTCACTGAGCCTGTATGTCTGTACTGTATTACTGCCAATATCTGGATCTTCTGCATTTTGTAAAAGAAATTTAGCTCCAGGTGATGTTAGTTCAATAATTTCAACAACAATATTTTCATGAAAGAAAAATGGGGAATTATCATTTATATCCTGAATTTCTATAATGACACTGAAAACATTTAAGGGATTTTCAACCACAGCATCAAAGGTCAGGAAGCAGGTAGCTGCTGCCCCACACAGTGTCTCTCTGTCTATCCTGTCCTTAATGTACAGATTCCCAGTATCTGCATTTACATAGAAATATTTCTCTGACACACGTGATACAATTCTCAGTTTCCTAGATGAGAGCTGTTTAATATCTAATCCAAGGTCTTCTGCAATATTTGCTATAACAGAGTCTTTCCTCATCTCTTCTACAATAGAATAATGAGTCTGAGCAGAGACTGAATGACACAGCCATGATAATAAGAAGGAAAATGTTACTTGCCATCTGATTCCTTTGTATGTCTGTGTAGTAGGTTTCATCATATGCTTCTGAAATTGTCTGCAAAATATCCTTTTAAATGGCTTGTATCTGTAATCCAGTGATCAGGAAATATCCAAAATGTTGCTTGTTTCAAGAGAAAATGTTAAAATATTCTTCAATCCTTGAAAAGAGAATCCAGAAAATGGCTGTGTGTCTTCCTGCAGATCTGCAGTATGTGTGAATGATGCAAATACTAGTGGATCTCAAGCTCTGTATTCTTCTTATTGGTCAAACAGCGGCGCTCTGAGGCGTAAGTGAGGAACTGCAATTCTATGAAATTATTTTTCAAAGAAAGATATATGTACAATATTTGGTGATTTTGTTGCCATTTTTAACACTGTAAAATATGTCTACTGTTTTGTCACATTATTATATTTTTATAATAATAAATAATTGTATTTTCAGTACATACCATTCAAAATATACTAAAACAATAACTGTCTTTATCAAAAAAAGTTATAAACTACATCACAGGCATTTACACTTTCTAAACACAGATAAGCTTGTAAACATGACGGTCAAGAGGTGCATGACCTACCAGTGTTGTTTGATAACCTTTCCAGATTCACAAAATTTGGTAATGTTTGCCTATGTATGGACTGAAGGGGAAGACGCAATTGCAAGTTGCTAATTATAGTGATAATATTCATGGGGCCACTAGCTGTGTCATCAAATGGTTACAAATTTTACAAGTCTTTATACAATGTGTATGTGATTGCATAGTAAAGCAAATTACAATACAAGGAGCGTTACTTTCTCTGATCTGATCTGTAGGCCTGTTCTTGTGTTGGTCTTGATGACGGGAGTAATCCCAAAATGGTGTTGACCATTTTGACACATTAAAAGTTCAAATTTTTTGCATATGAGACCCGGAGTCATGCCTGTCTGTTCCTGCATTATATATATATATATATAAATGATAGCACATAAAATGTAAAAACCTGTTAAAATATATTATGATACTCTTTGTGAATAATACAATAATAGTTTAACACTCGGAAAAGTTATAATTTGGTTTACGTTACAATTTCAAATACTCTATAATCAACACTAGTTGAAGGAAAAATCACTTTGTAGAGACCCTTATATTTTCAATATCACTCAGTAATGAAGAAGTAACTAGATATTGTAAAACAAGTAATAGACACACTGAAGTTTCTTATAACATTGTATATTTTAACAAAAGTAATAAGGTGTACTAAATAACATATGTAAGTTAATTAAGTATGTATTAATATATATATATATATATATATATATATATATATATATATTGTTAACATTTTCAATTGCACTTTACAGTTAAGAACAAAATAGTAATAAAAAAATCTGGGTAATAACAGACAGACATACATATGGAGCGCCTCTCAGCCAGCTCAGGGAATTGCCAGGCTGGCGGAGAGGTGCTCCATCTGATCTGGATGTGCGAGTGTCTCACACCCGCACAAGTCCTAGTCACTTTTTTGTTTCTATATTATTTTAACCTTTATAACATTAATTTTCTGTCATTTCCACTGAATGTTGACCCCCTCCCAATATTGTTTAATCTAGTTTAGATGAAAGGATGGCTGTCTAAACAAAGAGACAGAGCAACGGCACAAGCAGGAGAGGGAAAGAGGAATACTAACACAGTAGTACTCTTTATACATGTGATTGTATAAAATAGTAGTACTCCTTATATATGTTTTGCGACACAGTAAAACCCCTTACACACGTTACACATATAATAGTGCTCCTTATACATGTTATGACACATAGGGATATATTCAATTAGAGTAGGTCCATTCCGACATTTATTTGGCAGAATGGATCCAACACTACCTATTCAAATCAGCGGGCAAATCCGAATGTTGGATTTGGCCGCTGATTGCTGCTCACTTGGTTGGCGCTGGGACTGGGTGAGCGTTGGCGTGAGGCGGCGGGAGCTGGGATGGTGTCGGGTGACCTGCACTAACCTGGCCAGACAGTGGGACTTGTGTGTGTGTGTGGTGGGAGGATGTTGCCAGGTGAGCTGCTGCTGCTCACCCGGTGCCGTCCTCCCTGCCCCAATCCGGCATCTTTTCAAGTCAGATTTAGATTTTCATATTTTCATATGTAATACAATAGGAAGAGGGGAGTTTTGAAGGATGCCTGAAAGTTAGGATTTCATTCCACAGAGTTTTTGCAGCCCCAAAAAAGTTTTAAAACCATGATTAGGAGCAAGTATTTTATGTAGATGAGAGATGTAGATTTTTGTGCAGACTGAAAAGTTTGGATTGGGAGATATTTTCAGATAACCAAAAAGATGGATGTTGGTGAAGATTGGTCAATAGCCTTACGTGCAAGTATATGTATTTTATATTTAATTCAGTAGAATACAGGTAATATCATCCACACACAGATAATAAAATAAAAATAAAAAACTGAAATAAAAAATAGCTGATACATTTGCCAAGAGATGTGGTATAGATTAAGAAAGATAGAACACTTCAGACTGAGCCTTGCAGTACTCCAACTGATAGAAGAGGTGGATTTATCAAAATTAACACTGAAACTTGATAAATATGATGAGAACTAAGATAGGTCTGTAATTTGAAGACAAAAGCGTCAAATGCAGTGCAGAGATCTGGAATATAATTTATTATCGCATTTATCTTTTGTATGAAAGCCTAAGTATACACTAGCTATTAAGACTCATCATTGCTATTTTATTGGAAATTAAACACCAATATTAAAATAATAGGTGTAGGTGTTGTGTGTGTATCAGGGGCGTAACTACATATTCGTGGGCCCCATAGCAAAAGTTTGTAAGGGCCCCCTATTTAGCAACTGATGGTGATAAATGTATGTAAAACATATTACTTAGACAGGAAAGATGGGCCCCCTTCAGCTCTGGGCCCCATAGCAGCTGCACCCCTTGCACCTATGGTAGTTACACCTTTGGTGTGTGTATACACAGGTGAAGCTGTGCTCATTGTTGCCACACCAATTGCCACATGCGACTCCCATGGAGATATTCACAATCCCGTAGCCATGGATATGTGTATAATTTGCTCCTGAATTTCATAGAAATTTACTGAGAGGCGATATCACAAAGTGACCATTTCAAGCCAAGGCTCCGCATTAGGTGTGACAAACAGGTATGATCAGTGTCGATCTGGCAACAATGAGTGTGGCTACATCTGTAAAACTTCATCTGTAAAACACAAGTGTTGCAACTTAATATGGTGGTCTGGGAACAAACTCCAAACCAACTATCACAATGCAGAAGCTGACAAGCTTTCAAGTAAATGTTAATAAAGATAGACAATTTCCAACGTGGTCAATTTATGACAATGTTTTCCCACTACTTAGACCTTATATCAATAGTAAAAATAAGGCCCTCTTCATTGGGATCCCCATCATTTAATTAAATATAATAACCACAGATCCCCTGAAATCACTGCTGCTCTCAGAATCCTGGTTTTGAAGAGTTATTTTTTACCAGTTATTTATATAGCACACACATTTTCTGTAACACTTTACAGAGAATATTTGAAAATTCAAATCAGTCTCTGCCCCAGTGGAGCTTACAATCTATATTCCCTACCACATGTATACGCACACACAGACATTCTTGGATAAATTTGTTGGGAGCCATTTAACCTACCAGTATATTTTGGATTATAGGAGGAAACCGGAGTACCCGGAAGAAACCAACAAAAGCACAGGGAGAATATACAAACTCCACACAGTTAGGGCCTTGGTGGGAATTGAACCTATGACCTCGGTGCTGGTAGGCAGTAGTGCTAACCATTACACCATCCGTGCTTCCCATAAGAGTTATTTTAGTATGGTTTTTATTTATTGTTAGGAGATACTTTTAATTGCTCAGAAATAATAATAATAATAATAATAATAATAATAATAATACAACTACTAGAACAGAATAAGTAATAACTATTAAGACAATTGTTGAATATATGTTTAACTTATTCTAAAGATTGGTTTAAAAGTATATACTTCAACAGTAATATCCTTGACAAAATATACCAGTGAAAAGTTATGTCACTTGGCACATATGAAAAATACACAGTAGACACATTTACTATACATCTAACTTCTGACCTAAAATAGTAATGCAGTTATGTTTTATACTGTATCTTATATGAAATCTCACATAACATTCTTTGTATTAAAATGGCTCACCTGATCACCGACTGGGAATGTTTCTTTTAAAGTTTCTTTCCCAAGTCCAGAATCATCAGCATCCATGAGATTCTCTACTGGGACATTTTCATTTGGTTTCCTATAAGTAAAGTCACTTTCACTGGGATCCAAAGCCACACACACGTTGTACGAGTAGGGAAATGTTAAAGATCCATCGCTATACATGGAGAGCATCCTGGGATCAACCGGAGGATACAGATTTGTATTTAGAGACGTAAAGGTTGGGGAAGGCTTTGATTGTTTGCATTTTGAAATAATGACCAACAAAACAGTTATAATAAACAACAAGGAAATCAGACCGAGTGCAATCACTAAGTACAGCTGTAGATTGGATTGGGGATCTTCATTTTTCAATTGATTACTAAGTTTTGGAACCACCTGTTGGAAGTTATCTGCAACAATGAGACTTAAGGTGACTGTAGCTGAGAGAGAGGGATCTCCATTGTCCTTCACCATCACCACAACCTTGTGATTCAGTATATCCTTCTCAAGAAAGACACGCAATGTCCTGATCTCACCCGTGTGTTGACTGATGGTAAAGTGAGATGGTTCTGACACCTGTATGAAGTGATATGAGAGCCAAGCATTATGTCCAGAGTCTGCATCCACTGCAACCACCTTAGTTATTAATGTTCCTTGTTCAGAGGCAAAAGGGACCATCTCAAACACAGCTGGGCCACCACTGTCTGCTGATGGGTACAAGATCTTTGGTGCATTATCATTCTGATCCACTATGTGAATAATTATTGTTGCATTACTGCTCAGAGATGGGGATCCACTGTCTCTAGCAGTTACGTGTATTAGAAACTCCTTGTGCTGCTCATAATCAAATGATCTCTGAGCATAGAGAACCCCAGTCTCTATATTCATGGACAGATAAGAGGACACTGGGAGATCTTCCGTGTTATTGCTAAATAGTGAATAAATAATTTTAGCATTATCCCCAGTATCAGGATCTGATGCTTGTACACTGAATATTGAGGATCCTGGTAAGTTGTTCTCTGGCACATAAGCAACATAAGTAGATTTCATAAATGTTGGTGGATTGTCGTTAACATCTGATATCTCCAATCTCATGGTTTTTCTGCTGGAAAGTGATGGAGATCCTCTGTCAGCTGCTAGAAGTGTGATGTCATAAGAAGATACTTTCTCTCTGTCCAGAGAACTTACTGCAATAATCCGGTAGTATCTTGCAGATGATGATACCAACTGAAAAGGTACTTTTTCAATGATTTCAAAGTCAACATTTGCATTTTCACCTGAATCTTGATCATGAACTTCAATCAGAGCTATAATTGTGCCATGTGCGGAATTCTCAGGAATAGGACTAGATAATGATGTGATGGATATCTCAGGAGGATTGTCATTATCATCAATTATTTCTATCAATACCTTGGAATGTGCAATAAGACCACCCCCATCTTTTGCTTGTACGGAGAGTTCATATTTACTTATTATTTCAAAATCCAATTTTTTATTTACTTTTATTTCTCCATTTGTTTCTTGAATACGAAATACACCTGTGTGGTGAACATTTTGTGAAGCTTTAGTAAAGGAATATATGATCTGTGCATTGGTTCCTTCATCTTGGTCTGTTGCCTCCACTATTATTACTGTAGAATTTATTGGGGTATTTTCATTTATGCTGACTTTATACAAATCTTGTGTAAATATTGGAGCATTATCATTGGCATCAGTAACAACTGCTTTAACTAAGATTGTGCCACTTCTAGCAGGGTTTCCTCCATCCAAGGCTGTTAAAATTAATTCATGGATATTTTGTGTCTCTCGATCTAAAGGCATTTCTAACACAAGTTCTAGAAATTTGCTCCCATCTGTTCTTTTTTTCTCAGTTAATGTAAAATGTGGATTGTTACTGAGCCTGTATGCCTGCACTGAATTAATACCAATATCTGGATCTTCTGCATTTGGTAAAGGAAATCTTGCTCCTGGTAATGTAAATTCAATAATTTCAACAACAATATTGTCATGAAAAAAGATTGGAGAATTATCATTTATATCCTGTATTTCTATATTGACACTAAAAACATTTAATGGATTTTCAACCACAGCATCAAAGGTTAGGAAGCAGGTAGCTGCTGCCCCACACAGGGTCTCTCTGTCTATCCTGTCCTTAATGTACAGATTCCCAGTATCTGCATTCACATAGAAATATTTCTCTGACACACGTGATACAATTCTCAGTTTCCTAGATGAGAGCTGTTTAATATCTAATCCAAGGTCTTCTGCAATATTTGCTATAACAGAGTCTTTTCTCATCTCTTCTACAATAGAATAATGAGTCTGAGCAGAGACTGAATGACACAGCCATGATAATAAGAAGGAAAATGTTACTTGCCATCTGATTCCTTTGTATGTCTGTGGAGGAGGATTCATCATTTGCCTCTGAAATCTTTTGCAAAATATCCTTTAAACAGCCAGTATCTGTAATCCAGTGATCAGAAAATATCCAAAGCTTTCTCTTGTTTTGACAGATCCAATTGTTCAGGAAAACATGTAAAAAATATCCTGTGTTCTAACTACAGAGAACCCAGAAAATGGCTGTGTGTCTTCTTGCAGATCTGCAGTGTGTGTGAGTGTTGAAAATACCAGTGGATCTCCAGCTCTGTATTCTTCTGCTTATTGGTCAAACAGCGGCGCTCTGAGGTGAAAATCTGGAATTGCAATGCTATGAAAGTATTTTCCAAGTATCCATATAAAGACTTTTTTTGTTGAGCATTGGGAGCATATTTCTACTTTTTCATTTATTTCAATACTGAGATCTAATTGAGTTCAGCACTATAGATTACAATATTTATAATTATTGTGTTTACAGTAAATAACATTCATATGAAAGCATAACAATTAAAAACACATATTTAAAACAAATGTCATTATAAACTATATATCTTGCATTGAAAGTTTCTGTTTGAAAAATTAATTGGCCGAACATAAGTATTAGTATTACATATCAGAGTTTTTAAATATACTTTCTAGAGAATTGGTTAAGCATTGCTCATGAAATTTCATTCTTAAAGAACTAGGCTGCCAATACAATTATTTTGGACTAAAATAACTACTTACCTATTTTCTGAAGTGGAAGAAGAGATTGTACAGTGACTATTTGAGGCTATAATAACCATGTGCCTGATTAATGTTTGTTATCAAATAACTGCTAATGAACACATTAAGTAGACATTAAGGGGCAGATTTGTTAAGCTTGGTGAAGTGATAAAGTGTCTGGTTTTTATTACTGACCAATCAGCTCCTAACTGTAAAGTTACAGGCTTGGTTTCAATAATGACAGGTAGGAGCCGATTGGTCGGTGATAAAAACCAGACACTTTATTACTTCACCGAGCTTAATAAATCTACCCTTGAATTTTATGAATGTCTAGTAAGATCTTAAGGTGCGTACACACGGGGGCGATTTTGAGCAAAGTCGCGGGAAATATGGTCGCTGAGTGACCATATTGCCCGCAATGGGAGTGTGCACCGGCGATATATCGCCGTGTGCGTGCTCCCGTTTTTGCCCCTGTGGTGATCGCTGGTCGCAGGAACATGCTTCTGCGACCAGCTAATTTCCACTGCCGGGCTCCCCCCGGCAGTTTCTTTTTCATCAGCGACCATCTCTGGTCGCTGATGAAAAGGAGAAACTGAGCAATATATTGCTCAGCCATATATTGCTCAGCAATATATGGCTGAGCAATATATCTCCCCCGTGTGTACACAGCACTAGGGTTGAGTGTTATTTGGAGACCTTCTGGACTTGACCTGTAATACATGGTGCACTTGTTTCAATTCTCTGAAGACCCACATAATGCTTCAAAAATTAAATGAAAATATAAACAGACAACAAAGATTTGTTTGTAAATTACAAAAGCTATTTCATAGTGATGCAAATAAAAATTAAATGATATACTGTTCCTTTGATTATATATAGTGCACTTATGCTTAACATTAAAATGTTTACTATCCCCAGAAACCATGGTGACATCATTATTTATTTAGCAGATACATCATTGAATATTTTTCAGAATTATTTTTTTTTAATACGAGATCTCTGAGCTGAATGTAGTTTGGAGACCACCAGAAGGCGATTCTCCAACTGTGGGCAGAAGAAGCAGATCACACAATACAGGGAACACTAGTTTTTAAAATCATCTTCATCACAATTACGGAAAACAATAAAACATATAAAAGTACAAACACTGAAATATTTAAGATGCTTTTGTTAATTTTACAAAAATGTTTCAAATTTTGAATATTGAAGTTTCTAAATACAAATATGCTGTATACTTCAGCAAAGCACAATGTTTGCTACATAAAGTATAAAAGGAGGGGATCAGAAGTTAAATATTCATTATCCAAATATTTTCTCTGTGTGGAAATCAGAAAACAACTTTCGAAAGTCAGTATGTTAATGGGAATAATAATATTAAACATGCTTTTAAAGTTGATGAAAAAGTCTGTTAGTAATGAAAAAAATCTAGGTTTAGTTTTTTAAATTTTTTTTAATAAATAAAACTTTATCATCTGTATTGCAACTTAATTCATTAGTCAGGTCATAAGGAAGACCTGTAAACACTTTCATCTTAATAACCTGTAATGCTACCTTATGTAGGAAATTTAATCTTTTTTTACACAACTTATTTTTTTGTATTTACATAACAAATGTGAGCAATGCTGCCATTTTTTTTGTGGATATTTTGAACGTCTCTCACAGAGATTTTGGCACTCATAGGTTACATATGCTATTAGGCTCATGCTTTAACATGCCTTACCGCCATTATATGTGGGTTGTGCTGCAGATCATGAACAGCAGTTGCCATGACTGTTGATGATAACGTTTAATATAAAAGGCATAAAATATCTATATTTTCCTGACAGTTGTGTCACGCTAAATTTTATTGAAACATTATGCTCTGAAAAAATGAAATACTAGAGCTAAATGTAATTTGTAGACTATAAGAAGGTGACCAGGAGAATCAGATCATCACAATGTAAGGGGCACTAATTCCAAACACCACACCTCGTTCACAATCTATGGAGAACAATAGAACATAAAAAAGGAAAAATACTGATACATTTATATTCCGCTGCTCTTTGTGATTGTTACAAAAACATTTCATATTCAGAAAAAATGTATCTAACCTTACAGAGAGATAAAGTAAAGAAAGATAAAGTACCAGCCAATCAACTGCTAACTGCCATTTTGAAAAAGTAAGGTGCTGATTGTTTGGTACTTTGGCCCTTATTCTAGTTGAATCGGACGGATATGTATTTTGGACAGGAACCGAGTGTTCTTAGCCCCGCCTATCATACGCTCACACCGTCCGAATGCGGTAAAACACCTTCCGAATGGACTGCGAGTGGATGTTTCATGTGAACACCTCCTCCATCTGTGGGAACCTCCCCCATCCTCCGATGGTCGCCGACCATCGAATGATGGACCGAGTGGTCAGAAAGCACGAGTGCTCCAGACCACTGGGACATTTTTCCATATGAAAGCAGGGATATGGGCGGGCAGCTGACATCTGGCTATGTCAGCTGTCCGCCCCCCACACATGCGTCATGGCCGCATTACCATACGTACGCCCAGTGTTTTCATGGGAACGCCCATGAAACGCGGGGCGTATGCATATGGTAATGAGCCCAAACAGCCCTTCACACCCCTCTCCACCCCCTGCTCGGATGGTTTCATACGATCATTTTCTGCACGGACCTCACCCCATGTTCAAACGTGTGAGGCGTACGCACATGCACAGATACCCCTCTGCACATGCGCAAACACCAACCATTGGCTGTCCGTCCGCACTCGGAGCCATCCAACTCAATCAGAATAAGGGCCTTTATCTTTCACAAAAATGTACAATAGATCCCTTTCCAAAGCATTGTACTACACGGTTCCTCCAGGTCCTAAGACTACCTCTGCTTAATCAATGTATCTCTATGCTTCCATCTTGTTGGGCCACTTAAAATGGGTCCTCTAACATCAGTTTAAACGCAATAAACATAGATCCACTGAAAACACAGATTCGCAAGATGCATCACACGTGGAATGGAGAAATGGTGGCAGAGAGCCCCATTATGTAATTTTCATTTATTGTTAGACTGAATAATATTGAAGGCTAATGTGGGGTACACATTGACCAATATAATAGCTGTTCAATTAAACAGCCGATGTATTGATACTGTCGGCCAGTGTGTATCAGCAATATGTCTGTGAACGATGTCATTCAAAGACATATTACATCAGCTGTGTGACACAGCCAATGGTTGACATATCTAAATATATATTAGCACAATGTGAAATGGATGATACATCTCTGCCCGTACACCCACTGCACATTCCAACAGCGATTGACAGCACCACTGGGCAACCACATGTAAATGGTTGGCCAGTTTTACTGCTAGTCATGACTGTTTGGTCAGTGTGCACTGAGGACACACTGTCTGATTCATCTACAGATATATTTGCTAATCAAATGTTCTACATACAGTATAAAACTTTAGTTATGTACCCAGCCTTAAAAACAGTAATGATGATCAGTAAAACAGAACATGTACAGTAATAAAGGCAAGAACACTGATGGATGTTTAAATGATTTTGCAGAAATGT
The DNA here is from genome assembly GCF_055691185.1 of Crinia signifera. Taxonomy (NCBI): domain Eukaryota; kingdom Metazoa; phylum Chordata; class Amphibia; order Anura; family Myobatrachidae; genus Crinia; species Crinia signifera. The sequence goes on from NC_139220.1 coordinate 20,553,402, forward strand.
TTCAAACTATATACTTTAAATATAATAATCCCAATATTATACACATGTGCTACCAAGTAATGAAACTTTTAAACAAAAAAATATGCTCAATTGGCAATTAAGGACAATTCACATAAGATCAAGTTAGAAACTACAATAAATACATAAATAGTTATATTTCATAACATATATGAAGCATCACCTAACATCTTTTTATGTTGAATAAGGTTAACTCACCAGATCACTGTTTGGAAAGTTTTCTTTTAAAGTTACATTCACAATTCCTGAATCATCAGCATCAATGAGATTCTCTACAGGGACATTTTCATTTGGTTTCCTATAAGTAAAGTCACTTTCACTGGGATCCAAAGCCACACACACATTGTATGAGTAGGGAAATGGTAAAGATCCATCGCTATACATGGAGAGCATCCTGGGATCAACTGGAGGATACAGATTTGTACTTAGAGAAGTAAAGGTTGGTAAAGGCTTTGAGTCTTTGCATTTTGATATAATGACCAAAATCACAGTTACAATAAATAACAAGGTGATGAGAGTAAGTGTGATCACTAAGTACAGTTGTAGATTGGATTGGGGATCTTCATTTTTCAATTGGTTACTAAGTTTTGGAACCACCTGTTGGTAGTTATCTGCAACAATGAGACTTAAGGTTACTGTAGCTGAGAGAGAGGGATCTCCATTGTCCTTCACCATCACCACAACCTTGTGGTTCAGTATATCCTTCTCATGAAAGACACGTGATGTCCTGATCTCACCCGTGTGATGGCTGATGGTGAAGTGAGATGGTTCTGACACCTGTATGAAGTGATACGAGAGCCAAGCATTATGTCCAGAGTCTGCATCCACTGCAACCACTTTAGTTACTAATGAGCCTTGTTCAGAGGTAAAAGGGACCATCTCAAACACAGCTGGGCCACCACTGTCTGCTGATGGGTACAAGATCTTTGGAGCATTATCATTCTGGTCCACTATGTGGATAATTAGGGTTGTATTGCTGCTCAGAGATGGGGATCCATTGTCTCTAGCAGTTACCTGTATTAGGAACTCCTTGTGCTGCTCATAATCAAATGATCTCTGAGCATAGAGAACCCCAGTCTCTATATTCATGGACAGATAAGAGGACACTGGGAGATCTTCTGTATTGGTGCTGGATAGTGAATAAATAATTTTAGCATTGTCCCCAGTATCAGGGTCTGATGCTTGTACACTGTATATTGAGGCTCCGGGTAAGTTGTTCTCTGGCACATAAGCAACATAAGTAGATTTAATAAATGTTGGAGGATTGTCATTAACATCTGATATCTCCAATCTGATGGTTCTTCTGCTGGAAAGTGGGGGAGATCCTCTGTCAGTAGCTACAATGGTGATGTTATAACTAGATACTTTCTCTCTGTCCAGAACACTTGTTGTAACAAGTCTGTAGTAATTGTTAGATGATATTAAATTAAAAGGTATATCTTCTATAATGTTACAGTCAACTTCTCCATTTTCTCCTGAATCTAGATCACGAACTTTGATCAGAGCTATCATTGTACCTGGGTCACAGTCCTCAGGGACAGGAGTAGATAATGATGTGATAGATATCTCTGGAACATTGTCATTCTCATCTGTTACTTCTATCAATACCTTGGAATGGGCAACAAGGTCACCTCCATCTGTTGCTTGTACAGAGAGTTCATAGTTCCTTATAACTTCAAAGTCCAAATGTTTAATTATTTTAATTTCCCCATTTGTAGGGTGAATAGTGAAAATCCCTGTATGATGGAGATCTCCTGAGGTTTTGCTGAAAGAATATGTGATCTCTGCATTTATCCCTTCATCTCTGTCAGTTGCATTTAGTACAATAACTGTGGAGTTAATTGGAATATTTTCTTTTAGGGTGACTTTATACATGTCCTGAGTAAATGTAGGAGCATTATCATTAGCATCAGTAACAATGATCTTTACCAAAGCAGTCCCAGACTTCACAGGGTTTCCTCCATCCAAGGCTGTTATTATCAATTCATGAACATTTTGTGTCTCTCGATCTAAAGGTTTCTCTAACACAAGCTCTGGATATTTACTCCCATCTGCTCTGCTCTTTGTATTAAGTGTAAAATACTGATTGTCACTGAGCCTGTATGTCTGCACTGAATTCATCCCAATATCAGGATCTTCTGCATTTTGTAAAACAAATCTTGTTCCTGGTGATGTAAATTCAATAACTGACAAAATGATGATGTTATGAAAAAATTGTGGATAATTATCATTTATATCCTGAATTTCAATCTTGATATTAAAAATATTAAAGGGATTTTCAACCACAGCATCAAAGGTTAGGAAGCAGGTAGCTGCTGCCCCACACAGTGTCTCTCTGTCTATTCTGTACATTACATATAGATTTCCAGTCTCTAAATTCACATCAACATATTTATCTAAGAGATCTGATACAATTCTCAGATTCCTAGATGAGAGATGTTTAATATCTAATCCAAGGTCTTCTGCAATATTTGCTATAACTGAGTCTTTTCTCATCTCTTCTACAATAGAATAATGAGTCTGAGCAGAGACTGAATGACACAGCCATGATAATAAGAAGGAAAATGTTACTTGCCATCTGATTCCTTTGTATGTCTGTGTGTTAGGTTTCATCTCAGCTGCTTTAAAATCCTGTAATGTTCTGCAAATACCTGTCCACTCTTTCTTTCTCTCTATCTCTGTATTATCAATGTTTATAATCCATTTTGGTATAAAATGTAAATCCACTTAATTATAAACATAAAAGCAAATATCCTGTATTCTGTGTTGAGAGAACCCAGAAAATGGCTGTGTGTCTTCCTGCAGATCTGCAGTTTGTGTGAGTGATGAAAATACCAGTGGATCTCTTGCTCTGTATTCTTCTCCTTATTGGTTAAACAGCGGCGCTCTGAGGCCAAACCATGGAACTGCATTTCTAGTATTTTTTTTTATTTTAAAGCTAATCATTAGCAATGCAATTTTCTGCAGGTTTTCTGCAATATTTGTCATATTTTAATTAAAAAAATATGTTTTAGAGGAGAAAAATAACAATGCTTATTCCCTTTTTGTAATGTAGAAATAATAATTTAAACATTCAAAAAAAGTAATTACAAAATTATCAGACAGATAGTTATTTAGTTATAATGTCTATTTATGTCCCTATTGGAATGGAGTATCTCATTGTGTTTAGCTTTGAAATGGTAGTATGCAAATTATTCATAGGTACTTATGTATTATCTGGGCTCCCATGTTAAATGCACCCCATTTTTTCATACCCCTACTATCCAACTATGCATGGAGTTGATTTTATATAGTGTGGCAAGCGCAGCGAGCCACCGTGCCCGAAGCGTGGCGAGCGCAGCGAGCCCCGCGAGGGGACGCAGTCTCATAAGAAAAACGGGAGTCCAGATATTACATAAGTACCGTTTGCAGTTTTTGGACTGTATACTACCTATATACTGTAACAAACCTAATAACATTTTTTACTGTATTTCTTAATTATTAATTAACTAATTAATTAATGATTTCTTCAAAGTGTTGACAGTTTGTAACCATTTACTCTTCTGGATAAGACAGGATATATTGTTTGCTTACAATAGTGAGGTTACAGTGTGTTGTTCCATTCATTCAAAAAATTATCAGTTTAATAAATTACTATTTGCTAGTTTGCTTGTACAGTAAAAGTGAATTTGCCAGTGGCAATAGATTGCTTACTGCTAGGGCAACAATTCCCCCACTGCTTTCATTGTTCTTGTCTTTGTAGAGGGATGAACGCTGGTGAGAAAAATACAGAATTCATATCTCTCTACTTAATTTATATAAGTGCCGCGTTCCACACAAGACAGAAGTTCCAGATACTCGAGTCTGGCAGTTGGCCAGTAAGCGTAGTAAAGCGGCGTCCAGTTTTCCATTGATTTTCTTACTGCTGCTGCTGGCATCAGTGCAGCATTGTAGAGTCTGAGCAGCACTCAGACTCCAATGCAAATGCCCATATAGCCAGAAAAATAGCCACCACACCATTTTTCCTGGACTCTGTAGGGTAAATACAGTATTAGAAAAATGAGTGCAGCATGTGTGGTGGTGTGGGCCCCCCTTGGACTCAGGGGCCCATTTGAACTGCGCACACTGCACTCATAGATATGCTACTGTATATACACAAGTACAGTGGAGATATACTGTACCTACTGTATCTCAAGGGGCAAAGGGAGAACATTGTGGATTCTGTAGTAAAATTGTAAAGCCGACCCCACCTCAATACTTCTTGAGAGACCCTCTCTCCACAGCACATGTTCATTTTATGCCTCATTGTAATGCTCACAAGGTACAGGTAAATATTGTAATGCAAGTAAATGTAGTACAAGACTGATCTGTCAAACTATTTTATTATACAGTACCATGAATATAAATATTATCCACTTGAGTATTACTACTTGAGTTACCGGTGCACAAGAGAGCAGCTGCTTTTCAGCACATATTCTTTTCTGGGATTTTGGATTTACCGTGTGTCTCTGCAGTGCTCTAGTTCACTTTATGTACCTTAAAGTAGTAGTGCTGGATACAGTATACAGTTCACATTATACCACAGAATGAATCCAATTAATTTTATGCCAAATTGCAGTGCTGACAGTGCAGAATATTACACAGTGTAGTGCCACAATACACATTAAGCTACATGCTACACAATTCCCAAAGATCACATTTCACTACATGTAGTCCCAAAGTACATATTATACCATTCTGTAGTGCTCCTAATCATATTATGCCCCACTGTAGTGCCCTAGATACTATATATATATATATATATATATATATATATATATAGATAGATAGATAGATAGATAGATAGATAAATAGATAGTCAAGCCGGCACTCACATTAATAGAGCAACATATATATAAATATATATCACTTGTGTGTGGCTTGAGAAAGGGGTGCAAGCCCCGAAACGTCGCTATTAAACCACAGAGTTTTCACTATATTTCAAGTCTCCGAGTGCCGCTCCTTACCTCCGTATATATATATTTATGGGGTATCTGCACTCACGGCCAGCCCACATCATCAGTTGGGGTGCTTAACTAGAGTGACAAACAATATGTCACAATAATATTCAGTGTGTAGGATAATTAATCCACGATAAGCATTCCAAGTACTTGAAATCCTTGAACTGTGCAGTTGTATTTGAGCTGTCTTAAGAAAGGCCCTCTAGTGGCCGAAACATTGACTAACAGGATCTTTGGATTCACAAAGTAAGATGCCATTGTAATAAAAGTACGAAATTAAAAGCTTGATGTTTTTACTGGTGAGTGCTTATCGTGGATTAATTATCCTACACACCGAATATATATATATATACTGTATGTGTGTGTATATGTAGTATATAGTATACAGTATATGCAGAATACATGCACAAATACAGAAATTGTGTCATTATAATCACAAAGCACATCAGACTTCACTTTTTTGTAATTTTCTGTTTCACAGTCACAAAAGTTACAAATGTCTGGAACAAAAATAATGGACAAAGAAAAGTCTAGTGTATAAATGTTGCTGCCTATTTGACATTTTACAGTGATTATTGTACAAATTGATGCTGAAGGAATCTGAATTCAATGTTTAAAAGTCCAAGAATAGTACTGTATATCTCTAACTTACAATGCACATCTTCAACTTTTTCAACACATTTCATCACATTACACCATTAACCACATTCTCACCCACTGAAATGATCAAACACATGCATTTAGGGCACAGATTCTCAAACTCGGTCCTCAGGACCCCGCACAGTGCATGTTTTCCCGGAGTCACAACAAGTAATTTGATCCACCTGTGGATATTTTAAAATGTGTCAATGAATTGGATTTTGGATTTTAAAAACCATTGATCCATGTTACCATCCATTAACAAATGAATAGTCTTTTTAACTAGGGTAAAAAAGTGTGTACAATTGAATAGTCTGGTGCTACCTACCTATTTCATCTCAATCAATTTATTGTGGCCAATTAAATGCTTTCTCTACAAACAGTTTTTCCTCCACACTTTACCTGCCTGCAAATGTTTGAGCATAGCCGTAAAATCTGAAATATTCTAGAATTTCTAATATCCACAAAAGTCACTTTTATTTATGATTAACATTAAATTAACATTAAGTAATTGTATTATCCATCTGTACTTTTCAGAATGAATTTTATAATATATGGAAAACATGAGATTAATACCCATTCATCTGGATATACTTTATGTGCTGCAATCGATCCTCAAATACTGTGTTCAGTTAGTGGTAATAAGAAGAAAACTTTCTACTAACTGTTGTAAATTATGATTATTATCATTTATTTCCGTGATGCCACAAGTGGTTCACAGCACCTTACAGAGGAAATGAACACCAAGAAAAAGCATGAACAAAAAGTGACTTACTGTATAGTACAGAACTATATCGGGTATGTACTGTACATGGTTTTAAAACATGTCTGCCTCAGCAACCATAATACCTACAGTAAATGATCAACAGGCACACCAAGCCTACAGTGAATATCAATCTCAAAGGATGTGCTGGAGAGCAGGCACTTCTCCAAGCAGACAATCATCTTACGAACAAAGACTCAATTCTATCTTTACACACAAAAGGTTGTAAGGCCCCACTTAGATTTGATACAGTATTCCAGTGTACATGGTGTTAGAATCATGAAGCAATAGAGGACACTTAACCAAGTAAAGTCCATAGACACAGAACAAAATAGCCTGATTGACTTATTCCACCTGTATCTATGTAGAAGACAGAGTTTTCTTCCATTTTTCCATTCAACCAGGATTGAGGTATGTCATAGAAGTATGTGCACTGGCATAAAACATCACTGGCTTATGAAATGACATTACATATCTTAAAGAGCTGATATAATTAGGCAAGTTAAGGCTTAAAGGTCTCATTTTAAAAGAGCAAAACCTAAATAAAATATATCACAATGGAAAGTATTTATGCACGGAAACTGTAACAAAGTAGCTTTAATTAAAGCACAACCAAAGAAACCAGAGTAAGAAGTAAAGGTACTATAATAACAAAACTGTAGCAAAAAAAAACAACAAAAGTAACTGCCACCCTAAAATAATTAAATAAAATGTACAATAACCTACCTGTATAAGACTGCTATTTGACTTGCTTCCTTCTGATATATCACTACTATTACTAAGTCATCAGCATCAATAAGAATTTTCACTGGGAAACTTTGATTTGGTTGTAGAAAAGGAAAGTCACTATCGGGTAAATCCAAAGCCACACACACATTGTAAGAGTATGGAAGAGGTAAAGATCCATCGCTATACATGGATAGTATTCTGGGGTCAACTGCAGGATACAAGTTTGTACTTAGAGAACCAAACGTTGGTAAAGGTTTTGATCCTTTGCAATTTGATATTATGACCAATATAACAGTTATAATAAATAGAAGAGAAATCAATGCTAGGGCAGTTACTAAGTAAACTTGAAAATTTGATTGGGGATCTTCATTATTGATTTGATTGATTAGGTTAGAGACCATCAGTTGGAAATTATCTGCAACAACAGGAGTTAAGGTGACTGTAGATGATAAAGAAGGGTCTCTGTTATCCTTTACCTTCACCACATTCTTATGGTTCAATATATCCTTCTCTTGAAAGATTTGTGCTGTCTTATTTCGCCCGTGTGCTCACTAATGATAAATTTAGATGTTTCTGATATATGTAGAAAATGGTAAGAGAGCCAAGCATTATGTCCACAATCTACGTCCACTGCAACCACCTTAGTTATTAAGGAACCTTATTCAGAGGCAAAAGGGACCATCTCAAACACATTTGATCCACTAACTTCAAACAATGGGTATAAGATTTTTGGAGCATTATCATTCTGATCCACCATGCGGATAATCAATGTTGCATTACTGCTGAGAGATGGGGATCCATTGTCTCTAGCAGTTACCTGTATAAGAAACTCCTTGTGCTGCTCAAAATCAAATGATCGCTGAGCATAGAGAACCCCAGTCTCTATATTGATGGAAAGATAAGAGGACACTGCAAGATCTTCTCCTCTTGAGCTGGATATTGAATAAATAACTTTAGCATTATCCCCGGCATCAGGATCTGATGCTTGTGCACTGTATATTAAATTGTTCTCTGGCACATAAGCAACATAAGTAGATTTTGTAAACAGTAGTGCATTGTCATTAACATCTGATCTATCTGTATTGATCTAATTTGGTACTTTAGTAGGATAACCCTCACTGTGGATTTCACTGCTATACTGTAAACAGCTTTGTTTAGTAAAGTCAAGTTCTGGCACAAGACATTTTGGAGAAGACCATTATATTTATTCCACACATTTTTTGGGTTACAAGCATAGGCTGGCAGTGGTGTTATTGGTTATACTAGGGGTGAGGTTCGGGGTAAGATTTTAAATGTTTTATTTAATTATTTACATTGGTTTAAAACAAAGTGGTTACACTAGGGGGTGGGATTGGGTAAAGCTTTTTTCAAATATTGATATATTTACAATGTTTTAAAACAAACTGCCAGTACCTAGCTAGGTTACTACATGCTCCAGTGACACTTCTATTGTTTTGGATTTATTTTAAGGCCACTTAAAAAATCTCATGATATGACATACAGATGGAGCCCCTCTCGTTCAGCTACAGGGCTCGACAAAACATCCCCGCTGGCGAGCGCTGGCGGAGAGGGACTCAATCTGACTGGGATGTGTGAGCATCTCACATGCATGCACGTCCCAGTCACTTGGCAGTGGGGATCAGAAACCCTGCCCATCCCTGCTTCAGGGAGACAGGCAGGGTTATTGGGGGTGTGGGGAAGTGGCGGCGACCGGCGGGGAGGCAGCAGGGACCAACGGAAAATGTTCTCTTTATCGTTACTCTTATTAAACTGTAAAGCACCCTCTGGAAGGAAACTACCCACTTCCAAACTTCACTGGGCAGAGGTGCACAGCAAAGTTGTCTGTTTGTATATATATTCAAATATTTTTTAATTTATGTACCGTATATACTCGAGTATAAGTCGACCCGAATATAAGCAGAGGCACCTAATTTTACAACAAAAAAACTGGGAAAACTTATTGACTCAAGTGGGACCCTCACTTGAGTATAAGCCGAGGGGGGCTTTTTCAGCATAAAAAATGTTCTGAAAAAGTAGGCTTATACTCGAGTTTATATGGTAGATACCTTTAATGACCATTTGCAGGCTTGCAGTTAATCATACAAATACACATAGTAGTAAAACAATCGCACGTCAATCATCATTACTTAAACATTGTTATAGAGGCAGGATTTTTAAATACATAAGTTAATGCATGGGCAAGTCAAAGTCTACAGGTTCAATTTTTAGATCACAAAACCTTATTTACATTCAAATCACATCCTCCTATTAAAATGCCAAACTAATGGACATTTACAGTAACTGCAAAGCCAAAATTGGAAAACAATTATACAGGTTAATATGCAAGACATTTTTTAAAATTAAGGATACAATCCAAAATGTGTGAATTAAATGTAGATTTTTTTATAAGCTCACCTGCAGAAGACTGCAATGTTGCATACTTTCTTCTAGTGTTCCATTCCCATGTCCAGAATCATCAGCATCAATTAGATTTTCCACAGGAGCATTTTGACTAGGTTTTAAAAATGCAAAGTCCCTTTCAGATGAGTCCAAAGCCACACACACATTGTAAGAGTATGGAAAAGGTAATGATCCATCACTATACATGGAGAGCATCATAGGATCAACTGGAGGATACAAGTTTGTACTTAGAGATCCAAAAGTTGGTAAAGATTTTGATTCCTTGCATTTCGATACAGTGACCAAAATCACAGTCACAATAAATAAGAAAGAAATCAATGCTACGGCAATTACCAAGTAAATTTGCAAATTTGATTTCGGCTCTTCATTATGGATTTCTTTGATGAGTTTAGGAACCACCTGTTGAAAGCTGTCTGCAACAACAAGAGTTAAGGTGACTGTAGCCGATCGAGCGGGGACTCCATTGTCTTTAACCATCACCACAACCTTGTGATTCAATATATCTTTTTCTTCAAAGACACGTGATGTCTTGATCTCACCCGTGTGCTGACTGATTGTAAAATGAGATGGTTCTGACATGTGAACGAAATGATAAGAAAGCCAAGAATTATGTCCAGAGTCTTCATCTACTGCAATTACCTTAGTTATTAAAGAATTTTGTTCAGATGCAAAGGGCACCATCTCAAACATGGTTGATCCACTACTTTCAGGAGTTGGGTATAAGATTTTGGGTGCATTATCATTTTGATCTACTATCCGTATAATCAATGTAGCATTACTATTCAGAGATGGAGACCCATTGTCTCTAGCAGTTACCTGTATCATAAACTCAGTATTTTGCTCATAATCAAATGATCTCTGAGCATAAAGAATCCCAGTCTCTACATTGATGGACAGATAAGAGGACACTGGGAGATCTTCTGTACTTGTGCTGGAAAAGGAATATATAATTTTAGCATTGTCCCCAGTATCAGGGTCTGATGCTTGTACACTGTATATTGAGGCTCCGGGTAAGTTGTTCTCTGGCACATAAGCAACATAAGTAGATTTCATAAATATTGGTGGATTGTCATTAACATCTGAGATCTCTAATCTGATTGTTGTTGTACTGGAAAGTCGGGGAGAACCTCTGTCATTAGCTAAAATGGTGATGTTATAACCTGATACTTTCTCTCTGTCCATAGTGTTTCTTGTAACAATTCTGAAGTACTTAGCAGAAGATGAAATTAACTGAAACGGCGCATTCTCAACAATTTGACATTCAATATCTGCATTGTCACCAGAATCTTGATCATGAACTTTAATTAGTGCTATCACTGTGCCTGGTGAAGAATCCTCAGGTATAGGAGTGCTTAATGAGGTGATAGATATTTTTGGAGCATTGTCATTCTCATCAATAACTTCAATTAGTACCTTGGAATGGTCCACAAAGCCACCTCCATCCTTAGCTTGAATAGACAGTTCATAATTTTTTGTCACCTCAAAATCTAAGAAAGTTCTTATTTTAATCTCACCATGTGCATTTATGCTAAACATTCCAGTATGATGGATATCTCCTTCTGCATTTTTGGTAAATGAATATGTAATTTGCGCATTAGAGCCTTCATCTTTGTCACTTGCACTTACATGCAGTATAGTAGAATTTACTGGAGTATTTTCACTTATACTTATTTTATAGACTGGTTGTAAAAATACAGGGAGATTATCATTGGCATCATTAACAATTATCCTTATTAGAGCAGTCCCAGATCTCACTGGGTTTCCTCCATCCAAGGCTGTTAAAATTAATTCATGAATATTTTGTGTCTCTCGATCTAAAGGTTTCTCTAGCACAATTTTTGGAAGTTTACTCCCATCTGGGTTGCTGCTTTCACTCAGTGTAAAATGCTGATTGTCACTGAGCCTGTATGTCTGCACTGAATTAATACCAATATCTGGATCTTCAGCATTATGCAATGCTAACTGTGTTCCTGGTGAAGTAGATTCACTTATTTCTAGAATAACTGGATTGCTAAAAAACACTGGAGAATTGTCATTTACATCCTGAATTTCCACATTGATACTAAAAACATTTAAGGGATTTTCAACCACTATATCAAAAATTAGGAAGCAGGTAACTGCTGCCCCACACAGTGTCTCTCTGTCTATCCTGTCCTTAACATATAGATTTCCATTTTCATTATTTATATAAAAACATTTCTCTGAAACATGTGATTCAATTCTCAGTTTTCTAGATGAGAGCTGTTTAATATCTAATCCAAGGTCTTCTGCAATATTTGCTATAACTGAGTCTTTTCTCATCTCTTCTACAATAGAATAATGAGTCTGAGCAGAGACTGAATGACACAGCCATGATAATAAGAAGGAAAAGGTTACTTGCCATTTGATTCCTTTTTCTTTTTGTGATTGTTGCTTGATTTCAACCATTTTTAAAATAATAGATTTTCTTTTAAATCCAGATGAAAAAAAAAATGTTTAAATACATTCAAATAGTAATCATTCCTTTTAGGCATAGAATCCAGAAAATGGCTGTGTGTCTTCTTGCAGAGCTGCAGTGTGTGAGATTGATGAAAATACCAGTGGATCTCCAGCTCTGTATTTTTCTTTTTATTGGTGAATAGCGGCGCTCAGAGGCGCAATTGCTGAACTGCAGGTTTTTAAAATATCCTGTATTATAACAAATTCTTTCTGCATACTTAAATTAGTACACTAAATTTTCTTTAAAAACAGGACAAGAAATGTTTAATAATAGAAAAATCATAACCTTGCCATTGAAGTTTTTACACAGTTGTATCCTTTAGAAAATGTATGCGATCATAGTCTTGCCATTGAAGTTTTTACACAGTTGTATCCTTTACAAAATGTATGCGATCATGTCCTTGCCATTGAAGTATCTACACAGTTGTATCTTTTACAAAATGTATGCAATCATAACCTTGCCATTGAAGTATCTACACAGTTGTATCTTTTACAAAATGTATGCGATCATGTCCTTGCCATTGAAGTATCTACACAGTTGTATCCTTTACAAAATGTATGCGATCATGTCCTTGCCATTGAAGTATCTACACAGTTGTATCTTTTACAAAATGTATGCGATCATGTCCTTGCCATTGAAGTAAATACACAGTTGTATCCTTTACAAAATGTATGCGATCATAGCCTTGCCATTGAAGTATCTACACAGTTGTATCCTTTACAAAATGTATGCGATCATGTCCTTGCCATTGAAGTAAATACACAGTTGTATCCTTTACAAAATGTATGCAACAGTAGTTAAAATATAAAGCAACATCATGATATACAACACCTGCTATCACAGTTTTGGAGCAGTGCTTTTAAAATTTTGGCTAATGTTTTGTAATCATAAAAGTAAAAATAAAGTCTAAAAAAGTTTGTATGAACATAGGAGAGGGCAAGAGATATATATTTATTCTTATTATTTTTATCCCACAAGGGATTCACTGTGCACAATTACAGAGTACATAAACAAATATGCAAACCAAGAACACAGGAAATTACAGTTCAAGACAGTATACTATAGACCAGCGGTTCTCAAACTGTGGGTCCTGACCCCCAAGTGGGTCCCGACCTTCTCAGTATGGGGTCGCAACTATTCAAAAATCTGTTGAATTGTTTATTTTAGACTCCTCCCATCATGTTATGCCTCCACAATGCTGCCATGCAGGTGCTCTCTGATGACTACACATGTTATGTGATCTTCTGCAGTAACTTTCTGGGGTCCCGTAATTATTTTTATTGTCAGATGGGGTCCCAGAGCAAATAGTTTGAGGACCCCTGCTATAGACTATATAAAAAACACTGAAATAAGGGGGTAATTCTGCTTTGATGGGACTGGGCTGAATTTGGCCCCGTTCTGAAGGTGGTGGGGGTCTGCGCATGTGCATATTTGCACATGTGCAGATCCCGGGAGTAAACGGCTTTAGTGAGTCTTACACTCGCTGAAGCCGTTCGCTCCCGCGATTTTAAAAGTCACAGAGTTTAAATATAAGAACTATCTATCTGTCTATATCTGTCTATATCTGACATTGCTGGACTAGTTCACTGACTTTTCTTTCCCTTACTTCAGTCTTAATTATTCATGTTCATTAAAATCAACACACATTTTGATTTACAGTAGGTTACAAGTAACAAACTTAGGGGAATATTCTGGTTCACACGCAAAGGAAAATTCACTCTCTAACGGACAAAACCATGTGCACTGCAGGTGCAACAGATGTAACATGTGCAGAGAGAGTTAGATTTTGGTGCTATTTTGTTTCTGTGCAGGGTAAATACTGGCTGCTTTATTTTTACACTGCAATATAGATCAGTTTGAAGTACAAACCCCACCCAAATCTAACTCTCTCTGCACATGTTACACATCTGCCCCACTGGCAGTGCATATGGTTTTTTACATTAGAGAGTGAATTTGCCTTTGCCAATAACCTCCTATCTGTTTTACATGTTCCATGATTCAAAATACAGAGAGCGTTTTAAAAATTATATTTAAAACTCAATACAAAGTATTAGATTTAAGATGAATCAAAATGTTCCTAAACCTATATTTTAAATAGTGCGTTTAGAATTTACATGAAACATTTACTCTTCACTGCAGTTTTCACAATTGTTATTCATTTATAGATTTTCTGTAAAATGTGCAAAATCTACAATTATTGACATGAAAAATGTTATGAGCTTCATTAAATGCTTGTAGTATATTGCCCTACAGTATGTATTCAGCACCAGTTGTTTAACGGAGGAGAGGACCAATGTGCAAACTTTATGATGGCCTCCTCTTCTCTGTCTCACAGGAGACTCCAGAAGCATTGGTGTTTCCAATGACTAATCTCTATCATGCATATGTAGCTCTCAAGAAACATGGTGGGCTCCACATTCCTTGTGACAAATCTCTACTGCATATGTGCAAATCACCAGGAAAATGACCACAACACTGTTTTCTCAATGATTTCTGCTGCAGTACCAACATGGGACTCGAGAGTGGTGTGTGGTGTGGGCCCCTATTATAAATATGTCTATGGTAATCAGCCACATGAGGCTATAATTTATCATCTTCGGTACATTTTCAAAAATACATCTTGTCAATATTTCTGGTGGATTTTATTTTAATATTATTATAAGCGGGAGAGTAATATGTTTTATAGAAGACATTGAAAGAAAAAACATTGCAACTTCTCCAATGAGAAGAATAAGATATGTACTGAACACATAGTAAGGGAAGAAAAAATAGTCAAATATACCTCTTTCACACAGAAATGCGAATTCCCGAGGCAAGCATTTTTATCGGTAGCTTACTATTCAACCTGGGACCTTTGCTTGTGTGAATTTGTCAAAAATCCCAGGTCTTCAGCCATTGTTTTTAGCAGGGTTAAAAACCTGGTCATTTTGACATGGTTTGACCCTTTCACACAGAAGCAATACCTGTGTTGATCAGTAAATTACCAGATAGAAATGTCTGACCATGTAATGTGCTTTTCTGTGTGAAAGGGGGTGAGACTGGAAACAGCAAAATGACCTAACATTCAAATAACAGATAAAAGCTGGGATCTAGGATTATTTCTGTGTGAAAATGGTATTAATAAGAGGAGATGCTATTTTTTTAATTAGGGTAATTTTGATTTTGGGTCTCTTCATATAAATAAATTATCTATAAAGAAAAATGTATCTTTTGCTCCATCGAACAAGACTGATACTTTTAGAACCTATATTAATGATTATGATATGATGATGAATTAACATGTAACTTATTCTACAAAAAGAACTTCATTTTTAGAAATTCCTAAAATACCTCTTAACTGGTCTCTAAATTTTAAGACTGTATATGATGCACACATTGAAAGAAAAATTCTAAACTGAAAATTTCCACAAACTTGATAACTTGATAAAATTGTGCAAAAAATACGATCCTAATTTGTCAACTAAAAAAAGACTACTGGTGAACTATCAATTAAATGCGAGACAGTTATCATTGGCACTGAATATTAACTAAAGTTGTGTCATGCATCTTACAGTACTGAAGTTTAAATACAAAATCAACATTTGATTGTGAAATAAAATGAAACAATGTTTGCTGATGCATACAGTATAAGTGCTCATAGAAAAAAGTAATTTTGTGTTTCTTCGAGAATGATCTGAGAGCTCCAAACATTGTTTGGTCCCATGATGGAGGTGAATAGCTGTCACTCCTCTCCCCCCCGAGCAACTCAGCAGCGGCCGCCGCAATGCCCCCCTTCAGATGGACAGCTAGCGCAGGCTGACCCCACCGTCTCCCCCTGTGGAGTGACGCATTGCACCGGGCAACCCCACCCCTTCCCATCCCCCCTGTGGAGCAACTGCGGCAGCCACGCCGCATCGCATCGCATCACCCCCCTATGCTGCGGACGCATCGCAAAGTTCCTCCCCATGGGGCGGGTGAGTGCCGGGGCGCCCCCCACCTAGGGCGCTCTGATAGCTTGCACCAACCCTGGTCACATATTTTTTTTTACAAATACTGACCATCTCTGTCAATACATCTCACAAGCACTGACATAAATGAGATATGACATACTGTAGGAATATGAGTCCTAGTAATAATGCCAGCTGCCTTATGACCACTATATAGTTAAATCATCAAATAGAAAGGAAGTCAATTTCTACAGAGTAAGTTTAATGTTAATACTAATTAAACATCATTTAAATATATAATAATGATTTTTTTGTATTTAATGTATGTTCACATATCAAACCAACATTGTTCACACATTTAAATAAATACAGTAGAGATGTTTTCATTACGGGACTGAAAAAAACATGGAATCATATATTAGTTAGTTACTCAGGACACAACTCAAGATATATGACTTAAAACTACCTATATACAGTATGGCTGCTACTAGTCCCTAGTCCTACTTCCTTATAAATCTTCATTGCCACATCCAGAATCTTTAGTATCAATAAGATTGTCCACAGGTACATTTTAACTTCTTCTTAGAAATTTAAAGTCACTTTTAGATGAGTCCAAAGCCACACACACATTGTAAGAGTATGGAAAAGGTAAAGATCCATCACTGTACATGGAGAGCATTCTGAGGTCAATTGGAGGATATAACTTTTTAATTAGAGATCCAAAAGTTGGTAAAAATCTGATTCTTGCATTTTGATACAATGACCAAAATGATAGTTCCAAAAAATAACAGAGAAATCAGTGCTCAGGCAATTACTAAGTAAACATGTAAATTTGACTGTCAATCTTCATTATTGATTTGACTGATCAATTTAGGGATAATCTGTTTTAAGCTATCACTACAACAATAAGCATTAAGATAACTGTAACAAATAAAGAGGGGTCTCCATTGTCTTTAACCATGACCACAATCTTGTAATTCAATATATTATTTTCCTGAAAGACATGTGATGTACTGATTTCACCTCATGTACAGAGTCTGCATCCACTGCAACCACCTTAGTTATTAAAGTACCTTGTTCAGAGCCAAAAGAGACTATTTCAAACATTTAATGATCTACTACTTTCAGGTGCAGGGTACAGAATTTTTGGTGCATTCTCATTCTGATCCACTATTCAAATTCTAAATTTAGAATTTTTATTCAGAGATGGGGATCCATTGCCAGATGGCATTTACTTGTATTAGAAACTCACTGCTGATCACAATCAAATTATCTATGAGCATAGAGAACCCCAGTGATTATAATTTATGATGTTTATGATGATGGAAAAATAAAATTACACGAGTAGATCTTCTGTATTTTTGCTGACTAGTGAATAATTCATAATTGTAGCTTTGTGTCCAATATCAATATCCAAAGCTTGAATACTTAATATTAAGGCTCCTGGTAAGTTGTTCTCTGGCACATTGTTAACATAAGTAGACTTGATGAATATTGGTGAGTTGCCATCAACATCTGATATTTCCAGTGTTATGGTTCCTCTACTGGGGATATCCTTTTAATTGTACTATTATAAAAATATAGTTTCTCCCTGTCCATTGTGTTTGTTGTTACTAATCTGTAGTATTTAGCAGATAATGGACAATGCATTTTCTGAGTAATATGACAGTCAATATCTGCATTATCTCCAGAATCTTGATCATGAACTTCAGTTAGAAATATCACTGTGCCAGGTGAAGAATTCTATAGGATAAGAGTACTTAATGAGGGGACAGATAACTCAGGTACATTGCTGTTCTCATCGCTACTTCAATCAGTACTTTGAAATAGTCCACAAAGCCACCACCATCCTTAGCATGTACATACTCAAAATATATATATATATATTTTTATAACCCGGTTGACTAAATATTGGCAACTGTGACAATAGTCTTAATTAAAGTAGTACCAAACTTCACAGAATTTCTTCAATCCCAGCCTATTACATTGTTTTCATAAATGGTTAGTGTCTCATGATCTAAAGGTTTATCTAACAGAATTTTGGGAAGTTTACCTCCATCTGGGTTGCTGCTTTCACTCAGTGTAAAATGCTGATTGTCACTGAGCCTGTATGTCTGTACTGCGTTCATACCAATTTCTGGATCTTCAGCATTATGCAATGCTATCTCTGTTCCTTGGAAAGTAGATCCACTTATTTCTAGAATAACTAGATTGCTAAAAAAACACTGGAGAATTGTCATTTATATTCTGAATTTCTATTGTGACACTAAAAACATTCAAAGGATCTTCAACCACTACATCAAATGTTAGGAAGCAGGTAGCTTATGTGTCACTTAGTATCTCCCTGTTTATCCTATCCTTGACATAAGATATCAATTGTCAATATTTGTATAAAAATATCTCTATGACACACATGATACAAGTCTTAGTTTCTAGATGAGAGCTGTTTAATTTCCAATCCAAAGTCGGTTGCAACATTTTCTATAACAGTGTCTTTTCTCATCTCTTCTACAATAGAATAATGAGTCTGAGCAGAGACTGAATGACACAGCCATGATAATAAGAAGGAGAATGTTACCTGCCATCTGATTGTTTTGCATTTCTCTGCAATGATGTTTGATCTCAGCCATTATCATTCACTAAGTTCTTTCCAGAAAGAAAAAAAAAATAACGACTTTTTCAAAGAATAAATGAAAACATTATGAATTAATTTAAATGCTGATTCTTTATTCTGTGGAAGAATAGGGAAATCCAGAATGATGATGATTCTGTTCCTGCAGATCTGCAGTATGTGTAAATGATGAAAATACCAGTGGATCTCCAGCTCTGTATTATTCTTCTTATTGGTGAACAGTGGCAATCAGAGGTACAATTGCTGAACTGCAAGCCCGAGAATGTATTTATTTTTATTGTACAATTTAATCATGTCACAAAAAAAGAAGAAAAAAGGTTTCCTACAAGGGTCACTCAAAGCTGGCTATGTATGCTGTTTAGCATTTATTTGTCATATTTGTCATATTTCAATATAGTGTCCTAAGAAAAGGTGTAACAAAATTTAACTTTTTTTTGTGCTGTGAATATGATTAAAAAATACGCTTCGGGATGGCATTGATAGTGAGGTGGCATTAACAACGGTGGGCCATTTAACATAGTAATTACCCATCAGGGTGGGTGTACAATAAAAAATCGGGTCTGGGGGGGCATTTAACATAGGAATCAGGCATCTGGGTGCCTGTACAATTAAAAATCGGGTCCAATCGTGTTGCATCGCATGCGATATGATTGCATGTGATGCGATCCGACGTGATTTTTTGCCCTGCGATGAAAAAATCGGGCGCCCAGATAATATACAAGTACCCAAAACACAAACAAAATATTCTACATATATGCAGCTATAGTTTCTAGCCCAACATACTGTATCAATGAGTTATTGTTAAAGCTGACTTCACATATTTAAGTTTTTCACACTTTGGTATCTATTTTCTAATCACTGAATAACTTATAACTAACGCACTAATAACAAAGTAATTTTGGTGAACAGCACTATACACTCTATGTGTTTGACTAATTTATGCGTGACACTTTGGATTCGTGGACCATTTTGTGTGTTTTGATTTGGTGTGTGTATTATTCTGGAAGGACAATATAATCGTCTTATCCCCTGGGTGGAAAAATTGGATATGGTTGCGCCGGTGTGCAGCCATAATTCCTCAAAACAGAAAAAAATAAACAAAAACAGCCTTATCATTTTAATATGTATAATGTATCTAGTTCTGTATTCTTCTCTATCTTTGTGAACAGATTCTGAACTGCATCATAAATGCTAAATTCAAGTAAAATTCATTCCAAAAGAGTAGAAAAAAAATAAACAAACAAACAGACAAAAACCTTATCATTCAAATATTCATAATATTTTATATAGCATGTCTTTAGCAATGGTTTCTAACTAAACATAGCAATATGGTAAGGACATAATATTTTGAGCAGCATGGTAGGGTCATCATTTTTGTAATAGAGCTAATTAATCTTTAATATGTTTTTTCTGAGAGTTGTAAATATAAAAATATTATACATAATAATAGAAAATGTATGGTCTAGTGCAAATATTCTGATAAATATCAAGATTAATGCTCTGCAAAACCTATTCAAATTGATGATGATTGCATTTGAAAAGAAAAAACGTCTAAGTCAAAATCCTAAGAAATACTCTATACATGTTTTCTAGACTCATGGAAATGTACTGTAAATAGTTTTTTTTAAATACATTTTAAAATAAACAATACTTCTACATTGCTGTCTATAAAAATAATCACAAAGTTGTATACTATATACATTCATTGAATAGCATTTATAGTGTGCTGCATTTTTTTTATTGTTTTCAGATTTTCAACAAATCTTTCCATAATGCAGCAAGCAAAATATGAAAAAGCACTTCAAATCTTTTAAAATCTTTCAACTGAAATAGAACTGCCAGTATTTTTGTACATTTTACATCACTTCTATGATTGCTTATGATTGATAACCAGTTACAATCATTAGCTTTTCTAGAGCAATAACACAAATGTAAAAAAAATTGTAAAAGAAAATTTAAACATAGACTTTTAGTCAAGTCTATAAAACAACTAATTGCAAAGTGTTTAAATTATTCACAATAATTTACCAAATGCTTATTTTCTATTTAGTTTTATTGTAATCATTGTATAAGTGTGTTTTGATTATTGGATACTTTTAAACAGATGGCAATTAACGATTGATTGTAAAGGATATATAAGGAAAGAGAGCATAAGTTTTACAACACAGTTTTAAAATATCTTTATCAGCATACAGTACAGTATGTGCTGAAATAAATAAATAATATAAAATGTATATACTAAGGCATATTTTAGATTGCTTAATGTATTATTAATTAAATCAAATCAACCATTTCTAGAATAACTAAATTATGAAAAAAACGCAGGATAATTATCATTTATACTGTATCCTGAACATCTATTTTGACAATGAAAATATTTTATTGATTTTAAACCACTACATAAAAGGTTAGGACGCAGGAATCTGCTGATCCACACAGTGTCTCTCTGTCAATTCTATGCTTAACATAAAGATTTTCATTTTCAATATTTCTATAGAATTATTTTTCTGAGACATGTGATACAATTCTCAGTTTTCTAGATGAGAGCTGCTTTATATCTAATCCAAGGTATTTGCTATAACATAGTCTTTCTCATCTCTTCTACAATAGAATAATGAGTCCAAGACTGAATGACACAGCCATGATAGTCAGTTGGAAAATATGACTTGTAGGGGTGGATTGAGAACTAAAAGAGGTCCTGGAAAAATATCTGGAAGTGGCCTCATGTGGGCTACACCAAATAAAATGTAGCCTGAGCTAAAACCAAAATAGGCACTTCACCTGTGTGGAAGCTGTTGGTTTCAATATGATTGGCACTCTAGTGTCCACCAGACTGTTAAGCTGCTGTGACAAACCATAAACCTAAACATTTTAAATAATACCCCACTTCCCCCCACTGACACTCACCATGGACCCCTAAACCACAAACAACTGATTAACACAATCCCCTGAATATCACTTGTGATATAATATCACTTCTAATATAACAAATCCCTACTCCTCCCCCAGTGGAGCCCAGAAATACCCCAGAAATTGATGCACCCACATATAACACCCACTCCTGTTCCTTTAACAGATATTAATATGGCTATAGATGGGTGCTCACAACAATGGACACCCATATATATAAACAATTGCTGCTACTCAATGATTTTGTTATACACACACAGAAACATATTGTACACACACATGATGTAATATATATACAGATATGATCAATATAAATATTTATTCTACAGCCTTAATTAATCAATGAGAAAATGTTAAGGGGCATACACATGGGGCAATAGTAGCCCATTTTCTAAGCGATCTGACGAGATGGTTTACAAAGTAAGCACAGATTGCTCTGTCTGTTTGACCCATTGTGACAGGAACGCATGGTCCTGTGCATTGCCATCGCTAGCTCAGATCTTTAATACATGTACTGGTTAGTACAGATCGCCCATACACCCATCACCACATATGTATGGGCGATCTAGCAAGCCATGTTTGCTGAGTGATCTGACTATCCTAGATTGCTTAGCACACCAAATCACCCTGTGTGTATGAGCCCACAGCCTTTTTTAAATCAATAACGAAGCAATACTACATAGCTCAAGCAAATAAAACATTTCATTTTGATAGTGAACATATACAGAATATTGTAAGCTACTGTATATATCAATGTACACTATATTAATGCAGTAGACAATGTGCAATTATGTGTGTGCTTGATCACACACACACGCATAGTATTTGTGAAAGTGATTAACAGTTTGAGACAACATTCATTACACATTGTTAAACATAATAATGGAGCTTTTTAGGGTCGACAAACTCATGAGGAATTTGATAAATGAATAAAATGTGTATTTGATCTGTTCTTTTGTAGTCTATTCTTATTTCTTAAATCTTCCCCTTAATCTCTAGCTCTGTGAATATATTAAATGTACAGTCTTTTCTAACCATTAAGCATTTTTTTAAATTCTAAAGTATCAATATAAATGTCCGCATTACATTTTGATTAGGATGTAATTACCGGTAAATGTTAGAAAAAGGTTATTTTTCTTCTTACTCTTTTTAAGTGAAAATGATAACTCACAGATATTCAGGTGTTTCATATTAAGTACTATATAACATACTTTTTTTTTAAATTTTAAATAGTAGAACATAAATGTATGATGTAATTATTTGTGTTTTTACCTCATATTGTTACATCATAGCATTTAAAAATTGTAGTAAAAATAACAATTTAAATTTAAATTACGCAAGGTACTGTATTTAGGAAAACAAAACTTTTCTGAAAAGTATAATGTTGAATTAAACATACAGATGTGCTCAGGCTCATCCGAGCTTCTATGTCGGGGCAACTCATTTGCCACAAATATTGTGCCTGCCACTATTTATGGGCACATGCATATTCAATTATACAATTGGAATGCATAGTTCCAACATGTGCACGACTAGTCACAGCATGCTGTGGTTTTCACTGCGGTGATGTGTGTGCATTGAGATGGAAAGCTATGTGCCATAGCTTTCCATGGGATGAGCAAAGGTGGCTCCATCTGCAGAGTAACATTTAGTGCTTAAATAATCCTATGTAATAAGTAATAATATCTTATAATGATACACTTTGCATTTAAATAATGTTTGATTTCTTCAAACATTGCTATATTATATTACCATTTCACAAGCTTGTTAATTACAATAAACTATTTTAAAGTCAATACATTCAATATCTTCTTATACATTAAATCCAATTACTTAATGTAACTATATTTAAACTTTTAGATTTAAAATTAATTATTTATTTAAATAAGAATTGTTACAAAAATTGCTCAATTGTGTCTTCTATTTAATAGTTTGGGATTACTTTTTGCATTGATATTCAATATCTTAGTATAGTTGAAAGCATTAATCATCATCAACAACAACAACATTTAAAATGTTGTTGCATAAAAAGGTACTTAGTTTCAGGTAATCCAAAGTCATTTAAACTTGGATGAGCAGAAGAGAGATATATTTCCAGTATTATATCTTATAAAGGTCAATATTGTTTTGTGAAAATAGATATCATTAAAAAAGTTCTTATATTAAAAATGTGTTTTAGAAAAAAATAATACATAGTAAGGTGTTAATGGCTATAGACTTTACTGACAAAATTTAAACAATAGGTTGATATATTTAGTCAGGATTATACTTAATTTATTTTTATTTCTTTCATAAAAATTTATGACAGTTGAATATTAACTGTTCCCAAGAGAGGAAAAAAAACATAGATATTTATTAAAGTCACAATATTTTCTTAAATAATACCTTTTTTTCTACTTTAGTATTTTAGGTGTAATACCTTGAGCCTAATCATAGCTAATCATGTCCCAATAATGCTAGTGTAAACTGTTCTAAGATACAATTAAATGTGTGTATTTAACACATAATATGTATACTGTACTATACAGTAGCTTTAAAAAGTTTACAGCTGCAAAACAACTGATATTCAACTTCATATAGACTAATTAATTTTTCAAAATGAGTAAGAATCTATATTATCCAATGCAGCTTAGAACTGGGTGTTATTTTTTAATATTTCAATGTATATTTTCTTCTGTAAAATGCCATAGATATGTCATAGCTATGATATTGCTTTATAAAACTCAATATATTTGTTATAATGTTTAATTTTATATACTTTAAAGCTTTTTCAAGACATTTATATTATTTTATTACACTGTAATTTATTACTTTTCATTTCATTTGTAGCCCTCCAGCTGTTGTGTAACGGTACATACAGTACCAACATTTTCTAATAGCAAAACAGTGGCAGGGTATGATATAATATGTAGTTCTAAAATACAGTATACAACACATACACTTTTAAAGCATCCACACAATTTATTTTAGTCAAAATGGCCACAAAGTCACAACTGGGTAAAGCCTAAAAAAAAAAGGTTTTGGGATTTCTAGTCAATTTTGCAGTTAACATTTTAAGTGTAATGCAAAATAATAAACATTGACTATAGTGACAATTTTATCTGACTAAATGGGCATTTGCACATCTCTCCATGTGCCACAGTCATGCTGTGCTGTCATAACTCTAAAAGATAATATGTAGTAAAATGTATATTAAAGTGTGTTTATATTTATATGTACAGTATATTAAAAGGTAATATGGATAGCGGAGATGGACGGTGTTTTGCAAAACTAAACTCACTTCCATTTGAAGGCAAATTAATATATTGTAGGATAATAAAAATGGTAAACTAGTAAAATTACCAACTATTCATATGAGAATATATGTTAACATTTGCCATGGTGAGAACGCTTTTCACTTTCTTGCATTTTGAAAACAAAAACAATGCACTTTGAAAAAATGCAAAACCAAGTTCATAACTAAATCACATGATTTTTTTCATTTTTAAACTTTTTTTTATCAGCTATTAAGTACAGAAAGAAAATATTAAACGTCTGCATGCAATGCCCTAATTTCAAATATTAGATATCTTTGTTGAGCATAAAACAGAACCACTGTATTTAGAATTTTTAATTTTAGAATTTTTAGTTTGTTGGGAATATTGTGATGCTGAATAAAAATTCTAAATTCGGTGTGTTGAGAAAATAACTTTGTTGCTTGGTTCTGTTCTACTTTCTCAACAACTGTGCAATTCAACTACTGTAACTAGTTAAATTACAAAAAGCTAATACAGTACATATGATTTGACAATAAAAGATGTGACATTGTCTTTTACTTTATTGTCTACATCTCAAAAGTAATTGCAGTATATATGTCATATTATTAATATAAACACCATTCTTACTCTACTGAAAAATAGATGCTGACATTTCCATCTGAAATTTACAATCCAGAGTTTCTTTGTAGCCATTTTTGTAGATTATTTCGGAGTGGCAAGTATGATGAAAGCATTAAAAGCATAATATTTGTTCCCCAGATATATATTCTCTACTAGAAATTTGAAAGTCACTATATTTTTCATTTCAAGCTAAATTAGTCAAGCAAAATATCTATCAATGATGTTTATCAATGCAACTACTCTACTGGTATATTCATCATTAGACATAGAAGAAATGCTGAAACTGGTGGTTATTAGTGGTGGCTTCAGAGGTGTTGCACTTCAATATTGAAATAGGGAAGTTATACCAATTGCCAGTGAGGCAGTTGGAAAAACAGTATGTGTGCCTTCCCTATTTGAATTTTGAGCCGAACTGCAGCCACACCTCTGGAGCTGCCACTTGTTATGATATAAATGAATGTACAGTATATAAGAATAGTTGGATAAACTACATTATCAGGCAGTCGTGGAATACAATCATTATGGAGACACTGAAATTGCAGTGAATGTTGACAATCACACTAAATCCATGTCCTTATGAGTATCCAGTAACTGCTGCCATGGACTATAAGTCCCAGTGTGCCCTGCCATCATACAGTAACTGCTACTGAGGAGACATGAGAATAATGAGGAGTCCCACCTCCAAATACATGACCTCCATAGAGGGATCCCCCTCATGTCATATGTGACCTTCATGGAGGGATCCCCATCATCCCATCCTTGACTGCTATGGACTAACTTCATCCAAACATACATGACCTCTATGGTGAGATCTCCATCATCTTATACATGATCTCCATCATCCCATACATGATCCCTATGAAGGGAACCCCATCATCTTATACATGACTGCTATGGAGGGACCCCATCATCCCATCTGTGACCACTATGGAGGGATCCGCATTGGCACTTATACTGACAGAGACTATAAGCTCTCAGCATGTCCCTCTCCCCTTACTGACGCCTCTTCCCCAACTATACCTGCGCCAAACCTTTGGGTGCAGCTGGCAATGCTTATTTGATTCTTACTGATGTTACAGAACCTCGTCCATGTCCTGCGCAGCTGGGTACACACCCTCCATAGGTGCGACACGGCAGCTCAATGCATTGTCACATGCTGCACGTAACAACGCTAATTAGCCTAATGAGGACACTCACCAATGTAGCTGGAATTATACTTTTAATCCATCAATAAGTTTATTGCATACATTGAAAACACAACATATCAGTATGCAGACAGAAGGCACACTAATCATTCATCCAGGGCTCCCTAAAAATATCACATAGCCATCAATTACTCTAAATCTATTGATCAATAATCTAACAGACCATAGTGGGGACAACCAGTGACTCATATACAGCATACCAGTGATAACCCCTGCTTAAATAGTTACAAATAAAACAAAATTACCTGTAAATAAAATAAAAAAAAAAATGCTCAAATCACGGAATTGCAGCATAAACCAACCAGAAGTACCATACTTACTACACCTGGACAAATGTATCCTTCAGACCCCTTCCCAAAAAGTCAGTGAAATGTAGCTCATAGGCTACTACAGGCTAAAGGATTCTGGAGCTTGGTAAAAACAACAACATACTGTATATGGGGGCTGCAGTTTGAACTCAAGATAAGAGATTTATTAGATTTCTAATGTGTCCATCCTAATTCCATCTTGGTGATACTTAATATTTGCAGTAAATATGCTTTAATAAATAGGCCCCATAAAACTCAAAGTACAAACTTCCTTCCACATGTCATATTCATGTACTATACTTCACAGAAGAATATTTTGGCACTTTATAAATGAAAAGTAAAAAATAGAATAAAATAAAAACAATTTATCAAAATATTTGAAAATGTATTCAAATCTCATAAAATGTATGTATGAGAAGTAGTTAATACAAATATTTGTAAATGAGAACTAATTTAAAAATAAGTTATATATACTGTAACTGACTGTAAAGCTGTAAAACAGATCTGAGTGGACCAATTGCATACTCACATCAAAATATTTTACTACTGAAGTAATTAGAAATTTACCTTGATTACAATTGACAATTAAAATAGCCTATTTTATTTAGTATTTCATTTTAAAATTGCTTTAATAAATTTGATAAAGTTTTGACAATGCAGCATGAAAACAAAACTGTTCTGAAGCTGGATAACACCTAATGTTGACTTATACTACTATTACAATTAGTTTGACACTATTAATTGTCAGAATAAAAAGATAATCTTGAAAGTAATTAGATCATTGCCTTTCATTATCTACATTAATACTAACTTGGCACACATATTAATAACATGCATTTGATTATTCAAATACAATTAAACATATATAGTTACTTTCATGTACAGTATTAGAAGTATATATTTTTAATCCATAAATAATTGTCGATAAACATTTCACTCACCTCCAGCAGGTTGATGGTTGTTGAAGGTTCTTCAACATTTTCTTTTGCAATTCCTGAATTAACAGCATCAAGAAGACTGTCTATTGGAATATTTGGGTTTGGTTTTAGAAAGCTGAAATCACTTTCACTGGAGTCCAGAGCAACACAAACATCGTAGGACAGTGGAAAGGGCAAACTTGCAGTGCTATATCTAGAAAATAACTGAGGATCCATCTGAGAATAAATGTTTGGATTTATTGAGCTGAAGCTGGTTGATGGTTCATCTTTCCTGCATTTTGACAAAGCAGCTAAAATTACAGTCAACATGAAAAAGAAACAAATCAATGCTAAAGCTACAACTAGATATAACTGGATATTTGATTGTGACTGTACATTTGTTGATTGACTATTGAGTTCTGGAGAAACATGTTGAAAATCCTCTGCAGCAACAAGATTGAAAGTAACAGTAGCCGATAATGAGGGATCACCGTTGTCCTTTACTAATACTGTTAGTCTTTGTCTAAAGCCATCCTTCTCTTGAAAGGTACGTGATGTTCTAATTTCTCCAGTTTTGTGGCCAATAGTAAAATAGGAGGGTTCTGATGTTTGCATAATATGGTAAGAAAGCCAACCATTGTGCCCAGAGTCAGCATCAACTGCCACCACTTTTGTCACTAAATAACCTTGTTCAGAACCAAGAGGAACAATTTCAAACACACCATCACTTTCTAGTGAGGGATAGAGAATTGTTGGTGCATTGTCATTCTGATCTACTACACAAATTTTCAGCGTTGTATTAGTAGCCAGGGATGGTAATCCATTGTCTTTTGCAATTATCTGGATTTGAAATTCTTTCTGGTCTTCATAGTCAAATGATCGTTGTGCATAGAGCACTCCAGTGACTGGGTTAATGGACAAGAAAGAAAATATAGGGAATTTCTCCACATGTGAGCTAACAATGGAATATGTGATTTTACCATTTTCTTCTGTATCAGGATCAGTAGCTTGTGCACTAAAAATGGAGCCTCCAGGCAAATTATTTTCCATAATATAAGCAACATAATTATGCTTCTGAAAAACTGGTGGGTTATCATTTACATCTAATATTGACAAACTGATCATTTTTATCGAAGACAGTGGTGGCGATCCTTTGTCTTTAGCTATTAAAGAAATATTGTAATGTGATGTTGTTTCTCTGTCCATAGCAGCCGTTGTAACAATTTTATAATAATGTCCAGAAGATAATAATAGTTTAAATGGTAATGCATCTTTAATCTCACAGACAACATCACTATTTTGTTCTGAGTCTTTATCATGTATATTAATGAGCGCAACCACTGTACCTGGAAGGGAATCTTCAGAGATTGGAGAAGAAAGGGAATTGAGGGTTATTTCCGGGGCATTGTCATTCATGTCTATTACTTGGACAACCACACTGGCATGAGAAACTAAGCCTCCTCCATCCTGTGCTTGAACAGACATTTCATAAGTTTTTGTTATTTCATAATCCACATTTCCCTTTGTTATTATTTCTCCATTCTTGGAGTCAATTTCAAAAACATTCAATGCATCTTCAGGAATGTTGCTGAAAGAATATGTTATGTCAGCATTTGAGCCTTCATCATTATCATTTGCTTTAACTATAACAACTAGTGTGTTAAAGGGAATATTTTCATTTATTGTTACTTTATATACCTCTTGAGTAAATATAGGAAAATTATCATTTGCATCAGTGACAGATATCTTGACTTCCATAGTACCAGTAAGCATTGGACTACCTCCATCTGATGCTGTTAGGATAAGTTCATAATAACTCTGGGTTTCCCGATCTAGAGGTTTTTCTAAAATTACTTCAGGATATTTGACACCATCAGAATTAGTTTTTTCACCCAATGCAAAATATTGGTTCTCATTAAGCGCATATGATATAATAGCATTTGTACCAAAGTCAGGGTCTCTTGCATTTTGTAACAGAAATCGTGCTCCTTGTGAAGTTGATTCAACAATGTCTAATTTAATGGTTTCAAGATAAAATTTTGGAACATTATCATTTATATCTTGAATTTCAACCTTGACATTGAAAACATTCAAAGGGTTTTCTACCAGCACATCAAAGATTAGAAAGCAGGGATCAGTTGCAGCACATAATGTCTCCCTGTCTATTCTATCTTTTATATACAGATTTCCATTGTCTAATCGAACAGAAAAATATTTCTCTGAAATATGAGAAACAAGACGGAATTGTCTATCAGAAAGTTGCTTAATATTAAATCCTAAATCCTGTGCTAAATTGCCAACAAATGAACCTTTTCTCATTTCCTCAACAATGGAATACTGAATCTGTGCAGAGCATAGGTAACACAATAAAGAAATGATTAAGTAAAATGTTACTTGCCATCCTTTGTATGCATTTGCTTGATAGATATTCATAGTATTCTATTGTGTCCCAAAGCTTTCTTCCAAATTCCTTGTGTACTGTACTGTACCTCAATCCAGAGGAAGCCTTTAGATAATTATATTCCTTTTTGCTTGTTTTTACTTTGGTTGTTGATGATGTGGTAAAAAAATGTCTTTGCCCTAAAGAATATTTTTCAATCCAGTTGAAATAATATACATTCCAAAGTAAAATATTATGCAATGCAAGAAAACCCAGTATATCTGGATTGTGATGGACTAGCAATGGCTGCTTTTGCTTCATGCAGACTTGCAGTGCCTGAGCATACTAGGGAATTCTGTTTTCTGTAAATCTCTCTTCTTAGGTAACAGCGGCGCTCTGAGGTACAAATGTGGAATTGCAGCATAGATGATTTTCTTTTCTAGAATCATTATAATTATAGTTCAAATACAAACTACTGTATGTTAATGTATGTTGATTGAGAAGTGTTCTATGTTCAAAACGTTTGAGGATATTTATGTTTGTAACAGTTGTGCATGGAGGTTTCAATTATTTATTCCAAAAACCAAAGCATGTTTTTAAGAGATTTAAAAAGTGCAGTAGATCAGTAATTATCATAAGTAAAAAAGGATTGTGTATACGTAAGTATATGTTTTTTTAGTAGATAAAAATACAAAATTAAATAGATTTCTTATTAATTCCAAAAACTGTAAAATGTTTCCATGGTTCTACTGTGAATATGTCTAAGTACATAGTAAAAACATTTTATTTGTTTAATATCTACCTACAATACCTATCTATCTACAGTATCTATCTATCTATCTATCTATCTATCTATCTATCTATCTATCTATCTCTATCATACAATGTACACATTAATGCTTTACTTATTTAATTACGCATTCATTCTACATTATTTTAGAGTAGGATAAATTCATTGACTCAAAAATGACAGTGAACTGCATTTCTTTTTAGAGTGTGTTTCTTGCCAGTTAATCACATGACACTGTCATTGATCACATGAAAATGATCAAATGTAATCAAACACTTTTTTTGTTTTCATTTAGCAAACATGAAATGGCTTATTTTCAGCAGTACTTCCTTGGCAGACAAAAAAAAATCACTAACATTTTAGGTATGTTAATGAGTACACTTGTGCAAAGTCCAAATATAGCTCTACCCTCCTTTACATGCTGTAGGAATTACTCCAAATTACTTCATTGTGTATGCACAAAACTATGGATTGCAGCTATTGTGTATTAAATCTTATAATCTGTGTACCTGGTAAATTTTTCACTCATTTTATTTTATCATCAGTTCCGTATTCGGGTACTTGTTTCCTAGCACGGCGCCCACGATTTTAATCTTATGCCATCGTATCGGTGCATGTGATGCGATGCAACCCGATTTTTAATTGTATAGGCACCTTGATGGGTGATTACTATGTTAAATGCACCCCCATTGTTAACGCCACCCCCACTATCAATAGCAACCCGAAGCGTGGCGAGTGCATCGCGCCCGCGAGGGGCGGTGGTACGCATCCTCTGACCTTTTCATACCCCCACTATCCACGTTGGCATGAAGTTGATTTTATATAGTGTGGCGAGCGCAGTGAGCCACCGAGCCCGAAGCGTGGCGAGTGCAGCGTGCCCGCGAGGGGCAGTGGTATGCGTCCTCCAACCTTTTCATACCCCCACTATCCACGTCGGCATGGAGTTGATTTTATATAGTGTGGCGAGCACAGCGAGCCACCGAGCCCGAAGCGTGATGAGCCCCGCGAGGGGATGCGGATTACTTCACATGTATTCAATCCAATTAACAGGCTAAATGGGGAGGGCTCCATCTGTATGTTTGGTTTCAATTACATCATAGCTCTGCATGTATTTTCATTCTATACAAAAAAAGTTTACTTATGAGGCATAAGCTTATCCCATTGCCTGGATCTTATTGCAATTTGGTGCCCCCTTCCCTTAAAAAAAGGTTTGACAATGGCCGGTGGGTCTGGGTCACACTCACAAGAATCAGTGTTCCATCTCACAGTCCAGCAGCAGTGGCAGTTTCACCATTGCATGCTGCGGTACACACTAAGTGGTATTAGACGGGAGTCATCCTGTCCCCTATTCCAGGTGTTAGCAGGGCTCCTGGGATAAAGCCAATTAACTGTACAGTGAATGCACCTCAAAGATCCATTGGAAGAGCAGTAGTCACACTTGTATCACATTGTGAACCACTCAGGTGATTCTGTAAATGCACGTGCCCCCTCGGGACTTTAAGCCCAGAGGCAGGCAACTCCACTGCCTCTGGGAGTTATGCCCCTAGCTCACTTAGACCATGGGCTGTTCCACTCAAGCACACAAAACCATCTCTCTCCCTTCCCTCTCCATCCTCCTTTCTCTCTCTCTCTCTGTATATCTACAGTATATCTATCTATCTATCTATCTATATATATATATATATATATATATACAGAGGGAGACACGTTCATATATGTGGCTCTAGTCGCACCATTCGGCACACTACAGTATGAATGAGAGTGAGATGCTCGTGCACCCCATTCATGGCCATGTGAGTGTGTGAGACACTTGTGCATCCCTGTCTCAGTGACCAGTGTGCCAATGCTACAGATGAGCACTTTTCCATCTGTATATACAATTAAACAGTTTGATCTGGCGTTCACTGCCTATTGTTTGTTACTTACCCCATTGCCTTTTGAGAAAGTGGAGCTCTGCATGAGACCCAGCAATGTATACATATGTTCAATGGCACTTAGGGATACAATAGACACGTATGCCACCTTTAAGAAGCCAGTTTCATTTCTACTGCATGTCCATCAGTGCAATACGAACACAGCATAAAACTCAATATTAAATATGCACCCCCTTACCATGACTCCTCTTGTCCAGCATTCTTCCTGCCAGCACCATCCGGCACAAGACAATGACATCACACACTGTGCACCCTGCACCAACAGATACAAATTTACAAGAGAGCACAAAAATAACCAGCATGGTGCATTGAAATCAATACAAAGATCTAAAGAGATTTTAGATCTTTGTACTGATTTCGTTGCACCAAGTAGGTTAATATTTGTGTCTTTATGTAAATTTGTATCTGTTAGTGCAGCGTGCACAGGATGTGATGTCATTGTCTTGTGCCAGATGGCAGTGGCAGGAGGAACACCGATCAGGAGGAGTCATGGTGTAGGGAAGCACATTTAATGGTAATCTTTATGCTGTGTTCGTATTTCTCTATGAAAATGCAGTAGCATTAAAATATTGACTTGCCAAAGGTGTAATGTGTCTTTTTTAATGGGAAGCCAATGCAGAAGTTTATAGTTATATTGTCAAAGAAAAACAAACTGTGTATCATGAAAGGACATGTAAATCTTTCACATTGCTGCTTATACAATATATGAATTTGATTGTGCTCCTCAGTGTCACAAACGTAGACAACAGGTGCTTTAATAATAGACATTGAGATCCTGAAAGATCCTACAAAACAACACATACTGTAGTGGTAGCATTCTTGAAGAAGGAAAGAAATCAGCATGGAATTGGGTTATTGTATATAGATATTGAATATAATCAAATTGATTCTTTTTGCATACACCATTGTGTTCACAGAAACTTTCTTAAATAGTTTTGAATGCTTTTATACACATATTTCTTTAAATTAGTGCATCTACAGTATGTACCACTGAGAAAACATTAAAAAGCACATCCTGTCAAATTGTATAGCAAATTTACCTGTAGATATTTTAGGTAAAACAGATTGTTATACTAATTGAGCAATAATGCATCATAAAATCAATCACAAAAATCATCAAAACTGCTATGCGTACCATTTTGTTATGTTACAAAAAAAATTGCAATATCGTCACCTTAGTGGATAATAAATGGTTTAACACTTAAATAATCCATAAAGAGAAATATTTATATATATATATATATATTGTTTAACTAAAATACTAAAACAAATAAGAAACATCTCCAAACTTTAAACCCCTTCTCCGCACACAGTACAAAGATGACTTATTTCGGTAATATCTCCTAAAATGCCAACATTAAATATGAAACATGTATTCAAACAAAAGCTATTCGCCCTAATCTCTTTCCAAGATTACTGACTTTCTAGTCATTGCTTGTCCACTAATTAACACACCCACTTGCATATCAGTTTATTTTACCTTATTATGCACACTCCTCCATAAATTTGTATTATGTCATGTACAATATACCACCTTGGAATGTACTGTATGCATAAAATCTACAACTGTGAGCAAAACAACAAACCTAATGTATTACAGTTGTTTATAAAGCTTTATAATGTATTGCATTGTCATATAACACACTTTATATTTTTGCTTTCTTGAGATATTGCATAATCTCATGGAATTAGATCATTGTTGTGCTCATGAATTTTTATTTTTCTAACAATAAACAAAAATGACCTGTGACCTATATTGATATTTTGTAAATGTAGTCCTGCATTCATAAATATAATAAAGTTTTAATTGCAAACATAAAACAAAATGGCTAATATATTAAAATGAATATATCACAAGTACAATAGACAATAGTCCAAATAATTGTTCTTGTCTCCCATAGCTATTAAATCTTGAGGCTCCTACTGTACCTTTATTATCATATCTAGTTCAACCAAGCAAACCTTATGACATTGATTGGCTTATATCATCCATCTATGGTAATATATGTACGTACAGTATGGTAATATAAATAATTTCAATATGCTTTGAGCTTACATACTGTATACCCCATACATTTAAATGAAATATTCAATTAAGAAATAAAACTTAAAAACAAGAATAAAGATAAACGAAATCTTACAACTCACCTCTGCTGGGTTGTTAATTGTTGAATGTTCTTCATAGTTTTCTTTTGCAATTCCAGAATTGTCCATATCAAGAAGACTTTCCATTGGAACACTTGAATTTGGTTTTAGAAAGCTGAAATCACTTTCATTTGAATCCAGAGAAACACAAACATCATAGGAAAGTGGAAAGGGCAAACTTGCAGTACTATATCTAGAAATTAACTGCGGGTCCATATAAGAATAAATGTTTGGATTTATTGTGCTGAAGCTGGTTGAAGGTTCATCTTTTCTGCATTTTGATACAACAGCTAAAATTACAGTCAACATGAAAAAGAAACAAATCAGTGCCAAGGCTATAACTAAATAAAACTGGACGTTTGATTGTGACTGTACATTTTTTTTTTGACTTTTGAGATCTGGAGCAACATGTTGAAAATCCTCCGCAGCAACAAGATTTAATGTAACAGTGGCTGAGAGCGAGGGATCTCCATTGTCCTTCACTAAAACTGCTAACCTCTGTCTAAAGTTATTTTTCTCTTGAAAGATATGTGATGTTCTGATTTCTCCAGTATTGTGTCCAATAGTAAAGTAGGTGGGTTCTGATGTTTGCATGAAATTATAAGAAAGCCAACCATTGTGCCCAGAGTCAGCATCAACTGCCACCACTTTTGTCACTAGATGACCTGGTTCAGAAGCAAGAGGAACAATTTCAAATACGCCATCACTTTCTGGTGAAGGATAGAGAATTTTTGGTGTATTGTCATTCTGATCTACTACACAAATTTTCAGGGTTGTATTAGTAGCCAGGGATGGCAATCCATTGTCTTTTGCAATTATCTGGATTTGAAATTCTTTCTGGTCTTCATAATCAAATGACCGTTGTGCATAGAGCACTCCAGTGACTGGGTTAATGGACAAAAAAGAAAATATAGGGAATTTCTCTACATTTCTGCTCACAATGGAATATGTGATTTTGCCATTTTCTTCTGTATCAGGATCAGTAGCTTGTGCACTAAAAATGGAGCCTCCAGGCAAATTATTTTCTGGTATGTAAACCACATAATTATTCTTCTGAAAAACTGGTGGGTTATCATTCACATCTGATATTGACAAACTGATAATTTTTATTGAAGACAGAGGTGGAGATCCTTTGTCTCTAGCTATTAAAGAAATATTGTAAGTTGATGTTGTTTCTCTGTCCATAGCAGCTGTTGTAACAATTTTATAATAATGTCCAGAGGATGATAATAGTTTAAATGGTAATGCATCTTTGATCTCACAGACAACATCACTATTTTGTTCTGAGTCTTTATCATGTATATTAATGAGCGCAACCACTGTACCTGGAAGGGAATCTTCAGAGATTGGAGAAGAAAGGGAATTAAGGGTTATTTCCGGTGCATTGTCATTCATGTCTATTACTTGGACAACCACATTGACATGAGACACTTGGCCACCACCATCTTGTGCTTGAACAGACATTTCATAAGTTTTTGTTATTTCATAATCCACATTTCCCTTTGTTATTATTTCTCCACTGATGGAGTCAATTTCAAAAACATTCAATGCATCATCAGGAATGTTGCTGAAAGAATATGTTATGTCAGCATTTGAGCCTTCATCATTATCATGTGCTTTAACTATGACAACCAATGTGTTAAGGGGAATATTTTCATTTATTGTTACTTTATACACCTCTTGAGTAAATATAGGAAAATTATCATTGACATCAGTGACAGATATCTTGACTTCCATTGTAGTAGAAAGCATTGGACTACCTCCATCTGATGCTGTTAGGATAAGTTCATAATAACTCTGGTTTTCCCGATCTAGAGGTTTTTCCAAAATTACTTCTGGATATTTAATGCCATCAGAATTAGTTTTTTCACCCAATGCAAAATATTGGTTCTCACTAAGCAGATATGATATAACAGAATTTGTACCTAAGTCAGGGTCTCTTGCATTTTGTAACAGAAATCGTGCTCCTGGTGAAGATATTTCAACAATATCTAATTTAATTGTTTCAAGATAAAATTTTGGAACATTATCATTTATATCTTGAATTTCAACCTTGACATTGAAAACATTCAAAGGGTTTTCTACCAGCACATCAAAGGTTAGAAAGCAGGGATCAGTTGCAGCACATATTGTTTCTCTGTCTATTCTATCTTTAATATACAGATTTCCATTGTCCAATCGAACAGAAAAATATTTCTCTGAAACATGAGAAACAAGACGGAATTGTCTATCAGAAAGTTGCTTAATATTAAATCCCAAATCCTGTGCTAAATTGCCAACAAATGAACCTTTTTTCATTTCCTCAACAATGGAATACTGAATCTGTGCAGAGCATATGTAACACAATAAAGATATTATGAAATAAAATTCTACTTGCCATCCTTTGTATGCATTTGCTTGATGGATCTTCATATTATCTTTCTGTGTTTCTTAAAGCTTTCTTCCAGTTTTCATATATGTTTTAATCCAGAACATGCATTTAGATACAGTACCTTGTAGTTTTTTTTAACTGCTTGATCTTTTTACATTGATTCTTCTTGTTGTCCACCTCCAAAATGATGTTATATAGACATTTCTTTTTCCTACTGTATATTATCCAAACCAGTTGAAATATTTTAAATTTGAAAGTAAAATTTCATAGCATATCTGGATTGTGAAGGACAAGCAATGGCTACTTTCCTTCTTGCAGATCTGCAGTGTCTGATCATACTAGTGAATTCTATTTTTTTGTACAGTACATCTCTCAACTTCTTAGTAAACAGCGGCGCTCTGAGGTACAAATGTGGAATTGCAGCAGAAATAATTTTGCTAGACTCTATAGTATAAATACAAACTATGTTCAATTACTTAGAATTGATCACTGAAGATTAAATAATTTGTTCTTAATAACTCATAAAGCATAAAAGAGGCTTAAAATGTTATTGAATTATTCAATAGTAATCACGAGAACAAAATGTATTGTGGTTAAGTATATGATTTAAAACAGACAGTTATAGACAAAGGATATATATTACTTAGTAATAATGAAAACAGTGAAATCTATGTATTGTTCTTTTCATCTATCTATCTATATATCTATCTATTTATCTATCTATCTCTCTATCTATCTATTTAGTGCACAGCATACAAATAATGTTTTACTAGTTCTATTAATAGTCTTAACTTTGAATCTTTTCTCAGTAGGATAAATCAATTCAATTCAACATACATTAAACTACATTGCTTTCTAGGGTGCATTTCTTGCCATCTAACCTAAATCACACACAGTTATTATAGTCATTCCTAAATTTAAAAAAATGCTTACTTTTTAGGTATTTTGAACAGTATATCTACATAATACGAAATATGAAAGGGCATATGTAATGTTTGGCATATATGTGGGGGGATGCTTGCCTATCTTGAACATTTTTTTAAATCGGTAATTATATACAAGGCAAAACCAACCTGGTCTTTATAAAGTGCAAATGTAGCTCTACCTTGCTTTAGGCACTACAGATGTTACTTAAAATTACAGACTCCTGCTTTTGTAAAAACAAGTACAGTACATTTGTTGTAAAAATCAGATTGACTTCTTTAAAGAGAATAGATGAGAAACTTTTAGAAGGCAGATTTATTTTATTTATTAACAGTTTCTTATATAGCACACACATATTCCACAGCACTTTACAGAGTATAGTTCAGTGACGTGCAGTGAGGTCAGCGGTTGGTGAGGCACTGGTGCAGGGGAGTGGTGGGTCCTACAAATATTAGCAACCCCATATCCTGCACCTTTGATAGTTATGCCACTGCGCTCAACCTCCACAGTCGTACTCTTATACGTAGTATGCAACAGTAATACACCGTATACACATATTGCCACAGTAAAGCACCTTACACATATGGCACATCTTATTAATCTACTGATTTAAATAATTCCCCCATACACAAACTGCTTCCTACACATTACTTATGCCCTTATACACATAATGCACCTTACACATATGCCCCACATGATTAATGCCCATATACACGTAAGGCCTTTTACACATATGCCCCACATTATTTATGCCCTTATTCACATAATACACCTTACACATACTGTATGTCCCCCATTTTTAATGCCCTTATACATATAATGACACATAATGCCCCATACACATAATGTCCTTTACATATGCCCCACATTATTCAATGCTCCTTTATACATAATACCCCACATAATCTCTTACTTTTGCCCCAAATTATTAATTGCCCTTATGCATATAATGCACCTTACACATCCCCACTGTCTGCTCCCCTGCTCTTACTTAGCAGCAGCCGGGATCCAACTTCCAGACAGGTGACACACGGCACCTGCATTCCCCCTGGCTACTGCTCTCCCGCCTCTGGCTTTCTCCCATCTGCCCAGTCCCTGCCCTGGGGTTACTACTTACCCAGCTCCGGGCATGACTCTTGAGTGTCCCCTTGAAACACATAGCAGAGGCGCCCACGGGGTTGGGAGCAGCCTATGCCAGACATGCGGGGAGGAGGGCTGAGATGCGGAGATCCGTGCACCCACCCGGTCCGACAGGGAAGAAGGCCTTGCGAAGTTCCGCCATGCACCCGCCAAGGGAAAGAGAAGGTGTGGGGGTCCGGGTCCGTGCTGCCGCCACCGGGTTGGGAAGGAGGGTTTACAATGTTCCGTTATGCACACACCAGGAGAGGGAGAAGGTGTGCGGGTCCGTGCATCCACCGGGTGGGGAAGCGGGGGTGGGTGCGGAGGTCCGTGCACCTGCCGAGTGGGGAAAGGGGGATGCAGAGGGTGCTGCTGCTGCTGCTGCACTGACCGGCATAGGCAGCAGAGAGTCAGTGAAACCAATCATAGCTGTCCGAGTGACAGGGGCGTGCTATAATAAAGGCAGAAAGCACCCCCCTGTCACTGAGGCACCGCTATAGGTGCCGCCTATATAGGTTTTTTTAATGTGATTTTGCAGCCTGCTGCTTGGCCCCGCCCCCTGCCCGCCCCTGTTTCTGGAACCTGAACATTATCAGCCAGAGGCACTGCTCCCAGTGCCGCCGAAACCAATAAAAAATAATAATTATGGCATAAAAATGAATAGAATAATATGCATTTACTTATGACACACAATGTGTCATAAGTATTTTCTTTTATTATGTTTATTATTATTGATTATCATTAATGACTGCACGTCCCTGGTATAGTTGAACATCCACATTAGTCCCTGTCCCAGTAGAGTTTACAAACTATTTTCACTAACACATGTACACACACTCAGGCATTCTAGGGTTAATTGATCTACCAATATATTTTTGGATTGTGGGAGGAACCTGGAGTACCCAGAGTAAACCCACGCAAGTACAGGGAGAATCTACAAACTCCACACAGTTAGGGTCATAGTGGGAATTGAACTCATGACCTCAGCACTGTGAGGCAGTAATGCTAACCCTTACACTGTCCGTGATGCCCAAAAGATACATTTACACTGTGACAACATACAAACAGCGTGAATGGAAAGCTACACTAGAGGCCATTTTGAAGCAACAGTATAAAAAGGATGAATATTGGACTGCTAAAGGAGGATAAATTAAGGAAGAACTGCCTACTTGACAATATATTAAAAATAGTAAATGCATTACATATGAGATACTGTAAGAAGTTATTTCACCTGTACAGTAAATTACAAAATAGAATCCCTGACAACAGAAGCACCTTCTCTGAGTGGCAAATTACTCAAGGTGAGGGGAAATGTATAGTAGTGTAACTGGATTTAGTCAAACAATCTGAATTGCTTCCTACTCTCATCTACAATATATGTAAAATGCACATTTTAGAGACGCCCTATTTGAAAAAAATCCCACATGTATCTAAATACACCTATATACTATTAATGTTATACTGTACTGTATGTCTACACTTTATTACTCTCCAAGTGAAAAATACTTAGAAAAGTCTATTGCAGAAAGTTTAAACATTTGATTTGGGACAATTTAGGATAATATTTGGTGAAAGTATTACAAATTTTCTAAAGAGAAAAAGTAATGCAATATGAGTAATTGCAATAAGAAAACAATGCTATTGCTAGCCTGATGAAATGCATTGGTGTTTAACAGAGAATGAGAAGGGTGGACTATATTTTAACATAAAAGTAGAAATTTAATGCATCACACTTTTGTCACTTCTGGACTTATATTGTGGAGAAACCAGCTAACAACCATATATTGTGGATGTATTCATAGTGCATGCTTCTAGTCCAGAGAATGGCAGCTATTTTGAAAATCCACAGTAACCACAAAGTTTACTTTGCAATCATCTTATTGATATTAATATGGCCAAATTCTATACTTTTTTTTTTTTTTTACTACAAACGTTTCTATAAAGAAAATATACATTTAAAAATAACTACAGTATGGCAACTATGTGTAATGTGAGTTGTTAAATTCAGAATGGAAAATGTATCACATATGGTGGATTAAATTCAAAAGTTTATAGTTTCATCTTCAAAGAAAACCAATTGAATCTCAAAATACTTTCTAAGTATTTCATATTGCTGCATATACAATATATAATTTATAATGTGCTCCCCAGTGTTACAGATGTAAACAGCAGATGCTTTTCTAAAAGAAATTGGAAAAATAATGGCCAAAGATCACCTCCCTTTCATCTTCCTTACAGACATCCAGATCCTGGAGGCTAGTATAAAACACCACATAGTGGCTGCACTCTTAACAAAGCAAAAAATAAAAAAAAAAGCATGGCATGGCGATACATAGATATAAAATATAATAAATGTGTTACTTTTATAAAACAGTGTTGTGCTATCTGAAACTGTCTTTAATGACCTGACTGCTTACATACACGTATTCAAATGAGCATATCAACAGTATGTACAACCCAGATAAAAAGTTAGATAACACTTCCTGTCAAATTGCATTAAAAAATTACCAGTAGATATTTTTAGGTGCCTTAAGACAGGTTGAAACACTAAATATACAATATTGCATCATAAAATCAATCACTCTGGAAAACTACGATGAGTACCATAGTGTTGTGTTGCATTCATAATGTCGCAATGTCGTACATTAGTGGATAAAGGATGGTTTAATATTAAAAGAGTCCAATTATCTACTGTATAAATAAAATACTAACCAATAATTTTGTAATTTATCTCCTAACTCTAAACTCTTTCTCCCCATATTGTACTAGATTGTTTTGTTTAATATCTCATCAGATTGTATCAATAAACATTAAATTTGTATCCAGGCAACAATTAGTGCACCTAAGCACTTTCCAAGCTCAATACTTATTGCTTGATCACAGCTTAACACACCCACTTGCATAATAATTTATTTTGTCTTATTCGATAACATTCCTTTGTATTATGTTATATTGCTGTACAATTTACCCCTTTGGAATATGTTGGTTAAAATAAATACATGCTAAAATGTCTAAAAAAGAAATAAAACTAATATATTACAATATTTTATCATTTACTTTAATGTTTTAGAACATTGTGTTTTTGCATACTTGGGTGAATTGCATAATCTCATTGAATGACATCGTCACTGTACTCATGCACTTTTAACTTTTAACAATATACAAAAATGACCTGTGTTGACAAACGTATATTTTTTTACATTTAGGCCTGCTTCCATAAATCTGATAATTTTTTAGTTGTCCAGATATAAAAGCAAGATAGCTAGTTTAATATAGAACAATCCAAATACTTGTAAATAAATTTGCTCCCATAGCTGGTTGAGTTTAAGGCCCCTACTATCTTTTATTATACAGTACGTAGTTCAACCAACTCAATGATGTTAATTGGCTTTCCTCACTAAACCAGCAAGAATAGAATCTCCAATCTATGTATGTCTAAACGATCTATCCTCCACCTTCTGTCTCTCAACATTTTAACTACTATTAAAATCACAGATTCATGTTTAGCCTTAAAGAAGACTAATTAGAGATTTAACATCTCAAAAATTACCACTGCTGTCATTTACCTGTACCCTCTGATTTTAATGGTGCATGAAAAAGCAAGTAAAATCACAGATAAAAATTCTAAGAACTGTATAACAGTATTTACTGTCATGACTTACAATTAAATTGTAACCTCAAGTACAAAAAACTAAGCCTTGAATTGTTTTCTTGAGTAATGAATAAAAAAGAGCTGGATACTGCAAACTGACATATGAGCTGTGGTATTATGTGTAGTGGGGCATGTGCAATCACATGCTCCCCCATGCAATTCAATTGAGTGAGAGCAACATTCATGTGCACTCTCCTCCCATTCACTTCAATGGGACCCAGCAGAGATGCAAATGAGTGTGGCATACCACAGTTAATTCACATCAGGATACATAGCAACAACATAGCAGGACACTTTACAATATCCAATACTCAATACAAATAGCTATGAAAGTAAATAAAATAGATTAACCAAATCATCTAAATTAAGATCACATCAACAATATTTAGATAAACAATCACAGTATAGCGATATAAATCATTGAATTATTGTTTGAACTGACAAATTCACAATACAATTAAATTCAAATTTCAATTTAGCTAGAAAGAAAAAACTGAGACTATAATAAAGAAAAATTAATTACATTTTCCAACTTACCTCAATTGGGTTATTGATTGGTGTAGATTCTTCAACATTTTCTTTTGCATTTCCTGAATTATCAGCATCAAGAAGACTGTCTATTGGAACACTTGGATTTGGTTTCAGGAAACTAAAATCACTTTCATTTGAGTCCAGAGCAACACAAACATCATAGGAAAGTGGAAAGGGCAAACTTGCAGTACTATATCTAGAAAATAATTGAGGATCCATCTGAGAATAAATGTTTGGGTTTATTGAGCTGAAGCTGGTTGAAGGTTCATCTTTCCTGCATTTTGACAGAGCAGCTAAAATTACAGTCAACATAAAAAAGAAACAAATCAGTGCTAAGGCTACCACTAAATAAAACTGGACATTTGATTGTGACTGTACATTTGTTGATTGACTTTTGAGATCTGGAGCAACATGTTGAAAATCCTCAGCACCAACAAGATTTAATGTAACAGTGGCTGAGAGCGAGGGATCGCCATTGTCCTTCACTAATACTGCTAGTCTTTGTCTAAAGCTATCTTTCTCTTGAAAGGTACGTGA
Source organism: Crinia signifera (assembly GCF_055691185.1). Taxonomy (NCBI): domain Eukaryota; kingdom Metazoa; phylum Chordata; class Amphibia; order Anura; family Myobatrachidae; genus Crinia; species Crinia signifera. The sequence goes on from NC_139220.1 coordinate 20,597,589, forward strand.
TGTTCTAATTTCTCCAGTATTTTGTCCAATTGTAAAATATAAGGGTTCCGATGTTTGCATAATATGGTAAGAAAGCCAACCATTGTGCCCAGAATCAGCATCGACTGCCACCACTTTTGTCACCAGATAACCATATTCAGAAGCAAGAGGAACAATTTCAAACATTCCATCACTTTCTGGTGAAGGATAGAGAATTGTTGGTGCATTGTCATTCTGATCTACTATACAAATTTTCAGAGTTGTATTAGTACTCAGGGATGGTAATCCATTGTCTCTTGCAATTATCTGTATTTGAAATTCTTTCTGGTCTTCATAGTCAAATGATCGTTGTGCATAGAGAACTCCAGTGACTGGGTTAAGGGACAAGAAAGAGAATACAGGAAATTTTTCATTTTGTGAACTAACAATGGAATATGTGATTTTACCATTTTCTTCTGTATCAGGATCTGTAGCTTGGATACTAAAAATGGAGCCTCCAGGCAAATTATTTTCTATTACATAAGCAACATAATTATTGTTCTGAAAAACTGGTGAGTTATCATTTACATCTGCTATTATCAAACTAATGTTTTTTGTTGTGGATAGTGGTGGAGAGCCTTTATCAGTGGCTACTATAATAATATTGTAGTATGATGTTTCTTCTCTGTCCATAGCTGTGGTTGTAACAACTCTATAATAGTGTCCAGAAGATGATAATAGTTTAAATGGTAATGCATCCTTAATTTCACAGACAACGTCACCATTTTCTTCTGAGTCTTTATCATGGATATTTATTAAAGCTATGACTGTACCAGGTAATGAATCTTCAGGTATTGGTGAAGAGAGTGAATTGACAGTAATTTCCGGTGCATTGTCATTCTGGTCTATTATTTGGACTACCACATTAGCATGAGAAACTAGGCCTCCTCCATCCTGTGCTTGAACAGACATTTCATAAATTCTAATTTTTTCAAAATCCACATTTCCTTTAGTTTTTATTTCTCCACTTTTGGTACCAATCTCAAAAACATTCAATGCATCTTCAGGAATGTCACTGAAAGAATATGTTAATTCAGCATTTGAGCCTTCATCATTATCATTTGCTTTCACTGAAACAACTAGGGTATTGAGTGGCATATTTTCATTTAATGTAACTTTATACATTTCTTGAGAAAAAATTGGAAAATTATCATTGGCATCATTGACGGATATCTTCACTTGTGTAGTACCAGTGAGCACTGGACTACCGCCATCTGATGCTGTTAGGATAAGTTCATAAAAACTCTGGATTTCACGATCTAAAATTTTTTCTAAAATAATTTCAGGATATTTGATACCATCAGAATTAGTTTTTTCACCCAATGTAAAATATTGGCTCTCGCTAAGCTTGTATGATTTAATTGAGTTTGGACCTAAATCAGGGTCTCTTGCTGTTTGTAAAACAAATCATGCACCCGGTAAAGTTGACTCAACAATGTCTAATTTAATAGTTTCAAAATAAAATTTTGGAACATTATCATTTATATCTTGAATTTCAACCTTGACATTAAAAACATTTAAAGGATTCTCTACCAGCACATCAAAGGTTAGAAAACAGGGATCAGTTGCAGCACATAATATCTCCCTGTCTATTCTGTCTTTTATATACAGATTTCCATTGTCTAATTGCACAGAAAAATATTTCTCTGAAACATGAGAAACAAGACGGAATTGTCTTTCTGAAAGTTCCTTAATATTAAATCCCAAATCCTTTGCTAAATTACCAACAAATGAACCTTTTTTTATTTCCTCCCCAATGGTATAATGAATCTGTCCAGAACCTGAGTGACAGAGCCCAGAAATGATGAAGTAAAATGCTACTTGCCATCCTTTGTATGCCATTTCTTCATGGGTCTTCATTTTATCCATCTGTTTCTCAAAATGATCAAAGTCAGTTTTCTGTTTGCCACATGCTTTGTAATCCCCAAAAATATTTAGAAGATTAAATCCACTATTGATTTAATATCCTTCAATATATGCACATCCAAATGCTGTCTCAGGGTGAAAATGTAATGTTCTGCAAACCAGTTGAAATGTTACAGTTCAGTCAAAATGCAAGCAAATATATCTGTAGAGGAGTAGCAATGGCTGCTTTTCTTCATGCAGATCTGCAGTGTCTGAGAATTCTAGTGAAATCTATTTTTGTTCTAAATCTCCCAACTTATTGGTAAACAGCGGCGCTCTGAGGTACAAATGTGGAATTGCAGCAGAATATTTTTTTCAAAACCTTTACAGTAGCTAAGAAACAAACTAAATTAACTTAATTTGAACACATTTTGGATGATAAAAACCTTTGAGAACAACTGTGTTTGTAATATTTGTTCAATAAGTACACAACTAGGTACAGTTTTCTCAATAATACAAACTTTATTGTACTACACAAGGCATTAATAAAGTAGTTTAAAGGCAAAATAAATTAGGATTAATTATTTGATCTTGTTACAAAAAAATATGTTCAACATAATACATTTGAATTGAGATGATAGCAATTAATAACAAATAAAAGGATTACTACACCATTTTAAGCAGGGGAAATCAATTTAAAAATTATATTGGAAGTATCATATTGAAATACAATGTTTTGAAACAGCAAATGCTTGCTGGCTTAATTTTGAGGGACTTTAAATAGTAAAACTACATACAGATGTAGCAGGCTACATCTTTGCAGGGGCTGACGATTCCATCGCCAGCCCCCGCCAGCGGCCAGCTACTGCCAGGGGCATGCGCGCACGAGACGCTCGTGCACCCTGTGGCTACGGAGCCTGCTGGGGGTCCCTGCCACCTCCCCCGCCATCACCGACGGTCCCCCTCGACGCCCCGACCCCCCCCATGAACTGGGCAGCACCTCTGAAATGGAGGTGGGCAGGGAGACGCTGCCCAGCCGCCGTGATACTGGGACGTACGTGCATGTGAGACGCATGCGCATACCAGTCCCTATCGGCTTGCCAGTGAAAGGGATCTGGCGGGCGCCGGGAAAAGATGTAGCCTGCTACATCTGTAGTAATATATATTATTTATAGACTGTAGAGATATCTTTACCTCCCCACATATGCTATTGGCATATCTGCACTTGGCAAACCCATGATATTGCAAAAGTAAGTAAATATATAAAATTGTGTAATGTCATCATCTTAAATTCTGCTAAGCAGTCCAACTAGGAGACCTCGAAGCCAATGATTTGTTTTAAAATATAAGTACAGTTGAATTCAAATACATTCCAAAATTACCCTGGATAGTGCATACAAATATATAAGTACAGTAAATGATATTTTCTCCATACATATCAAAAACAAAAACTACACTGCAACTTACAGTAAGTTCAATTTATGCAATAATCTATTTTTAAAATACTGTACTATCAATGAAGTCTCTATGCTACAGTAGTAGCAAAAATAAATTGTAATCTGCAAAGATATGTACAGTAATTTACGGTTAGTATGCTTTTGTTCACATTAATTAATAGTAGAAGGAATTCAGGTGTACAGTGTCTGAAAACAACCACAGCAGATGATAATACAAGTTATCTCTTTCTTTTAAAAAGGCAACTCCTGTATACAGTATGATATCTATAAAAAAAACCTGTCATATCCAAACAGAGAAAGAAACATTATTGAAGAGGAAGCTAGGTTATTCCAGGGCCAGATTTAGCCTTTAGGGTCTCCAGGGTACTTAGGATAGGGTGCCTCCGTCTCTTGTCAGACCTTGGCTGTATCTGCTGTAGATCTCCTCTCCCACACATTCATGAGGCAGTGGCTCAAATCTTACATTCTTTTAGGGCTACAAACTCTGACCATTATAGGGCAGAGTGTAGATTCTGCTCACAATATCTAGCCTCCAGCAGCAAATCTCGCAGCAGTAGTGTAGCAACTGAATTTATTACATAGAGAAGAGAGGACCTGTTGCTGAGAGCTGGGATCATTGGTTGATGGAGTACAATGCAGAGGATGCAGTGAGTATCCCAACAGTCCTGTTCCCAATGTTAAGAATCCCAATAGCTCATGAAGGTAAGTACAGGATTTAAGGTTAGGCACTAGGGTGTTAAGGGATGGGGAGGTTAGGATTTGGATGCAAGGAGGGGAGGTTAAGGTTAGGATGTGGAAGGGGATTTAAGGGTTAGGCTGCAGAAGGTGAGAGTAAGGGATAGAGGCAGGGGTACAGTTAAAATACTTATCAGGAGCCATTGGGGTGTTGGGATATTAACTTTTGGGATGTCATAACCAACGCATAGGCAGAAGTAGGGATCTGCTACTGAGGGTAGGGATCAGGAGTTTAGGGAGTACTGTGCAGAGGTATGGGCCTGTTACTGAGGCATGCTAGGGTTGCTGTGTTATAGCACTACATCTTAAAAAATCCACAGGCTCATCTGTTTCTCTGTATAAGCCGCTGCCTTCATGGAGTAAGCTAGATGGGAGGGAGACAACACGTTGGAGGCTGAAAGCTCACACAACCATCATCTTCACATGGCAGTATCTTATATAATAGGAGCAGACTTTGAAACTGTGCTGAATTAGTCCGTCTCATAGCCATGAGACTTGGGAGCTGGTGTCTATGTGCCTGCTCGCATCTGTTCTGCAGCATTAGTATTACCCCCGTGCTACAGAACAAAAACATACTGTAGAATATTAACAAGTCAGCATACATGTGTCACTCAGTATAATAAAACTGTTATGTGGTTATAGTATAAATATACCAATTAGACATGGTCTAAGACACTTAAGATCTGGAAACAGCAGTACCAGGGTATAAAAACCAAGGGTATAAAACAAGGTATAAAATAAAGAGGCAAATGCAAAGACAGGTCAATGTCTGGTCCCAAGAACTGGCAACACAAGTATCCAATATACGTGGCCAAGGCAGATGCAGATGTATGTCTGGTTCCAAGGTCATAAATGAATTTCCACAAGCAGTTGAATAAAGTGTTATTTTTTTAATATTTAAAGGTGTATTTTGCTAAATATTGCACTCAATGTTTGTTGGAACTAAATTCCGTTATAAATGAATTTAAGATGTTTTCCCTCAGCCAATACAGCTACAGTACTTGTTGGTCCAACACTATATTTCATAGTTAAATAAAAACATTGTTTACTGTTGCAATTTAAAACAATAGAATATAGGCATAATCACTACTCAATATTAATTGTAATTTTTCAAAGGAAATTGTATTCTCCTTTAGAGACATGCAATACAGAAGATTTAGGGGCCCATTTATCATGATCGCCCAGTATCGCATTGTAAAATGCGATCATATCGGGCGAATGTATCATTTTTAAAGGCGCAGGGACAGGGCTCCGATAGGAGCCCGTCCCTGTGAAGCCCTAACCCGGAAGCTGCAAATATGGTTTGATAAATGGGCCCCTTTGAGACATCACACATTTCCATTCAACTTCAGAGTACTGTAGCTGTGTCTGTACTGTACAGAACATAGCCTATTTTCTTCCCCCATATTGCATGGTCCCAACAATGTACTAGGATGTTGTGGATGATATTTTATTTTACTGGGTTTGTAGAATATGGAAACCTGTGTTTGCATATAATTAACTGTGATATAGTATATATTGAAATATTGATGTTATATTTTTCATGATGTATTGGATGTAAAACAAATTATTTTAAAGCATTTACCTGTAACTGCAAGGGATCAAATTGACTGCATACATCAACTTACATCAAGTAACTTTTATACCTATACACATAAAACTCAGCAATGCAGGGTATGCCCCCAAGCCACACACCATTCAGGCACACAAATGAAAAGCATAATAAGATAACAAATATTGGGGGGAATACGGTCATTAGTTTAATACATATGAGATTGACACGCATTTGGTTGACCACTATACATGGCTTAGGTCGACATATGAAAGAGGTCAACATGGCTTAGGTCAACATGGTTGGAAGGATGACACAATCATTAGGTCAACAAGGGCTAGGTCAAAAATCAAAAGGTTGGCATGGGTTTTTCACTTTTTGCGGTACACATATCGACATTCGTGCCAAAAACTCTGAAAACATCATGTTGACCTTTTGACTGTTGACCTAGCCATTGTCAAACTTCCAACCTTGTCGACTTTAGCCACATTGACCTATTTCTTGTATCAACCTAAGCTAAGTCGACCTTCAGTGGGTTAACCCAATGACCCATACCCATTGGAGAGATATCAAATTACTCACTATTAAAGTGATGCAACAATCCAGAAAAGATCCCAATTTTTGATTGAAAAGAGGGCTACATTGTCCAAAAACACACAGGTTTTAAAGAACATGTGCGTTTTCAAGAGAAAATGTATTTTTTTATTGTGGGATAAATCACCTGATAAAAACATAGCCAGAACATCAGAAAAAATATGAAAAATATATTTTTATCTCCCATTGTTTTAACATCTGTCTAGTATTTTCTGTTATATTGTATTTAAGGATCGTTACTGAACAATACTAATGAGAGTAAAAAAAATCAGAAATAAAACTACTGTATGTCCTCCATGCAATTTTATTTGCATACATTAATGAAACTACAGTACTAAAATTAATCCTATTCCAGAAAACAAAAATTAATTCAGTTAAATTTAAATTTACTTTTGAATCTTCTTAATTAATGATTAGTCTTGAATAGTTATTTAAATAATCATGAACATATTTACTTTCATTCTAGACTCACAGAGCTATCAGAGAGTAGCACACTGTTTGACACTGGAACTATCACATTATTGCATTCATTACATTTTGAGCTGACATAATAGGATAGATATGATGGGAGTTATACTGCAGATGAGATGTTGCCGATAGCAACCAATCACATTCTATCTACAGTATTATCTTCTAGAAGGTGCTAAATAAATAAGGAGTAGAATCTCATGGCAATATTCCATCTTCAATAAAACTCCCATCTTAGTAAAATGTACCCCAATGATTCCACATTTAATTCGATTTTCAATGTATGCAACTTACCTGTTGCAAGCTCTCAGTTGCTGAAGGTTGTGAAACATTTTCTTTTGCAATTCCAGAATTATCAGCATCAAGAAGACTGTCTATATCAACATCTGGATTTGGTTTCCGAAAACTAAAGTCACTTTCAGTTGAGTCCAGAGCAACACAAACATCATATGAAAGTGGAAAAGGCAAACTTGCAGTACTATATCTAGAAAATAATTGAGGATCCATCTGAGAATAAATGTTTGGATTTATTGAGGTAAAGCTGGTTGACGGTTCATCTTTCCTGTATTTTGATAGAACAGCTAAAATTACAGTCAACATAAAAAAGAAACAAATCAGGGCTAAGGCTATAACTAAATACAACTGCACATTTGATGGGGACTGTACATTGGTTGATTGACTATTGAGTTCTGGAGCAACATGTTGGAAATCTTCTGCAGCAACCAGATTTAATGTAACAGTGGCTGAGAGTGAAGGATCTCCATTGTCCTTAACTAAAACTGCTAGTCTTTGTCTAAAGTTATCCTTCTCTTGAAAGGTACGTGATGTTCTAATTTCTCCATTGTTGTGGCCAATAGTAAAATAGAAGGGTTCTGATGTTTGCATGAAATGATAAGAAAGCCAACCGTTGTGCCCAGAATCAGCATCGACTGCCACCACTTTTGTCACAAGTTAACCTTGTTCAGAAGCAAGAAGAACAATTTCAAACACACCATCACTTTCTGGTGAAGGATAGAGAACTTTGGGTGCATTATCATTCCTATCTACTACAAGAATTGTCAGGGTTGTGTTACTGCTCATGGATGGTAATCCATTGTCTTTTGCAATTATCTGGATTTTAAATTCTTTCTGATCTTCATAGTCGAATGATCGTTGGGCATAGAGAACTCCAGTGACTGGGTTAATGGACAAGAAAGAAAATACAGGAAATTTCTCCACACTTGTGCTCACAATGGAATATGAGATTTTACCATTTTCTTCTGTATCAGGATCAGTAGCTTGCACACTATAAATGGAGCCTCCGGGCATGTTATTTTCTGTTATGTAAGCAAAATAATTACTCCTCTGAAAAACTAGTGGGTTATCATTAACATCTAATACTGTCAAACTGATGTTTTTTATCGTGGCCCGTGGTGGAGATCCTTTATCGGTGGCTACTATAATAATGTTATAGTATGATGTTTCTTCTCTGTCCATAGCAGTTGTGGTAACAATTTTAAAAAAATGTCCAGATGATGATAATAGTTTAAATGGTAATGCATCTTTAATCTCACAGACAACAGCGCAATTTTCTGCTGAGTCTTTATCATGGATGTTAATCAGAGCAACCACTGTACCTGGCAATGAATCTTCAGGGATTGGAGAAGAGAGGGAATTGAGTGTTATTTCTGGTGCATTGTCATTCTGGTCTATTATTTGGATCACAACATTGGCATGAGAAACTAGGCCTCCTCCATCCTGTGCTTGAACAGACATTTCATACATTTTTGTTCTTTCAAAATCCACATTTCCTTTGGGTTTTTTTTCTCCATTTCTGGAGTCAATTCCAAAAACATTCAATGCATCTTCAGGAATGTTACTAAATGAATATGTTATTTCAACATTTGAACCTTCATCATTATCATTTGCTTTAACTGTAACCACCAGTGTGTCAAGCGGCATATTTTCATGTAGTGTAACTTTATACACCTCTTGAGAAAACATAGGAAAATTATCATTGACATCAGTGACAGAAATTTTGACTTCCATAGTACCAGTAAGCATTGGACAACCCTTCATCTGATGCTGTTCATAAAAATTCTGGGTTTCACGATCTAGAGGTTTTTCTAAAACAATTTCAGGATATTTCATGCCATCAGAATTGATTTTTTCACCCAATGTAAAATACTGGTTCTCACTAAGCAGATATGATATAATAGAATTAGTACCTAAATCAGGGTCTGTTGCATATTGCAAAACAAAACATGCACCTGGTGAAGTCCATTCGAGAATATCTAATTTGATGGATTCAAGATAAAATTTTGAAACAATATCATTTATATCTTGAATTTCAACCTTGACATTGAAAAGATTTAAAGGATTTTCTACCAGCACATCAAAGGTTAGAAAGCAGGGATCAGGTGCAGCACATAATATCTCCCTGTCTATTCTGTCTTTTATATACAGATTTCCATTTTCTAATTGCACAGAAAAATATTTCTCTGAAATATGAGAAACAAGACAGATTTGTCTATCAGAAAGTTTCTGAATATTAAGTCCCAAATCCTTTGCTAAGTTACCAACAATTGAACCTTTTCTCATTTCCTCAACAATAGTATAATGAATTTGTGCAGATGTTGAGTAACAAACCCCAGAAATTAAGAAGTAAAGTGTTACTTGCCATCCTTTGTATGCCTTTGCTTCATGGGTCTTAATTGTATCCTTCAATGTCTCACTAGTTTCAATTCAGTGTATCCTATATTCAATAGGTTTGAATTCCAGAAAAAAAAAATCTTCTTAATAGCCAACTTAATATCCAAATGTCTCAAAGATAAAACCTAAAATACTTCAATCCAATATAAAGGACTGTTATTTTAAAGTTCAATTTTATGGTTTGCAAACAGAAAAATCTGGAGTGTGAATGAGGAAAAATGGCTGCTCTTCTTCGTGCAGATCTGCAATGTCTGATCATAACAGTGAATTCACTTTGTCTGTAAATCGCTTAACTTCTTGGTAAACAGCGGCGCTCTGAGGTACATATATAGAACTGCAGCACAACTGAATTCTTAAATCACTCATAGCTAAGAACCAAACTAGTAAAATTAGATTTTTTTATTTTACATTTTTTTTAAACAGATTTAGGCTTGTGACATTTTTGAATTACAATCATATGTTTTCGCTATAAAATGTATCAGTATTTAAGAATACAAATAAATGTTGATAATTATATACTTTTATTATAGTCAAGTATGAAAAAATGCAATACACATTTTTACAACTGTATGACCGATATATAAAGAAGTGATTTGATTACATAATCCAAAACTCTATGTTTAATTGTATAGTCAATATGAAATACATATTAATCTTTTTGTCTTTTAATAGTTTAAGCATCCAAAATTAAAGTTCTGTAAAGTACCTTACATTGGCCTGATTCATGTTTTTAATTAAAACACAAATGCTAGCATTATAACTTTGTGTCTGGAACAAATGATGTTGCCATGTAAAGAGAGCAAATTTTTTTTTCTGTGCAGGTAATAATTGGCTGTTTTTGCATATGGCCTACAAATGTTAGACAGGTTTATTTTTACACTGCAATTTAGATTTTAGTTTCAACACACCCATCCCAAATCTAAATGGGTTCCAGACACTGGACAGACATGCCTGGTTAGACAGTCAATAAGTCGACCCCAAGTTGTCAATCTGGCCAAAAAGGTTGAAGCGGCCAAAAGGTTTATACTGTACAGTAGGGTCAAAAGGTCTACAGTCAAAGAGCGGTATTCAATTAGGCTGATTCACCAGGTTTTTATGGCGATTTTGTGCTGTAAGGCGAATTTCTGACTAAAACGGTGAATCACCCTATTCAATGACCAGATGGCAAATACATGTCAAGGTTTTTTCGCCATGATTCAGCGAGTAGCAATCGCTATCTTTTTATGGTGAAGTGGAATGTGAACTTTTAAAATAAAGTGTTTTGTTTTTTACAATTGGTGTAAAAAAATCTGGAATTTTATTCTAAGGAGGGGCATGCTATTTTTATTCATGTGCTGTAAGCACATGAATATATATTTAATTAAAAAATATATATATATTTTTTTACACATAGCAGCCAGCAGGGGGCCGGAGCCGAGTCGCTCATTACATATTCATATATTCACTTCACCCGATCATTACATATTCATGATCGTGTGTAGTGAATATACGCGGTCCCCTGCTGGCACCCCCGGGAGGGCAGCCTGTGCTGCCTGGCACCCGGGGAGCCCACCTCCCCCCCACAAACGTTCTGGGGCAGGCAGGGAGACTTCCATCTCCCTGCCTGCCACCGTCCTCAGGCTCCCTGCGGCATTCGCCGCAGGAGCTCAAATTCGCCGGTCAGGGGCAGCGAGCCCGTGACTCATTGAATACCGGAGCCGGCGAGGCTCCGGAACGCGGCGACCAGTGGCGAATGTGCAGCGAATCCTAAACAGGATTCGCTGCACATCGCCAAAATCCACATTGAATACCGCCCAAAATGTTGGCTGTGTCTAAGTTTGACAGGTACAAAATGTCAATGGGTTCAAAAGGTAAACATGGCAATGATTGAAACGCAAATGGTCAATACAAAAAAATGTTAATTTGTGAATTTTTTTTTTACTTTTGCTTCATTTACCATCCACATGGATTAAGATTGGGAATAGTAACTTGTGCCAAGCAAAGTGTGGGTTACACTAGTGTGATCAGTGAAGCTAACCTTGTGATGGGACATGGTACACTAATTGGGGTTGCATATGCTAAAACAAACAAAATGATTCCACAAAACTGTGTCCAGCATTTCTAGGTCAACCTTCTTCATGTTGACCTGTGACACTCCTGAATTTTTGTACCTGTCGACTTTAGACAAAGTTTACATTTTCACTGTCAACCCTTTGAACCTGTAAACTTCTTACTTGTCAACTTTATGGGGTCGACCTACTCAGTGGCGTAACTAAGTTTTGGGCGCCCCCACATGCTCAGCGCCCCCCCGCAGTGGCGGGGGCTGCGGTGCTATAGTTACGCCGCTGGACCTACTGTATAAACTGTCTATCCAATAATCCACACCATCTAAATCTCTCTGCACATGTTACATCTTCCCCACCTGCAGTGCAGCATAATTTTGCTCAGGTTCTTGTTTTTTTGCTTACTTACAAACATGAATCAGGCCCATAGATCAGTCAGGGAATTTCTAAAAATAAAATGCACAAGGTATGCCATTATTATATTACTTTTATTATCACATTTTTAAATCATTTTAGAGCATATGAGAAGCATTTCTTTGAATGACAATGATTAGAGATGATCTTGCAGCTAATCCAAAGCATATTCTAATTTAACATTCACTAGCATTGCACATAATTTACAAGGTCATAAATAGGCAGAGAACAGAAACTCTATCAAATAATATATGAAAACAACTAACCATAAAACTATGGATTGTATTTGATAGTTTTTCCACTAAAAAAAGATACTAGACAAATTAAAAATTTCTAAACCAACAAAAGGGGTTGGTGTAAACTTAAGCTGCTTTCACATCGCATAAACGGCATTGACCCGGTAATTGGAAACGTTTTAAAAAAATGGGCAGACAGCCTTAACCCCTTTCACACCGCATAGCTTAAATGGTATACAGTGGCAAACGCAGGATTTTCAGAAGGGGGTTTCCAGAGGGGCGGAGCAAAGCACAGAGATGGACACTTAGGTGACCCAGTATATGCCTGGTCAGTTAAAGTATTAAAGGCATAGCAATGTATTGGGGCCCCTACCGATCCTCCAGTGGTAGGGGTGGGGGAAGCTTTGATGTCCCGCGGGTGGTAGGGCGTATTATATCAACTGCTCAGCATGTAGGGCCTGGATCAGTAATTTTCACTAATTACCCCTTTACTGCACAGATGGTGGGAGATGAGGTGGGAGAAGGAGGCATTGGGCTGAATGAAGGGGCCCTGATACATAACTTCCAGGGTGGTAGAGGATGTTTAATACGCAGAGATGGGGTGTATAGGGGAGTGGGCTTAGTATTCATAATTTTCTGGTGGGAAGACAGCTTGCTTGACTGCAGATATCTCCAGTTCCCATAAATAGATTTCTTAGATTTTAATGGAATAAATAAATAAAAACTAGACAATTCCCCCTACCAAATGGTACTGTGGACTAGGGGATCAGAGTTCAGGAGGCAGAGCAATCTGCCAACGAGTACATAAAACTACATACCAGGTGTGTGGAGCTGCAGCAGTAACCAGCTGCTGGAAGGCTGATATCTCTGGTTCTGGGAAGAGTAGAGACAAGCTACTAGTGTTGATCAAAGGCGGAGAGTCTCAGCTTTTGGAATATACCCTCAGAAAAACTCTAAGTCAGACAGAACCTGAAATATCTGACTGGGAAGAGCAATTAACAGGCTTGGATGGGGACCACTGCTTTGAAGTCAGATATCTCCGGTTCACAAGGGTCGATTTTTTTAATTCTTGTACCCCTGGAAAGAGGGGACCCTCAGCTTTCAGCCTAGGTCTCTTAGACTCCTAGGGGGGGTTCTGGGTACTCAGAAACCCCCCTGCGTGCGCTACTGGTATATTACATGTTTAAGTGCGGTCTGAAAGGGGAATTACCGTTTCAATGCCATTTTTTACCATCAATTCTTTAAATGTGTAGAATCCTGCTTTTAACACGTTTCAAAATACCGGTATTCTGTAACCCGTAAATTGACAATGGAGCTTTCACATTGCAGCTGTCCCGGTTTTAAAATGGTAAAAAAAAAGCTATATAAAGCTGCAATTTGAAAGGGGTATAAGTGGACCTTTTTGTGAGTTGGATGCTGCCTTGTCCATGTCTGAGACTATTGCAGGTAACACATCTGCCAATTTATGCAAATGCCACTATAAAGCAATTCACTAGTATACATGTATGCTTAAACCAATGTACAGTACATAGATTGTCAAAACCTTTATACTCTGAAATTCCTCTTGGCACATCTATGAGTTGCACTATTTCCATCCGACTATGACATCTTTTGTGAAAAATTATTTGTCTCATTATTTAACCAATATCTGAAATACGCCAGTAGCATTCCGAAAATACTCCCATAAGATGGACTATATGCATGAATCCACTAAAAACCTTCCAATCACTGCTAACACATGCCCAATACATTTTTAGAAAATATCCAAGGTCATGCATCTCCTGTATATGTCAGACTGTGGTATGAAGGGCAAACCAGGACATTACAGTGGTAAGGGCACATGAGGCCAGCCATTGAAGTGTTTCACTTAACTAATAGAGAGTGCATCAAGCTGTATTTACTAAGCCTTGTTGAGAGATAAAGTATATGGAGATAAAGTACCAACCAATCAGCTCCAGACTGCTGTATTAAAGGGCCTCCCCTGTACTCCAGTAGGCCAGTCTAACCCTGCCTGTATGCCTCAATGGCAACTTCAACTCTGAGCACATACTATTTGGAGGAATGTGTGGTGCAAAGTAGACATTTGTGCTGAATCAGGATCTATAGGAGCTTCATTGTTTTCCGTTATAAGATTCCCTACCAGAAGACTACTTACACAAATACTGTACATATACAGAACATAGCATGTATAAGATCCGTTATTAATGGAATTCAACATAAAAGAAACTGGGTATCAGTGAAACGACATTGATATTGTGCTATGTGAAATAAAATCATGAACCATAAAAAGTAGATCAGTTTTTTTTAATTAACCATTAAATCATGTAATTAAAAATAAATCAAGCAATGTTCTTACTAACATTAAACCAAATGGACTTCTATATTCTGATTAGTTTACTGAATATTTCATTAGTACAGATATTAGAGGTCAACTGAAAGTATGATTCAACAACCATTCCTGACTTGAAAGCATATCGTGGGCATAGCGTGTTTAGCACCTTCTAGAAGAAAATAGATAGTATCTGATTGGTTACCCATAGCAACATCCCATCTGAAATAGAATGCTGATCTTAGTAAATTTCCCCTAATGTGTCTATTTGTCATTTTTTATTTATTTGTTACTTTTTTATTACTATTGTTTCCTTTTTATTTTTTTTCCATTCTTACAGACTCATTGCTTATATTTTTTTGATGAAAGACAATGAGTGCGAAATGCATTAAGTGGGTGACCATGTGCCATGTCTGGAGATTGCTAAAGGAGTATCTAACACTGTTCTAGGAGTATACCTGGCTGATTTCTGGGACCTAAGGAATATCCATTTAGTGTTGGGTGAGATCTGTGACCCCATGAAGCAAGTTTCTCCACAAAGTCACCTGCTGGCCATACAATATATATATGTTGCTGATTATCTGTGAAATGTAAATGCTCTGTGTTTTGTAAATAAAACTTTTTATTTTCTATAGAAGGTGTTCCCCCACTGTTGTCCTTTTCTATTTACATGTGAGCTGCATCATTGTGGATTAAAACGAGTGTGGACCGATGAAATATACATGACAAAGAAGGATCTTCTCATTGAATTTATAAAGTGACAGAGAAACTAACTAAAGGTGCGAGTTTTAAACTTGAGGCTTTGACTTTTGAATCTGTTTCACCCTATTAAGAATTTTACCAAATTTTTCACATTTTTGGGCAAAACTGATGAAAGTCCTCAGTTCATCCATTAGCTGCTATTTCAGATAATTTTGCACAAAAAGTGGTTCTATATTTGTTTACTATTTCAATTTAAGTTAAATAGGTTTGAAACCTTAATAAGTAAACACAATTATAACACCACAACATGCTTAGTCCTCTCACAATTCACACTCCTCATTTAATTGTAAATCATAATCCCAGAGAAGTTAGAAATTAATTGTGCACTTTCAAGAATATTCATATAGCTAATGTTTGGAAGCAATATACCTGTACAATCAATACAAGGAAACCAATTTACTGAATAGCTAGAATTAATGCTGAAAAATATAACAAAAATGGACTCTAAAATAATAATTTTAATAAAATTAACTTAAAATAAATAACAAAAAATATAAATTAATTAGTGATAATAACTTCACAATTCTTTTTTTTTTAAGTTTCTAATTAGACAATGGAAAAACACTATAATGTATACTTTGTTGTCTGCAAAGTATATAAAATGTCTGCATACTGTGCATCCAAGGCAGAGTGCATATCATGTATAATAATAATAATAATAATAATAATAATAATAATAATAATAATAATAATAATAATGATAATAATAATAATTATTATTATTATTATTATTATTATTATATTAGAGATGATGAATATATATTTGAGATTTAATTTTATATTATTTTGTCTATGATTTTATTGATGACAAATGATGTACTATAAATCACTTTTTAATCACATTGGAGAACTTCCATCTATACTTCTATACTGGATTTTAAATACATCATATTTTTTTTATATTATTTTATTTTACATAAGAATAATGTGTTTTATGTTATACAAACAGTTCCACTATATAAATGTCAATGTCATAAATATAGTACTATGATGTTTGTTATTGAAAGCTAAATACCAATATTATATTGATGAAATGATTATCGTTGATTAAAATGAATAAAAAATGAATTTTGTAAATTTTTAAAATTGGTTTATTAACATTTTCTAAAATGGTTTATTAATAACAGATACATGCTTGAAACTGGTGCAAACATAATGTCCCAATGTAGTCCACAACCTTGTTCAAATATATCCATAGATATTCCAAACTGTAGTTCTGCAGCTTTTCATTATACAGCAGGTTCTACCCAGCAAGGAACTTCAGTAAAGGGAATCTACCAAAATAACAAGAGGGCACAAAATGTAATATAGTCTATACGGAATTTTTTCTTCTACCAAATATTACACATGCATTAATCAAAGTACAGTATAAAGCAGGCATATCATTCAACACTTAAAAATATCCAATCTGATCCAATTCGGATTATAACTGCAAAAACAAAGCCAAAATAGACCAACAAACAGTAAAGTGAAACAATGAAAATAATAAATGAGTATCAATAAAAATCTGTAGCAATGGCTTTCTACAAGAAAAAAATGAAAACATAGGCTGATCTGAATTGTATATATGATCTCTGGAACATCCAACAGTGCAAAGTACAATTATGAGAACTTCAACACAACATCAATATAGAAGGAATTGAAAAGCACGTGGGGCTCTTGATTGTATATCAAATAGAAGGCCCCTCAATGCGTTTCATCACATGAACTTCACTTTACGCTAGGCCAAATTGCCAATACAGTATTGCCAATCATACTAACTAAATATTTGCCCATTTTCATATTTGTATTGGTATATTCCAGCACAATTCAAATCAATTTTAAATTAAACTCAAAGGGTGTCCATGATATGGGCAAATCAGCAAGTCTTCAATTACTACCTATACACCATCATTATGAGGATGATAGTATAAAGGGAGCGAACATCTTTTTTCATTTTTCTCAAAGATTGAATACCTCCGAAGCTACTGTAGATGTTGCCTATATGGAGATGAAAGTCTTTTCTAGTTTCTTGTTTTAAATTCTTCATAATTTTTTCCTTCAAAGTAATTAGTAAAACAATTCAGAAATGAAACTATATAATCACTAAAAAAGAACAATTAAAACATAAAGACAGATTACATTTTCCTTTTGATTTTACTTTATTTTCTTTTTCTCTTTTCTTTCATTTCAGCCATATATTAAAAAATGTTTTTATAATTTTATTTACCAGAACAATTATATTTATGACAGTCATACAGTAAATGACATATTTCCAACAGAAATATGCTTAATTATAACTTAACTAAGTATATTTTATAAGCAAACTTAGCATACTAAGGAAAATATTTAATTTTTACTTCTATAGATTACCCTGTGCAGTAGGTCTTCTGTCACAGAATCAAACTGAAGAAATTTGCCTGCAGTGTATCACAGAAAGACTTTCATGATTTTTGTGTTGGCTTACCTTAGATAAAATACTTGTCAGAACTCGGAGGCTTACCACCATTGCAGGTCCCAGCAGTATTCCTTTTAGCCACTTGGTGTGGCTATGGTGCCAAGAGTGGCAGCAGCAAGGTCCTGGGGCATGGAGCGTGGAAACTGTCATTGTGGTTCCTTAGTCTGCCTGTGCTGGATCGTGCTAGAAAGGGGTGGCTGAAGCAGGGAGTGGCTGAGTCATGGATCCCCCATGTTGAAGACCAGATCATCACTGGGTGCGTCCAGCCAATCCAATGAAGTCTTCCCCCCTAATATGGTCTAGTCCTTTAGCCACAATGCCAGTTCTTCAAGTTACTTACTTCAGTAAGGTGCTCAAGCTCTGTACTCCCTGGTTTACCTTGGGATACTCTTTTTAGCTGTTGCTGTCCTGTGGTCTGTTCTGCTTCTCAGTGCTACTCTTAGCCCACCAGTTGCTGAAGTTTTCTGCTGAACCTGCTTCATAGGGGGCCTCCAGTTTTGGCAGTTAATCTTGCTTCAGTAATCTTCATATTGATATTCAAAGCCACAGTCTTCATTCCTTACAGTGGTAAAGTCACAGTCTTCAATCTTCAAAGCCTTAAAGCCTCGGTCTCCAATTATTCACAATCTACAAGCCACAGTCTATAATTCTTCACAGTGATCTTCATCTCCAAAGCCGCAGTCTTCATTCCTCACAGTCTTAAAGCCACAGTCTTCAATTCTTCATAGCCTTAAAGCCATGGTCTCCAATTATTCACAGTCTTCAAGCCACATTCTTCAATTCTTCACATTAATCTTCATTCTCCTCTCCAAGGTCAAGTCTTAATTCTTCACAGTCGTAAACCATTATCTTCAACTCTTCTAAGTCTTAAAGCTACAGTCTACAGTTATTCACCATCTTCAGTCATGATCCTCAAGTCTTTAAAGTATTCTATATCATTGAGAAAGAGAAAAACAGAGTGCGCCCCTAATGTATATTCCACCACCAGAATATAATCAATAACCATAAAGTAATGGTAATTCCAACACAATATTCACAATTTATGATTTAGTACAACTTTTATTAAAAACATGTAGTTTTCATCTGTGCAGTATAATTCATACAGAACATGGAAATGCACCCAACGCGTTTCGTCGATAACGACTTCCTCAGGGGTAAAAATTTCTAAGGTGGTAGAGAAAACTTCATTAGCTATAGAACAGATTCAGTTAAAAAATAGATTTTTAAAAAATAAATAAATGGGTAGGTACATACCCGTATGTTGGTGGGTAGTGAGATTATTCACTCCCTAGGTATGTAAACCTTCTAAAAAACGGATCCTATAAGGATATTAAATATATAGTGCACCGCTGCATCTAAAACATAAATAATAAATGGATAATCAATTAGTAAGAACAAAGGAGGAGAGCAAGAAAGAATAGAGGATAATATATGGGCGTAACCAGTACAAATTTGGCACATACCAAAATCCAACTGTATTCCAATAATGGATCAAGGTAGTAGTAGATGTCCTTCTAAAAGATCAGATCCTGTTAGGGATCTTAATATTTAAAGCTCGGCTGCATCTATAATATAGATAGTAAATATATAATATATATGAAAAGGGGCAAATGAAAAAATGGGAAGGGATACTTTCTCAAACAGATTTAGCACCTACCAAATCCCGTCTGAAAACGTGTGTAGGTCCTAGGTAATGTAGAATGAGGACTCCTATAAAATCAATGATTGGGGACTGGTAAGTCATATTAAATATGAAATTTTAAAATCCATATGGTATGATGTACAAATGTATATGAATATGTGCAACGGACAGTCCTATCACAATTCAATAAGTTCATAAGGATATTCTTAAGACATTCCAGTACTTGGATATAGGTATTACATTTCATACAATATCGCATACAATTTTACATTTTGATACAATATCGCACAATATAGGTGTCAGTCATTGGAAAAGGGGGAACAATGTCACCTCAGGCATTCCAGTATATTGTAACAGTTACTGGTGGTAAAAGCAACTGGATAAAGTGATACATGTTGCAATTCAAAAGCACAAACAGTCATTAGTGCGTTGCTATGGTATATGCATATTAAAGTGTTTTAGCAACCGCACTGCATACATAATCCATTTAACATGCCAAAGAATCAATTAGAGTAAATTTCAACCATTAACATACCTCTGGATAAAGAACACAGCAAGCCAACAATGAACCAACTGCAGATAACAGGTGGATAGACTGGCTCAGTATATATAGGGGTATAGCGAAACGTCACTTCCGGTTAGGAAAAAAAAAATAGAAAAAATAAAAAGTGGGTGATACAGTACTTTTACAATCCACAGTGTATCTGGACATGCCTTGGGCAGATGGCCAAGTGATAACGAACGCTATCAACATGAAAGGAATCACCAATTGGTAGGAATAGTGGGAGAAAACCAATAATGAGCCGCGTGCGTTCCACGTGACGTCATCAACGTGTGTCCACATGCGGTCCATGCGGCGTCATTTCAGACAGGCTGCTAAGATGAGGGAATCAGCCGTCTGCGTTCCACGAGACAACAATACTGCGTGCCATAGCGCCGATCATGTGGCTTCATTTCCGTCTGTTGAATAGACGGAACAAGCCATTGGATAATAGTACCTAATTGCGTTCCACGGGATATCACTTCCGCGTTCCAACAAGCGGTATGCGGTATCTCGTCCTCTCTGATAGATTACTTAATTTTAGAATATATTTAAAGAATTATTATGAAATGAGGAGTGAATTCGTGGGAAAAAAAGGAAATTGTTTTGATTTATATTAAGAGTGCATGCCAGATTTAGAGGTCAATATCGTCACCAACATCGATGACTCATTCCTCCCACCTTAATATTTTATTACACTGGACTGGGAGTAAACAATATGAGGGTAGATGGTCTCATAATAATTAATGACCCATTATCCAACATAAGAGAAAAACGAATTAATAAATAATAAATAGTAAATAAATGAATAATAAATAAAAAAATATATATATGAGGCAAATAGAGTTCTGACCAGTGGAGTATAAGTCGAGGTGTTAGCATGGTGTGAAATTTACTCTATTACAGTGGATACTCGTATTCAAATATGGTAATATGGCCATATGATGTGGCCTTACAGAGTCAGGGATAAGAGTCAACCTTTACATAGTGTAAATAACAACCTTAGATAGATTCCAGTGCTTGGTGGAAAGAAGTGGGTATAGGTGGTGTACTTAGTCAGAAAAAGTGTCAATATGTAGACAATATACATTCAATCGGTACATACCGACCCATAATTTACAAATAAAGAATACATAGACATATTAAGTGTGTGAGTGCAGGAGTACAGAAAGAACACCTGATCAGAGTGAAGAGTGACATATTTATATTTATATTTATAGTCCCATTAGTGATGGACATTGAGATTTTCTCAATTCTTGAAGGTCAAAAAAAAGGGAGAGAAAAAGAAAGAAATCAAGTGAATGTGACCCATATATGTTGGGGTATTAAGACTGATGGTTTCTATAGGTAAGGGTGAATTGAACTTATAAGTATTGTTTCAATTTTAAGAATCATCCCAAGAAAGACACAATATCGATGTTTTCGTTGAGGCCTTGTGGCATGAGTGAATTGAGGGAGTAAATCCAGAAGGTTTCCCTCCTAGACAAGGTTAAATCCCTGTCCCCTCCCCTTGGGTCCTGAATAATCTGTTCAAGAACCGTAAACGTGAAATTCTGAGTGTCAACTGTTGAATTATGAAATTCAAGAAAGTGTCTGGAAAGACTATGATTTAGCAATTTGTGCTTGATATTACGTACATGCTCCTGGACTCTTATCTTCAGCTGGCGTTTTGTCTTGCCTATGTAGGTTTTTTTACAACTGCATGTTATCCTATAGACCACATAGGTGGAATTGCATGTGGTGGCAGAATTAGCTGTATGTTCTTTTTGGTTGATAGTGCATTTGAAGGCTTTTTTTTCGACGTACTTGCAACAGATGCACCTATTACAAGGATTGCATCTATTGACTCTCTCCAGAAATTTGTTCGTGTTCGTTTTTGAAGTCAGTTTCAATTTACTGGGGGCCACTATACTCTTCAGGTTTTTTGCTCTTTTAAAGACAATATTAGGTCTAGGAGGAAGATGTGGGCCAAGGATCTGATCCTTAAGCAAAATGTCCCAATGTTTAGTCAAAATTCTTTTGATGGCGTTGCTTTCTCTTGAGAATTGGGTGATGAATGGTCTTTTGTACTGGGTGATGGTGGTACCCTGAGTTTCATTTACTTTAAGGATTTCATCTCTGTTTTTGTTAGCTGCACGTTGAAGGGCCTCTTCAGTTTTTAAAGGATCATACCCCTTCTCCAAGAAACGTTCAGACAACATCTGGGACTGGACATTGTAGTCTTCAAGCTTGCTACAGTTCCGTCTGATGCGATTGAACTGCGCAAAGGGGACGTCATTTTTCCACCTAGGGTGGTGACAGCTACTATACGGAATGAAGCTGTTGGTGTCGACTTTTTAAAAAAAGGTTTTCGTAGTTATGTATTCTCCAACGGTGCCTGTCAGTTCAAGATCCAGATATTCAATCTTAGTTGTATTCGACTGATGTGTAAACTTCAGATTGAAATCATTAAGTTGTAAATGTTCCATAAACATGTCAATGCTAGTTTGGTCTCCACACCAGATTGAGATCAGATCGTCTATATATCTTTGATAAAACCTAATGTGATTTTTGAATTCAGACCCATACACAAACTGCTCCTCCCAAACGCCCATCAGGAGGTTGGCAAACGATGGGGCAAATTTCGTCCCCATCGCCGTGCCCGTGGTTTGGAGATGGTATTTTCCGTTGAACTCAAAGTAGTTATGGGTAAGAATATACCTCATACTTTCTAGCACAAAATTAATTTCTTCTGGAGTATGGTCTGTATATCCTGACATGATGGTGGCCACTGCTTCGATCCCTTTATCATGCGGTATAGACGAATATAGTGCTTGCACATCTATAGTAAGCCAAAGGAAATTTTCTTCCCATTTGAAGTCGGTTAATTTTCTCAGAAGTGAAGTGGAATCTTTCAGATGAGATCTGTTTCTTAATACATAAGGCTGAAGGAGTAGATCTATAAAGTGAGATAAGTTGCTGCTTAAGGACTGAATACCAGCCACAATTGGACGTCCAGGAGGTCTTTGACTGTCCTTGTGGATTTTCGGAATATGGTAAAAAATGGGGGTCAGCGGGTGTCTAACATACAAATATTCGAACTCTTCACTTGTAATTAGATTTTTGGTTTTCGCATCATACAATAATTTGTAAAGGTCATCGCGAAATGGTTCGGTAGGGTTTTCTGGAAGTTCAGTGTAGGTGCAACCATCACAAAGGAGTTTAGTGGCCTCTTCTAGATATAATTCTCTGGATTGTACCACCACTGCACCTCCTTTATCCGCATTCCTTATGATGAGATTTTCGTTTTTCTTCAAATTTTGAAGTGCCTTTTGTTCTTGTGGGTTAAGATTCCCTCGATATTTCGTATTTGAAGGTTTAATTTTCTTAAAGTCATCATTCACAAGGTTGTAAAATATGTCTAAATTGCTCCCTTTGGATTCAATAGGGTAAAATTTGGAGTGGTTAGATACTCGAGGTGGAATTTTCTCTTTTACTTCAATTGGCGGGTTCTTCAAAAAATGTCTTTGTAATGTCAAATTTCTCAAGTATTTGTTTAAATCAATGAATAAGTTGAACTTATCTGTATGATTGTCCGGAGCAAACTTCAGGCCTTTATTTAATAATGAGATCTCTGTGGGGGAAAGGTCCTTCTGAGAGAGGTTAACAACCCCGGTTTTGGATTCCCTTGTAGTTTCGGGAATTTCCTTTTTGGGCTTACTTCTGCCGCCTCTGCACCCTCTTCGCCGCTGTTGAACCCACGTTTTGTACCTTGAGGGGAGTCCAGTCTGTCGTATAATATGTCCTCTTTTTGGAGATAAGAGGTCTTTCTCTCTCCTAAAAAATGGTGTTGGTTTGGGTTGAGTTTTTCTTGTGAAGGAGTTCTATACCTTCTAGTCCTCTCTCTGTAGGAAGGTAATCTATCTCTTTGATAACGATTCTTATCATGTTCAGGGGGTCCTCTATTCCGGTATGAGTTATATCTCTGTCTAGGGTAATGATCCCTCTGGAACCTAGCTGGAGAACGGTCGACCCTTTCATTGTTGTAGGCAGGTTGCTGCCATCTATGATCTTGGTATCTTTCAGAATCCCGACGTTGATATTGCGGTTTTCTGTAGGGTCTATAAGGTTGAGTGAATCTATTGTTAGGTCCTCTATGGGGGTCTTGTTCCATTCTGTTATTACTAGACCAATTATAAATTTGACCATTGACATAGTCGTTTTTGTCACGAATAAACTTTTTTTGCTTTCTTTGAATAATTTCATTTTCCGTTTTGTCTAGTTTTTGTTGGAGGTCACATAGATCCCTTTTAAACTCCTCACTATCATTGTATTTTTCAACCAATTTCTCAATTTTGTTGATTTCTACTTCGATCCTTGACATTTCTTTTTTTCTTTCATTTATTAGTAATGCAATTAATCTGTTTGAACAGTCCTCAAGTATCCCATTCCATGAAGAGATGAAATTCTCATTTCCATTCCCAAATGTAGGTGTCTTATTAATTCTAAGGCCTCTCGGTATTCGTTTTACTTCTAGATACTTCTCTAATGTGGTTATATCGTACCAGCTTTTCAGTTCTTTTACGGCCAGTTTCTCAACATTATTTAAATGATTGAAATAATCTTCATCCTCTGATACAAACACTTGCTCATCCTCCAAAAAGATATTTTTGGCTCTTGCCGATCTCTTAGATCTATCATTAAACAACGGCATTATGCCCTTACAAGCAGCAAATCACAGGGTAGCTAACAGACGATAAGATAGAACAAAAGGAATACCCTTTCAATGCGCTAATAGATATCCGTCGGGGCAGCAACTCTATTAGTCCCCCCTGTTAGTGGGGGAAGTGGGAGAAATGGAGAGAAAGAGAAAAACAGAGTGCGCCCCTAATGTATATTCCACCACCAGAATATAATCAATAACCATAAAGTAATGGTAATTCCAACACAATATTCACAATTTATGATTTAGTACAACTTTTATTAAAAACATGTAGTTTTCATCTGTGCAGTATAATTCATACAGAACATGGAAATGCACCCAACGCGTTTCGTCGATAACGACTTCCTCAGGGGTAAAAATTTCTAAGGTGGTAGAGAAAACTTCATTAGCTATAGAACAGATTCAGTTAAAAAATAGATTTTTTTAAAAAAAATAAATGGGTAGGTACATACCCGTATGTTGGTGGGTAGTGAGATTATTCACTCCCTAGGTATGTAAACCTTCTAAAAAACGGATCCTATAAGGATATTAAATATATAGTGCACCGCTGCATCTAAAACATAAATAATAAATGGATAATCAATTAGTAAGAACAAAGGAGGAGAGCAAGAAAGAATAGAGGATAATATATGGGCATAACCAGTACAAATTTGGCACATACCAAAATCCAACTGTATTCCAATAATGGATCAAGGTAGTAGTAGATGTCCTTCTAAAAGATCAGATCCTGTTAGGGATCTTAATATTTAAAGCTCGGCTGCATCTATAATATAGATAGTAAATATATAATATATATGAAAAGGGGCAAATGAAAAAATGGGAAGGGATACTTTCTCAAACAGATTTAGCACCTACCAAATCCCGTCTGAAAACGTGTGTAGGTCCTAGGTAATGTAGAATGAGGACTCCTATAAAATCAATGATTGGGGACTGGTAAGTCATATTAAATATGAAATTTTAAAATCCATATGGTATGATGTACAAATGTATATGAATATGTGCAACGGACAGTCCTATCACAATTCAATAAGTTCATAAGGATATTCTTAAGACATTCCAGTACTTGGATATAGGTATTACATTTCATACAATATCGCATACAATTTTACATTTTGATACAATATCGCACAATATAGGTGTCAGTCATTGGAAAAGGGGGAACAATGTCACCTCAGGCATTCCAGTATATTGTAACAGTTACTGGTGGTAAAAGCAACTGGATAAAGTGATACATGTTGCAATTCAAAAGCACAAACAGTCATTAGTGCGTTGCTATGGTATATGCATATTAAAGTGTTTTAGCAACCGCACTGCATACATAATCCATTTAACATGCCAAAGAATCAATTAGAGTAAATTTCAACCATTAACATACCTCTGGATAAAGAACACAGCAAGCCAACAATGAACCAACTGCAGATAACAGGTGGATAGACTGGCTCAGTATATATAGGGGTATAGCGAAACGTCACTTCCGGTTAGGAAAAAAAAAAATAGAAAAAATAAAAAGTGGGTGATACAGTACTTTTACAATCCACAGTGTATCTGGACATGCCTTGGGCAGATGGCCAAGTGATAACGAACGCTATCAACATGAAAGGAATCACCAATTGGTAGGAATAGTGGGAGAAAACCAATAATGAGCCGCGTGCGTTCCACGTGACGTCATCAACGTGTGTCCACATGCGGTCCATGCGGCGTCATTTCAGACAGGCTGCTAAGATGAGGGAATCAGCCGTCTGCGTTCCACGAGACAACAATACTGCGTGCCATAGCGCCGATCATGTGGCTTCATTTCCGTCTGTTGAATAGACGGAACAAGCCATTGGATAATAGTACCTAATTGCGTTCCACGGGATATCACTTCCGCGTTCCAACAAGCGGTATGTGGTATCTCGTCCTCTCTGATAGATTACTTAATTTTAGAATATATTTATTATATATATTTTCTCTTTCTCTCCATTTCTCCCACTTCCCCCACTAACAGGGGGGACTAATAGAGTTGCTGCCCCGACGGATATCTATTAGCGCATTGAAAGGGTATTCCTTTTGTTCTATTCTATATCATTGTTCACTAACTCACTGGACTCTATTCTTCAAAATCTGCAAGCTACGGTTTTCAATTATCCTTTGCATCTTAACTATAGTGTGCATTTATTCTTCTTTAAATCTCCTGAACTGTTTATAAGGGTTCTTCATCTTATTTCTTTGCAATTCCTCTGGTGAATATCTCATGCAAAAGCACTACATACGCCCATTCCTTCATGTTTTAACCCCATTATATATACCAGTTCCACAGCAATGCATCTCATATAAGATCCCCAGACTCAGCGTAGAATCAGAATCAGTTTATTGGCAGGTGTACCAATACAAAAAGCATAATACACAGGACATAGGCAGCTCATTTAAATAGGGGGTGCACTCTCAAAGCAGTATGCCTAGCACCACTTATTGGGCATGTCTAACACCACCATTGGGTCTGTCTAACACCGCCAATCAGGTGTGCACTAACTACAATATAAAACGTCTCTCAGCCACACCATTATATCCTGCCTATTTCAGTTTTAATCTTCTAATTACTTTGTGTAACAGTACATGCAAATAAAGTTACAATCATATCTGGATGACACAGATATGTAGTGATATGACAATGGTGTAATACAATTAATAATGCAAAACACACATAATATATAAACCTCTGCCACCCTGATAATTGCTTCAGTGTCCTGTCCCCTGGTGCACCTATCCATATTAACCATGTACTTGTCCGAAACTGTCTTGTACTGTAATTTGTTATGTGTTTTTGATTATAACTATGCTCTGTAAAGCGCTGCGGAATCTGTGTGCGCTATATAAGAACTGTTAATAAATAAATAAATAAATAAATAATTGATTGATGGGCACTTATTTTAATGGAATACAGGTCTAAAAAGCAAAAGTCTTTGGTAAAAGGTATTGCTGGTATTACTAGCAGCAATAAGTGTGGGGGTGGGGGCACAGCATTAGGGGGTGCCTGTGTACCCTTAACACTCAATGTGCGCACACCTATGACACAGGAATTTGTTTCTGATAATTACCACCCATTGTGACATTACAAAACATGCAGTTCCTTACATCAGACACAATAAACAGTACACACCATAGGTAAGAGGCAATTATAAATACATGACTATATGATCGGTACGGGGTGCAGGTTTTCAATAATGAGGAATTGACTAGGATAGCTGGCTGGGAGAAAAAGCTGTTCCTGTGTTTAGTAGTTCTTGTAGGCCTTAAGCTAGACAGTAGCCTCCTGAACAGGATATGTGCACGGTGGGACTCATCCTCAATGATTCTGCCTGCTCGTTTCAGCACCCTGGCATGATAGATGTCCTCAACTGCGGGGAGGTTTGTGCCTATGATTGTCTCTGCTGTTTTCACAATGCATTGTAGTCTGTGTCTGTCATGATCTGAGGCCGAGCCGAACCATACAATGATTGAACAAAAGAGTACTGATTGGATGATCGCCGTGTAGAAGAGTATGAGAAGCTCCTGCTGCATTTTAAGCTTCCTAAATTGCTGGAGAAAGTATAGCCTCTGTTGGGCCTTGCCTGCTATGCTCTATCTATTGGGTCCCCATCTTAGATCCCTGGCAATCATGGAGCCTATGAATCTGAAGGAGTCGACCGTAGTTACTATGCTGTCCTCAATAACAAGTGGTAGATGATAGTGTGGGTTCTACCTGAAATCGACAATCATCTCAACCATTTTTCTCATTTAGCAGTAGATTGAACTTGCCGCACCAGGAGGTCAGCCATTTGACCTCCAACATGACTCGTCTCCTTTTGAGATAAGACCTATTAGCGTGGTATCATTTGCAAATTTGAGGAGCTTCACTAAGTTGTCTGCCGCGGTGTAGATAGAAAAAAGAAAGGTGAAAGAACACATCCCTGTGGTACCCCCGTGGGAATGTGTACTTTCTCCCTTTCTTTTTTCTTCATAGCATTAAAGCTACAGTCTACAATTGTTCACAGTCTTCAAGCCACAATCTGCAATTCTTCACATTAATCTTTCTTCTCCTCTCCAAGGTCATAGTCTTCATTCTTCACAGTTGTAAACTATTATCTACAACTCCTCTCAGTCTTAAAGCTACAGTCTACAGTTATTCACCGTCTTCAGTCATGATCCTCAAGTCTTCAAAGTATTCTATATCATTGTTCAATAATTCACTGGACTCTATTCTTCAAAGTCTGCAAGCTACGGTTTTCAATTATCCTTTGCATCTTAACTGTAGTGTGCATTTATTCTTCATTAAAACTCCTGAACTGTTTATAAGAGTTCTTCATCTTACTCCTTCGCAATTCCTCTGGTGAATATCTCATGCAAAAGCATTTTATATGCCCATTCCTTCATGTTTTAACCCTACTATATGTACTGTTTGCACAGCAATACATTGCTTATACTGTAAATTCCCCAAACTCAATACTGGTGTAGCAAGTTCAGTTGTCTTTTTTTGTAGTAATTTCTATTAATTTGATGTACAGTATTAGTTTCCCACCATGATGATAACTGAATCTCAAGAAGAACTATTTCTAGAGAAAGGTAAAGTTGGGCTACCAGTGTTGGAGGGCTTTAGAACTATGTGACTATTTGCTGACGTAGTCTGTTTGAACTATTTTCAGAATTATTAACCCAATATTTAAAGATTAAGAAGCTACATCAGAGTTGTATATTATAACAATTGGGCAAACATTGTGTGCTCTGAGAAAATTGTACATATTTGCCCATTTGTAGACTTGGAAGTTTCTATGCATTTTTAGTGTCCATATTCATTTGCTTGTTCTTATACTGTAGGTGTCATAAATTTAAGTGCTAAACTAGATCATCCCTATCCCCGGGATATATATATTTGTGCAATGGTTTGGGACAGTTTAGTTTTCTTGTACATTTTTACATGATTGCCACGCTCATAGATAACACAGTGAAGAAAAAAGCAAGACGTGGACTTAACAAAATTGTTATTATGCTTTAATTATAATGTTACACACAGAGCTGTAAACTGAGGGTACCATGATACAAATAAATAACATTTAATACCATAAACTAGAAAGACCTGGAAAAAATTATCTAAAAATTTAATAGATGTAAAAAAACAACTGATAATAAATTAGTTGGATGTAACTGTCAATATTTTCTAAACAATAAGCAACTTGCTGTAGAAACTCTTCCAACACGCCCATGAGGTAGCTGCCCATTGAGGGTTATTTTGAAGTTTTTCCAGTACCCCTAATTCCCAGCTTATGTTTAAATATATTACTTTTGTTACCAATGTTTCTATTCCAAGGCTTTTGGGTACACAATATTTTTTTGCCTTCCAACCTCAATTTGTGTCAGTTATTTTAGTCAATTGATTTATGGTTATTTCAGTCAATTATTAGAGTTATAAAATTTTCACCCAAATCCATCCAGTGAAATGCACAGAATAGGCTCCCTGTGTCAAAGTTCTGCATAGCGTACACCAATGGGAGGTCTGACCAGGACCTCTACTCTTTAGTTGTCTTCTTGGACCCAATGGTATCACTCTTCAAAGTTTCAATCGAAATCCATTCATTGGAAGGTCCAGAAAAGACCAGGTCAAATTTCTGCCTGGTGAACATGAAGAGGAGGTCCAACAGCACCCAATGAAAGAGAATGGTGTGCTGTCTTTTGGGATCCAATTTACAACTCTGCAAATTTTTCATCCAAATCAATCCAGTGGAATGCCTAAAGAAGGCTGGGTCAAAATTCTAGCTAACATACACCAACAGGAGGTCTGTAAAGGACATTAACCACTATTTAAAGTTTTCATTTAACTCCATCCAGTGAAGGAGGAAAGGAGGAACAGGACCCCCTGGTCAAAGTTATGCCCAGCGTACAGCAACAATAGGTCCAAACCCCCTAAAACCTGGCCACCTCACATTGGTTTCATCCCAGTCATGCAGGGGTGTCTGAATAAATAAGCAGAAAGATAAACAGACCAATGCATTTTATATATAAGATATTAATTTATTAGACACCAAAATGTGGTGCTGTACAAGCGAAAAATTGTAGAGAACCAAAATACAATACAATTTACTTGAAAAGTAAAAAAAAGTCATTATTTTCTACAACAAAAATAACATGCTGTAAGAGTTTTTTTAAAAAAAAAGGTTGTCCAATATCATTAATATCTGAAATTTGTATAATTGTTTCTTTTCCAAGCTATTATAGTACAGAAGATTTTAGCATTTTCTTCAGAGTCTTAATAAAATATTAATGTGTGCTTTATAATGTGTCCTCAGAACTACAGATGGAGCGCCTCTCCGCCAGCCTACGTATGGCGATTGTACCGCCAGTCTGCCATGGTGAATCATGGCACAAGGCAGCGCGACACATTTCACAGCTTGGTGATTGGCGATGGTGTTACCAGATGAGTGCAATACCAGTGATCATCCACCAGATGTCGCTTTTTGAAATCTTCACTGCGCATGCCTAAAATGTGTGCTGCACAGCTTTAGCGGAAGAAATTGTATTGCATGTGCGTGAAGTGACTACAGTATTAAAAAGCTCTGTAGCGCAGGAACTACTTTGCTACTACTGTGCTGTTCAGTAAGCTACAGTACTGTAGATAGACACTAATAAATACATTTGCATTAAAGTGCGTATCATTGCACTATTTTATAACTGGCTATGGGGACAAGTGGGCGAATACTGAGCATATAATTAATACTGCGTCAATGGCGCACGTGCATGTGAGGAGTTCATGAAAAATACTGTAACCTCTACTACAGTATAATGTACAGCACAATACTGTGCACTACCGTAGCACTTATCCCCAGCCATGCTGACTAAATGTTGTATTGGCCCTTCCTTTGTATCACACCAACCTCTTGTGTGAAAAAAGCAGTGTACTGTACCGCAAATAGAGAATGGGACACTCGTATCTCAGACGCTTGTGCATCTCATTTTTTGTCGAAAGGCACTACGATTGCATACAGTATGAATAGTACCACTGTTTACATATTGTACAGTACAGTATATAGTAGTTAGTACTGAATACTTAAGAGCACCGGTTGCTGTGACCAAGTGTCCTAGGCTAGTGGATAAGCATGCCACCCTGCATGTTGTAGTCCTGAGTTCGATTCATAAAGGGATAAAAAAAATGTTTTCATTTTATCAACACATTTAGGTCAAGTATATTAAATATAACTAGGCACACACAAAAAATCCTGCTTCCCTATAGAGCTTTCCATGCGTATGCATGTGCTGAGCAGTGCCCATGTGTTCTTTACTATAATGTGCTGTATTGTATTGTACAGTACTGTGTAGTGCAGTATATCGTAGAGCCATTCTCCCAGCCACACTGACTGAATGGTGTTTTGGCCCTTCCTTTGCATTTACACCAACCTCCTTTTTTATGAAGAAAGCAGTTTACTGTAGCAGAAATAGAGAATGGGACGCTCGGTGTACAGTACTGTATCTCAGACGCTAATGCATCTCATTGTTTTGGGAGAATGGTGCTAGGCTGCATCTGAATGGAAGCTTAGGTTAGTGGATAAGCGCGCCGCTCTGTATGTTGTTGGCCTGAGTTCAAACATCCGAGCTCCATCATTGGATTGTGTTTTTTTGGGATGTATGTTGTTTACACTAATTAATTAAGGATGGAAACCGAGTAGGGCCAATGCTCACTGGATTTCCTCCATCAAGGCATAAGAAAATGAAATCTTATCATAGCTTAATCTAATTTCCAACGTCTTTATCATAAAATAAAAACAACTATGTACTGTGGATATTTTTAAACTGAGTTAAAGAATACATTTTTTTTTTAAATAACTTGCAAATGTTGTGTACAGTATCAATAAGCAGAATAAAATACACAAAAACACTGGAGTTTATGTTATTTAACCATCATGCCAAGCTGCCATGTTAGGAAGGAGGGGACTCTCATTGGAGGCTCATTGGGCAGGATGTAAGGAAGTTCGAGTTCAGCTGAGGTGCGCGAGGTCGGCTAAGCTTGGAAGTCTTTTAAAGGTGCAATCATTTACAAGGCAAAACCATGATTGTCCTTTTTAAAAAATGTGCAAGCTTGACCGGCACCCTCACTTCTGCCAAACTCAGACATCACTACATCTCTCCCAGTATTGCAGATTAAATTCTTAGCATATTTTTCAGCTATATAAGATCCCATTAGTACACTATCCTAAATAAATAGAAGGGTCTCTAGTGCTCAGAGAGAGAGAGAGAGATACAGTACCAACCATTTAGCTCTTAACTGTCATTTTTCAAACACAGCCTGTAACATTCCAGCAAGGCCCTGTGTGGTGGGTACTTTTGATCTCTTTAAGCTTTCATAATCCTCCTTTACAG
This sequence comes from Crinia signifera, assembly GCF_055691185.1. Lineage (NCBI taxonomy): Eukaryota > Metazoa > Chordata > Amphibia > Anura > Myobatrachidae > Crinia > Crinia signifera. The sequence goes on from NC_139220.1 coordinate 20,630,418, forward strand.
AGCAGCATCAGAATGATCATTGTAATAAAACAAAATATGGGAACATTATTATTTATCTCTGGAATTTCTCACTTTCATATTAAAAATATTTTTAAAAGATTTTATGATAATAATGAAAGGGGGAAAAAAAGAACAAGGTATTACTGAAACACATAATGTTCCCTCCTAGCTTGTCTGTTCTGAACAATTTTACATTGTCCTCAGTAACAGAAACATTATCAAACATTACATTCAGTTAGAATATTTGCCAAATTTCAATGAAAATAAATAAAAAAATAACAACCTTCTTTTATCTCTTCAGCAATGGTAAAGACAAGGCAACATAAATCTTACTTGCCACCTCCTTGCATTGTATATCCTCTTATCACTGAGTCTTCACTGCAGCCATTTTAGTTATCATTTCCTTTTGAAATGTCTTCAATATTACAATCCAATCCACATACTGACTGAGGCATAGCTGCATCCTGATCTCAACACAAACAAATGTATTTGATTTTTTCCAGCAACAATACAAATTTGCTTTAATTTCTACTTACTGCTTTGCAGAATGTGAATGTAAGTAACCTAGCTGTTATTTTTCCAATTCTAGGTTCTTCAGCTGAAGGTAAACAGTGGCGCTCAGAGGCAGAACTGTGAATTGCAACACTACAGTATTTTAAACAGTTTAACTATGGTCACTTTTTAAGCAGGCACTACAAAGAATCAATGTAGGTGTAAACTTGCTACAACAATTGTGCATCTATTTTCTTTTTAGAAAGCTCTAAATTATATTTACTAAATTAAATTAGGTATATTATCAATATGACACTTTTAAACACATACGCTGTTAAACTAAAGCCTTTATGGTATATTAACACGTTTGTTTGAATTTACAGGTTGAAAATTGTAACAAACAAGATTAAAAAAATATTATAAAAAATGTTGGGTTGCATCATATTTTTTTATTTAGCCAAGTTGGAAATAATTAAAATTCAATATTTCTCTATAATAAGAGAAACAACTATCTTTTTACAATGGCATGCAAAAAAATTGATAAGATAAAGTGTTGAAGGTTAGCTTAAGGACACAGTGAATGATTCGTTTTGACCGCTTGCAGTCAACTTTATGTACGTTTAGGGACAGATTTTTTCAAGTGAATTTTATATTGTTTTTGGTACTTCTTTACTTTCACGGCGCCAGCATGGCGCCGCGCGTCAGAGTCCCCTTGCGGGGCTCGCTTCGCTCGCCCACGCTGCGGGCTCGGTGGCTCGCTACGCTCGCCACGCTAATTAAAATCAACTCCATGCCAACATGGATAGTGGAGGTATGAACTATCCATGTTGGCATGGCGTTAACTTCATTTATTTTACTTAGTTTGTGGCGAGCGTAACCCGGAAGTAGCGCGGCGCCATGCTGGCGCCGTGAAAGTAAAGAAGTACCTTGTTTTCTCTTTTTAAATTAAATTGTAGTTCTATTTTTCTTTAGTATGGACAATTAATAAAAACACACCTCAATGACCATAGGTGGACTGGGACTAAAAATAGTCCCTGGCATTTAAAGACTACCGGCCAACCTCACATTAACATCTGGCTACTGGCATAAACTCCTTGCCATACTATACCTAACTCCTTACCTGTACAAATATAATTTGGCATTATTGCCATAGTCATACATTTTATATTTATTTGGTTCTGTTAAGTAAAACTGGCACTTCATTGGATTACTAAAGGTCACACACAAAGAAAATGGAAGGCATTTTCCCAATTGACCAAGCCCTGGATCAGCAGTTGTAGAGATGTACGGTAGATAGAGTTTACTATAGGATTTTTATAGGTCAGGAATGCTGAATAGAAAGGAAGACATACTGTATCTGTGCACAGCAAAGCAGAGCAGAGAGGAACTATACATTTTGGTGCCCTGTGAACATAAATAGCACGGGGAACATGCACATAAAAAAGGTGTGGTGTGGCTGGAAACTACACAATTGTACCTGCAACTAAGCTACACATAACTACACAATTGTACCCGCAACTAAAAATGATGCCATTAGGTAGTGCCCCTTGTTCAGTCATGTTACACCGCACAGCAAAGTCACTTATACAATTTATGTCACACAGAAGTGCCCATTGTTCACAGTATGTCACACAGTAATGCCCCTTATTAACAATATGCCACATGGTAGATCACTTCAATCAAATTAAGCAACACAGTGGGTCCCATTTATTTTATGCCACATAGTAGGGTCTACTGTGTGGCATAAAATAAATGGGACCTACTGTGTTGCTTAATTTGAATGAAGAGATCTACTATGTGGCGTATTGTTAATAAGCGGCACTACTGGGCGGTGGCCTCGCTCAGCGAACGAGCGCTCGGGACGCTAGAACACAAAAACCTTCGGAATCATGTTACGAATCACTTTCTTTAATTCCTTATTTTACACCATAAAAGATATTGCATAAAAGATAATATACAGTAGCAATTCTTTTCTTTGTCACATACAGTAATGATTCTCATAAATAATTTCTATAGCACACTCTTAGGGTTAAATTTATTACATTTATTAAAGCTTCTAAAAATGAAAAAAATCTGAGTGACATACAGGGCGCTAGGGAGGGAGTAGGGATACACAGGGTACTAGGGAGTGCACAGTGAGACCCAGGGCACTAGGAAGGGAGTAGGAATACGCAGGGCGCTAGCGATGGCACAGTGAGAAGCAGGACACTAGGGAGGGAATAGGAATATGCAGGGTGCTAGGGTTGGCACATTGAGATGCAGGGCATGTATTTAAAAAAGTATCTTAATTTTTTTAGCTGAAGGTTGTGTACATGGGAGTGGTGTAGTGCTGCAGCTTCACCTATCTGCTGATGTAACAATGATTAATGGTGCTGAGCATCGGGAGCCGGAACACAGATTGACAACTGTGCAGTACATTACTGGGAGTTGAATAAGGCGGTGATTCTGGTTGGTTTGCAAAAGGAAAACTCCCTGCAGAGCTGCCTCTGCCTCTGTCAAGCTGAGCCGGCCCTAGGCATGCATGCCCCTAGGCATTTGCCTAGTTAGCCTATGCCTAGGGCCTGCTCTGCAACCAGTGATATTCTGTCTATTATTTCTCTATTGCATCTTTTTCAAAAAATTATAAAATGTAATTGGTTGCAATAGGCAACATCCCCTTAATTCTTTAACTTTACCAAATTTACCCCTAAGGAGGGTATTCATTGTAGGATTCTGACTGTTGGAACATCCCAACAGTTGGAATCCTGGGCCATCTTCAGTCCGCTCGCCTACAACTCGACATGCAGAATTCAATGTTTCAACTGTTGAGTGTCGAAAAGTGGGTGTGTCAACGAAAACGGGTGTGGATTGTCAAGAAACGGCCCAGAATTTGACAATCCACTGCCAAAACAGATCCGACTTCTTTTAAAGTTGGATCTGTTTTGTCGAACTCCACCTTCAATGCTGTCAGAAGCAGCAGCATTGAATAGGTGGTGGCTGCTATTTCCCCTGTCGGAAATAGTGGCTGACATTGAATACCTACCTTTGTTGGCAGAAATATTTGCCCATAAATGCATAAGGAAAATTTGTAGCTAATTGATTATTATTTTATTCAAGATTATTAAGTACATTTCCTACAAATGAACCTAACCCAGTGGTCAGGGAATAGGGGTAAATTACCCCAAATGGGTTAAAAATGAAAATCCTGGGGGTAATGAATGGTCGCACTGCCGAGGCAATGCTGGGCATGCATATTAATTTATATTCATGTCAGGCTGTGTCTCAGCAGCACAACCGTCCATTACCCCAGGAATGTAATTTCATTGCATATAGAAACTATACTGTATATATATAGATTCTATATGTATGCCCGGCTGTGTGTGTTGCAATGCTGTAGTGTACAAGGGCCTGATGCAGTGCAGTGCGTCAGGCACTTGTATATAACACACTTCCCTGTGTGATGCCCCGGGCCCTGCCTCCATGTCCACCCGCTTCAGTAGAGTCAAGTAGTTGCTGCGCCATCTCGTCTGTACTGCCACTGCGGCACCGAGTCTCTTTGCTTGACTATAGGCTCCTGTCAAGGCATACCCATCTCTAGTTTAGGGTAAAAATGTGCACAGACTGTCACTATATCATCTTGAAATACTGACATTACTAATTGCCTGGGCATCAAATTACCAATGGCTATACCACACACAGCCTGGCAGCCATTGATGATGATGATGATGGTGGTAATACATGGTAATCATCATAATCTTCATCATCAATTGCTGCCAGACTGCATACTAGCAGGGTATATAATCAGTTTATGGGGGTACAGTGTATATTACAATTATATAATTTCCTTCCTTTCAAATCAAGGGGGTAACCGGCATATCTAAATATATTTTGGGTTAAAAGGTAAAAAAAGTTCCCTGACCTAACCTTATATTTAAAAAATTGAGTAATGAAACTACACGATCAATAAATAATAGAACAATGAAAACAAATAAAAATGCCAGTTGCCATTTGAATTGATTTATTTTCTCCTTATAATTAATTTTACCCAGTTTTCAAAAATATCATTAAAATACCATTCTCCTCCTTTTGATCAGTAATGATAACAATATCTAAAATAATTTTCTTTACCGGAAAAACACTATTATATTATAATATACTGTACAGTACATGTAGTAATACATGACATGTTTCCAACAAAAATATGCTTTACTGCCAATTTATAGTATGACATATTTTACCAGTAGATTTTTTTAACAAAAAAAAAAAAACCCTGTCTGAGTATTAGCCAACAGATTAAATCAGGTCATAACACAAATTATGCATACCTACCACCAAACAGGCTTCATGCCCGCAAGTCCACATCCATAAATCTCAGATGTCTATTTACACATTTACAGGTTCCTCATGAAGATGCTCACGGCCCTTTTATTGTCTCGTTAGATGCTGCGAAGGCATTGACTCTGTGGAGTGGGCATTTTTGTGGGAAGCAATCTGCAATTTCGGCAGTGGTCCAAATTTCATTACATTTATCCAGTTACTTTATTCTACCCCAGTAGAGAGGGTTTTAATGAATGGCTATATAATGCACAGTATCTCAATTAGTTGTGTTTGTTTTTATTATTATATGTTTATGGTGTGTACTAGTTTATGTATCAAGTCAAAATCAATAAAAAATGATTGAATTGAAAAATTTTGGTGGTTAATAGTATCCCTTTCGGTTAAAAATGTGGAATTGTAGCATCAGTAGGGATGGCCATGGGCCATCGATGATTAGACATCATCGATGGTTTATGACCGATGTTGAATAGTTTTCCTATCGATGGGGTAGAACCAGATGGTTTCCCACCATCGATGTAAAGCTTAAACGAATAGTTTTGTTTTTGCTTTTTCCCTAAAGTGCCGGGACACGGAGCAAAGCTCCGCCCCTGACACCCACGAAGCCCCACCCATGCTTTTGATTGGCCCACAGGCCACTCAATCACAGAAAATCATACAAAGTTGCAATTTTGCCATCGATGGCAAAGGCAACGATGACCATCCCTAAGCCTAATTAAGAATTGTATAGAGGTTTTGGTGTTCGGAAATTATGTATGGGAGCTGGCAGATGAGGTTGCTCTAGACCAGGGGTTCTCAAACTCGGTCCTCAGGACCCCACACAATTCACGGTTGTCAGGTCACCTGGTAGGGGCACGGGTGCATTCATTGCTTATTGACGCATTTAAAAAAGATCCACAGGTGGAGCTAATTATTTCACTTGCGATTCTGTGAGGAGACCTGCAAAACATGCTCTGTCCTGCGGACTCAGTTTAAGACCCTGGGCTCTAGACTGTCCCTTTTTGTTCCTCCTGAGTCTTCTTGTGGAGTACAGTGTTTGAGACCTGACTCCTCCATTCCCCACATGCTGCAGGAAATTTGTAGAACCCACCATTATTTCAAATATGCTTCCACTATATGAAACATTATGATTACTTTTCTGTTGAGGTACTCCTATCTTGTATTTATTACTATTTATTGAAGATATAAAGGCAATCAGCCTGATTCAGAATTGATCCCAAAGCAATTTTTTTCTCTAATAGACAAAACCATGTTGCATTGCGGGTGGGGCAATTGTAACATGAGCAGAGAAATTGAGATTTGGGTGGGGTGTATTCAAAATGAAATCTAAGTTGTAGTGTATCTGGTATCAGTGCAGCTGGTATTTACCCTGCACAGAAACAAAATAACTCACCCAAATCTAATCTCTCTCTGCACATGTTACATCTGCCCCACCTGCAGTGCACTTGGTTTTTGTCCTCTAGAGAAAAAATTTGCTGTGCAAATCAACTCTGAATTCTGCCCGGGATGCGGTACATGTGGCATTAAGACATACTTGCCTACCTGACCCTCTCCATGAGGGAGACAATGCTTTGTTCCTGGACTTCCCTGATAATGTATGATTGCCATCACCTGCATTTTACATCTTTCTTATCAATTACCTAGCTCCACACAGGTGATGGCAATCTTACATTACCAGAGAAGTCAAGGAACAGAACATTGTCTCCCTCATGGAGAGGGTCAGGTAGGCAAGTATGCATTAAGGTTTGCTCCACCTTCATCACGGGAGTGACATATTGTATTAATGGAGAATGGAGAAAATACTGTATACACATACCTCCCAACATGACCCGTGCCAGGAGGGACAAATTACTCTGCTTCTGGACTTTTTCTCTTAATGTATGATTGCCATCACCTGTGTTGAACAGGTTTACTAATAAGAAAGGTGTTTGTCCACAGGTGATGGCAATCATTAGTTAAGAGGAAAGTCCAGGAGCAGAGCATTGTGTCCCTCCTGGAGAGGGTCATGTTGGGAGGCATGCATACACAGTAAATAATGTATATATAATACAGAGAGTTACATATAGAGAATGAGGGAGTCCAGAGATATATAGGTAGAGAGAGATAACTATTTACATAAGATTAATGTAAATATGTTTTGGACCTTAATATATAATATCATATATTAATATATAATATCAGTTAAACATTATTGTTGACAAAGGATCTGCCTACATATGAAGTACGTTTGATACAATCAGTTGCCTTAAATGTGAGGAGGTAAGTTCATATTTAAAAAAATAATAGCAAAAAATATTGTTAGTGTACAAAAACTTACAGCAGTTACTGCAGTTATCATTATTGAATTATGCCTCTAATTCTTTAAATACATAAAATAAATTAGGACTTCCATGTAAAATTGTCTACAATTATCAATAGTATGTATTTTTCTAAAACATTAAAGCACTCCACAGTAACAGCATCTTTCTAGTCCTTCTATTAGATTAATTTGTGATGTATTTAATAAGTATTTTATGAGGTAGCAGCATCTTTGTAGTGTAATAAGTATTTTATGATATATTCTAAGATACAGAAGTGCAGTGCATGTGTAATCTAGCGACTCTACATAATATAATAATATAAGGTACTTGTGTAGTTTCACGGTGGCAGTTACGTAGTTAGTGTAGCGTTAGTGTAGCATCCCTGTAAGAATCAGCGTAGTGTTCCCGAGGTCAGCGTAGTCAGCGTCCCTGTCAGAATCAGCGTAGTGTTCCCATGGCTCGCTTAAGTAGTTAGCGTAGTTAATAGAGCGTGTTCCTGCAGCCGCTTAAGTTGTTAGCATAGTCAGTCAGGCGTCCCTGTCAGTATCAGCGTCGTTTTCCCGCCTGTTCGCTGCTAGCCGGAGCTTACATAATTACCGTAGTCAACCAGCATTTTATGCAGTTAGCGTAGTCAGTCAACGCTTATTACATTGTGTGGGAACCATTGACCATTTTAACCTGCCTGACATGACAGGTGTGAATGTGTTCCTTAAACACCCCCACTATTCACGCCAGCCCAATGCCTGGCGAGCGCAGCGTGCCCCGCGAGGGGACGCGGTACGCATCCTCCCGACTTGTTCATACCCGCACTAACCACGTCGGCGTGGAGCTGATTTTATAAAGTGTGGCGAGCGCATCGAGCCACCGAACCCGAAGCATGGCTAGCTGACGCGGAATACACGTCAAGTAATCCACGTCCCCTCGCGGTGCTCGCTGCACTCGCCACACTTCGGGCTCAGTGGCTCGCTACGCTCACCACACTTTATAAAATCAAATCCACGCTGACGTGGATAGTGGGGGTATGAAAAGGTTGGGAGGACGCGTAAAGCATCCGCTTGCCTCGCTTTGGGCTGGCGGGGATAGTGGGGGATTGATATGGAGGCATTTGCCAGTATGTAACATGGCAAATGCTTCCTTTATTGTGCATGAGACGCACTTGCGCACCGCACCCCCCGCTACTGAACCCCTATCCCTGTCCGCAGGGATGCCGAACCCTGCCGCAATCATTACTGAGACGTATATGCGTCTGAGATGCTCCTGCGTTGGGCTACGCTGAGAGCCGTTGGGCTACGCTGACAACGTAGCTTAGCCTACGTTGAAAACATAGCGTAGCCTGCCAACATGAAACTACACAATTACCTAATATAGTTATATGTACAGTAGGGTGTAATACAGTTTGAGACGGTGCTGGAGGCCTGCCGTGGACACCGGGGGACAAAGTTGACGCTGAGGGACCATCGGGGCACCACCAGGGGACAGGTAAGTATGTTTAAAAAATGGTAATCATCAAAATCATCATCAATTGCTGCCAGACTGTGTACTAGCAGGGTATATAATCAATTTCTGGGGGTACAATGTATATTACAAATATATAATTTCTTTCCTTTCAAATCAAGGGGGTAACCGGCATATCTAAATATATTTTGGGTTAAAAGGTAAAAAAAGTTCCCTGACCTAACCTTATATTTAAAAAATTGAGTAATGAAACTACACGATCAATAAATAATAGAACAATGAAAACAAATAAAAATGCCAATTGCCATTTGAATTGAAATACGGTAGACTGCGCTAATTAGAGGGTAAAAAGTAAAAAGAAAAGCCAGTAACCTAAAAATTAATTAAACAAGATTTAATGTAAAAATAAATAAACATTTATAGCAGCTCAAATGTAAAATACATATATTGTGCACATAAAAAAACTTTCAATGAGTATATAGCACTGAAAAAAATGTGTGGAAGAATGGGTACTTCCTAAAGTGACTGAGCAAATGTGTCCATACGGTACCGTATATTTTAGCAATGAGTCCAGCTGGATAGTGGGCAAAGGATGAAGCGCCCGTTTGGATCCGTTCCTATTTTGCCTCGAATGCAAGACCAGGAAGGCTGAGGGGAGGGAAGGCAGCTCAGTGTTAAGGAGTGACTTGAACTCCTGCTGTTCCTCAGGTGCCAGTAAATTGGCTGGTTGTAGACTTTAAACTTTCTCCCCAATAGGTGCCAAAAACAAGGTCTGGAGGCTGGTTCGGTCTCTCAGGTAGTGCCAGCTGTTAAGGTCTTATGTTGGAGGTCAGTCACTTAAGCAGGTTCACCAACGCGTTTCACTCTGTGGTAGAGCTTTTTCAAGGTGACACCTTGAAAAAGCTCTACCACAGAGTGAAACGCGTTGGTGAACCTGCTTAAGTGACTGACCTCCAACATAAGACCTTAACAGCTGGCACTACCTGAGAGACCGAACCAGCCTCCAGACCTTGTTTTTGGCACCTATTGGGGAGAAAGTTTAAAGTCTACAACCAGCCAATTTACTGGCACCTGAGGAACAGCAGGAGTTCAAGTCACTCCTTAACACTGAGCTGCCTTCCCTCCCCTCAGCCTTCCTGGTCTTACATTCGAGGCAAAATAGGAACGGATCCAAACGGGCGCTTCATCCTTTGCCCACTATCCAGCTGGACTCATTGCTAAAATATACGGTACCGTATGGACACATTTGCTCAGTCACTTTAGGAAGTACCCATTCTTCCACACATTTTTTTCAGTGCTATATACTCATTGAAAGTTTTTTTATGTGCACAATATATGTATTTTACATTTGAGCTGCTATAAATGTTTATTTATTTTTACATTAAATCTTGTTTAATTAATTTTTAGGTTACTGGCTTTTCTTTTTACTTTTTACCCTCTAATTAGCGCAGTCTACCGTATTTCTTTTTTGTATCTTCTAGCAGGGGAGTGACAACCCCTTTTTTGTACTGCAGCTTTTCTTTTTGCTTACCAGGTCTAGGAATTGCGCCCCTATCTGATATCTTGTTATCAGTCCTCTTTCTGCCATTTGAATTGATTTATTTTCTCCTTATAATTAATTTTACCCAGTTTTCAAAAATATCATTAAAATATCATTCTCCTCCTTTTGACCAGTAATGATAACAATATCTAAAATAATTTTCTTTACCAGAAAAATACAATTATATTATAATATACTGTAATACATGACATGTTTCCAACAAAAATATGCTTTACTGCCAATTTATAGTATGACATATTTTACCAGTAGATTAAAAAAAAAAAAAAAAAACCCTGTCTGAGTATTAGCCAACAGATTAAATCAGGTCATAACACAAATTATGCCTACCTACCACCAAACAGGCTTCATGCCCGCAAGTCCACATCCATAAATCTCAGATGTCTATTTACACATTTACAGGTTCCTCATGAAGATGCTCACGGCCCCTTTATTGTCTCGTTAGATGCTGCGAAGGCATTGACTCTGTGGAGTGAGCATTTTTGTGGGAAGCAATCTGCAGTTTCGGCAGTGGTCCAAATTTCATTGCATTTATCCAGTTACTTTATTCTACCCCAGTAGAGAGGGTTTTAATGAATGGCTATATAATGCACAGTATCTCAATTCGTTGTGTTTGTTTTTATTATTATATGTTTACGGTGTGTACTAGTTTATGTATCAAGTCAAAATCAATAAAAATGATTGAATTGAAAATTTTTGGTGGTTAATAGTATCCCTTTCGGTTAAAAATGTGGAATTGTAGCATCAGTAGGGATGGCCATCGACCATCGATGATTAGACATCATCGATGCTTTATGACCGATGTTGAATAGTTTTCCCATCGATGGGGTAGAACCAGATGGTTTCCCACCATCGATGTAAAGCTTAAACGAATAGTTTTGTTTTTGCTTTTTCCCTAAAGTGCCGGGACACGGAGCATAGCTCCGCCCCTGACACCCACGAAGCCCCACCCATGCTTTTGATTGGCCCACAGGCCACTCAATCACAGAAAATGGATGATCATCGATATACAAAAACATTGATGGTCATCCATTGAATTGAATTGTTATACACTATAGATGGCCAGTTGCAATTTTGCCATCGATGGCAAAGGCAACGATGGCCATCCCTAAGCCTCATTAAGAATTGTATAGAGGTTTTGGTGTTTGGAAATTATGTATGGGAGCTGGCAGAGAGAGGTTGCTCTAGACCAGGGGTTCTCAAACTCGGTCCTCAGGACCCCACACAGTTCACGTTTTTCAGGTCATCTGGTAGGGGCACGGTGCATTCATTGCTCATTGACGCATTTAAAAAAGATCCACAGGTGGAGCTAATTATTTCACTTGCGATTGTGTGAGGAGACCTGGAAAACATGCTCTGTCCTGAGGACTCAGTTTAAGACCCTGGGCTCTAGACTGTCTCTTTTTGTTCCTCATGAGTCTTCTTGTGGAGTACAGTGTTTGAGACCTGACTCCTTCATTCCCCACATGCTGCAGGAAATTTGTAGAACCCCCCATTATTTCAAATGTGCTTCCACTATATGAAACATTATGATTACTTTTATGTTGAGATACTCCTATCTTGTATTTATTACTATTTATTGAAGATATAAAGGCAATCGGCCTGATTCAGAATTGATCCCAAAGCAATTTTTTTCTCTAATGGACAAAACCATGTTGCATTGCAGGTGGGGCAATTGTAACATGATAAATTGAGATTTGGGTGGGGTGCGTTTCAAACTTAAATCTAAATTTTAGTCTATCTAGTACCAGTGCAGTCAGTATTTACCCTGCACAGAAACAAAATAACTCACTCAAATCTAACTCTCTCTGCACGTTACAATTGCGCCACTTGCAGTGCACATGGTTTTGTCCTTTAAATAATATTTTTTCTTTGCAATCAATTCTGAATTAGGCCCAGTATGCTGTATATGTGGCATTAAGGCATACTTGCCAACCTGACCCTCTCCATGAGGTATAAAATGCTCTGTTCCTGGACTTCCCTGGTAACATGATTGCCATCAACAGTGGTGAATCCCCTTTCTTATCAATTACCTTGCTCACCACAGGTGATGGCAATCATACATTACCAGGGAAGTCCAGGGACAGAGCATTTTCTCCCACATGGAGAGGGTCAGGTAGGGAAGTATGCATTAAGGTTTGCTCCACCTTCATCAAGGGAGGGACATATTGTATGAATGGAGAATGGAGAAAATACTGTGAACAGTAAATAATGTATATATAATACAGAGAGTTACATATAGAGAATGAGGGAGTCAGGAAATATATAGGTAGAGAGAGATAACTATTTACATGAGATTAATGTAAATATGTTTTGGTCCTTAATATATAATATCATATATTAATATATAATATCAGTTAAACATTATTGTTGACAAAGGATCTGCCTACATATGAAGTACGTTTGATACAATCAGTTGCCTTAAATGTGAGGAGTTAAGTTCATATTTAAAATAATAGCAAAAAATATTGTTAGTGTACAAAAACTTTCAGCAGTTACTGCAGTTATCATTATTGAATTATGCTCTTTAAATACATAAAACAAATTAGGACTTCCATGAAAAATTGTCTACAATTATCAATAGTATGTATTTTTCTAAAACATTAAAGCACTCCACAGTAACAGCATCTTTCTGGTCCTTCTATTAGATTAATTTATGATGTATTTAATAAGTATTTTATGATATATTCTAAGATACAGAAGTGCAGTGCATGTGTTATCTAGCGACTCTACATAATATAATAATATAAGGTACTTGTGTAGTTTCACGGCGGCAGTTACGTAGTTAGTGTAGCGTTAGTGTAGCGTCCCTGTAAGAGTCAGCGTAGTGTTCCCGCGGTCAGCGTAGTCAGCGTCCCTGTCAGAATCAGCGTAGTGTTCCCATGGCTTGCTTAAGTAGTTAGCGTAGTTAATAGAGCGTGTTCCTGCAGCCGCTTAAGTTGTTAGCATAGTCAGTCAGGCGTCCCTGTCAGTATCAGCGTTGTGTTCCCGCCCGTTCGCTGCTAGCCGGAGCTTACGTAGTTACCATAGTCAGTCAGCATTACGCAGTTAGCGTAGTCAGTCAACGCTTATTACATTGTGTGGGAACCATTGACCATTTTAACCTGCCTGACATGACAGGTGTGAATGTGTTCCTTAAACACCCCCACTATTCACGCCAGCCCAATTCCTGGCGAGCGTAGCGTGCCCGGTATGCATCCTCCCGACTTGTTTATACCCCCACTAACCACGTCGCCATGGAGTTGATTTTTTAAAGTGTGGCGAGCGCATCGAGCCACCGAACCCGAAGCATGGCTAGCTGACGCGGAATACACGTCAAGTAATCCACGTCCCCTCGCGGTGCTCGCTGCGCTCGCCACAATTCGGGCTAAGTGGCTCGATACGCTCACCACACTTTATAAAATCAAATCCATGCTGACGTGGAGAGTGGGGGTATGAACAGGTTGGGAGGATGCGTAAAGCATCCGCTTGCCTCGCTTTGGGCTGGCGGGGATAGTGGGGGATTGATATGGAGGCATTTGCCAGTATGTAACATGGCAAATGCTTCCTTTATTGTGCATGAGACGCACTTGCGCACCGCACCCCCCCCCGCTACTGAACCCCTATCCCTGTCCGCAGGGATGCCGAACCCTGCCGCAATCATTACTGAGACGTATATGTGTCTGAGATGCTCCTGCGTTGGGCTACGCTGAGAGCCGTTGGGCTACGCTGACAACGTAGCTTAGCCTACGTTGAAAACATAGCGTAGCCTGCCAACATGAAACTACACAATTACCTAATATAGATATATGTATGGTGTAATACAGGTTGAGACGGTGATGGAGTCCTTCCGTGGACACCGGGGGACAAAGTGGACGCTGAGGGACCATCGGGGCACCACCAGGGGACAGGTAAGTATGTTTAAAAAAAATATTCCAAAATCCGGAAAAATCCCTTATCCAGAATGCTTGTGGTCCCAAGCATTTCGGATAAGGGATACTCAACCTGTATTACGAAATAAAGAAGTACTTTGTCGGAGCCATGCCGAAGAGGAAAATAGCTGGAACTGAGAATGATTGAACAGAACGTAGAGAATGACAAGAAAGTTATTTTCACTTTCGATAAAACCTTTTCTTGATCATGAATCTGAACTGATTTTCAAGTTAATTTTAGATTTCAGTTCAGGTATCAATGTGGTTATTGTTAAGAGGAAATACAAAAGATACAGTAGTTCCAAATTCCATAAATTAAAGTAAAAACACATAGAAGAAAAACACTGGCCTCAGATAGTGTGAAAAACATATGAGAGAAGATAGATGACAGGAGCATTAGAGCGCTCAGACTCTACCACACAAGTGCAGATCTCCGGAAAAATGGTGGAGCGGGCATTCTTCCATTGATTTTTGCAGTGCTGCTGCCACCATCACTGTACTCCATAGGATAAATAAGTAAAAAAAATGGGTACAGCATGTGCGGTGTGAGCCCTTGTGGGACTCAGAGGCCCAGTGCACTGCACACACCACACCCATTATTAATACAGCCCCGAGTCAATGTTTGCTATAGGGGCTAATGGAGGTAAGAAATATTTCTAGGGCCTTTATATAATAGCCTGTGATTTTGAGCAAATGGATTTTATTACCGTATTCTCTAAATAAAGGTTTACTCCACTCTTTCACATCATGACTATCATTTCTATGACGTCAGTGACGATGTCCAGTATTACAAAGCAAATTGATAAATGCTGCTGCTAAGAAAAACTCTAAGATGAACATACTGATGTTCTAGTTCAGTATATATATATATATATATATATATATATATATATATATATATATATATATATACAGTATATATATATATATATATATATATAGCAGTCTTGGTTAGCCCGGCACTCAGACCCCCCCCACGGGGTAACTTGCTCAGTTGCCCTCCTGTGCTGGCTAAGGAGCCAGGAATGTGCAAATACTGGAAGGAAGCAGCGGCACTCTGAGTCTTCAAAACGGTGCAAAAAAGTGAAAACTTTACTCGTCTACAGTTTCGGGGATATCACCCCTTCATCAGGACAAATACTTGGTGCAAATACAATCAATAAATACACTCCAAACAACTCACCCACGCTCCCCGGCGTTCCCGCGTCTCCGTGGTCCTGCCCCGTACTTCCGGCCGTCTCCAGGTGTGTCATGCTGCGGGGCGGACGTGCGTCAGTTGTTTACTGCCGTCGTACGGGCGACCAGAGGACTCTCACCCCTCTGACGTCTCCGGCTTCCGCCTTCCACACTAGCCCGCCTCTCCGTGACGCTGGTGGTTACCCTGGCAACCCGTAGTCTCTCACTCTACTGGCTAGCCCGGCCCCCGTCCTGCGTCACCGCTCCCGCAGCATCCTATACGCTGGCTGCCCGTAGGTTGCAGGGCTGGTTGCCACGGTGATCTGGGGCACCCCTGAAATGTAAACACAAACATATTTATAATCATGTGCATTATAGTGCATTATAAAACATCAATCGTATATAGACCATCCAAACGGATGGTAACAGTACATTTAAAAATTGCTTAGATCGTGAATGTGTTACATAATTGTGTGTCCAAATGCCTGGACAATTTCTCCACACTATCTAGAGCCTTACTGAATAGAAACAGGAGGCGCTTCTTTTTTTACACTCTTGTGTTACCAGAATCTGTGGTCTGGTGATTACTGGCGTGCTCCCCTACTCATAAGTGCATCTATAATTTTTACAAAAAACCTATTATACCACATGTTGACATTAGTGAATTTAAATAAGGTGCTTAATGCTGAAAATAATTTCTCTAAAGTGCTTAAGTGCTAAAGAAAGAAGGGGCCGGGGTGTTGCTGGGAAAACCCAGCGTCCCAGGCCCTGTGCAAAATAGATTAATACTAATATTAAAAAGCTGATTTGAGCTATTCCCATCGACCCATGTCAAAAGATATTATAACTGACCGGTGGGAAACCTTTTCACTAATGTCTTTATGGGTAACACGGTAGGCTAAGATGTCTCATCTGCCCACCCACCTTGAGTGGACACCTCAACACCCCAACATATCCAGTCCAAACCAGTGGTTACTATTTAAACCGTAAACATAATGAATAGGTCTATTGTTCTAAAGAAAATTAATCAACCCTAGGGACTCATTGAGTCCTTTGGGCTTCAAAGTTTCCAACCTGAAAATCCAGCGGGACTCCAATTGAAGCAGAGCTTTGCCTCTTTTGCCCCCCCCGGAGGCTGTCAGGCACTTGGTCTATTATTTTGTATCTCAACGTGGCCATGCTATGTTTCATGGCCACGAAGTGCTGTGCCACCGGTTGCTCGCTGGTCCCTGTGTTCAGGGCCATGCGGATGGCTTGGCGGTGCTGTGCCATGCGGACCTTAAACTGGCACTCGGTCTTGCCAATGTAATAAAGCCCGAATGGACACATCACCGCGTATACCACGAATTTGGACGTACACGTGAGGGGCCAGTTGATCTTAAACCTTTTCCCTGAGTGGGGATGGAGGATATCCCCACCTGTGGCCATGTAACTGCATGTACGACAGCCTATACATCTGTAGCAGCCATTTCGTCTGCTAAGGAAGCCAGCCCTAGGGGCTGTTTTGCTGAATTGTGAAATGTCAGTCTTGACAACGTAATCCTTGATGTTCCTGCTTCTGGTGTGGCATGGCATCAGCCGTGTATCTCTGAGGAACTGTAATTCAGGATAAGTTGTCAAGATTGGCCACAACTCCTTAGCCTTTTTGTTTGCCTTAGGGCTGTTTGTATTAAACTGATTAACCAATGTTTTTTGTTTTTTCTCCCGCCTGGTTATCAGATCTACCCTGTTTTGTTTACGGGCCTTGAGTTGGGCTTCCTCTAATTCCTTAGCAGGGTACCCCCGTTCTCTAAATTTGTTAAACATTTTGGTGAGTTGATTTTCCAATTCAGCTGGGTCGCTGGTGATACGGCAGACCCTTATGAACTGGGAATAAGGCAGTCCGCGGACTGCTGAGCGGGGGTGATGGCTATCAAACCGCAACAGTGTGTTGCGGTCCGTTGGTTTGGAATAAAGTGAGGTGACAAATTTTCCTGCCTCAACTTTCAATAAGATGTCTAGGAAGCAAATTTCTTTTTTGTTGCTGGTAAGGGTTAATTTGACCTGTTTTGTGATTCCACAATGTTGTGTAATGTCTGCTCTTCTCCGGTCCACAGTACGATCAAATCGTCTATGTACCGAAAATACATAAAAACCTTGTCTGTAATTTCAGGTTTCTCAAAAAGGATCCCTCTTTCGGTCTCCCACATATAAGAATTGGCAAACGACGGGGCCACTGGGGACCCCATCGCACACCCTGTCTTCTGGCGATAAAAATGGCCATCATATAAAAAATAGTTGTGGGATAAAGTAAATTCCAATAGACAGATAAAAACATCAACATCAGGACCACAATAATGTCCATTCTCTGTGACCAGCCTCCGCACCGCTGCTAACCCCTCCACGTGTGGGATGCAGGTGTAGAGACTGGTCACATCCAGTGTAGCCAACACTAATTCCTCAGGGATATGTCTTATGTCCATGAGTCTCTGTAACAGCATACCGGAGTCCCGTAAATGAGTAAAAGTATTCTGGACACATGGTTGTAGGTATGCATCCAGAAAGATGGCAACTGGTTCGCACAGTGACCCCCTCGCCGAGATGATAGGGCGGCCTAGGGGGCACTGTGCGTCCTTATGGATCTTGGGTATGCTGTAAAAAATGGGCACTTTAGGTAATTCAACATATAACTTATCCCGTATTGCTTTGGACATAGTACCTTCAATGACCGCCTCATCCAGAATTTGCTTTAATTCATATTGGTAACGGGCAGAGGGGTCATGCAATAACTCTTCATAGGTACTTACGTCCCCCAATAGCTGTAGGCATTCCTTGGAGTAGTCCGGGGTGCTCTGGATCACAATAGAGTTGTGGCCAATCTCGACAACGGATCCTGAATTACAGTTCCTCAGAGATACACGGCTGATGCCATGCCACACCAGAAGCAGGAACATCAAGGATTATGTTGTCAAGACTGACATTTCACAATTCAGCAAAACAGCCCCTAGGGCTGGCTTCCTTAGCAGACGAAATGGCTGCTACAGATGTCTAGGCTGTCGTACATGCAGTTACATGGCCACAGGTGAGGATATCCTCCATCCCCACTCAGGGAAAAGGTTTAAGATCAACTGGCCCCTCACGTGTACGTCCAAATTCGTGGTATACGCGGTGATGTGTCCATGCGGGCTTTATTACATTGGCAAGACCGAGTGCCAGTTTAAGGTCCGTATGGCGCAGCCCCGCCAAGCCATCCGCATGGCCCTGAACACAGGGACCAGCGAGCAACCGGTGGCACGGCACTTCGTGGCCATGAAACATAGCATGGCCACGTTGAGATACAAAATAATAGACCAAGTGCCTGACAGCCTCCGGGGGGGGGGGGGGGTCAACAGAGGCAAAGCTCTGCTTCAATTGGAGTCCTGCTGGATTTTCAGGATGGAAACTTTGAAGCCCAAATGACTCAATGAGTCCCTAGGGTTGATTAATTTTCTTTATAACAATAGACCTATTCATTATGTTTACGGTTTAAATAGTAACCACTGGTTTGGACTGGATATGTTGGGGTGTTGAGGTGTCCACTCAAGGGGGGTGGGCAGATGAGACATCTTAGCCTACCGTGTTACCCATAAAGACATTAGTGAAAAGGTTTCCCACCGGTCATTTATAATATCTTTTGACATGGGTCGATGGGAATAGCTCAAATCAGCTTTTTAATATTAGTATTAATCTATTTTGCACAGGGCCTGGGACGCTGGGTTTTCCCAGCAACAACCCGGCCCCTTCTTTCTTTAGCACTTAAGCACTTTAGAGAAATTATTCTCAGCATTAAGCACCTTATTTAAATTCACTAATGTCAACATGTGGTATAATAGGTTTTTTGTAAAAATTATAGATGCACTTATGAGTAGGGGAGCACGCCAGTAATCACCAGACCACAGATTCTGGTAACACAAGAGTGTAAAAAAAGAAGCGCCTCCTGTTTTTATTCAGTAAGGCTCTAGATAGTGTGGAGAAATTGTCCAGGCATTTGGACACACAATTATGTAACACATTCACGATCTAAGCAATTTTTAAATATACTGTTACCATCCGTTTGGATGGTCTATATACGATTGATGTTTTATAATGCACTATAATGCACATGATTATAAATATGTTTGTGTTTACATTTCAGGGGCGCCCCAGATCACCATGGCAACCAGCCCTGCAACCTACGGGCAGCCAGCGTATAGGATGCTGCGGGAGCGGTGACGCAGGACGGGGGCCGGGCTAGCCAGTAGAGTGAGAGACTACGGGTTGCCAGGGTAACCACCAGCGTCACGGAGAGGCGGGCTAGTGTGGAAGGCGGAAGCCGGAGACGTCAGAGGGGTGAGAGTCCTCTGGTCGCCCGGACGACGGCAGTAAACAACTGACGCACGTCCGCCCCGCAGCATGACACACCTGGAGACGGCCGGAAGTACGGGGCAGGACCATGGAGACACGGGAACGCCGGGGGGCGTGGGTGAGTTGTTTGGAGTGTATTTATTGATTGTATTTGCACCATGTATTTGTCCTGATGAAGGGGTGATATCCCCGAAACTGTAGACGAGTAAAGTTTTCACTTTTTTGCACCGTTTTGAAGACTCAGAGTGCCGCTGCTTCCTTCCAGTATTTGTATATATATACTTTATATATATATATATATATATATATATATTAGAGATGAGCTGGTTCGGATCCTAGAGATCCGAGCCCCCCCAAACTTACCTAATCCAAGGCCGGATCCGGAGAGTTCGCTGGGTCCCGCCATCTTTCCGAGTCCAAAACGTCATCATCACATGTTGGATTTGATTGCGATATAAGTCCCTGCTCCGTCTTCATTTGGCAAGTGAATGTCAGACAGCACGGATGTGTCCATGCTGTCTGCAGAGGGGGGTGACACACATGGGGGCTGCAAGGGGGGGGGGGGTGACACACTAAAGGGAGACCTAAACATGCTAAGGGGCTGCTGGAGGGGGGACAAACTAATACCCCTTTTAGACCAAAACGCCGGGTCGCACCTGGCTTTTTGGACCCTGGTTGAAGCCGGGTGCGACCCGGCGTTTAGGGGCATTTACACCGGACGGGCTTAAACGCCCGCACTCCCTCCCGCCCCTTCCCAGCGCTTTAAGATGACAGCGCAATGTCATCTTCAAGCGCCGATCGACGCCGCCGTACCCGGAACGCTGCTGGGGGCAGCCCAGCACTAAGGTAAGCTGCCAGTTCCCGCGCGCACCCCCCGCCATTGGACAGGAGGTGAATGGATGCCGCACACAGGCATCCATTCACCTCCCTCCCCGGCCGCCGCTGCTGTCTGCAGAGTATAGCAGACAGCAGCGCCTGCTGTCAGTGTCAGACTGACAATCCGTCCAACCTGCGGATGCTGCGGTCCGCAGGTTGGACGTTCCCCATTCATGTAAATGGGAGCCGGGTCATCCGACCCGGCGTTACCATTTACACCGCCCTCTACCCAGGTCCTAGCCATGTTCTACCCAGGTCAGGACCTGGGTAGAAGTCCCGTGTAAAGGGACACGGCGTTAGGGATTTACACCGCCGAAGATCCGGGTCTGACCCGCCGCTGACCTGGATTTTTCGGCGGTGTTAAAGGGGTATTAAGGGCAAACAACTGAGCGACCAGGGTCCAATTACTAAGGGGGATCTAATGAGCGGCCAGGTACAACTACTATGGGGGAACTACTGAGCAGCCAGGGAACAACTATTAAGGGAGAACTACTGTGGAATAACTAAGAGGGAACTTCTAAGGGTACTATTCTGTGGCACTACTAGGGGGCTGCCATATGGGACTACTGTGGCGGACAAGGGGCTCTCTGAAAAGAAAGGGCACTTGTGTACTAGCACGGCGCCCATCGCATCGCAGACCATATTGCATGCGATGCGACGCGATATCGGCCGATGTTCTACAATGGCATAAAATTTTAAAATTGTTTGCCATTGCATACGGCATACAATGCCATACAATGCGATGGGATGCGATTATAAATTGTATAACACCCTAATGGGTGCTTACAATGCTTAAATGCACCCCCACGCTACCCCCCAAGTATAAAAGTGAACCCGAAGCGTGGCGAGCACAGCGAGCCCGCGAGGGGCGGCGGTACGCATCCTACGACCTTTTCATACCCCACTATCCACGTCGGTGTGGAGTTGATTTTATAAAGTGCCCAAAGCGTGGCGAGCGGACGCGGATACCTTCACAGGTATCCGTGTCCCCTCGCGGGCTTCACAGGCATCAGCGTCCGCTCGCCACGCTTCGGGCTCAGTGGCTCGCCGCGCTCGCCACACTTTATAAAATCAACTCCACGCCGACGTGGATAGTGGGAGTATGAAAAAGTCGTAGGACGCGTACTGCCGCCCCTCGCGGGCTCACTGCGCTCGCCACGCTTCGGGTTCACGTTTATACTTGGGGGGTAGCGTGGGGGTGCATTTAAGCATTGTAAGCACCCATTAGGGTGCTTATACAATTTAATATTGTATATGGGTCAAAATCGCATCGCATGCCATCGGGTGTATGGCATGCGATGCGATAAAAAAATCTGGCGACTAATTATCGTGGGCGCCGTGCTAGTACACAAGTACCAAAAAAAGATTTTTATTTTTACTGCAGGGCAGCCCAGTGTCCCGTATCAGTCCAGCTGTGCTGCCCAGTGTCCCGTATCAGTCCAGGGGTGCCTGCATGTTATCCATTATCAGTCCATGGGTGCCCCATGTGTGCCGTATAATGCTATGGGTGCCCCCATGTGTCCCGTATCAGTCCAGGGGTGGCCGCATGTGTGCCGTATAATTCCAGGGGTGCCCCCGTGTGTCCCATATCATACCAGGGGTGCCCGCATGTTTCCCATATCAGTCCAGGGGTGCCCACATGTGTCCCTTATCAGTACAGGGGTGCCCAGATGTGTCCCATATCAGTCCAGGGGTGCCCACATGTGTGCCGTATAATTCCATGGGTGCCCCATGTGTGCTGTATAATTCCATGGGTGCCCCCATGTGTGCTGTATAATTCCAAGGATGCCACCATGTGTCCCATATCAGACCAGGGGTGCCCGCATGTTTCCTGTGTCAGTGAAGGGGTGCCCACATGTGTCCCGTATCAGTCCAAGGGTGCCCGCATGTGTCCCATATCAGTCCTGGGGTGCCCGCATGTGTGCTGTATAATTCCATGGGTGCCCCCATGTATCCCGTATCAGACAAGGGGAGCTACCCTTTTTTTAATGAGAATAAAAATAAGGTGGGTTTTTTTTTTTTTACTGCAAGGGCTGTTAAATGTGCTGTAGTCCAGGGGTGAGCCAAGAGTGCTGTATAATTCATGGGGTGTTGCTAAGTCTGCCATATAATTCCAGGTGTGCTGCTCTTTTTTAAGTTAAAAGAATACAAATTTTTCTTTTTACTGCAGGAATATGTATGCCGTATAATTCCATGCCTGCTGCCATGTGTGCCGTATCAGTCCAGGGGTGCCACCATCTATGCCATATAATTCCATGTGTGCCGTATCAGGTCAGGGATGCCCGCATGTGTGACGCATAATTCCTGGGGTGAGCCAAGTGTGTCCTATAATTCATGGGTTGCTGCCAAGTCTGCCATATAATTCATGCTGCTTAGTGTGCCGTATCAGTCCAGGGGTGATGCTAAGTGTGTCGTATCAGTCCAGGTGTGCTTGCATGTTTGCTGTGTAATTCCATGGGTGCCCCATGCCTCCCGTATCAGTCAAGGGGTGCCCCATGTGTCCCGTATCAGTCCAAAGGTGCCCGCATAATTCCAGGGGTGAGCCAAGTCTGCCGTATAATTCATGGGGTGCTGCCAAGTGTGCTGTATAATTCCTGGGGTGCTGTTAAGTCTGCCGTATCAATCCAGAGGTGCTGTAATTTTTTATTAAAAGAATAAAAAAGTTTTCTTTCTTTTTACTGCAGGAAAGTCACCATGTGTGTCGTATAATTCCATGTGTGCTGTATCAGTCTAGGGGTTCTGCCATCTGTGCCGTATAATACCATGTGTTCTGCCATGTGTGCTGTATCAGGTCAGGGGTGCCATTATCTGTGCCGTAAAATTCCTGGGGTAAGCCAAATCTGCCGTATAATTCATGGGGTGCTGCCAAGTGTGCTGTATTAGTCCAGGGGTGATGCTAAGTGTGTCGTATCAGTCCAGGGGTGATGCTAAGTGTGCCATATCAGTCCAGGGGTGATGCTAAGTGTGCCATATCAGTCCAGGGGTGCTATTAAGTGTGCTGTATCAGTCCAGTGTTTGTGCCGCACACTTGTGTCGCTTATCAAAGTCATCCAGTTACCTTGGTGCAACCTTTTGGCCTAAAAATAATACTGTGAGGTGTGAAGTGTTCATAATAGACTGGAAATGAGTGGAAATTAATGTTACTGAGGTTAATAATAGCGTAGGGGCAAAAAAAAACAACAACCAAAATTATGAGAATTTAGTGTTTTTTATGCCTTAAAAAAATAAAAAAATCAGAACCCAAAACCTTGAGGGGGTGTTTTGGCAAAACCTATTAGAACCCAAAACCTGAAGGTAATCAGAACCCAAAACCCAAAATTCGAAAAGTGGCCGGTGCACATCCCTAATAATAATAATTATATATATATATATATATATATATATATATATATATATATATATATATATATACATACATACATACATACATTTAACAGAAATAGAATGATCACTTAGCATGCTTCTTGACTGTGTTGATCAATATGTTGAATGCAGGATGCTACCTTTGCCATAGCCCCAATAACCATCTTATTGGTTATTCACTTAAGGCTTATAAATAGACCAAGTCTAAATGCTTCAAGCCTTTGAGAACATGAAACATGGGTAATAAGAAAATGAGACCACAGAGGAAGCAATTAATGCTACTTTTCGGATCCCGGTGCTATAATCAAGAAGTCGATAAAACCTCAGACAATTAGTAAATCAAAGAGATGTAACAGATGTACAAAGACTTAGAAAACATTCAGTTGAAAAAACACATACTGTACTCTTACCATCAAGAAAACTTTATGAAGTCCAACAAAAAAGTAATCAACAAACTGTTGCTGTTTTTCAGCTGATGTAATGATTTAAACATTGTACATAAAGGGCATATGTGATTGCCATGTGCAGATGCACACAATGCTTATTAGCAGGAACCAACATTACATATTTTCATTTTCACATCTAGGGGGTGTAAATTAAATATGGTGGTGAATTGCAGATGAAATGGTGGAAATGCTGGTACTTTGCGGGTGTTCATTATACTTGCCCTTTAAAATAGCAGTCAATTAATTTGTATTCAGCATTAATATTGCTTTTTTATGTGCTTTGTAGACAAGAAGTTTGGGAGCATCATGTCATTGTAGTTCTACAGTATATAGCAGAGAAATGGTGGCGAATGATGCTCATGTGTATTCCACACTGTGCCAGGGCTCCGGAA
This sequence comes from Crinia signifera, assembly GCF_055691185.1. Lineage (NCBI taxonomy): Eukaryota > Metazoa > Chordata > Amphibia > Anura > Myobatrachidae > Crinia > Crinia signifera. The sequence goes on from NC_139220.1 coordinate 20,655,063, forward strand.
TGCTGGCCAAGTCCCCAACCTGATTACATTTCAAAGACTAGGGGTCATGACCTTCACATTTTGGGATGTATGGCTGTAATAATTCCTAATGTAAAGCTGGATCTGTTGCAGTAACATTCCTGTCACGCATTAATGGAATAAAGGAATTTACATTAGGTCTTCCATTCAAGTGGAAGACAGAAAGGGCAGAGAAAACTTCAATCTTGGAAGTGTCTCAGACATAAAATTAAGTACACGCACAGATCTGCCAGTGACAGGGGCCTACTGTACATAATGCACACATTGCAAATAAATTATTTAGAAACCTGGGTCCAAATGTAATAGGGTGTGATTTTGCGGACACAAAAAAAAAATCAGCCCTGCACTCACAGCCCAGGGGTGTTAGGGACAGCCTGGTGGGACTCCAGGGCTGACCAACCAGGGGGTGATGTGACAGCTGGGGGACCTTGCATACAGAGTGTCCTTAAGCTGTGGCATTACCCTGCTGGCTGTTAGAGCCCAGTGCTGGTTCCAAAATACAGGGGACCCCCCCCCCATATTTTTGGAACCAGGTCCAGTCCAAAAGTCCAGTGCTAATTTCTTAAATATGGGGGGACCCCACCATATTTTATTCCCCCTGTATTTTAGAAATCAGCACCAGCTCAAAGAGCCTGGTGCTGGTTATGCTTGGGGGGCGGGGGACCCCATGCCATTTTTTTATTTTACCAAGAAATCACACAGTCCTATTACTAAAGATCGCACCGTTACTAAAAGATTGCACATTCCCGTTACCCAAAAATTGCCAGGAATCGCATGTGATTTCTGAATTTTTCTACTACAATCACACCCTATTATATCTCACACCTGGTTTTAATTTCTAAATGATTGCTGCTATAAAAATACAAGTTAATTGCTAGACTCACGCCTATGCCTGCAGGCTATAAAATAGGGGCCAGCCTCTTGTATAACAAGGAAAAACATGGATTACCTAAAATGATCCATCTACAGCTCCCCAGTCACTAAAGAAGCTCTAGTACGGTACAGTATGTATTATAAATAGTAGGAGAGAATTAAAAAAGAATGATTATTTTGGTACTCTTTACTTAGAAGGGCGCCCACGATTTTGATCGTGGGCATCGTTAGTAAAAAATCTCGGGCATCTCGGGGATTGAATGCACTAAAAAATCGGGTGCGATCAACCGACGAGATGCCCGAGATTTCCCATAGGGAACAATGTTAAATGTCTCAATTGACCCAATTTTCCTGTTCAATGCCTCAATTGACCCGATTTTTCCATAGGAAACAATGTTAAATGGGCCACAGAGGCCAAATAGGCACCCTGAAGTGTATAATGGCCACCCGAATTGTTAACGCCACCCCACGATCAACGTCAACCCGATGCGTGGCGAGCGCAGCGAGCCCGCGAGGGGCGGCGGTACGCGTCCTACGACCTTTTCATACCCCCACTATCCACGTCGGCGTGGAGTTGAGAATAGAAAGTGTGGCGAGCGCAGCGAGCCACCGAGCCCGAAGCGTGGCGAGCGCAGCGAGCCCCGCAAGGGTACGCGGACAGCTGTGAAGCCCGCGAGGGGACGCGGATACCTGTGAAGGTATCCGCGTCCCCTCGCGGGGCTCGCTGCGCTCGCCACGCTTCGGGCTCGGTGGCTCGCTGCGCTCGCCACACTTTCTATTCTCAACTCCACGCCGACGTGGATAGTGGGGGTATGAAAAGGTCATAGGACGCGTACCGCCGCCCCTCGCGGGCTCGCTGCGCTCGCCGCGCTTCGGGTTGACGTTGATCGTGGGGTGGCGTTAACAATTGGGGTGGCCATTATTCACTTCAGGGTGCCTATTTGGCCTCTGTGGCCCATTTAACATTGTTTCCTATGGAAAAATTGGGTCAATTGAGGCATTGAACAGGAAAATCGGGTCAATTGAGACATTTAACATTGTTCCCTATGGGAAATCTCGGGCATCTCATCTGTCGCATCGCACCTGATTTTTTAGTGCATTCAATCCCCGAGATGCCCGAGATGGGCGCCCTTCTAAGTAAAGAGTACCATTATTTTAAATAAGTTAAAATCACAGAACAAATTTCAAGATTTCCCATGGAAGCCAAAGTAAAATAACAAACTGCAATATGCGCTCAATGTCTTTAAGGTAAATCAGTCAAAAAGAAGCAAGTAAGGCATTTACTACCTAATTTGTCCAGGGAGGAGAGTTAATGCAACTGAAAATCAATAGTTTATTGACATCCACATGTAAAGTACAATATGGAACCTTTTTAAAACCTATTATCATCTCAGACTCTGAAATGCTGAACCTACAATTATAAGGACACAAACTTTACATGGTGTGAAATTGTATCACAATCTTAAAAGGCGAATAAAATTCAATATTCAATATAGTTTGATGATTTTCATATCAGATAAGAGAACATTATTTGTATTGCTCTACATTAAAGTCAACATAGTGTGGGAAGGTTTTGGCACAAGAAAAGTAAGCCCTTACTCTGATTCGGACCTGCTTGGTGAGCAGCAAATTTGGCCCCGTCTTCGATGGTCGTGGAGTGCTCATGCACATGTGCACACGCCTGGTGTTGACGCCTTTGGTGAGTTATACACTCGCTGTCAGTTGGCATAATGAAGGACAGGCAGTGGGTGTTTGCAGGGATCCAACAAGCCTTTTTTGGGCATGCCCATAGAAATGCTGGGTGTACCCCTATGAACGCAGGTGTGTCCATGCCTGCTCGGGTTACTTATCAATGAAAAGCCTAATCAAGGGGTATGGGAGAGATGGGTTGGGAACCACTGTTATAAGCGATGAGGGAAACATCCCAGGCTTATCAAGCTATAGGAGTGACTTAGGCAGGATAGTAAGGTATAGGGGTGACTTAGACAGAGGGACTCAGAGCAGGCAAGCTGGAGGAGCATTTGGTGTGTTGGAGTACTTGATGTCTGTCCAACTCTATCATGTTGTTGTAGAGTTGTTGTCATATTTAATTACAACAGAAAGGTTTATGTCATCTATTGTCAAAATATTGTGCATGGCACCAGCTAGGTGATCTGGAAAACGTGGACCGTTGGTAGATCCCGAGGACCGGTTTAGCCACCCCTGGCCTTCGTATGTGATGTGGTGGTCAGGGTATTAGATCACCTTGGTCCTCTTTGAAACACAGTGGGGGCTCTGATGGCTCTTGCCAATAACCTGAAATAAGAATTGTATTTACTATTTGAGTGCTGCCTCTTTTTCTTTACTCAGCTTTATATAAACTGGGAACAATGATAATAAATGAATAGCAGCAGTGATGGAGTGCTGATATTAATGAGCTATTTTGGATTTTCATTACTTCTTGCCAATAACCTGCCTGGCTTATTGCGCCAATGGTAATATTTATAATTACAGCACTGAAATGCTCATTTGGTTTTGTCACTCAACAATTTATTACAGTAAATGCTGAAGAAAATCTAGATGTGTATCAAGTCTTCTTTAACCCCTTGAGTGGTGGGTTTTGCTGGAGCAGGACAAACCTACTAGGGCAGGTTTTTCCTGCCCCAGCAAAATCCACCACAGGACGTTGGAAGCCCCCCCTCACCTCCGCTCCAGCATTTGTATGCTGGGGCTCCCCTGCTGCTGCTGCCCCCGCTGCCCCAGGCGCCAGTCACAGTCAGCAGTGATGTAGCCGGCAGGCTCGGGGATGTTTGTGGAGGCTCGGGAGGACTCAGGCGCCTGAGCACTCCTAAGTCCCCCCAAGCCGCGCCAACCATACCCGAGCCTGCCGCCGACGTCACTGCTGCTGTAAAATGAGTGACGGCTGGTGGCTGGGTCAGGGGAGCTCCGGTATACGATTGCGTGAGCAAAGGTGATGGGGAGGACTGATGGGGGCTCTAGAGGTGGTGCACCAGTGGTGCACACCTGGACACCACTGGCACGCACCTATTCTATATTAGTGGTATGCCCTGAAATTTTCCGGGACAGCCCGCTGCGGCAGTGCATACCACCCAAGGGGTTAATACATTACAAGTTTTCACTACCATTGTTATTTATATAAGGGGTATATTTACTAAGGTGCAGGTTTTTAGAACTGGAGATGATTCCCATAGCAAGCAATCTGATTTTACGGGGTACATTTTATAGGGTGCACTGGAGAAGTTATAGACAGAATATGATTGGTTGCTATGGCAACATCACCTCTTTTCATTTTTAGATGTTTAGTAAATTTACTCCTACTTACAGTATCATTTATCAAGTACATGTTATAAAATATTAGCTAGTATTTGATTGGTTGCTATGGACAACATCTCATCTTCTAAAAATCTGCACCCTAGTAAATATACCCTAAGGTATCTATCACTAAGACAAGAACTGCATTGCTGCCAATCTTCCATCAATATCAGGATGTCTTCATATTGAATAATGACAGAATGAGCATTGAGTCTACCATGGCTGGACTGGCCCATAGGGGCACAGTGGCCACCCCCAATGGGCCCCATTGCCCTCATCTAATGTCAGGTTCCTGACTGCTCTTGTATTATATGCAAAAGATATGATATCAAGATATCAGAGAGGGTGCTTTGAAAAAGCCGCATATAAGCAACGAAACGTGAATACCGGATCCTCCAGGACAATTACTCCCCCACTTCCAGAATTGGCACCTGTGTCCATTACAGCCCATGTGGTCATCCTCACCATCCGCAGGAAAAGGGGTACACCACACCTTTTGGCCACCGGAATAAGAAGTACTTGAGATCATGCAAGGTCCACCTGGCATTCAGTGGACTCTCTTGGGACTACAAACTACTAGGGCATCATCGGAACGGACATGTGCTCACCATTCTAGTGCAAAAACGACCAACTCCTGATGGGGTGAATATCATGTATCATGATTTTATTGTGTCTATTATGTTTTTAATAAGTGTTGATAAAACATAGCCTTATAATTTTACGTTACTGGACAATTGGTGTTATAGAGCAGTTACATTTGTTTTTCTTATCTTCTCTATCTCTACTCTATTAGAAAGTCTATTACCTGGCAGGGCAGGAACATGGATGGACATGAGTTCATGGTTTGTTTCAGTAGACACTACACCAATATTTGCCCTCCCGCTAAACAAATTTAGTGATTGCATTAACATATTTATATGGGCCCAAGCACCACACTATTCATGCTGTCTTCAGGTTCTGTCCTCGCTAATGGCTGGCCAAAGTCTTTCAAGTAGTGGCATCTACCGCTGCATTCCCCCCTGGTGGGCCCTTCATGTCCAAGTCCGACACAGGACACCACATATGTGCAGTATCCCAATTACTACTTACGAAGATCTGAAATATGTCTGCGCATAGTATCAAATAAACATAAGTATAGTTTATAATTACATTTGTCATTAAATGTTTCTTATTTACATAAATAAACCAAAGGGGGGGGAAAACATGTAAATAAATGGACTATTTCATAATAATTATGTGCAAAAATAATTATCTATAAAATAACTCTCTAACTGGAGACTAGTAGAGTTTTATATTACTCCCACACATTCTGCCAAGTAATTGAAATAGTGCGCTCATCAATATTAAAAATTCATGAAGCAGAATAAGTGCAGATTTAAAGTATACTGTAGATTTGCTGGGTATGATGGATCTGAAACTGACGTCGCTATAATAATAATCTCCCGGCTATTATTTATTTATTTCATTCTAATCTATTACGTTTATTCTTTTTTTCAGTGTCAGCTACTCTTATTATAATGTTATAGGATAGTATAGCCCCAAAAATAAAAATGAGCATAAATAAACCATGAGGACAAAGGCCGTGGGTCAGAGAAGCCAGCGAGGTGCATCTTTTTTACATGAGACTGCTCATGTGGCTTTTTAATTTTTAGGCACAGTGCCATTGGCGTTCACCTGGCGTCAACCAAACCCACTGTGGAAAAATCCACCAATATCAAGGACATTTACTGTAAATTACCTTGACAATCAGCCTGCCACTCACAAAGGCTCTAACTCAGGCTTGCCCAAAGTCAGGCCCGGGGGCCAATTGCGGCCCGTGCTGTCATTTCAAGCGGCCCCCAGCCTCCAGCTGGATGCAGGCAGAGCATCAGATGTGGGAAGCACAGCACAGGACACTAAAGGTGGGGCCCCGGCGAGTGCACCTTTACCTTGATGCCTGCTGCAGTGAGGAGGTGCCGGCCGCCACAGTCAGATGTGTTTGGCGTCCTACCCCTGCTTCTGCAATTGTATATCACCTACTCCACAATGACAGCAGTGTTTGGGGAGGGGGTGCAGCAAGGGGGAAGCTTGCTCCCGTAACATGCAAAGCGGAGGAGGGCAGCAGCGGGAGCCCAAGCATCTCCTGTCCTTGCAGTGCCTGATTTGCCTCTCCTTCCTCTGGTTCACACAAGGGGCTGGGAAGCATACAGAGAAGGGAGGGGGCAGAGTGGCGGACATACAGTGAAGGAGGGTCAGGCTGAGGGACATACTGTGAATGGAGGCAGTGATGGTCATTCAGAGAAGGGGGAGCAGGGGCAGGCTGGGGGATATACAGTGAATGGGGGGCAGAGTGGGGTACATAGTGTATGGGGGTCATACAGTCAATGGGAGTCATACAGTGAAGGAGGGTCAGGCTTGGGGACATACAATGAATGGAGGCACTGATGGACATTAAGAGAAGGGGGCAGGCTGGGGGACAGAGTGAATGGGTGCAGAGGAACATACAGTGAATGGGGGACATACAGTGAAGGAGGGGAAGGCTGGGGGAAATACAGTGAAGGGGCAGGCTGGGGGACATAGAGTGAATGGGGGCAGAGTGGGGGACCATTCTGATGTGATTAATGATTCAAAGAATGTCAGGCTGAATGGTCGGCCCCCACACATTTACACTCCTCATCGCAAAAAGTTTGGACACCCCTGCTCTAACCATACCAACAGTCACTATGGAGCAGATTCAGAACTGTTCGTTGTGGTCTGAATTTGGCCCCCTTATGTTTGGGGTCTGCGCATGCACAAACCTCATTCTCTCTGGGCAGGGAGGGCCAGGGGCGGCAGCAGGGGAACACCCAGTGGTTTATGGGAATGCAGGCATGGTGATGTCTGCTCGGGGCAGGTGTCTGACACCACATGATATATGCGCCCGGTCCCCAATTTAGCATTCTGTGGGCTTCTGAAAAGTAAGTATGGACTTTTAAGAACAAAGGCTGAAGAAATCATTCGATGGTCAGCGACCAACGAATGATTTCTCCTCAATTTGGCCACATGCGAAGGGATGTATTCGTGTACACATCCCTTCACATGTTAGCGATGGGATTTTGGGCATGTAGGATCTAATGTTTGTGGTGTGGGAAGGAGACTTTGGCATTAGGCTGCCCGGCTGGTGCTGTAGCACAATGTACATAAAGTAATGGTCCCATCAGCAAGTTACATTGGCACAGCCATTTGGTAGTCACCTTAAGAACTTTACCCCCCACTGTACATCAGGACGGGTGATAGCTGACAAGCATGGAGTAATTAGGCATTCATTTTATTCCTTGGCTGTCACCTGCAAGTAGGGAAGCCAATCCCGGGGCATTTTTTCAATCCCGGAATTCGGGATTGAAAAATGCCCAATCCCGGGATTCCCGGGATCCCAGGATTGGCTTCCCTACTATTAAAAACCTGCCTCGGTGCGCAGAGCCACGCTTCCCTGGACGGGAGAAGCCGGGCTGCTGCTGAGCACCCGCTCAGACGCTGCCCGGCATTAGACTGCGCATGCGTAGTCTAATCCTGAATTCCCGGGATTGAAATCCCGGCGTTTTGGGGGCCAAATCCTGGGACCCCGCAGATCCTGATCCCGGGATTGGCCACCCTACCTGCAAGGTTCACTGCTGGTCCTGGCACCATAGGCTACAGCTTAATCAGCCTACTGGTTAATCAGGCACTGATTCTTGGCGCCAATCATACGATACAGTGTATATCGCTGTTGCGTCTTTGCTCTTCCCACACCCAAATGACACATGGGAATACATGCATAGGTGCTACATCATCATGGCTGTTAGCATCACAGAATAAGAGGAATCACAGCAGCTTCTAGGATGTATTATTTTTAGGGCCAATAGAAAAATCAGGAAGTTGGTAGTCGATTGTTGTCTAATTTTTATGTCTATTTGCCGTCGATTCTTATGGAACTGAAAAAATACTAACTGATTTTAGACTTCAAAAAGATTGGCAAACATCAACATCAGTTTAAAATTGTTTAAAAAGTGTCTGTTAGTAAATAAGGAATTTAGAACCTGAAACACTCTGTCGATATTGATTGATTTTAGAACTATTTAAAAATTGCTATAAAATCTATTTGTGTAAATTTGCCCTGTGAAGTGATAAAAGATGAAGTTGCGGGCCCCAGACTGCCCATGCCCTCTTTGTGATTTTGGGACCCCCTTATATTAAGAAATGCTGTTTGCTTTCATTATTTGCTGGTCTTCCTTTCAGAATAAGGACACTGTTTACAAACACTGTTTGGCAAACACTTTTTGGCAAGGATTTTCAATTAAGTTTTAGGGGGTATACAATCCGGGGTAAAATCTGTAATTTTCAACCGTTTTTAGGGCAAAGTCTCCCTATTCAATCCCTGTGCTGATTTTTCACCTAAGCTAAAAAAATACAGCTTCGGTGAAAACCGTGTAAATCAGTAAAATTGCAGTGAATTCAAGTGGTGTTGGTGAATTTGCAGTCGTTTTTGCCCATTTTTGCAGCTGTTTCACCCATCCCGATACGCCCACCCAAAAAAGTGAAATGGCATGGGCGATAATGTATTAAGAAAATGGTTGAAACCGCCTATGATTAAATACTGACAGGCGGATCTTTGCAGTTTTTTTCCCCTTGGTTAAAAATTCAGCCGAGATTGAATACCCCTCTTAGGCCCTTATTCTTGTTGGTGCGGATATGTCCGCGTGCGTTCGTTCCGCCGATGTTTTGTGTCTGCGCATGTGCAGAGGCATATCTGCGCATGTGCGAAAGGGACATACGTCCAAATTCCGCATGAATTGTTTACACTACGAACAGGGGGAGGAGAGGGGCGTGAAGGGCTGTTTGGCCTCATTAACATATGCATACGCCCCGCATTTCATAGGTGTTCCCATGAAAACGCTGGGCGTACGTATGGTAATGTGGCCGTGACGCACGAGTAGGGGGCGGACATATGACATTGCCAGAGGTTCCCAGAGATGGAGGAGGTGTATACATGAGAAATCCACTCGTGCTCCGTGCGGTCAGCGGCTTACCGCATTCGGACGGAGAGAGCGATCCGTACGGAAGGCGGAGTTTCGGACGCACGGTCCTGGCCGCATATTCGGCTCCGACTGCACAGACCAGAATAAGGCCCTTAGTCTTAATTACTTTCTTAAAATTTGACTCAATTAAATGTTCCATTTTAGTCATTTATTTTTTATTTTTGTCTTAGTCAAGATTTAGTCAGTAGATCTCAGATAACATTTTAGTCTAATTTTAGTCAATGATTTAGTCATAGCTTTGCAGTTTAATAACACTGTAATCGATTTTGCTGAAGATCATTTCTCTATCATTCCCTTTAATACTTTGTATACCTTTCACTATGTGTTTAGTAATCCAGGCATCAAACAAGTGCAATACAAATGCTATTTCCTTCACAGCAAGTTTTTTTTATTTTCTGCAGATATAAATTCAAGAATACAATTGTTTTTTAATTAAAAAATGTTAATTTAAATAATTAAAGAATACAATAAATCTAAATTATACCCCTTTCAGACTGCAAATGCCGGATTAGGACATTGGTCTGTACCAGTGCGACTCAGCAATTGTGCCGGGTCGCTGGCATCACATGGGGGCAGGGTGGAATGGCGGCGCGTCATCGGGGGGGGGGGGGGGGGGGAGGATGCAGAACTTCGAGCTGACAGTTGACCTCTATAGTGTGAATAGGACCTGGGCCACTCAACCTGGGTTACCCGTTCACACTGTACTGCAACCCGGGTTTGAGTCGTTTCGACCTACTGTAGGTCGTGACCAGGGTTGAAGTGCTGGGTTGCTCGACCCAGGGTGGTGCTTTCACACTGCACTTTGACCTGGTTTGGTGATATAACAATAACCCAGGTTGAGAGTGTGGTCTGAAAGGGGTATTAGTAGTAGTAGTAGTAGTACAATACTAGTCTACTGCAAAAAATGAAGCTGAAAGGATGCATATTATAATATACAGTATAGCTATTTAGCTAAAGTTAACTAAATAGCTAGAGCTACAGTAAATGGAGGGATTCTCATGGCAGAGTTATTACACAGCAGCATTGCAAGAAAGTAAGTCTAGGGCCAGAGAGGATGGATACAACTGTATAACATACAGTTTTTTTAATGAAAGAATATAATACTAAAAATAATAATAATAATAATAATGGCAAATATTTCTTGAGTTATTGCACATGAATGCACAACAACCTGGGAAATTGTTCGGTATGAATGGGTCCTGAAAGATTGTCCCGGGCCCAACGTTCCAGGAATTAGACCCTGGAGGCTCATGGGTCCAGGGGCCTGGGTCCCATTCACTGCACCGTAAAGGCGCCGCTGGGAGATGCTGACATCTCCCAGCGGCGCCTTTACAGGCCCGGCCTCCCGATTACATCACCCGTCTGGCTTTATGCCGGGTCGTGCAGCTAGTGTGAAAGCATTTGCAAACCGGGTCACACCTGGGATTTTGTGCCCGGCTTGCAAGTGCTTGCTAGTGTGAAATGGATATAACCAATCACTCGAAAAATACAACCCGGAGGTGTCCAGACGAAAATCGTGCAGCATTTTCATCTGGTCAATTTCTATCATGACGCCATGGATGAATATTTAGTCAACATTTTCGTGATTAAGAATTTTCTTTATCGTTACATTTTAGTCACAGAAAAAAACCTTTGTCGAAGGAAAAGTTTTCATCGACTAAATTAACAAATATGTTGAAGTAAAGTTAGAATTGTATCTAATGCTTCTCTCTGCTTCATGTTTTGTTCTTTCATTTTAGTTTATTGAACCAGACAATAAAGTGCCCGCAGACGAAACAGCCACAGCCCATTCCTATGCAGCTTGTCACGGAATCCTGTCAAAAAAATGCAGCTGGCTGTCAGACGGTTACTGAAGCTTTGCTTTAACTTATACATAGAAACCATTGTGATTTAACAGGAAGTATAATGTTGTATACATCAATTATAAATTATTGTAACACAATGTATACTTTATCAATTAGGGAAAAAGAAAATATGTTTCATTTCTTTGTCAAAAAGATCTGCTGGTATGTGTTTTTATGAGGCCTTAACTGTCAATATTTTCAAGTATCCTCAGGAATAATTAATACCACGTGTTAGGCAATGAATACACCTGTGCTCCAGCTAGATAATCTGGAAAACATGCTCTGTTATGGTCCAATGAAGCTTGGGTTTGAGAAATATTGCTCTACATAATTATGATATTTCCATTTGATATATACTGTAAGTAGACTTACCATACTGTCCCTTTAAACGAGGATGCTCATGGATGACGCTGGTTCTGTGGCTGATTAAAACCAGGTGAAATGCAGGTAAAGTACAACAGCCACATAGTATGGTAAGCTTATACACAGTTCCTGCTCCATTCACAGGGAATCGATGTACAGATGGAGCCGGACTTATTGTTGCTGGCGAACCGCCAGCAGCATGTTGCTGGCGATCCGCCAGCAACACGGCGCTCCATCTGACTGAGATGAGCGTGTGTCCCCCCGCGCACGCGCGTCTCAGTATCCGGGCAATACTGTCCGCCTCCCGCTCGAAGGGGCTGGGGGGGACTCGAGGACACTGCAGGGGGGGGTGCGGTCGCCCGGTGTGGGCACCGGGCGACCGAGGGCAGCACCGTCGGAAGGGGACGCGCGCGCACCTTGTGCGCGCGCGTCCCCTTCCGGCATACAGATGGCGCGGGGCAGGGGATGGCGGCTGGCGTCGCCATCGCCATGCCCTGCAAAGATGAATCCCGCTACATCTGTATCCCTATGAAACACTGTTTTAAGAAGCAAAGATGTGTATTGGCACATCTGTAGAATAGTATTTGTGTCAGGACTGCCATGTATATCTTGTTTGGTCTGTGGTACCTCTGGTTACACAGAGGTACTGCTGTTATGTTCACCTTGCAGTGCCTCTGTGTGGTCAGAGGTGCTGATTTATTTGTCGGCAGTACCTGTGGGTGACCAGAGGTGCTGCTAGTGGGTTCTGCCTACAGAGCAGTGGTCTCTGAGAGCAGTTCCAGCTGGTGTAATTAGCTGGACTGGGCTGCTCTCAGAGTGCCATTCCCAGCTGCAGCACATTCTGATCATTAAGGGGCCTGTCTCTGTGTGCTGCAGCTATTGGTTGGCTCTGGTTTAAAAACTGCAATTGCCCTGAGCTCAGGGCCAGTTATGGAGTTTTTGGGAGTTGTTTGGAGCCTTGTCCTGTACCTTGATTCCTGTACCTTGATTCCTGTACCTTGATTCCTGTACCTTGATTCATTTAACCTGATAAAGCAGTGAGTTTTATCCATCCTGCCTCCGTTTGTCTGTTCCTCCAGCAAGTATCATTGCTTCTTGTCGTGCAGTCCATTGGGACGCCTAACATTATAACTGGCCATACCGACTTGCTGGAGGGAGAACAGTGAACTTTGCTGTGTGTCATTATGGAGCCTAACCCATCTCAAAGCCTGGAAGATCAGATCAGAGACCTGGCCCTCTCCGCCAGAGGGTCCGATGTTCCGGTCTCCGCCAGAGGGTCCGATGTTCCGGTCTCCGCCAGAGGGTCCGATGTTCCGGTCTCCGCCAGAGGGTCCGATGTTCCGGTCTCCGCCAGAGGGTCCGATGTTCCGGTCTCCGCCAAGGAGCCCGATGTTCCGGTCTCCGCCAAGGAGCCCGATGATCCGGTCCCCGCCAAGGAGCCCGATGATCCGGTCCCCGCCAAGGAGCCCGATGATCCGGTCCCCGCCAAGGAGCCCGATGATCCGGTCCCCGCCAAGGAGCCCGATGATCCGGTCCCCGCCAAGGAGCCCGATGATCCGGTCCCCGCCAAGGAGCCCGATGTTCTAGCCCCAGGAGGGGGTTCCGTCTGTCTAGCCCCAGGAGGGGGTTCCGTCTGTCTAGCCCCTGAAGAGGGTTCCGTCTGTCCAGCCCCAGGAGGGGGTCCCGTCTGTCCAGCCCCAGGAGGGGGTTCTGTCCAGCCCCAGGAGGAGGACGCTATTGCCCTTGCCTCCGGGCCTGAGGACACTATTGCCCTGGCCTCCGGGCCTGAGGACGCTATTGCCCTGGCCTCCGGGCCTGAGGACGCTATTGCCCTGGCCTCCGGGCCTGAGGACGCTATTGCCCTGGCCTCCGGGCCTGAGGACGCTATTGCCCTGGCCTTCGGGCCTGAGGACGTTATTGCCCTGGCCTTCGGGCCTGAGGACGTTATTGCCCTGGCCTTCGGGCCTTCGGACGCTATTGCCCTGGCCTCCGGGCCTGAGTCTGTTGCCTCCGTGGCCTCCGGGCCTGAGTCTGTTGCCTCCGTGGCCTCCGGGCCTGAGTCTGTTGCCTCCGTGGCCTCCGGGCCTGAGTCCGTTAATGCCCATGTCATGGAGCATAAATTGAGAGCCACCGTGTCGGCTGTCAGTCGCAATGTCCTTTCTTTTAGTACACTATCACTTGCCATGCCAGAGGTCCGTGAGGGTCCACCTGAAGTGCCAGAGGTCCGTGAGGGTCCACCTGAAGTGCCAGAGGTCCGTGAGGGTCCACCCGAAGTGCCAGAGGTCCGTGAGGGTCCGCCTGATGTCCCAGAGGTCCGCAAGGGTCTGCCTACCGAGTATGATGATCTAGCCCCAGAAGGGGGTCCATGTATCATAGACCCAGGAGGGGGTCTTTCTGCCCTTGCCTTCGGGCATGAGGTCCCGTCTGCTTTTGCCTTCAGGCATGAGGTCCCGTCTGCCCTTGCCTTCGGGCATGTGGTCCCGTCTGCCCTTGCCTTCGGGCATGTGGTCCCGTCTGCCCTTGCCTTCGGGCATGTGGTCCCGTCTGCCCTTGCCTTCGGGCATGTGGTCCCGTCTGCCCTTGCCTTCGGGCATGTGGTCCCGTCTGCCCTTGCCTTCGGGCATGTGGTCCCGTCTGCCCTTGCCTTCGGGCATGTGGTCCCGTCTGCCCTTGCCTTCGGGCATGTGGTCCCGTCTGCCCTTGCCCTCGGGCATGAGGACCTGGTTGCGTCTGCCATTGGATATGTCTTGAGTGCCACCGTGACGGCTGTCGCTCATGGTGAAAAATTTATCAGAGTAACCAAGATCCAGCCAGTGTCTGCCATCTCGGAGGTCCTGTCCACGTCTGATGTCCTGGTGGTGCCGGAATGGACTGTTGCTCTGCCCAGTGAGAGAAGCCTGAGCTTGAACTTCCAGAAGGCGTCTGGAATCCGCCTTCTCAAGGGGGGCATTATGTCAGGACTGCCATGTATATCTTGTTTGGTCTGTGGTACCTCTGGTTACACAGAGGTACTGCTGTTATGTTCACCTTGCAGTGCCTCTGTGTGGTCAGAGGTGCTGATTTATTTGTCGGCAGTACCTGTGGGTGACCAGAGGTGCTGCTAGTGGGTTCTGCCTACAGAGCAGTGGTCTCTGAGAGCAGTTCCAGCTGGTGTAATTAGCTGGACTGGGCTGCTCTCAGAGTGCCATTCCCAGCTGCAGCACATTCTGATCATTAAGGGGCCTGTCTCTGTGTGCTGCAGCTATTGGTTGGCTCTGGTTTAAAAACTGCAATTGCCCTGAGCTCAGGGCCAGTTATGGAGTTTTTGGGAGTTGTTTGGAGCCTTGTCCTGTACCTTGATTCCTGTACCTTGATTCCTGTACCTTGATTCCTGTACCTTGATTCCTGTACCTTGATTCCTGTACCTTGATTCCTGTACCTTGATTCCTGTACCTTGATTCATTTAACCTGATAAAGCAGTGAGTTTTATCCATCCTGCCTCCGTTTGTCTGTTCCTCAAGCAAGTATCATTGCTTCTTGTCGTGCAGTCCATTGGGACGCCTAACAATTTGAAACCACCTGTAGCCTGATATTTTACAGTCAATATATTTTTTTGTATTCCACTTATTAATAAAACAAGGACACACCTGAGAAAAGGGTGTGGTATAGAATATCTACACTGATTGGATAGACAGTCACTAGATCACTAGATCCACCCCATATAGATTGACAGGGTCAAAGTTCGACATGATACAAAAAAAAGGGATTAATAGTCATGGTCTGTTTGGGATTGGTGGCAAAAACAGAATACCGATACTGGCATCCCAATGGAGCGGATTCTGACAGGGGTTAGGTGAGTATAATTACATACCCCCCCTTACCAAACTCCCCCACAGCCTAACCCTTTCCCCACAGCCTCTACCCTAACCACCCCTTGCAGCCTGCCCCTACCCTCCCTTCTTTGTGCCTAATTCCCCACAGCCTAACCCTAACCCTCCCCCCCACAGCCAACCCAAAACCCCCTTGCAGCCTGACCCTACCCTCCTTCTTTATGTCTAAGCCTCCCCACAGCCTAACACTAAACTATTCCCTCCCGGAGCATAACTCTAAGTCCCCTTACTAGTGTCCACTGACCACTCTTCCCCGGCTTAACGCTTGCTACCCCACATACAGTACATATGATCAGGAGCCTGGCTATCATTATTTTGGTGTCTGGATCCTAATCTATTTGGAGTTCTGGCGCCGGTGTTGTGAGCCAGGGCAGAAAGGATCCCAGCATTGGTATACTGAACACCGTCATCCTGAACGCCTCCCATCACCAGTGAGTGTCTCAATCGAAATCCAGGCATCTGTGTCATTTGCATTTTGCATATCCACTGTGGGATAGCAGCTGTGATTGCATTAGTGTGCAATCTAAATCAGGCAAATAGTTATCTTCAAATAAATGAGTGCATTATACAAAATATAATATTCCACCAAATCATTTAATTTGGTATTTAGGGTGTATTTGTTATATTACGCTTTCTGAACTAATATAATATTTTTAAACGATTCTATAAATATTTACGGCAAGACATTTTAAATTCAATAATTGTGTTTAGATAAAGGATCTCCCCTTAAGCATCTCAATTAGCATTGCTAATTGGCCAATGAAAGCATAATTAATTAACTTGGGCTTCCTCAGTTAAGCCCTTTGGCACACTTCTAAGATGTTACTTTCTGAGCCAATGGAAATATTAGCATGTGACATTGTAGATTTTTCAACTACATTATAGACAAAGACTGGAGGTTTGATTTGTCAAGTGCACAAATTCTCTATTTGTATGAAGCTTGAACATCTAACCCATTTAAAAATGCTTTCAGACTTCCTATACTGCATCTACATTTATAATTAACAGTAAAAATGTCACATCAAAGTCCAACTTATTAAAGTTTCTTTCATTTCAAAATTTAAGATTTTTCTAGAATATTACTTATAATAGTTTTGCTTTGTTAAAAATGAGTACGGAGATTTTTGACCTACACATGGAGCAGCTCACATTGGGGCTGCTCCTGGCGATTCTACCACCATTCGCCAGGTCCTACTACCCACCGCCAGCCAATGGAAGGGGGCACGCGTGCAGGAGATGCTTGTGCACCCTGTTCCATCGGAGTCCTCTGTCGCTCTCCGACGTCTCCCCACTGTTTCCCCCATCACTGCCCCACAGCCCCCACTAACCCTACCCTTCTTCCTGAAGTGGAGACGGACAGGGAATCCACTCCCCGCCACCATGCTGATGCTCGTGCGTCTCTGTCAGGGGATCTGGCAATTCCTCAGGCTGGTTGAGAGGCGCTCCATCTGTACTCAACTGTTTTATTACAAGATAGATAAGGATCACACAGATGGCGCCTTCTTCAACGAGCTTTTCTGGAGAGCAATGGTATCATCTATTGTTCTCAGCTGCAATACAGTACATACAACAATACAGTAGGGAATTAGCAGAGGATTAAATCTGACAGCTCTGGCTCACTTAAGCCAATTTAAAGGATAGATGAGGATAGCTCTTTCTGTATGTCAATAATCCCAGTTGATTTGTAAACTGGAATAAAAATTAAAAAATGAGCGCTTCTTAGTAAAGCAATTCATTTTATATCTATTTGTAAAGCATAAATAAACAATAAAAAAATATTAGACACAAAAAATATATACATATACACAACTTTACCAAAAATAAATCTAGAATAATAATATTAATAATAAAATTGTAAAAAAAAAACGTGTCACTTTAAAGCCACAAATTGGTCAAGATTGCAATAAAATTGTATTAATGCATATAATGTCTGCATTCAGCAACTGGATTTAATATAATGTTGCCTATTAGATTGCTCAAATGTGCAGGTGCAAATCTCCTGAGGAAACCGCCACAATCCACGGCGGAGAAACGAGTAGAGTGCAGCGGCGTAGCTACGTTTTGGGCGCCCCCCCCCTCCGTTGGGGGGGGGGGGGGCGCCCCCCGCCGCCCATGCAAACCCCCCCAATCCCCCGCAGCCTTACCTTTCGCGCTGGTCCCGGCGGCTCCGTTCTTCTGCTGAGGACCACCACAAAATGGCCGCCCCCATACAGCAGACAGTTTCTGTCTGCTGTATGGGGGCGGCCATTTTGTGGTGGTCCTCAGCAGAAGAACGGAGCCGCCGGGACCAGCGAAATAGGTAAGCCTGCGGGGGATTGGGGGGGAGGTGTAACTATAGCACCGCAGCCCCCGGCGCCCCCATATGCACAGCTCCCCCCACGGTGGCGGGGGCTGCGGTGCTATAGTTTCGCCACTGGTAGAGTGAGTGGTCTTGCAACATAACCTGGTGTCTGCTACAGTCAGCATTAATTTATGTGCTATCTCTAAGCTGATGCTTTCCTTTGATAAAGCTGCCTGGAGCGGCAAAACTGGTCAGGATTTCTGCCTCACCTTTGCCTAACCACCATATACAGAAGGAAAACTCTGTGACTACAGACCCACCCAAACATCACCCGGAAACCCACGCCCCCATCCCCCCTTTTCCTTTCTCACTCGGATTACAAATTTTGCAACTATAGTAAAGGTCGAGGACATCATCCCCCTTAAATCCATCCAGCGGTAGGAGTTGGTGATTCGTGCCATCTTGGGCCCCTCCTGAGAATAACATCTTGTCCTCCCTCCATATTGCACATTTGGAAACACAACCACAGCTCCAATTGGACATCTGAGAATTCACCATTACCAAGTGGGAGACATCACTGTTAATCAGTTGGACTTTGGGACTTTCCAGGTCAAATCCACACTTATGGTTTTGTTTGGTGAGATACAGATTTCACTTTTTAATAATATTGCTTTTATTGCCTATATACATTCTGGCTTCATGTTTTTTAGTATTATTATTAAATCTTTGTGATAGATCTAACCAATCTGAATTTTCATTTTATACATAGTCATATACATTTATTTTAACTCATTCAGCGCTGATCAAACCTTTTCCTTTTGCCTTTGTTCACCTTGTACAGGACTAACTATCCTGTCATAGAGCAGCTGCTAAGAAACACAACTCAGGTCAGGCGCATCTGACCCTAAACCACCTTGTGAGATTTGGGTCTGTCCGCCCCATTTTTTCCATTCTTTCCCAGTGATAGCCTCCTTTGAACGGCGACAGAGTGACCGAACAACCCCGGCTCATTCCATCAGCTGTGGTCCGGCAGGAGCACACACTCTCCAGCCGAAAGCTGAACGGCTGAGTGGCTGGCCAGCTTCTCCCATCTCTGGTGCCAAGGGATGTACCATCTTGAGACAGTACTGCACACTATGGTTTGAGACATCAAAGTCTCTTTATTCCTGCTGGATAACGTGCTTAAAGTGAAAGCGCAAAGTAACTGAACCATACTTACTTATTTAATTATTGGTACCAATATACGGCAATAATCATCAGGAGCCACTCTGGCTCACATATAACTGAGAAATTCTATGGGACTTAAGTTTTCCATACTACGATGGTTATTTATCTGCTCACCACTTCAAATGGATTGTCATTCCAAAAAGGTAGATTATCTGGAGCGCTAGAGAATGCACATTTGAGCAATCTAATAGGCAACATTATATTAAATCCAATGGCTGAATGCGGACATTATATAGATAAACACCAGAGTTGCAATCTTGAACAATTTGTGGTTTTAATGTGATATACATCTATTTTACAATTTTATTATTAATATTATTATTCTATATTTGTTTTTGGTAAAGTTGTGTATATGTACAGTATCTATTTTTTTGTGTCTAATGTTTTTTTTTTTTGTTTATTTATGCTACACAAATAAATGTAAAACTAATTTCGGTACTCTTTACTTAGCACGGCGCCCATCGCGGCCATCGCGGGCATTGAATGCACTAAAAAATCGGGTGCGACGCGACCGACGCGATGCCCGCGATTTCCCATAGGGAACAATGTTAAATGTCACAATTGACCCAATTTTCCTGTTCAATGCCTCAATTGACCCGATTTTTCCATAGGAAACAATGTTAAATGGCCCACAGAGGCCAAATAGGCACCCTGAAGTGTGAAATGGCCCCCACAATTGTTAACGCCACCCCACGATCAACGTGAACCCGAAGCGTGGCGAGCGCAGCGAGCCCGCGCGGGGCGGCGGTACGCGTTCTACGACCTTTTCATACCCCCACTATCCACGTCGGCGTGGAGTTGAGAATAGAATAGTGTGGCGAGCGAAGCGAGCCACCGAGCCCGAAGCGTGGCGAGCGCAGCGAGCCCCGCGAGGGGACGCGGATACCTGTGAAGCCCGCAGATACCTGTGAAGCCCGCTCGCCACGCTTCGGGTTGACGTTGATCGTGGGGTGGCGTTAACAATTGTGGGGGCCATTTCACACTTCAGGGTGGCTATTTGGCCTCTGTGGGCCATTTAACATTGTTTCCTATGGAAAAATCGGGTCAATTGAGGCATTGAACATGAAAATCGGGTCAATTGAGACATTTAACATTGTTCCCTATGGGAAATCGCGGGTATCGCGTCGGTCGCGTCGCACCCGATATTTAGTGCATTCAATGCCCGCGATGCCCGCGATTTTTTTACCTGCGATGCCCACGATCAAAATTGTGGGCGCCGTGCTAGGTAAAGAGTACCCTAATTTCTTTACCCAGAAGCGCTCTCTTTTTAATTTTCATGTTAGATTTATGTGGTTGACCAGTAATACCATATGCTCTCTAAAAACGTTTAAGTGGTAAATGTGTTAACATCATTCACTATTTTTGTCTTACTTTGCGCCTGATTTTTTAAGTTTATATTGACTTGTAAGCTGCCTGGTCATGAAGTTACTACACTGCTCCCCCTATTATCCGCTCTGGGAGCCAGTGGCAGTGGGTATAGAGAACATTGTGTGATTGTACAGCTTATCCACTCTTCCTATCCCTACTCATGATCTACATTAGATTGCACTTATATTTAGACCTCTTTCATAATCTGTTTACACTTTTGGGTACTTGTGGACAAACACGGCTCCCACGATGTGCATCGCATAGCAAAAAAAATCGCATCGCATGCGTTTTTTTAGCAGAAAAGTATCCAAATGCATTGAAATTAGTATCAAACATGTTCAATGGCCCTCAAATGTCATTTTTGAGGCTGTACCACCCCCACTATCAACGCGAACCCGGAGCATGGCGAGCGCTGCGAGCCCGCGAGGGGCGCGGTACGCGTCCTACGACCTTTTCATACCCCCACTATCCACGTCGGCGTGGAGTTGAGAATAGAAAGTGTGGCGAGCACAGCGAGCCACCGAGCTCGAAGCGTGGCGAGCGGACACGGATACCTTCACAGGTATACGCGTCCCCTCGCGGGCTTCACAGGTGTCCGCGTCCGCTGGCCACGCTTCGGGCTCGGTGGCTCGCTGCGCTCGCCACACTTTCTATTCTAAACTCCACGCCGACGTGGATAGTGGGGGTATGAAAAGGTCGTAGGACGCGTACCACCGCCCCTCGCGGGCTCGCTGCGCTCGCCACGCTTCGGGTTCGCGTTGATAGTGGGGGTGGTACGGCCTCAAAAATTACATTTGGGGGCCATTGAACATGTTTGATACTAATTTCAATGCATTTGGATGCTTTTCTGTTAAAAAACGCATGCGATTTTGTAAAAAAAATTGGTTAAAAACTGCAAAAATCGCATGCCATCGCATGCCATCGCATGCCACTATATATGGCATGCGATGGGAGCCGTGATACTCCACAAGTACCCACTTTGTAATATACACACAGTACTGTGAAAGTTTTTTGAGTTTTGTTATGCTTCTTTCCTTCCAACTGTACATACACAGTTTCTTTAGGGCTATTTCACACGCTCCAGCTCCAGAAGGCATGCTGCACTCAGACATTTTCAATGGTGGGGATGGCCACAGCCCAGCAGCCGTCCCTTCCAGTGGTGGGATCTGGCTGCAACCGGGCGGCCGGGCCGTGGCTGTCCCCTGTGAATGGACACAATCGTGTCCATTATTGACTACTGTATACGGCACGGCATTTGGCCGTGCGGGGTTTCGCCGCCCGGCAGGAGCCGGAGCATGTGAATTAGCCATTAGGGTAGTTGCTAATTTTTAGCGGGCTAAAATATCTTTCATGCCCTGATGAGGAGCAAGTCCGGGTCCCCTCTCATTGTCAGTATCCACACCACCACCAATTGCCTTTAGTTGCGTTTTGGCTCCCTTCTTCTGACCTTGCTCCTCCCCCTGCTCTGCCCTGTCATGTGACAGGTCCTTTCTTCCACTAGGAAATAGACCTAACCGTTTCCTTATCCTGGCCTTTGGCCTGAGACTACTCTTTTAACAACATACCCACAAATGTAAAATTTTTCTGGGGAAAAACACACCAATGCTTAATACAAACTAGCAGATGGTACTTCTTGACAGGAAACAAAGTTTAGAGTGTGTTTGCCATTACTGGAGACATTCTGGGATTTATGTAGGACGCGTGTATTGTATGCAGCACCAGAATGAATAGCTGATGTTTCTGTCCTATCAGGTGTATCTATAACATCTGCTATCCATAGAAGAGCTTAATTACCAATCAGGTGCATCCTCCATGCTCCAAAGCTGACTGCTCCTCCTTTGATTAAATGCAGACTTCAATCAGTTGCTATAATATCTAGGATATAGGCATAGCCCATTGCTGTGCTATCCTTTATCTTGGTACACCAAACAGTTCAGACCTGATTGCAGGACAGATTTGCTCTCAAAATGGGCAAAACCATGTTGTACTGCAGGTGGGCAGATGTAATAGAGAGAGTTAGATTTGGGAGGGCCATGTCCAAACCCAAATCAAAATTGCAGTATTCACTCTGCACAGAAATACAATAACTCCCCCAAATCTCTCTCTCTCTCTCTGCACATGTTACATCTGCCCCACCTACAGTACAACATGGTTTTGTCCATTTTAAGAACAAATTTGTCCTGCGATGAGGTTATAATCTCAACCAATGCACCCCAGCCCTCCTTGCATACTAAATGGATAGGACGTTTAATTTATTGGAATTTATTCAAGTAATATGATTGCTTCTTTTTTCTAAGCTGCTGATTGCAAATCTGTTCTTAGTGATCAATTGTGCATTTTTGATACTGCCACTACCCTTACACGATCAATTAGGCACTTAATTGGATAGCTCTTGGTCAATTAGTTACATCATCCTTTATGATAGATCACACAGTTTTTATTAGTCATTTATAGGATCTTCAGTCACATCCACTTTTATTTGAAGCACACATTTTAAAATACTGTCATACTTAGGATTTGAACCCATGACCTTCTACATTGCAGTCAAACACCTTACACCTTGCTCGTGGAGCTGTTTGCTCAGTAGGATTTAAAAAAAAAATATATAGGCAAAATTGAATGGCGCCCAAGTTCAGCACCAGTGCGAGCTGTCTGTCGAACTTGGACTTTTTTTTAAAGGGGGACTAACTTATAAGGCAAAACCATGCCTTGTAAGTAGGGATGTCAATCCCGGGGCATTTTTTCAATCCCAGGATCAGGCAGGAGAAGGGGCATGTGGGCGGGCAGGAGAAGGGGTGGCAGCAGAGTGGGCGGTGTGGCCTGCGCAGTGTGACCTTGTATTGTCACGCTGCGCAGGTCGCACGCCAGGGTCAGGAACAGCCGGGCAGCATCTGAGCAAGTGCTCAGGCACTGCCCGGCATTAGACTACGCATGTGCAGTCTAATCCCAATTGAAATCCTGGACTTTTTGGGGCCAAATACCGGGATCCCGTCGATCCTGATCCCGGGATTGGCCACCCTACTTGTAAGCTAATTCCCCTTTAAAAAAATTCGGCGGACATCTTGCACTGCCACTGAACTTGGGTGGCATTAAATCTCGCCCTTCGTGTCTTAGGAAAAGGAACATGTAAATAAAGGTGCTTATGGACTTGAGGGGGATATGGGGATATCCAGGGGACAGTGGCGTAACTATAGCCCCACAGCCCCCGCTGTGGCGGGGAGGTGATGAGGGACTGTGGGTGTCGATCTGCGGGGCTATAGTTACTACTAGTATGTGTTTGTGGCCAGGAGCGGGACATATCGGCAGACGGAGGGCTAGGGCTAGGGGGAGGGGGGGGGGGGCGGCACTGCCGATATCGGCGGGGGGGGGGGGGGGGGCGCAAATATTCTAATTACGCCACTGCCTGGGGATCTCTGGGAATTAAGAAGGGGAAGTTGCTAGTTAGATTGATTAAAACAAAAAAAATATCAGGTGCTGCAGAACAGCACCACCAGCCTTGTGGTGCCCTGTTTGGTAGTACGTTTCGTGCCGGAGGGGCAGATGTACTCATTTTGGGTCCTTATTCATTTCTTTAAATTCTTTCATTCGTATTCTTTATTCCTTAAGCAACTTGCATTCCTCTTGTGCTACTTCATAAACTTGGCTCAAGCAATCAAAGAAAGACCACAAAAGCACGTCGAAGGGTTTTTGACTTAAGAAAGATTTTTACTGTGTAATTTTAGATCAAAAAAGATGAACAGCAGTGAATTAAAATCAACACTACTTCACTTTTTTCACAAGTGTACAAAAAAGAAAAAAAAAAGTATGGGTTTACATTCAACAGTTCAGGTCAACTATAACTGATTAGCGTTTGCATTCACATACACAAGCACAGAATAAATATATGTCGGGCTTTCGTAAGGAGCATAGGGCATACATACCGTACTTATTTCCACATCCGTGTGAGTATAATTGGCATTTTATGTACTTCTCGTAAGACAGGTAAATCACCAAAATCCATATGCGACACATAATAAGTTGTCATACCGTAAAGCATCTGCAATGGTCCTTCACACATTTTGGACAGTTCCGGTGATGTTAGTGAACTTAGAGTGCTTGTTTAAGTCAGTTTTCTTTTACAAATATTATTTACACATGCAACAGCTGGCCACATTGTGATCTGACAGAAGTAAGTCTGTGAGTGTTAGGTGAGCATATACATATGATACAGGCAGGGGGTGGAACTAGATGTTTGTAGGCCCCATAGCAAAAGTTTGTAAGATCCCCAATGGTGAAAAATGTACAGTATATAGCACATGTTACTTTGACAGGTAAGGTGGGCGCCTCTCAGCTGTGGGCCCTATAGCAGCTGCACCCTCTGCACCTATGGCAGTTATGCCCTTGGGTACAGGCAATTTACGGACTGTAGATAGTATTAGAGCTATTTGTACCATTCACAAATATTTATATATATAGTATGTTATACAAATGTTTCGAGAAAAGCAATTGTTTTGGAAAAGGCTTATTTTTTATTTTATTTTTGCTCTCTTCGTTTTTTAAATTACTTCTTCTCCAAAAGTCAATTTATTAGCACTGCAGAGAGTATAGGTTTCATAAAAATGATATGTTCTATTTAGTTGCACAGCAAAAGCATATACAGCCTTGAATGACTTACAGTAAACTATCAAACTTTAATATACGGTATTGTGAATGGTACAAAATAACGTTTTTAATGTATCAACTTGTATTTTACATTTATTGTCTCTCTTAGATCTATGCGGCCAAAAGTATTAAATTAAATATTTGTCTGCACTTGCACCAGATAGATCAAAGCATAAATATAAGTAACGGTAGCGATGGTTAGCAACGCGGAGCTACTGTACTTGTACTCTACATGTTCAAAGTTCTCCATTAATATTATAATTGTCTCCATTTTATTATGATATAAATGATAGATGGTTTTTCAATTTTTCATAGTTAAATAAATATTTACTATATTTTAAATTTTGGAGTTTTATAACCAGTTGTCACTGCAGCTATTGCTCTGGATGAAAAAAGCTTAGCAAATGACAAAGCTCTAGTGACAAAGGATAATGTGTATTGGGATAAATATCAAATAGTAACAAAACTGTCCACAATTTTGTAGTTAAATAGATAGGAAAATCTAAGCTTATGTACATTACAATGTACTTTGATAATAGCTTTTTTCCTTATATGTACATACTCGAGTGTATTGTTTCTTAGCGGCCTATTCATCATCAAGGTCCCGGATGAGGAGGTGGTGGAGGCATCTCCTAGGAATAGTAGTATTCTACTAGTAAGGAAGGGGTCTCAAGGAACAAATCCCATCTGAAAATTGTGTTTGATCGCACAGACAACCGTCAAAAAACTTTATTCAGAATAGGATGAATATTAGGTGGCCGTATTAGGAAATATATGGGACCATTACATAAAACATGTGAGAACTAGTGTTTTATGTGCAACGGACCCTTAAGCGATATTGATTAGACCCTTAAGTGTTAAAGAGAGGAAGTTTCTTCTTTCTTGAACGACGCACTCTTTAAAAATGTATTAAATAAATTATTTTTACATGTAAACAACTGTCAAAATTTTCTTTCTCCGGCTTGCATTATATTAATGGATATTCAATTATTAGCTTGTTTACTTGCTGTAGTTCAAGCCATTGTGTATAACAGAAGGTACATAGAAATAAATGTGTTATCACATTTACTCCATTGATTCCTGAGGAATTACATAGGTCATATGCAGTGGCGGATCCAGAGGTGGAGCGGCAGCACAATCCAAAATTCAGATAGAGTTCCTCCAACTGCTACCCCAATTGTTGCCAAACATCACCAGACGGGACTCACTGGCAGTTGGTGGAGCTCCTCTATATTTCCACCTCTGGAGCCGCCACCGCTCGTATGCAAACTTAGATCAGTGCATTAAAATATTATTAAGAGTCTGGTTAAAAAAAACATAATACAGTAGCTAAGTTGCTGATATACATGTAATCCCTATGATATATACAACAATAAAGATATATATTTTTTATACCTTCTATTTATTTGCCATAGTTATTTTAGAATATTTGCGTGCTATTGAATTATCATTTGTGGTTTATTTCTGCTCAGATTTACCACTGACGTGTGGCAAAAATCTACACTTACATACTGTCCCATTTGTGATTAGAGACAATTGATTTTCTATACAATACACATGAACTATTTACAGAGACATTGGCCTTCAACGATTCTTTCTAGATTATATGCACAAACCGCCATTGTGTTCTTTGGATGTGAGAGACAACTGCTGGGATCATATGATTAAACATTTGACATAATAAAGCTTTAAGACATAATCTGGTAAATAATAATAGACAGACTGTATAGGTTTTCAGGCTTGAATCTTGAAGTCTTTTGTTCGTAGGAAGGTGAATTTAACAATAGGAAGAATATTACGAGTTGCTACATTATTTATTACAAAAAAATGTGGTAATAATTGGCTTCATTATCCTTTCATTGATCGTTGTTGTCAGTTGGATTATTTCCTTTGTCTTGATTCTTATTCCCCTTCTTCTTCTTCTTTTTCTTCTTTGTCTCTTCCTTTTTACCGAAGGTTATAAAGTTACTTTTATGACCTTGGGCTGATGGCTGATCCTGGCGGATCGAAATAATGGCTGGAGATCCCGGGATAATGAAATTCTCCGGAAAATCGGGTGGTATTTGTGGCACTGGCTGTTTTGGATTCCCAGGTCCATACTTGAAGGTCCAGCTGTTGCAGTTCACACCAGCTCCTACTGGGGGAGACACTTCTCCTCCTTCGGGTTCTGCAACAATTAAGATAAAAAATTGTAAATATCATGAAATAGTTAAAATGACTACATAAAAGCAAAGACCACATTCGGTTCCTTTTAGTTGAAGGATCCTCACTTGGTAATAATGGATTTTAGCTTCCTAGGTGTATGTTTATTAAGAAGAAGGATGTTAAGTAGCAAATCATCAATGACCAATAGTTTTAAAATTGCAATAAGATTAAATGCTCAGGATTAGTAATAATTCCTATTTCAGTTTATGAAACCTTAAAAACCCACTAGTGTCATAATTTATTTCTAATACGCCAACCTACGATTTCCGGATTTATCTGCATATCCCGCCAGCTTCCCTGGGACGAGGTTGCGGAGGATGACCCCAAAAAGCAGGAGTCCCACGCAACTTCAGGGAAAGTAGGTACATAAAGCATGATGTATAGTATAATAAAAACACAAACATGCCAATATATCTATGAGAGATGTGCAAAATATCCATAAAAAGTGAAACCGCTGCTCAAATTTATTATATAAATTCAAATAAAGAATGTTGTGTAAAAAACGATTATATTTCCTATATAAAGGTCAACATTACAGGTCATTATGCACGGAGTACTGGGACAACAATGGAGGCAAGAATTACGTATAGTCCCTTATTCTGGTTCACTCTCAAAGCCAAATTTCTTCTCAAATGGACAAAACCAAGGCCCTTATTTTAGTTCAATCGGTCAGATGCGTATTTTCGGACAGGTACCGAATGTTCTTAGCCCCGCCTTCCATACGGATCGCTCACACCGTCCGAATGCGGTAAGATGCCGACCGAACGGACCGTGAGTGGATTTTTCATGTGAACACCCCCTCCATCTGTGGGAACCTCCCCCAGCATTCGATGGTCGCAGACCATCGAATGATGGACCGAGTGGTCAGGCAGCATTGAGTGCTCCAGACCACTCGACCATTTCTCAGTGCAAAAGCAGGGATATGGGCGGGCAGCTGGCATCCGGCTATGTCAGCTGTCCGCCCTCACTTTGCATCACGGGCAGATTACCATACGTACGCCCAGCATTTTCATGGGAACGCCAATGAAATGCTGGGTGTACGCATATGGTAATGAGCCCAAACAGCTTTTCACGCCCCTCTCCACCCTCTGTTCTTATTGTTCCAACCGATCATTTTCTGTACAGAATTCACGCCATATTCAGATGTGCGCGGCGTTCGCACATGCGCAGATACGCCTCTGCACGTGCTCAAACACCAACCATCGGCCGTCAATCCGCATTCGGAGCCATCCGACTCAATTACAATAAGGGCCCATGTGCACTGCAGGTGGGGCTGAAGTAACTTGTGCAGAGAGAATTAGATTTGGGTGGGGTTTTTACTTCAAAGTGAGATCTACTGTATATCGCAGTTTTAAAAAAACAACAACAGTATTTTCACTGCACAGAACCAAATCTAAATCTCTCTGCACATGTTACATCTGCCCCCCCCCCCCCTCTTGCAGTGCATATGGTTTTGTCCATTTGAGAAGGAATTTGCCTTTGTGAGTGAACCAGAATAAGGGCCTAAATGTGTTACAGTACAATAAAAACAAATGCATTTGTTCCCAAACAAATGCATTTGTTCCCAAACAGATAAAAACACGACTTTTCCACTTTTGCAGTTATCAAGGGCATATTGTTCTAGAATTAAAATCACAAAGCTCCGTAATTAATATTATTATACAATGATTTACAGGAACCGGTATGTAAACTGTTACATTTTCAGTAATGGAAGGAAGGACACTGCAAATCCTAATCCTAAACACACAGAGTTAACCAGATTTGCTCATGAGCTGAGCTTTATCTCCCTTTTCAGGAAATTAAACTTCTGTCTGGTCTACCACAGAAATTGCAGATATTTATCTGTAAATGAAAGCGGTGCTTATATGACCATACCTCTGATCTCATAGGTCTAATAAAATCCTTGTCAAAACCTATTGCCATTCCGAGCATAATAACATTGGTTGGCTAACTCACTTCCAGAGCACAACGTGTGCTGTATAACACAATACAGCAATATAAAAGTTTTCCTACGGAATAAATGTATTTCCAGTAAGATTTCAGTGATTCTATTGCTAGCTTCACCTGCTAACTGTATACTTGTACAATAAACTAAACGTGTAGCGATAAGATAGGCAAATATACGGACATCACTTTAGCTAATGCTGGTTAACCCAAAACATTTTTTGGTAGTTTCTGTAGTGTTTTGCGACACTTGAGTTTTTGAGGTGCACAAACACAGACCTCAATGCACCCCAATGGTCCAAGTTCTATATATGTCCATGGCTAAGCACAGAAGGTTAAATCAAATTGACTGAGGTACTGTTTAAAAGACACCAGTGACCAAGCATGGATGTACAGATGGAGCCCCTTTCAGCCAGCGCCGGGGCTCGCCAGATTGCCCCCGCTGGTGAGATTGTGCTCCAACTGACTGGGACGCGTGAGCGTCCCACACACGCGCACTTCCTAGTTATCGCGCGGTGGGGGACGTGAACCCTGCCCGTCTCCGCTTCAGGGAGGTGGGCAGGGTTAGGGGGTGGGGGCAGGGAGGCAGGGGACCACATCAGGGACTGGCGGCGAGGCGGTGGGAACCCGGGCGGGAGCTCCATTAGAAGGGCACATGCGCGTGTGCCCTTCTGGCGGTTAGCGGGGGCTGGTGGTTGGCGATCCGACTGCCAGCCCCTGAATGGAAGAGGCCGCCTCCATCTGTAGTTAAAACTTGGACCATTGGGGTGCCTTGAGGACCACATTTGGGAACCTCTGCACTCGGCAGCAACCTTATAAGCGCCCCAAGTTCCAAGGTTACGTTTTAAGTGCTGAATGTTGCTGAGATCTAATAGTCATGGGTAAATGGTCTGTTATCACATGCCCCCCCCCCCCCCCCCCCCAAAAAAAATGCACAAAATTCTGTACAATGGAAAATGCCATCTTTATAATCCCATCTATTTAATCTCATTGTTGATCAGATACCATTTAGCACATGAAAACCGAGTGTGTTATTGCACAGCTAATCCCCTAATACAGGGAAATCCTATTAGACACACGTTGAAGAGAAATATTGGTACTTATGTAGTATCTGGGCTGCCGATTTTTTGATTGTATGCCTTAAGTTAAGGCATACAATCAGATGCGATGCGATGCGATGACCCGATTTTTCCATAGGATTCAATGTTAAAATGGACTGAGTCCATTTTAACATGGAATTCAATGGGAAAAAGGGGTCCTTTTCATACCCCTACTATCCAAGTGGGCATGGAGTTGGATATAAACCTGTGGCGAGCGTAGCGAGCCACCGAGCCCGAAGCGTGGCGAGCGAAGCGAGCCCCGCGAGGGGACGGTATTCTGTGTCCCCTCGCGGAGCTCGCTACGCTCGCCACGCTTCGGGCTCGGTGGCTCGCTACGCTCGCCACAGGTTTATATCCAACTCCATGCCCACTTGGATAGTAGGGGTATGAAAAGGACCCTTTTTCCCATTGAATTCCATGTTAAAATGAACTCAGTCCATTTTAACATTGAATCCTATGGAAAAATCGGGTCCATCGCATCGCATCGCATCGCATGCGATATGGTCGGGTGCGATGCGATGGACCCGATTTCAAAATCGGCAGCCCAGTTACTACATAAGTACCGAAATATTTTGCATGCACAAATGTAGATAGATAGACTGATGTATACACTGTAGTTTTCCCATTGACTTTATTATTTATCAGCATTTATTGTTAACGTTTTGCCAAATCCTACATTTTACTAGATAAGGGCTTATTCATATTACATTAATTGCTTACATTACCTTATAGATGACATTGCATTAACATTACCATAGGAATTTACTAAAATGGGGGTTCTATTTCAGATGCAATGTTGCTCTGGGCAACCAATCAGATCCTATCTGTTATCTTCTAGAAGGTGCTGAATAACTAATAAGTAGAGTCTGATTGGTTGCCCACAGCAACATCCCATGTAAAATAGAATTTAGTAATATTCCTTCTACAAATCCTTATGTTACTGTATCTTTGGGTGGTTACATTTTCCACACCTTTCATTTTGCACGGTTCTAGAATTATTCCAGTAATATAGAGGGTTTGGATTACAGGGTCAACAGTGCCTAAGTGGACCCCAAAAAGGTAAAAAAGCACAAGGTCCACATAAAAAAAGTTTACATAGAACAGGTCGGCAGTGCCAAAAACTCAACAACAAACGTTCAACAGCAAAAAAAGGTAGACACATGAAAAGGTCAACATGAGTTTTTCACGCTTTTGTGTTAATGTCGACATGGACCCCCAATTATTGTAGTGTGGAGCGACGCTTCGCTTG
This sequence comes from Crinia signifera, assembly GCF_055691185.1. NCBI lineage: Eukaryota > Metazoa > Chordata > Amphibia > Anura > Myobatrachidae > Crinia > Crinia signifera. The sequence continues at coordinate 20,686,390 of NC_139220.1, forward strand.
TAAAGCATGAAAACACAACCTTTTTATGTGTCGACCATTGATATGTGAACTTTTCCCTTGTGTTGACCTTTTGACCATGTCGACCAAGGGCACTTTAAGAGAGGAGGTCCATGTGCAGCCTCCTCCGGCCGGGCCCCCTCCTCTCTTCCTGGAGCAGCACCTTTCCTCCACCTAGTGCAGTAGAGTCTGAGCACTACAAAAAATGTCTCCGGAATTCCGGAGGGTAAGTATTAAAGAATGAGTGCGGTGTGCACAGTGTGGGCCCCCACTGGGACTCAGGGGCCAATGTGCCCCGTGCACATTGCACCCATTATTAATATGCCACTGATGTCGATTTAATGCATGTCAACCTGTTTGATGTGATAACCGTTTGACTGTCGACCAATAGTGGTTGACCTTTTGACTGTCAACCTAGACACTGTCCACCTAACCACCCGTTCCCCTGCAAATCAAAGGCACCAAATTGTGTCATTTGCCTGAAGAATGCTGCCACGTGACATACAGTATGTGCATAATAATCAATCCATCCCTAAATCTAACAATACTGTAGCTGAATAACCCCCAAATCTAATCTCATATAATCTCTTTAGGAATTATGAGTCCATCTTTAAATATAATGCAGAATGGTTAGTCAACAACAAGAACACCGCAATGACGGGCTGAGAAGCAAAAGACTCTTATCACAATATAATTCTACTCAGTGGTCGAAGTGGGGCGGTATACGGGGGTATGGCATACCCCCACTTTAATCTGAAGATAAAAAAAAAAAGTTTTTTTTCACCCTCAGGATGCTCTCTGATCACTCAGCAGCACATATTGTGCTTTTGTAATACCCCTGTACAACGGGGCAGTCTGGCAGGGGACGTTGATGGACAGGGGGGTGTCCGAAGGTGCGCACTATATTCACTCTTTACTTTTCCATACCCCCACTTCAAAATTTCCATACCCCCACTTCAAAATTTCCACTTCGACCAATTTCTACTACAATGATGTTGCTTTAATTATATAGAAAGCTTCCTATTCTCTATACATTTATTGCAGCGGTTAAATGGCGGATGTAAAGAACAGGGGGGTGGTGTCTATTTTTAGACTCTCCCTGCTACGTTTGCATTATATTCTCAGGCTAAAGCCACAATCTGCTGTTTACTACATTCAGCTGACAAGCTGATGGTTACAAGATAAGATCTGGAACTACGGAAAACCTATTGTCCTTTATCCAATTGTATAAATAATGCTTATTTAAAAAAAAGAAAAAAAAAAGAGCAAATGATTGTCTCTGTATAAGCAGATCCTTTCCATGCAGTGTCTGCAGTAGTGTGTGGGCAGGATAATGTGTTGTGCAGGCTTATCCCAGCCTCCATTCATTCACCGCAGCATGCAATTCAGGTTCCCATCACATGTGCATCCTATATATTTGTATTATAACACAGGGGGTATGGGTCATTGGATCGACTCATTTAAGAGGTCGACATGGCTAAGGTCAACACAGACATTATGTCGACAACGGGGAAGTCGACAGTGAAAAGGTTGACATAAGCTTTTCATGTTTTTTTGTCATAGTCGGCAAGGACACCGTCAAAGTATACCACGTCCGCTCGCCATGCTTCAGGCACGTTGCCTCGCGACTATACTGTACTCCCTCTATGCCCTGGTGCTGTGATTTTCAACCTTTTTACCTTTGCGGCACACTAAATAAGATTCTAAAATTGCCAAGGCACACCATGAGATCCCCACAGGGCAAAACACATTGCCCCCCCCAGTGGCGTAACTACGTTTTGGGGGCCCCTCCGCCGTTAGGGGGGTGGCGCCCCCCCTAAACCCCCCCGCCGCCGCCCCGCCAAGCACCCCCAATCCCCGCCGCCCATGCAAACCCCCCCAATCCCCTGCAGCCTTACCTATCGCGCTGGTCCCGGCGGCTCCATTCTTCTTCTGCTGAGGACCACCACAAAATGGCCGCCTCCATACAGCAGACAGTTTCAGAGAACTGTGTGCTATATGGGGGCGGCCATTTTGTGGTGGTCCTCAGCAGAAGAACGGAGCCGCCTGGACCAGCGAGATAAGTCTGCGGGGGATTGGGGGGGTGTAACTATAGCACCGCAGCACCCGGCGCCCCCACATGCACAGCGCCCCCCCGCGGTGGCGGGGGCTGCGGTGCTATAGTTACGCCGTTGGCCCCCCCACAGGAAAAAAAACAAAAACCTTTTGGCCCCCATATTAAAAAACAATCACACTGGTCCCCACAGGTAACAAAAATAAAATACATTGGCCCTTTACATGAAAATAAGAGACCAGTAAATAACAGTTGAACTGGTGGTGGCTGTAAACTGGTTTGGGCATCTCTAGATCTGGGGGCACCGTTGAGAACAGCTCAAGGCACACTAGTGAGCCACGGCACGGCGGTTGAAAAACACTGCTCTTGTGGATGGTAGGGCATAAAATACCGCCTGTCGGCATTAGTTGGTTGAATTTTTTTTAAATTAATTCAAGTTGACCTTTTGACTGTTGACGTTCACATTGTCGACCTTTGCTGTGTCGAGTGTTGCCCTTCAGTGGCCAACCCAATATATGTTGACTTAATATAGGTCAACCAGATGAACGTATCCCAACACCCGCTCCTGCTTTGCTTTACAGTTTTTTTCCTCCGTATAAATATGCATAGCAAAAGCTGAACAACCCTGTCTAATGTCATGTTGACATATCCAATGGGCTCATCCGCAGGTTAATGTTATGATGCCTCATTTAGCAACATCTCAGATGCTGTTGATGAAACACAGGCACAAAAGCAGGAGGCGATGAAGAACATGTCCTTGCCTTTAACCTGATTACAGCTCAGCACGGACTTGGCACAGGCTCAGCCGATGCATTTTGTCAGGTTGTTCGGAGATGGGAACATTTCAAGAGTTAAATTAAGACTAGAAAAAAAAAAAAAACCACCCGACCAGCCTCAGTAGATATAAGCAGTGATCTGGAAGTAGAGCTGAATTGCAAAGCAGCTCTAGCACGCTGCATCCCGGCTCTCTCTAGTAGAGTTCACAAGTTCAGGACAGTATTATATTTAGTATAATCCGTGTAGGGCATATTCTCCATTAGGGAAATTACAGCTGCAAAAGATGAAATCCTACGGTAGTCAGAGCCTTGAGTCGTCTCCATGTGCGGCATGAAAATATTTGAATGTCATCTTTCCTTTATTTTTTAACCTCCACATGTTCCTGTTGTAAAGAAACAGGCCAGTAGCAACACTTCAGAGATGCAGGCAGAAATACTGTATAATTCATGGAGGCCCTTATTCTGGTTCACTCGCAAAGGCAAATTCCTCCTCAAATGGACAAAACCATGCTGCACTGCAGGTGGGGCAGATTGTACTTGAGCAGAGAGAATTAGATTTGGGTGGGGTTTTACTTCAAAGTGAGATTTATATTGCAGTGTAAATATAAAGCAGTCAGTATTTTCCCGGCACAGAAACAAAATAACCAACCCAAATCTAAATCTCTCTGCACATGTTACATCTGCCCCCCCCCCCCCCGCTGTCCATTTGAGAATAAATTTGTCTTTGCAAGTGAACCAGAATAAGGGCCTTACTAAGTTTACTCGACAGGGAAACATTACGGGTAATCTGTCTCCTCTCTGCTCCACCCAATTGTATTGTTTCTGCACTTAGCGGGGCTCCCGCATCAACCCCTGCACCCACTCCCTCTGCCGGTCAAATACCGCCATTCGTGGCTCTTTGAGAAAGAGGAGGGGCTAAAATGCAAATAACGTTGTTTAGTACCACCCCTTGCCCGAAGAGCTACAAATCACAGCATTTACAGGAATGTGGGTGGGGCTTAATGATGACCAGTCCCGCCCCGCCCCCTGGAAAAAGCTGATGAGAGTCTCCTATCTGGGCTTCTCCCAGAGAGGAAACTCTTAAGGCAAGATAGTATGAGTAAAGGATGTGGCGGGGGGATGCTGCATGGCTCCTGCTTGCAATATCCTCTGTCGTCCTGGTTGTATAGATGAGGGAGGACATTGCTAGGGACCCCAGGGAGTGCACATCATTAACCATGCACTGTACACCCTGATTCAGTTTTGTTAGCAAAGAAGCACACAAATAGACTTGGTGGGCTGATGGAACATGTGCAGAGAGAGAGATAGATTTCGGTTGGATGTCTTCAAATTGAAATCTAAATCGCAGTGTAAAAATAAAGCTGTCTAACATCTGTGGACTACATGCAAAAGCAGGCAGTATTTACCCTGCATAGAATCAATATAAATATATTTGCTTCCTTTGCATAGCAACATGGTTTGCTCCAGACACAAAATTACTTTTTTACTTTACTGACTCTGGCCCATAGTGCGTACACACTAGATGATATGCAGGAAAATATGGTAAAAGTGGTTGTGCATATTGTTAATTATATAGTCTAGTGTGCACGCACTTTGGACAAATTTGTTCGCAAAATGGGCAAAACCATGTGAACTGCAGGTGGGGCAGATGTAACGTGTGTTACATCTGATTGGTTGCTATAGGCAACATCCAATCTTCAATAGATTTACCCCTAAGTGGTAGTTCCCATAGCAACTAGTAGCAACCAATCAAATTCTGTCTATCATTCTCTAGAATGCAATAGGGAAATGATATGTCTAATCTAATTGGTCGTTATAGGCAACACCTCCAGACATTTGTTTTAGAAGTTTTAATACATTGACCCTGTTGAGTCTGCAGCTATTACTCTATCATCTAGTCAATTCTCATTTATTATGCTCCCTTTCTCTCTGGATAACTCTGACTGTATCCTGGTACTCAACAAATGTAGGTTAAATTGTAACTACAGTGGGTGAAAGGTAATATGATGAGAGATTCAGAAAGTGAGAGATTTGGTAAGAAATCTTCAGTTTTTTTAAAGCGGCAATCATTTACACTGCAATACCAGTTTGATTTTGCAGTGTAAATGATTGCCGCTTTAAAAAACCTGAAGATTTCTTACCAAATCTCTCACTATCTGAATCTCTCATTATGGGCCTTATTTTGGTTCATTCTTTCTGACAAAATCCTTCTTAGATGGGCAAAACCATGTGCACTGCAGGTGGGGCAGGTGTTACTTGTGCAGAGAGAATTAGATTTGGGTGGGGTTTTACTTCAAAGTGAGATCTATATTGCAGTGTAAAAATAAAGCAGACAGTATTTTCCCTGCACAGAAACAAAATGACTCACCCAAATCTAATTCTCTCTGCCCATGTTACATCTGCCCCCCCTGCAGTGCACATGGTTTTGTCCATCTAAGAAGGATTTTGTCAGAAAGAATGAACCAAAATAAGGCCCTATATTACATTTCATCCAGTATCTTTACTACATTGTTTTATTTACTTGGCATACATAAAAAAATATTTAGTTTAAAAAATACTAAAATTCCCAATACATGAGATAAATAGAAGCAGGGCCGGCGCCACCACTAGGCAGCATTAGGCATTTGCCTAGGACGCTGGCCACTGAAGGGCGGTAATGAGCAGCAGAAGATGACTCAGTAGCAGCGGCAAAGCTCCCGCCGAGGAGAGCCGGAAGAAAGGAGCTGGGAGCAGGTGAGTGAGACGAACCTCCCCCCCACCCCGGAGCCTGCCCCCGTGCTGGTCATAGTCACCGCCAATCTACGGCGGGGGTAGCGCCCGCACCAACCCTCCTGGAGCCCACCTGGAGCCGCATCTCTAAACCCCACGCCACATTTCCCGGCACCAACTCCTCCCCCCCGTGGAGCGCAGCGGTGGCGGCATAATCCCCCACGTGGAGTGCATCACACACACCCCCGCCGTGGAGCGCGTGAGCGCCAGGGCGCCCTAGCCCCCCCCGGCTTGAGTTCCTTCTGCTTATACCAGACTAAAAGGGTGTACACACGGTTATGGTATATTAGATCTACAATGTCTAGGTCTACAGTCAAAAAATGGAATAGAAAAATAGTCTGTACCAAACCGTGTTTATGCCCTATTAGGAAGGGTGAGTGTATTACTGTTTAACGATTACATTATAAAGTCACTTGTCTAAATTAACATTATTATTAACATTAATGCATTAATTACGAGCTCTCTAACGCATTAGTCGGTAGTATTATACTCTGCGGTCTTTAGTACATATTCATTCTTCATTTAAATTGATTCAATGGAACGTGCAATTATTTAAAACACAGTATCTGATAACAATATAAGTACATTACTTAAATACATGACTATAATGGGACTAAAATCAATTTAGTTACAGTAGTTCACAAGTTCTAATTAACTAGGAAGTACAGTACCTACAGATGGAAACGCTGTCGTCCTTGCAGGGGCTGGCGAAGCTAGCGGCAGGCTGGGGCGCGCGCGCATGAGACACTAGCACGCCCCGTGACAACGGAGCTGCCCGCTGCCATCCACAGCTTACCCCGCCGGTCCTTATCGCCGCTCCGACCCCCCCCCAACCCTGCCCAGCCGCCGTGATACTGGGATGCGCGTGCGCCGGCGCTCGTCAGAGGGGAGGATCTGGCGGGCGCCGGCAATGAACAATGCCGACTCCATCAGTACTGAGAGACTATTTATATGTTTATGAGATGCAGTGAACAATTAATTTTTTTAACCAATGTTTTTTTATATTTATAATATTTATATTAAGGTGTTACATTATTTGTACACAATTCCTTGGAAGCCAAACCTACTTAAGACCCTGATTCTGGTTTGAGCGCTCCTCTGCGTATTCGCACCGGGGACCGATGTTTTAGGTCTGCACATGCGTATATTCGCATATGCACATGTGCAGGGCCGCCGTGTGGACGTCTTCTGCGACTTGCACAGTTGCCAAGGTGTTTGCATTGGGGGGGCAGATGGAGGTGGGCATGGGGGCTGTTGCATGGAGGCACCCAGTGTTTCCAGAGCATTCCCACAAAAACTGTGGGTGCACCCAGGAAACCGCTGGGAATCCCCATGCAAGCACAGGGGCGGGCGGCTGCTGACGCACAACGTCAGCCACCAACCCCATTCTCGGACTGGACTAGGCAAATATTGGTCAGTCAAGACTGGCTTATATTTGCGAACAGGAGGAAAATAATTCAATGGTCGAAACAAATCAAATCAAATGAAAAATCAAATGATTTTGCCCTCGTACGCTCCCCCACGAATGGATGTTTATGCTAAACATTCATTCGCAATGGGGATGTTTGCACAGCAGCAGGGGGTGGCCATTCGCTCGCCCGGCCTGGTGTGCGTTAGATTGCTCACTAAGCAGCAAATTTACGCTGCTTTAGTGAGTCAACCATAATCAGGACTTAAGTTATTTCACTGCATTAAAAATATTTGTCACCGAGGGGGTGACACCAAAATGCAGGCTCCTTCTCAGTGATAGGAGCCGGGTGCTGCACAGTTACATTATGTTTAGCACCCAGCTCCTGTCACTGTGCAGCTTCTGGTACAGCAGTCTCCGGAGCAAACTGCATCTCCCAGACCCCTGGAGATATGGAAAAGGGTGGCGTTTGGGACCTGAAGCCACACCCCTTTCACAAAGCCACATTCCATTTTCATGGCACAATCATTCACAGCCGCATCAGGTGTCATAGGGGTAAGTGGTGAGACATTATACTTTTTTGCAGTCTATCCGCCTGCCGCACCCATGGGCCACAGTGTACCATGGTGGAAGGGAAGAATGATAGGCCTTCTCTCACCCCCTGCTCTGCTTAGCAAAATAAGCGGTAAATAGACACTTTGAGCATGTGTGCAGCATCTGTTTAGTAGAAGAAGGGACTGGGGGCATGCCCACCAGCTTAAGGAGCACAGGACATCCCTCCAGAGTGATGAAATAGGAGCGATGCGGAATTTCCTATGAGGCCACCCTGCCAACATGACGCCATGCCATGTTGGGTCCCGATGAACATTGTCAGAATGTTGTTATATCTAAGTCTATGTATTAACATAAATGCTTGTTAACGTCGTAACCTGATTGGGGGACATTGCTTTATTTAATAAAAGAGATTGCTATTCATTTTTTGTTGGAGCTGTACCCATCATTTCACCAAACAGAAGTAACATCCTTGGATACAGAAGAGCATTAACCGTAATTGCCAACTTCCCAAAATGGCTGGGAGGCTCCTGAAAATTGGGCAACTCTCCCAGCCTCCTGGAAAAGTGGTCAAGTCTCCTGGATCCACCCATATCCCATCAGTCAACCACCCATTTACCAAGTAAACTGAGCAGACCAGGTGGACGATGATGAAATTTACATACATCATTGTAGTCACGCCCCCTGATGTACAATGCAGTGCCATTAAATTATATAGTGGGGGCATGACTATGATGACAACATCACGCAACCATGTCCGACCCAAAGCCTCTTGTGCCACATCCTACCCCCATGCCAAGCCACAGGAGGCAACCAGAAATGTATAAAGTATGATATTAACTGATCATAAGGCCTGAGCAGCAGTTACTAGAATGGGATGCACTCAGCATCCCAGTGGTCAGAATGCCGGCAGTCTATATACCAAGGCCAGCATCTTGATAGCTGTCAGAAGACTGGTGCTGGAACTTCAAACAAGTTCAATTTGCTGATGCTGGAATCCCGACAGCCAGTATCCCAATTGATAAGTATACAGCAAGGGGCTTTTAGGTTTGGGCACGAGTGGGGAAACCTAGGGTTGGGTTGTGAGGGGGGAGGGTTAGTCACTTAGAAGGGGGGGGGGGTTAGGCTGCTGGCTTGTAGGTTAGGTGTAGGCGGTGGGATGCGGGGGTCAGTGTTAGGCACTAGTAGGGATGATTAGGGTTATGCAGCAGGGCAGGGTGTTTAGGTTTAGGTGGAGGGGTGTGGGGGTTAGGGTTAGACATTAGCAGGGAGAGTTAGGTAGCAGGGTGGGTGGGGGTTAGGTTCAGGTGGTTGCATTTGGGGATTATGGTTAGGCTCTAGAAGGGAGTGTTAGGGTCAGGCTGCTGGGGGGTACGCTGCTATAAGGGAGTGTTAGGGGGTTAGGGGTGGAGAGTATGTATACATTCCTGATGCCTATTGGGATTCCCTCCATCACTATGCCGGTGCCTGTATTCTGTCCTGACGCCAGTCTTCCGTCTGTATCCCACTAGAACAGGTATCAGAGACCTACGCTAAGTACGCCGCTTTTAGAACCAAATATCTTTCCCTCCATAACCCCGGAGAGCAGGCTAGCGCTGGTTAAAATGGTAGCTAGTTCCTATGCATGATGATCAGTTATACTCTCATGACTTGGCAGAGAACCTCTACATCCATAAATCCAGTGTCTGTCCATGGAGAACACATGTAATCACAAGACAGGTAAAGCATGCTCACAATGTAAAGTATGAATGATTATTTCTTCATCAAAGGACACATCAGTCACAGAATGGTCCAAAATTTGCAAAAAAAATAGTTTCTTGTGAATATTTATTTGTTGTCACTTCTGAACAATAGGAGATGTTTTCCCTGCTCTAATTGATGTGCCAAACGCTACTCTCCATCTCTCTCCATTCTCGCTATAAATCAAGCTGAATGTTTTGCTATCGCACACTGCCATGCATCTAATTAATCTGCAAGAGTGAAAAGCAAGGGTGACGATTGTCTGTATGCACGGCTGTGATTTACAAGAATATGGCTTCCGATCATTTCCTTAAGGTTGAGGATCTATCTATTCAATTACTTGATGCTGTTCCTATGTCTCCATATTACCCAGAGGCTAACGAGGACCTACTGAGTAACGTAAATATATCTGGCAGTTGACCTGGTTCTGCTTCTCTCGATTAGGAAGCTCTCTGTTTAGACAAAAGAAAAATCTATGTGTGTGTCTCATTGATACTGCGGCTCATAAGAATATAGCAGAAGAGTCACAGTAACACAGTCTGCAGATAAACACATACTGTAGGGAGCTATGTATTACTGTAAATGCTGGGATTACGGAACTGGTGTGATTATGGTGGGTTTGCCGCTTAATTTAAAGCGGAAAAATGCCATATTAAATTTAGCGCTGAAATCCTGCTGGATTCATGGTCTTGTGGTCTTGGAACTTATAGAATAACCCCCATAGATGTTAAGATAGCAGAGTAGTCTTGAGGGCTTGACCAATTTAAGGTCCATACGCACTGGGTGATTTTGCATATACACTGCGCGTTTTTCGGCCTTATGAGTGATTTTACCCGGGGTGGATGCTATGGAAAGCCGTCCACTCCATCCCTCATCTACTCGTAATACCAGCAGATGAATGGCCGTGGCAGCGATAATGTGGGAGCGCGCATCAGCGATCGCCACTCATGGCTGCCCCATACACACCTTGGCCGGCTTTTAAGCTGAAAGAAGCTCAGATAAGTAAACTCAGTGGCTGTCAGCTGAAAGTCGACCAGTGTGTACGGGGCTTGAGGGTTGTATCTGGGATACCGAGGTTTATTTTTCTACCCAAGATATCATTAACACTGTGAGTGCCAGGGAAATTTGCCAAAATAGGTGTGAAAATTGTCAAGCAAACCCTTTTATTACCACTTGTGTGCCATCGTTGCTGTGAGAGAACCTAAAAATATCCATTAAAAAATGTCAGCGTCGCCCGCAGAGACTGTTTTTTATTTTTAAAAAAAATTTTGGGTACAATATTTTACTAGACTCGGCCGTATTTGTATTTATTTATACTAAAAGAACAGTTGCTGTGGGCGGCGTTGGCATTTTTAGAGGATATTTTCAGGATTGCTCACAGCAACGCTGGCGCTCTAGGGTTAAGAGCCTCAAAGCCTATTTCTAAATTTAGAAATGAATTCTCAAATCAACAGATTTATTTCACACTTGCTGAAATTAATTTGTACAACTAAAGGAGGTAATTCTGGTTGACCCACAAAGTGGCGAAATTTGCAGCTTTGCAGACAGGGGCGGATTGGGATGTAAAAACAGCCCGGGAAATTTATGGAAGCAGCCCTGGGGGCGGGGTCTGTTGAGGGGGTGGAGTCTGTTAAGAGGGGGCGGTTCCTAATAATAGAATCTGATTTAGCGTTACATGCAGTTGCAGCCTGCCTTGTATTTTTTATGCAGTTGCATATGCAACTTTATGCTAATGCTGTTACACTGCCACCATTGGCTGAATTTTTTAAACTTTCACCAGCAACCCCAACAGGTAACAAACATACTGACCCCCAATATAAAACCCCACAGAAAACAAAAGCATATGCCCCCACACGACTAAAAAAACAGACTGGCCCCCAAAGAAAAAACAAACATTGTCCCAAACAGAAAACAATACACATTGGTCTCCCCAACAGGAGAAAAACACAACACCAGACAAAAAAAAACAAAAACAAACATTAAACGCGAGCCCCCACAGGAATAACATAAAAACATATTGGGCTCCACAACAGCAAAAAAAAATAATTTTACTTCCTAAAATAAATAGATGTTTTTTCTAAATACTTCAAACATCTAGACGCCGCCGACTGGATGGCATCCTCCATCCCTGTAGCACTGGGCCCAGCAGCACATTCCTGCAGGAGACGAGGTGTGGGCGGACCATATGGAGCAGGCAGCTGCAGTGCTTCCTGCACCATTACATTACACAGCGGGCAGCACTGCAGCCCTGACCGCATGCTCCTCCTCCACTCATTTAGGAGCGCCTCTCTCATACCTGGGGGGATATATGCTCGTTACAGAACCTCCCCATACATATAACCCTGGCAGGGCCGGTGTAAGGCTTCTCAGCACCCTAGGCAAAACATGAACCTACTGTACCCCCCCCCCCCCTCCTTCTATACTGCCAATACCCACTTTTCAACCTTTTAAGGCATACTTGCTTAACGATCCGGAATAGATGCTCCCAAAAATCGGGTGGTCCTCCCAGCCCATTGGGAAGGTGGGCAGGAGAGGGCAGCAAAGTAGGAAAGTATGTCCCAAGGGAAAGTATGGAGGCTAGGCCTTAGAAGTTCTACAGCCATCACCTGCATTAAGTATAACAAGGATCCTCATAGACATCCTTCATTTTATGATAGGCAGAATTGGTGGCACCCCCCCCCCCCCCCCCAGATCCCAGCGACCTAGGCAGCTGCCTAAAGCTGCCTAATGGTAGAGCCGGCACTGAACCCTGGTCATATGCTTGGCTCTAAAAAATAGTTCAATATATGTGTGTGTGTGTGTATAAGACAAGAACGGGCGCTCCTTGGTGCAATAACGCTTTTAAAAAAACTTTTATTCCATTTAAAAGACACCAATAAAGCTGCGAGCTTTGCAGCTTACGGGTCAGCCACAATGAGGGCCAATATGCAGAACACCGTAATGCCCATTACACATTATGCTATGCGTAATGCCCCAAGTACGGCTTATACACATAATGCCACCAGTAGTGCCCCTTACACAATGCCCCATTATTGTCCCTTACAAATTACACCCAGTAGTTCCTATTATACATAATGCCAACAGTAGTGCCCCTTACACAATGCCTGTAGTGCCCATTGCAGTATGCCCCCATTACTGCAAACTGTGTAATCTAGTCTAGTCCAGCCCATAGCCCAGCATCTGGCATTCCGCCACCACCGCTGCAGCTGGTGCTACTGAAGACGGGGAAGAGAGCACAACCTGCAGAGGCGCTGAATTGATTTTTAAATATGGTGCCGGCTCGTGAGCCAATTGAAGCTTGTGATCTGACAGCCAATCAATAACTGCTGCAGCTGGACCACAAGCTCTGAGAGCAGTGGTGGCTGACAATCAGCAGTGAGTGGTCATGTAGGTGGTGTACCCACAGTGCAAATGGGCAAGGCACCTGTGGCACACACCTAGTTACCTTCCTGCACATCACCTAGTGCCCCTATATTTACATTACGCTTCACAGTAGTGCCCCTTACACAAAATATCCACAGTAGTAGTGCTGCTTATACATACAGTATAATGCCCACAGTAGAACCCTTCCACACACATAATATCCACAGTAGTAGCGCTGCTTATACATATAATGCCCAAAGTAGTAGAACCCTTACACTTATATAATGTCCACAGTAGTGGTGCGGTTTACACATAATGCCCACTGTAGCAGCGTTGCTTATGCATAATCAACACTGTTGGCCACATTAGTAGACAGTAGTCGTGCTGTGTAACACCCGCACCAATTGTGGACAGTAGTAGTGCTGCGTAATGCCCGCACCAGTTGTGGACAGTAGTAGTGCTGCATTATGCCCGCACCAGTTGCTGACAATAGTAGCGCTGCATAATGCCCTCACCAGTTGCTGACAGTAGCAGTGCTGCATAACGCCCACACCAATTGCTGACAATAGAAGCGCTGCGTAACAACCACACCAGTTGCTGACAATAGTAGCGCTGCGTAACGCCCACACCAGTTGCCGACTCTAGTACTGCTGTGTAACGCCCACACCAGCTGCCAACAGTAGTAGCGGTGCTTAAAACCCTCACCAGTTGCCGACAGTAGTGACACTGGGTAACACCTGCATCAGTTGTCTACAGTAGTGACACTGCATAACACCTGCACCAGTTGCCGACAGTAGTGACAATGCATAATGCCCTCACCAGTTGCCGACAGTAGTCACACTGCGTAACGCCCTCCCCAGTTGCTGACAGTAGCAGCGCTGCATAACGCCTGCACCATTTGCCAACAGTAGTAGCGCTGCGTAATGCCCACACCAGTTGCTGACAGTAGTAGTGCTGTGTAGCACCCTCACCAGTTGACGACAGTAGTAATGCTGAATAACACCTGCACCAGTTGCCGACAGTAGTAGCGATGCGTAATATCGATACCAGTTGCTGACAGTAGTAGATCTGCATAACACCCGCACCAGTTGTCGACAGTAGTGACACTGCGTAACACCCGCACCAGTTGCTGACAGTAGTGACACTGCATAATGCCCTCACCAGTTGCCGACAGTAGTGACACTGCATAATGCCCTCACCAGTTGCTGACAGTAGTGACACTGCATAATGCCCACACCAGTTGCCGACAGTAATACCACTGTGTAATGCCCTCACCAGTTGCCGACAGTAGTGACACTGCATAATGCCCTCACCAATTGCTGACAGTAGTCACACTGCGTAACACCCTCACCAGTTGCTGACAGTAGTCACACTGCATAATGCCCTCACCAGTTGCTGACAGTAGTGACACTGTGTAATGCCCACCCCAGTTGCCGACAGTAGTGACACTGCATAATGCCCACACCAGTTGCCGACAGTAGTGACACTGCGTAACGCCCTCACCAGTTGCAGACAGTAGTATCCCTGCATAATGCCCACACCAGTTGCCGACAGTAGTGACACTGCATAATGCCCTCACCAGTTGCCGACAGTAGTGACACTGCATAATGCCCTCACCAGTTGCCGACAGTAGTGACACTGCATAATGCCCTAACCAGTTGCCGACAGTAGTGACACTGCATAATGCCCACACCAGTTGCCGACAGTAATAGCACTGTGTAATGCCCTCACCAGTTGCCGACAGTAGTGACACTGCATAATGCCCTCACCAATTGCTGACAGTAGTCACACTGCGTAACGCCCTCCCCAGTTGCTGACAGTAGTGACACTGCATAATGCCCTCACCAGTTGCTGACAGTAGTGACACTGTGAAATGCCCACCCCAGTTGCCGACAGTAGTGACACTGCATAATGCCCACACCAGTTGCCGACAGTAGTGACACTGCGTAACGCCCTCACCAGTTGCCGACAGTAGTAACCCTGCATAATGCCCACACCAGTTGCCGACAATAGTGACACTGCATAATGCCCACCCCAGTTGCCGACAGTACTGACACTGCATAATGCCCTCACAGTGAGGGCCATAATGCCCACACCAGTTGCCGACAGTAGTGACACTGCGTAACGCCCTCACCAGTTGCCGACAGTAGTAACCCTGCATAATGCCCACACCAGTTGCCGACAATAGTGACACTGCATAATGCCCACCCCAGTTGCCGACAGTACTGACACTGCATAATGCCCTCACAGTGAGGGCATTACGCAGTGTCACTACTGTCGGCAACTGGTGAGGGCCTCACCAGATGCCGACAGTGACACTGCGTAATGCCCACACCAGTTGCCGACAGTAGTAGTGCTGCATAATGCCCGCACTAGTAGTAGTGCTGTGTAACACCAGCACCACCACCACCACTATTTACCTTAAACACTGGCTGGCTGGCTGGCTGGCTGGCTGTGGATCTACTACTTCTTCTTTCATTCATTAACTGTGCTCCTGTGTAGCTCCGCCCCTTCCACGTGTGTAGCTCCGCCCCTTACACTCGTGAAGCTCCGCCCCCTTCCACGATCTGATTCTGGTTGACAGTATTGATGACATTAAGAGGGTTGGTACTGGGAGACAGGAGGGAGCTCAGCTCTGTGCTGCCGGCGCTGTTGTCTCTTATGCAGTCAGTGTGACTGTGACAGTGAACTGGCAGCCGGCAGCCACAGAGTCTGACTGAGGGCAGCAGCGGCGGGGATATACAGCGGGGAGAGCGACTCTCACGGCTGGCCGCTCCATCCTCCGTCCGGTGACAGTGGCAGTGCAGAAGAGACAGAACCGCGGGAGCAGCTGCGTGCTGCATGACATGCGCACCAGCCCTCCCGCGGACATTTCAGTAAGAGCCGTTGCTGGCATCAGGCGCAGCCATATTTGTTTGGGGCAAAGTCCGCGGCCCAGCCAGGGGGGTGAGCAGCCCCTTAATGACTATAAAGGGCCGGCCCACCGGGAAACGGCCCGGTTTCCCGCCAGCCCAATCCGCCCCTGTTTGCAGATCATTTAAATGCTGCCCGAACAAATGGCCACCACCCCACTCGCACGTCGATTTCCCCGCAAGCATGCAAATGGATGTTTAGCCTTGCGTGCGGGGGCAAAAATCATTAGATGTTTGCTGACCATCGAATGATTTCGCAGGTGTTCGCAGATCTGATCTCTGGTGTCTTAGATCTGATTGCATACTGTACGGGAAACGGGCGGGCAGCTAACAAACGCAGACATCAGCTGCCTGACCCCCCCCCCCCCCCGCACCCACTTCAATGGCACATTGGCATGGGAACGACCAGCATTTTCATGGGGACGCTCCACGCCCTCCGCCCGCACTGCTAGGTGCAAACGGGCCGGTGAATAAGGCTGCACATGTGCATAAAACTTTATTTGCATGCGCAGTTGCTGACCACCGCTCCCCTGTACGAACGCGCAGGGGAGTGAATGGATCAGGAGACTGCATTGCGGACCCCAATCTTTCCCTATCCCATTTCTTCTTTTTGTATCTCTTCTTCCTTAATTATTTGCAAAAAGCAATTAAAACAATCATGATGTGAAAAAAAAGATGGGGAAAATCATTATTTGCTGTTTTCTTTTTTCTTTTTAGTCCCTTGTAGTTTAATATTTCAAGATAATTTAACCGTTCTTTTTTTTTTCTTAATACAGCAATCCGCGTCTTACGTCAAATATGAAATGTGCCCAGCATTGCATTAGTAGGCATCATAGATTGACCTTATGCCGACTTACTGTAATTCCAAATAAAGATTTAAGATAAGTTCTCAGTGCAGAATAAAACCTCAGCATTACAAGACTTCCAGAATCTGCATCTCCAGCCTCGTGTTTGTGCATAATGTGATTATATGGAATGCCAATCAATAAAATCTTTCAACCTATGCCAACATTTCAATATGCAATTCTAATAAGCAAGACGGTGGCATGAAAGATATATGAGCATTCCTGTTTATCAGTGTTCCTGGCCTGTTTTGCTGAGAAGACGATCGTAGCATTTCAACAAAATAAAAGGACTGATATGAATACAGTTATAATACTAAGAATCTGTTAAGGAAAGCAATCTGGTTCAGTATACGAGAAAATTTCAACAATTCCAAATTTGTTTCTATAAAATGTTCAGGAATCAATCCCAGAATGTGATTTAGTGCTGTATAATACAATATCATGATTGCTGACCACACAGTATATTTATATCTTTAGGGTGCCGGACAGTTTCCCGACAGTCGGGATCCCGACAGTCATTACCTCAATGTCGGGATCCCGACAGTCAAAACCCTGACACTCGGGTCCCGATGGCCACCGGCTATTCTCCCTTGTGGGGTCCATGACCCCCATAGAGGGAGAATAGAATAGGTGGCGAGCATAGAGAGCCACGGTGCCCGCAAGGGGCTTTATTGCGCTCGCCATGCTGTCTGTCCGGCCAGTCGGGATCCCGACATCCGGCTAATGACTGTCAGGATCCCGACTGTCGGGACCCTGACTGTCGGGACAATATATCACACCCATATCTTTACTAGTTCAAATGCCGTCAAAATGATGACTTAGTCCCCATCTGCTCCTACCTCCAATCTCTGTCTTCACAGCTACCTCGCCATATTAGGGATGGCCATTGACTATCGATGTTCCCAAAACATTGATGGTTATGACCTAGTGCTCAATGTTTTAGGCATCGATAGGGGAGGCTCGTCATATCCAGCAACAAAGCTGTGGATGGGCTCGCCCCACCGGGAAGTGCGCACATGAGCAGAAGAAACTTTAACTAGATGGATAGCCAGTTAAAGTTTCTTCTGCGCATGTGCGCTCCTCCCAGCGGGGCAGCCATCCCGCAGCAACGAGGCGTCCCACCTCGTTCATCTGTGCATGCGCAGATGCCTGATAGCGGAAACCATTGATGGTAGGTTGTACAATATTTTATAACCATAGTTGGTTCCCGCTTTAAAAGCCATCAATGGCAACCATCAATGGGGAATGTGTCGATGGCCATCCCTACTCCATATCCAGTAAGTTTGAAACACATCATTTTGGTTTCACTTTCTGTAGTTTGTAGTTTGGTCCATCTAGTGGCCTATAGTGGTCACTGGTGGTACTTCACCTCAAAAAGTTGAGGAGGTTTTAGCCATATACAGTATATATATAAATGGAGATATAGGGCCATGACGTCAGTGCCCGCCCTCTTTTTGACCATCTCCATCCAGGATAGAAGTAAGTTTCGAATTACTTCTGTCCACGAACTGATGAAAAATCATTTGATGGTCAGTGACTATCGAATGATTTTTTTTGTCCAGTCAGCTGCATGCGAAGGATGTGTTCGGTCGGGCGGCGGCGGGCAGAATTTACCTATTTGCTAAGCTGCGAACATGCACAGCCTAGTGTTCTGATTTAGGCCCAATCAGAGTGAGAGAGAGAGAGAGAGCCAGAGAAAGAGAGAGAGAGAGAGAGAGAGAGAGAACGAGAGAGCGGAGTGAAAAGAATGCATTCAAATTAAATACAGCAGTGATGGGAAAACCAAACTACAGTAGGATAGAAATGTTAAGTGCTAGAGGAGAACAGCCAGGCAGACGCTCTGCTTGTAAGTTTAACATTGACTTCATGTATTTTTAATCATGTTATTTCAACTGAAGTCAGCAGTAAACGAGACAGCTCTGCACTTTGGCTCAGAGCGTTTCTCTCACATGGATTCTTAGAGAAAGAAAAAAGAGGCAAGAAAATTAACGAGGTTAGGAATGAAAATTGGGAGGTGGCAAAAAGCACACTTTATGTTACCTTTGTGCTGTTACATAACACTCCAATTATAACAGGCAAATAAGCACAAGATAGGTGTCGCCGTGAATATAATTTTCTACTTGAACAGCTCTTAAAAAAACAACCCGTATATCACAATAGCCACAATGCGTAGGAACGGTGGCAGATCAAGCAGGCATGCTACAGTAGTTGTTTAAAATGTGAATATGAATAGGACTGTAGGTCAATAATGGCAGGGTCACTAGTCAAAAGGTTGACATTAGTTTTTCACATCTTTTTGAGCCGACATGTGCTGACAGGTAGTATTTCATGCCGTACTATCCACTAGGGTGTGGAGGGAGTATGGAATAGTGTGCCGATTGCAGCGAGGTACCGTGCCCAAAGCATGGCAGCACAGGGAGCCATGCAAGGGGACCCAGTACACTTTGATGGTGTACCACGTGAAAAAATCTTATCGACTGGTTGACCCAAATTCAATATATATATATATATATATATATATATATATATATATATATATGTAGATAGAAGAAATGGCGGCACTGGCAGACTTGATGAAAAAAATCAAGAAGTTTTATTTCACATCACAGCAAAAACTCGTGCGTGGGTGTCCGACGTTTCGGGGTAGTGTCCCCGTTTTCAAGGTGTTTTTCTGCACCTTGAAAACGGGGACACTACCCCGAAACGTCGGACACCCACGCACGAGTTTTTGCTGTGATGTGAAATAAAACTTCTTGATTTTTTTCATCAAGTCTGTCAGTGCCGCCATTTCTTCTATCTACTTGCGCATTTGTATCGGAAGGCACGACAGCACATATCTACAAGTGAGAGTGCCGGTCCGCTACTACTGTCTATATATATATATATATATATATATATATATATATATATATATATATATATATATATATATATATATAAGAACGGAGTGAAAAAACTGAAATTGAGAAATTCAAAATCGGCTAGTGTGGAAAAGTTGTGACTTGACTTGAATAAGAAACGTGCAAAAGCATTTTGATCTGAGTGAACATCTTCTGTTCTGGCAAGAGGCCTGAAGTTTCACTTTTTTGGTGAAAATGACGAAAACTATGAAGATGCTCCGATCTAGTTAAAATTATGTCAGGATGTCTTAGAGTGGTTCATTAATATACTTTAGCATAGTAAAAGAGAGTACGAGATTGTCCTAGTGCAAAGTGACTGACTTTGGTGGGAGAAAAAATCCCTAATAATTGACCCATTTTCATGGTCACAATTGTGAATATTGTGTGTTTTCTCCTGAACGTGTTTATAATAGAAGAAGCACAAATACTCTAAATGGAATTTCGGTGACACTGTGTGAAATATAACACTGCATAATAGCCCTTAATCAGACCTGATCCCAGTACAAATTTGTTCTCAAAATGGGCAAAACAAATGCTGCATTGCAGGTGGGGCAGATGTAACGTGCTGAGAGAGTTAAATTTGGGTGGGGTGTGTTGAAACTGAAATCTAAATTACAGTGCAAAAATAATGCAGCCGGTATTTACCTTGCACAGAAACAAAATAACTCACACAAATCTTAAGGTGGCCATACATCTACAGATCGATTATCAGATTGGGCCGGTTGGAACAAACAGCTGGTAATATCTGAATGACAGTTTTTCAGCATTTCAAAGGAAATGGTCAACTGTCATTTGCTCTCATCTTTTACCAGGATTTTGTTCCAACCAGACAGATCGGACAATAAATCTGTAGATGTATGGCCACCTTAAATCTCTCTGCACATGTTACATCTGCCCCACCTGCAGTCCAGCATTTTTTTGCCCATTTTGAGAACAAATTTTTACTGCGATCAGGTCTGATTAAGGGCCATTATGCAGTGTTATATTTCACACAGTGTCACTGAAATACATGAAATTGGATTTATGCTGCTCTCTTTGCAGTGCATATACAAAGATAGACAATCCTGTGTATATAAATAAGAAATAACTGTTGCAGTCTGTTATTGAAAAACAGTAACTGTTACAATAAGTATTACAAGTAAGTGTAAACTGTCTAATGTATCATTTTACATATCACTTCTGTTTATTGACAGAAAAACAGTGTTGCATCCCCTATGCTGGAAACATAAATAGGCTGCATTACAGCACATAATTATGCCAAAGATAAGCCAATATATTAACTGTTAAATACGTTGAAGTGTATTATGATGTAATAAATTGTAAGCTTGCAGCAGGGCCCTCTAACCCCCAAGTCTGTCTGTCATTACCCAGTTTGTTTTATCACTGTCTACTATTGTAAAGCGTAAAGGAATCTGCTGAGCTATATAAGAAACTGTAAATAAATAAATAAATAAATAAATAAACAAATACATCTAATGTTTAGGGAAAAAAAAAACCAAGAACATTGATTCAAAAAATAACAGGTTAATCATTCTATGAGTGGTGTCCAGCAGTACATATATGCCAATCACTGTGTTCATTTCTAGGCACCAGGGCCGTCTTAACAGCAGTGTGGGCACCTGGGCAAAGCAATGCACTGGGGCCCTTACCCATTCTCCCCTCCTAGGGGTGGGGGGTGGTATCAGCAGCAGCTTTGATGTCCCACGGGTGGCAGGGGGTGCTCTATCTTCCATTCAACATGTAGGACCTGGAGCAGTAACTTCTGCTAATTACTCCTTTACTGCACAGGTGGTGGGACGGTGAACACTAACATGTGGAAGGGGGCACGGAGCTGTATGAAGGGTCCCTTGTAAATTACTTCCAGGGAAGTAGGGGGTGTTTTATACACAGGGGACGGTTGGATAATGGAGTGGGCTTAATATTCGTCATTTTCCGGTGGAAGGGCAGCTTGTTTGACTGCAGATATCGCCATTATCTGGAAATAGATTTCTTAGCCTAGTATAAAAACCTAGAGTCCCAACTTTCAGGAGGTGCTGGGAACTTGGGTATCAGAGATCAGGAGCCAGAGCAATCCATTGACAAAAATATAAAACTACACCAGACGTTTGGAGCTGGAGCAGGGACCGGCTGCTTGAAGGCTGATATCTCTGGTTCTGGGCATGATAGAGACAAGCCGCTAGTGTCAGAGAGAACCTGAGAACTATGACTGGAAATTGTATTTAACAGGTCGGATGTGGACTGCTGCTTTGAAGTTGGATATCTGCAGTTCCCCAGGGCCGATTTTCAAAATTCTGGTATCCCTGGAAAAAGGGGATCCTCAGCTATCAACATAGAGCCCTTATATGGCTATGGCCCCTGGGCAAGTGCCCATTAAGCCCATACAAAAAGACAGCCCTGCTAGGCAGGATTGATCAGCAATAATTATTACAGCATAATGCACCTTCATGTATTTAACTGTTAATATATTGGCTTATCTTTGGCATAATTATATGCTGTAATGCAGCTGCAGGTGGGGCAGATGTAACATGTGCAGAGGGAGTTAATGTGGCCATACATCTACAGATTTATTGTCCGATCTGTCTGTTTGGAACAAAATACTGGTAATGGATGAGAGCACTTTGCTTTGAAATGCTGGAAAACTGCCAAAAACTGTCATTCAGATATTACCAGATATATGTTCCAACCAGCCACATCTGACAATCGATCTGTAGATGTATGGCCACCTTTAGATTTATGTTGAGTTATTTTGTTTCTGTGTAGGGTAAATACCTGCTGCATTATTTTTACACTGCAATTTAGATTTCAGTTTCAACACACCCCACCCAAATTTAACTCTCTCAGCACGTTACATCTGCCCCACCTGCAATGCAGCATTTGTTTTGCCCAATTTGAGAACAAATTTGTACTGCGATCAGGTCTGATTAAGGGCTATTATGCAGTGTTATATTTCACACAGTGTTACCGAAATTCCATTTAGAGTATTTGTGCTTCTTCTATTATAAACATGTTCAGGAGAAAACACACAATATTCACAATTGTGACCATGAAAATGGGTCAATTATTAGGGATTTTTTCTCCCGCCAGTCAGTCACTTTGCACTAGGACAATTTCGTACTCTCTTTTACTATGCTAAAGTATATTAATGAACCACTCTAAGACATCCTGACATAATTATAACTAGATCGGAGCATCTTCATAGTTTTCGTCATTTTCACCTAAAAAGTGAAACTTCAGGCCTCTTGCCAGAACAGAAGATGTTGACTCAGATCAAAAAGCTTTTGCACGTTTCTTATTCAGGTCAAGTCACAACTTTCCCACACTAGCCGATTTTGAATTTCTCAATTTCAGTTTTTTCACTCCGCCCTAATATATATATATATATATAGAATACAGGATCGAGGCGGCACTCCAAAGGCTTGTTGCAAAGACAAATATTCTTTATTGAAAAAAGAGTGTCACATCCGACACGTGTTTCGGGCAACGCAGGGATGCGTTGTGACACTCTTTTTTCAATAAAGAATATTTGTCTTTGCAACAAGCCTTTGGAGTGCCGCCTCGATCCTGTATTCTTTACATAAAGTGACAATCCGTCACAGGAGGGCACCGGAGCACAAACTAAGGGAGCTGAAGTGAGTGCCGGGATCTGCTGGTTTTCTATATATATATATATATATATATATATACAGTCCAAAATTAACTGGCACTCCGGAGGCAGTTTTTCAGCATATAAAAAGATTGTATTGTGTAAAAATCTTTTGGGGTTCCACCCCCTTCGTCAGGTTCAACAATCCTACAGTCGACGAAGGGGGTAGAACCCCGAAAGCTTGTTGCCATTTAATTTTGGACTGTATGTATGACTGCATCTGGGCACCGGGGCTCGCTGAGTATTTTGGATAGGATTGCCGGCTGATTTGGATAGGTATATATATATATATATATATATATATATATATATATATATATATATTGCTCATCAACTAACTGCAAACTGTTTTATAGAATTATGTCTAGTATACTGATCATTTGGGCTATGCATGATATACGAAGACTCAAGATAATGTAACAGGGTAGCAATATGGAACCCCATATACAGTAGCCCCTAAATTTAAAGTGGCAATCGGCAACCATCTATAGGTCAAACCAGCCATGTAATTGATTTCCGCTTTAAAGTTAGTGACCAACTTACTGAAACCATGACTGTTCCATATTCTTGGAATGAACTACACAACCCCAATTGTCTTCTGTCATCTTTGTGCATCAATCAAAACCAATTTCTCATACTACAGTACATGAATTACCTAAAAATTCTAAAACCTATTGTTGCTTTTAAATGTTTTTTGTGCTGTACCCCAGAGCAGTGGAAATATCCAATTGTACTGAAGTAACGTTTTACCTGGTGTTGCGCTGGAAACTGTCGGCCACTGCTGTTCGAGTCCTACCGCTGCGCCACGTAAGACTGCTGCTCCTTCGATATGTACAGCACTGTACAAAAAAAAAAAAAAAGATAATTGAGGTTAATGATTAGGTTGCACGTCTTCAAAATAAAAATGTATGCACACACTGTATATTAGCCCAAAGATGATTATAAGATTTAAGAATTGAAAATAAAATAAAAAATATTTTCATGAAGACATTTAACATTAACATTGACAATGGTTCATTACTGTCTCATTATAATGTCTAACCTTATGTTTAAAAAATACTGCTAAGAACTTTTATATCCATCAGATCTACACAGGGCAACATTCAAATAGGGGAGCCCCACACACTGCCTTGGAGTCCGTTTGGAATGGCAGTTGGTGGCAGTGGGTGTGGCCCCCTTATTTGTATTTTGACATGTGCTGCAGCCCCACCTCTGGAGCCGTCACTGCTCAGATCTCTTTATTGCATATATTGTCCATTAAACAATGAAGATACTGTAGATCAGGGGTGGCCAAACCAGTCCTCGAGATCTACCAACAGTCCACATTTTCCAAATCACCTAGCTGGTGCACAGCTGTAGTCATTACGAACTGTCACATTCCCCAGATCACCTAACTGGTGCACAGGTGCAGTCATTACTAAATGTTACATTCCCCAGATCACCTAGCTGGTGCACAGCTGTAGTCATTACTAACTGTCACATTCCCCAGATCACCTAGCTGGAGCACAGCTGTAGTCATTACTAACTGTCACATTTCCCAGATCACCTAACTGGTGCACAGCTGTAGTCATTACTAAATGTTACATTCCCCAGATCACCTAGCTGGTGCACAGCTGTAGTCATTACTAACTGTCACATTTTCAAACAAGCTGCATTCACTCCTACTATAGATCCACAGGTTGCCTGAGATGCATGAACTGTTGGTAGATCTTGAGGACAGGTTTGGCCACCACTGCTGTAGATGATATCTGAGGAAAGACATAATATTCTTCCCTTTGACATTCAACTAAATACGGTCTATCTGTAGAACACCCTCATCATTCCAGTGGTACTGCATTATAGCTAAGGCGATAGCTAGTTATTCATACTTGCCTACTCTCTTAGAAAGGCCAGATGGCTCCCCAAACTGGGTGAACTTTCGTTTCAGGGTTTCTAGGGGGCAGACTTATCACAGCCTAGCCAGGGTTTAACTCTAATGTAGGGGTTGCTTAATCATGCTTTACGCCGGTGTTTATTAAGTTGAGCCCCGTGGTAAAGCCGCGGTGGCCGGCACCAGGTTTGCCGGCCCTATTTACTGTAACTAAGTCTAGCTGGTGCTAATTTTTAATGTTAATCACTGCTGAGCCCCCGTTAACTTCTCTGAACCCCTTCCTTCTATCTACCATTCTCTATATTGCCCCAATTGTATTAGCAGTTGCCTTCCTCACCTTAATTGAGCGAAAAGTTCTAGGTTACATACAACACCTCAAAGGCCCAAATATCGTCGGCCCAGTGGGCCTCCTCCAGCCAATTGCAGATGGGTTAAAACTTTTTACCAAAGAGCCCGTTCGGCCCTCTTCTGCTTCTCAAATCCTATTTCTCCTGGCCCCGACCCTTGCTCTATTAACTGCCATAATCATTTGAATGCCACTACCAATACCGCTGCCCCTCTCTAACATCAACTTAGGTATCTTATTTATCCTTGCTTTATCTAGCCTCACTGTGTATTCTATTCTGGGCTCCGAAAGAGCCTCAAATTCTATATACGCCCTAATTGGCGCCCTCCGAGCAGTAGCCCAATCAATCTCATATGAAGTCCCCTTATTTCCTTAGAAAAGTAAGAATCGAACCTACACCTGGGAGATGAAACCCCCCCCGCAATTCCATTTTACCACTTTCTAGTAAAGTCAGCTAAAAAAGCTTTCGGGTCCATATCCCCCGAACATGTTGGTTAAAACCCCTCCTCTACTAATTAACCCCCACGCCCAGTTTGTAATCATCATCAGCCTTGCCACCGGAACTGTTACAGCCCTATTAAGCAACCACCCCAAGATAAGGAATAGTTACCGCAGCACAACCAGGTCATGCACAAGACCTAAACCCTTGCAATTGGGGGTTCAAATCTTAGCCCTAAGGGCCACACCTGGGCACTCTTACTTACCTCTCTAATAATACTTCTTACGCCTTTTGCCGTACACATTCACTCCAACAACCCAGCTATCCCTAAATCTCGGCTTCGCTGTCCCCCTTTGATTAGCCACCGTCCTAATCGGCCTACGAATTCAATTTTCAGCATCCATTGGCCATCTCTTACCAGAGGGGGCCCCCACCCCTCTGTGCTTGGAACAAAGCATAGTTTACACACAAAACCCCTTGCTTACACCAAGAAATCACCTGTGAAACCCGGGTTGATTTGAGCCTAAAATTTAGCCCTAATTTTTTTTATAAAAACCTCACATCAACCCACCGCCACAAAAACATTCTAACAATCTAGTACAGGCGATCGAAAAACTTCTAAGAGCTATAAATAGTACTGCAAAGGAACAATGAAATAGAAATGAAAGAACTTCATCCCCGCTAATCCCTTAGTCACTCCGCCCCACATTAAACCAGAATGATATTTCCTATTTGCCTACGCCATCCTCTGGTCAATCCCAAATAAGCTCGGGGGCGTCTTAGCCCTTGTTCTCTCCATTGCAATCTTAGTAATCCTGCCAATTATCCACACCTCTAAACAACGAAGCCTTATATTTCACCCTCTTACCAAACTATCTTTCTGATCATTTACTGCCAACGCCTTAATTCTTACATGAATCGGGGGCCAGCCAGTAGAAGGCTCTCCCAGCCTCCCGGAAAAGTATGACAGTAGGTCAACAACTATTGGTCGACAAGTAATATGTCGACACATTAAAAAGGTTGACATTGGCAAAACATTGACACAAGAAAAAAGTTGTCAATGGTCGACACAGAAAAAGGCAGACATGAGTTCTTCATGATAAAATTAAATTTAAATCCGACTTGTTCTTACTTCATGATTGCAGTGGACAAAGAGGGAGAATATTATAGTGTGCCGAGCGCCGCAAGGCACCGTGCTGGAAGAATGGTGCGTACATCGAGCCATGCGAGTGTACTAATACAGTGTCCATGTCAACCAGCACTCTTACCTCTGTGGAGGAGGGGGGCTGCCGCTGTGTGGGTCTTCCCCTCCTCTGCCACCGCTGTGCTCGTGGTCCCCGACGCTGCCGTCAATCTCAGTCCCAGCCGCCGGTCCCCACCACGGGGCCGGCGTATGTGCTGTAGCTTCTTCGGTACTGCGCGTGCGCTGGCCCCCAGCCTCTATGGGCTGCTTTTGCAGAACCTCTCAGAGGCATATTCAGGGTCTGGCGCATGCACAGTATCGTCCTTGTACTGCACATGTGCAGAACACGGTTTTTATGGGTTGTTATTCAGCAGCCCATGTAGAAGCATCCCGGAGCAGGAAACACCTCCCAATGGGACCGCCTTGGGTGACTGGCAGGTCAGACTTCCAGTAGGAAGTCACTGGCAGCCACAGTGAAGCCAGAGCAGTCTCACAGACTGCATCTGGATTCACGTAGGAAGAAAACAGTGGTGGATTTTACCTGGGGGGCTGCAGCCCTGCAGCCCATACGTAAAAACCGCCACTGATGTCAACAGATGTAACATTTCTCCACGTCTGTTACCACAGAGTGTAACAAATACACCTCAGCAACAAAAAAAACAACTCATAAATACAGTATGTCACTGTGTAGTATGTGATTCCAGGATACAACAGTAGTATATGCACCCGGTTCATGCCAGGAGATGTGATTGGACAGTGTTTGTAGTACTGTAATTGCTAGTTACATTACACAATTTAAACATAATATTCAATTCAATAAAGTATCATATACATAACTACGTGGGCCTGATTCATGCATGGAATTTCACAGCTGCAAGAAAGCGGCTGAACAATTCCACCTAATTAAAATTCTAATGCAGCAGGAATCTGCGAGAAACAGGCCTGATTTAGGATGAGTTGTAATTATGTGTAGTTTTGGGCTGACCAGCACAGGGCAAGACCACCCCATTCGCTGGGTCCCTCCCTGGGATATGCCAACAACATATAATGGCTACATTGCTATTGTGCAAGCACTTTTCTATACAGCGACAAGCTCGCACATTACTGGCTGCCTCCTGGATGTTCAGCCTGGCCATGTTTGGGGTCGCACTGGCTGCAATGTCAATTGACCACCGCGGCCCTCCCCCAGTGTGTCTTTGTCTGAGACGTGTTACTGATACATAATATGTTGCATTAACTGTACGTATGTAGAAAACTATTACATTTATACGCAAACACCTGTTTCTGCGTACATCCATCTTCACCTTGGCATATTATCGGCAAACGTAGGGGGGGGGGCTCAAATTATAGCAATGGTATATACTGTTATACAGTCACTAAAGCTGCTTAAGTGGCTTGTGGCCAACCATCCACTTCAAATAATTCTATCCAAAAAATGACACTAACATTGCGCACGAAAAGTGATCAATAACCAACTTCATACCAATTGCAATTATCTATCCTTCAGGACCTTTCTATCCCTGAAAGGTACCTGGGCCTGTCCAGGCTCTCTCTTCCCAGATCCCGACTGCAATCATCCTGATTGTAATCATGTGGGAGGGGTTAGCATTAGGGCAGGGTGTATAGGTTTACGCACAAGTGGGGGACTTAAGGTTAGACTGTAGGGGGAGTCTAGGCTTAGGCTGAAGGGCTGGCACTTAGAAGAGGGGGTTAGGGTATGAATGAGCATTGGGAAGGTTAGATTAAGGCATCAGGGTAGGTGCTTTAGGAACTAGAGAGGGTGGTTAGGGATAGGCTGCCAGGAATTATGGTTAGGGTTACAAGGGGGCAGGGGGAAGGTACGTATACTTATCTGACCCTTGTTGGGATTCCCTGCATGTATTCTGAACACAGGTCATTCACTAGAGACAACTGTTACTTAATAGCTGGCTAAAATCAGTGCAGAGAATTGTATTATGCAGTACCAATGTGCATGTTGTTTTGTTAATGATTCTGTGGATATTAAATTAATGATTTGAAATCATTGAAGGCTAAAAGACAACAGAATGCTCCAAGTTGATTGGTTGTACTGTAGTAACAAAGCCATCCACAAAAAAAAAAAAAAAAAAAAAAACACACTTTACAACTGGTGGGTACCAAAGTATCTTCTATTTAGTAACTACGACCTTTAGTGTAAGGTGTCAATTACAAAATTACAAATCTTTTGTATTCCTATTCCTACTATAATGAGCTGTGTCATTATACAATACAGTACATGTTATTTTGTGACCCCTAGTATTTATAGATTACTGTATTTTAAGCTCAAGAGCTCATACTGTATATTCTTCTTTATCCAAGCCATATAACACCTATAGGAAATTCTACATGAAAGACAGTTGGTCATTAGAGTGGGAACTTCCTTCCAGCCCTAAAAATGGCAGCCAGGTGAGTCCACTAGATCAAGCACCCCCATAATGGTCTCTGATCATTTAATATACAGATGTGTCCACATACGTTTAGCTTCCTTGCAATTAAACGGCCTTTCTAGTCATGCCATGCTGTAACTCGGTAATGCTGACATTTTCGTGTGCAACTTTTTTAAAATAAAAATTCACAAAGCAATATGAATAGGACACATATTGTACAGTAAGCAGCTTATGCTGATTAAAACGGTATGCAGAATGCTTATATTCTGTTTGGGACCGTGGCTTTATCTGCCTCGGAATTGCTATGCTACAGTGCTTTCCTGGAAAACACTGCAACATTCCATTTTGTACTTTATGCAGATACAGGTGCGGTGGAAACAGAATATAGGCATGTCCACACTGCAAACAGCCATTGTAAGCCGCTACTTCATTCAGGATGACAGCACTAGGACAATGTAATCCTATACCCGGGAGCAAGGGCCCATGTGCAGGCACTGCGCAGGCCCTCTCCTTTCTTGCGGCAAGTAGACTTTGGCTTTATGCTAAAGTCTACTGCGTATGCACAGGTCTCCAGCAACATGGTGACTGCACCTTGGGCCTTATTTTAGTTCACTCTTTCTGACAAAATCCTTCTTAGATGGGCAAAACCATGTGCACTGCAGGTGGGGCAGATGTAACTTGTGCAGATATAATTAGATTTGGGTGGGGTTTTACTTCAAAGTGAGATCTATATTGCAGTGTAAAAATAAAGCAGCCTGTATTTTCCCTTCACAGAAACAAAATAACTCACCCAAATCTAATTCTCTCTGCACATTTTACATCTCCTCCCTGCAGTGCACATGGTTTTGTCCATCTAAGAAGGATTTTGTCAGAAAGAGTGAACCAAAATAAGGCCCCATGTTCCCAAGTCTATTATGCACGTACTGTATTACCACGATTTATATCTGGAAAATCCAGAAGGGTAAGTATAGTTATATGGGTGCAGGGTGTGCAATGTGGGTTCATTATAGATACTGGTATGCCTATCCCAAATAAATATGGACAGTGTCTACACAAGCAGCGGAGTATGAAGACATTTTCTGCTCTGTCAGCCATTTTAAGGCCACTTCTTCATTTAGATTGAGAGTTCTGAGACAAAGCTAATTGTATTTTATTGATTAGTATGTACAAATTGTGCACATCAACCACTAAAAACAGACCAGCAACCTAGAAACAATTAAAACCCTGCACTACTTATATACATGTCTACAGGGCCCATGTATCAAACAAGATTTGCAGCAATGTCCCAGAAAACAACAGTTTTCATGGACTAGCCAGAAATATTAAATAACCCATGAATGTAAGAAGGAGAGATCTCATTGCCCCCCTCAGCTGCGCCCTCCATTGGTTTCTATGGGGGATGCGATGCTGCCAGATTTACCAATATCCAGAATTTAGTTTATATCCAACAACAGTAGCCCATTGAATCCTTCACCAGAATCTTCCCTGAAAGTGGCAACAAGGCAGTGCGGTCTTAGTGAACAGCGCATATGCAGCAGATCTCGGCAGCTGTCACAGCACATCGTTCCTGCATGTGCTGATTGACACATGACCACTGATTGGCTGAGAACTCTCTCAGCCAATCAGTGGTCACTCAAACGGGAGGCCGCTGATTGGCTAAGAGAGCTCTCAGCCAATCAGTGGCTTTCCATTCATTTGTATGAGGTTTTTTATTGCAGCTCGGCTCCCGACTCCTGCCTCCCCCTGCCCGGCTCTCCGCGAACCCCACCCGGCTCCCTCCGCCTGCAACTTATCACATGCAAAACTTGCCACATCAAGCGCCTAATCGTATTTGAGCCTTTCCACGGAGCTGCGGGGGAATTCAGGATCCGACTTCTCCGAATGTATGGGGGCCTTAAGAGAAATGTCCCTATATGAGTATCAAAGTAAAATTTATATGAATATTCATTTTTCCCCACCAAATCCTTTATTGCAAATTTGTGATTTCTGCTAAAATTTCTTCTATTTAGTGTATTCAAATATTAAAAAATTAAATATGTACTCACCCCTGCATTGCAGCTTTTAGTGATGCAGAGTAACGCCAGTCTGGGTTAGGATGTTTTGGCTGAAGAAGCAAATAAGAACAAATGTTTAGTTCCAGTCAGAAATTTAATTTATGCAATCAATGTCAACATAACGGATCAAACATTTGCACTGTGTTTGCCAATTTAAAAATAAAAATCAAAATAAATCAAATAAATTGCTAACTTTAACAATGAAAAATAATAGTAAATTTACCTTTATGCAAACTTTTAAAAGTTTGACATTTTTCAAAAATATTTTACAAATTTGGATGTGATAGCACCAATCAAGCTTTACTTCATAAAGATCTAAAGTAGCTTGAAGGTTTAACGCAACAATGGAACAATTAATTAAATTTAAAAATGGTAATTAAAATTGTTGTTTGACAAACCTGGAGTTCTTCTGCACCACTGTTGCCAACATATCGAATGCATTTTAATAAATGTATGTGCTATTAAATAATTATAATACTACAATCTAATTGTACATTAAAGGTTTTACCAACTACACAGACATTTTATAGACATTTACTTGGAATGTTTTATACAGTACTGTATTTCAACATGATTGTGTTTGTTTGTGCTTTTGTGGAGTGATAATGGGCCTGATTCATGTCTGTAAGTAAATGCAAGGGGAGCGAATATATTTATATATTTTTCTGTG
The DNA here is from genome assembly GCF_055691185.1 of Crinia signifera. Taxonomy (NCBI): domain Eukaryota; kingdom Metazoa; phylum Chordata; class Amphibia; order Anura; family Myobatrachidae; genus Crinia; species Crinia signifera. The sequence continues at coordinate 20,718,315 of NC_139220.1, forward strand.
CAAGGTAAATAGTGTCTGGTTTTGCATGTAGCCCACAAATTAAAGATAGCTTTATTTTTATACTGCAAATTAAATTTCAGTGTGAATTCACCCAACCAAATCTAACTCTCTGCACGTGCTACATCTTCCCCACCTGCAGTGCAAAATAGTTTTGCCCAGATGTCTGATTTTGTTTTTGCTTTACTTAAAATCATGAATTAGGCCCATAGACTTCAGTGTATTTGAAAAAATCTGCAAAATCAATGGCAGGCTCAATATATCTTAGGTTTAACTTTAGACAAGATTGAAATTCATGCTTTTTTTCATTGAAACGCAACAGCTTCACATTAAGGGCCTTATTCAGGTTGGTTTGCAAAAGCAAACTCCTTCTTTAAAGGACAAAGGCCCTTAATCAGATCTGATCACAGTGCAAATTTGTTCTCAAAATGGGCAAAACCATGGGCCTTATTTTGGTTCATTCTTTCTGACAAAATCCTTCTTAGATGGACAAAACCATGTGCACTGCAGGGGGGGGGGGCAGATGTAACATGTGCAGAGAGAGTTAGATTTGGGTGAGTAATTTTGTTTCTGTGCAGGGAAAATACTGACTGCTTTATTTTTACACTGCAATATAGATCTCACTTTGAAGTAAAACCCCACCCAAATCTAATTCTCTCTGCACATGTTACATCTGCCCCACCTGCAGTGCACATGGTTTTGCCCATCTAAGAAGGATTTTGTCAGAAAGAATGAACCAAAATAAGGCCCCATGTGCACTGCAGGTGGGGCAGATGTAACATGTATAGAGAGAGTTAGATTTGGGTGGGGTGTGTTGAAACTGAAATCTAAATTGCAGTGTAAAAATAACGCAGCCAGTATTTACCCTGCACAGAAACAAAATAACTCACACTAATCTAACTCTCTCTGCACATGTTACATCTGCCCCACCTGCACTGCACATGGTTTTGCCCATTTTGTGAACAAATTTGTACTGCGATCAGATCTGAATAAGGACCAAAAAAGACCATGCTGCACTGCAGGTTGGGCAGATGTAACATGTGCAAAGGGAGTTACATTTGGGTGGGGTGTGCTCAAACTGAAATCTAAATTTCAGTGTAAAAATAAAGCAGCCAGTATTTACCCTGCACAGAAACAAAATAACTCACACAAATCTAACTCTCTCTGCACATGTTACATCAGCGCCACAACTGAAGTGCAGCATGGTTTTGTATATTAAAGGAGTTTGCTTTTGCAAACCATCCAGAATCACTCCCTTTGACCGTTACTTTATCTATGCATAATACACATATATAACATAGCAGTACCAAAAATAAAATATACAGTAGCAAGATGATAAAATGAGCATCAACAAAAAATATATATATATATTTTATTTATTTACAAGCCAATTCTAAATGAGTTTTAAATTATTTTTTTTGCACATATAATATTAAAAATCCATTATAATTAACTGCTATGAATTACTGTAATTGTTATTTATTTGTAAATATCCTTCAATTTGTGACAAGCAACAACATACACAAGAAAGGGCCCTAAAACCAGAATGACTTGCAATTTTACAAGGAAGGGATGTGAATGGAAAGCAAAAGGTCGACATTGACAAAAATGCCAACATTCAAAAGGTCCGCATTAACAAAAGGTTGACATGCAAAAGGTCGGCATTGACAAAAGTTCAACACGAGCAAAAAGTCAATATGAAAAAGGTCGACAAATTGACATGAGTATATTAAAGTTTTTTGTATTTATGTCGACACATATAGACATGGACTCCAATTAGTGAAGAACGTACTCTCACACTTTACCATTCTCATTCAGACTTCATGTGGACAAAAATTTTCAAAAATATATAAAAATGTGAAAATACTCGAATCGACCTTATCCGGTGTCAACATGTTTCTTGTCGGCATTTTGGTTGTGTTGATTTTTTACATGGCGATGTTTTGTCAATGTGAAACTTTTGCATTTCGACCTTTTGGTGACATTGACCTAGACAATGTAAGCCTTTCAACCAGATACCACAAGGAAGATCCCTGCTTGTGTTTATGATAAATAGGTAAATTCTCATAAATCTTTTTTTTTTTTTCAATTCAGATTTACTCAGTTGTTAATAAAATTAACACAAGATTGGATTTGAGCCCGGTTCCATCTGTATGATGACGAGAAGTGCTGATAGCTCGCCATAAAATATTCAACTCCCTCCCCTTCAATAGCCATTTCCACCTCGCTGGTTCTCTTCGTCAATATGTAAAAAGCGAGTGTGGCCATTAAACCGGCGGGGCTCGCCACAAAATGCGGTGAACCTCGCAATTTAAGGGGATCCTCACTGTCCTCTTACGTCAAGGATTTCTCCCTTACATTGAATATGGGGGGGGAGAGTTTGACAGTGAGGATGGCTTGTTTTCGGCAAGACAAAGCCATCCTCGCCGTACAAAAATAAAGGTGGGTATACACGGATAGATTTGGCAAAAGATCTGGGCGTTCCCGATCGATCGAAAAGACCAATCGTTCAAATCGTTCCGTGTTTAGGAACGATATGGCCAGCGATGCGCGCACCCGCCAGTAGTTAGTAGAGGTTGCTGATCTTTCCTGCATGCAGAAAGATCAGCGACCAATCGTTAACGATGTGTACCAATCGTTTCATGTGTATGCACGATAAACGATTTGGTAAGGCTGATTGACTGGCTCCCTCTCCCTCCAAAATCGTTAAAGATCAATCTTTCATGTGTAATTGTTTGCTCAATCTTTCATCATTTGTCACCAAATCGTTTGTGCAGGAGGTTCAGAGGAAATCGTTAATGAGATTGAATCGTTGGACACATCTATCCGTGTATACCCACCTTAAGAGTAGGAAATGCACATGATGGAAGAGGGCCCTGCTCGTGAAAGCTTACCTTCTAAATGATCTTGGGTCGGATGTAATAAAGTCTGATGTCGGCCTATCTTGTGGGATGTCAGCCGAACTTGAAATAATTTTAAAGTGTCAATCCTTTACAAGGCAAACCCATGCCTCGTATATGATTGCCCCTTTAAATAAATGTCCAATTCTGACCGGCATCCCGCACGTCCGCTGAACTCAGATTTCATTACATCCGGACCCTCATCTTAATAGTGGAGATTACTTTCAGATCCACCAACCAAGTGGTTCTCAACCTCGGTCCTCAAGGACCCCCAACAGTTCACATTTTCCATTTGGCAGGTGCACAGGTGCACTCAGTACTCACTGACGCATTTTAAAAGATCAGGTGGAGCTAATTATTTCACTTTTGATTCAATGTGGAGACCTGGAATATGTGCACTGTTGAGAGGGTACATGAGGACCGATGTTGAGAACCACTGCACTAAGCAATCGCAGAGGACATTGTTTGACCTTCTCCGTGAATGTGGCTGTATGACTGGCCCTGCTTACAAGAGAAAACACACCTGTGCCATTCTGCTCAGCTTTACTGTAATACGTCTAGTTTTTAATTGATACTGAAGATTTGGAAGTCAGAGAAAAAAATGAAGTCGATTTCAACGCATGCACTAAAATTGTTTATGACAGCTGAATTTATACATAGCACATTCACAAAAATATCCCGGTGCATTGTACTCCGTGCCCATGTCTAAATATAGACACCCTTTAGGCCATGTCTGTGCACCGTAACATTTCTATCACGTATCTGCTTGGAAAAGAGGCAGAATCCAGAAACATTGCTTAAGACTGTCTGTCTTGTGTTTTCTAAAGCGAATGAAGATTTGGATTCCCGTTATGCACAGTCCACGGCACAGACATTCTCAAAGATGATGCTGGAAAAAAAATATTTTGTGTTTTTTAACCCTTCGGTTGTTTATTCTCTTAGGGGTCTGGAAAAATAGGATGTTTCATTGTGCTAGGCATGCAGTATAAAATGGTCTATCTGCCATACCATGGACAGTATAATTGCATTATTAACAACAGTGTCTCATATTTACAGAGGTGTGGAATAGGCATTGTCACAGACAAGGGCGTGGATTGTTAGTTAGACAAGATTTAGGCCGACGGTCATTAGGAAGACCACTATTGGTGGACAGGCCGTAAGCTGACACATGAAAAAGGTTGACATGCATTAGGTCAACATGGTCAAAAGATTGACACAAGCATCCGATCTGAGGCCCTTATTCTGGTCTGTTCGCAGCAGGGCTGTGTTCGCACGGGGACCGATGCAGGGTGCGTGTAAACAGGGCTAACAGACTATTCGCAGGGTGCACGCAACCAGGACAGTGGATGGGGGGGCAGAGAGGGTCATGGGTCGGCCCTATTAGCATATGGGAATGCCCAGCATCAAATGGGCATCCCCCACTGGGCATTCTCATGCTAATGAGGCCACGATGCCTGGTGCAGGGGGCGGGGAGCTTACATCACCGGTTGCCAGCTGCCGCCCATTTCTTTCCCAGCATACACGCATATGTAAGTGACTTGAGAGTCACTTTTATACAGCATGCGTGCACCTTCCACATCTTTTGTGGGTCGGCGATCATCGAAAAATGTGGGAGGTTCCCCCTTGCCCTGCGAATGGATGTTATTGTTCCGGCTTCCCAGCCTGCACGCAGACAGTGAATGGCTGTCAGCATTCTGATTGGTCGATGGCTGGAGCTATTCACCAGAGTGCTGACAGCTATGTATGTAAGCAAGTGGAGAGATGGTGCAGGACTGCACAAGGGGCATGTTATTATTTGTAAAAAATCCTGGTAATGGGTGGGTAGAGGCCCCAGTGCATTGTTTTGCCCATGCCCTACATTGATGTTAAGATGTCCCTGATTCTAGGCGCTTCAGTCATCATTCCACATGCGGCTGCATGGGTGTAACAGGAGCTACAGTACTGTGAGGGTACTGAGGGATTGTGTGTAGACAGTAGACACAGTTGAAGTCTATGAAGAGCTGTGCATACACAGAAATCTGTATGGCATCCATTACCAAGGAAAGAGCTGGTGCATATGTGACAAAGATGGCAGCTTGAACATGCAGATTCATAGGGGTGGTGCCATCTCATGTGTGGCCAACTCTAGCATCTGTATGGCACCAATACTGGATCAGCAATTGGATAATTGCATGCCATGCAGCCCACACATTGCTTTCCAATGCTCACACGACATGTTTTTTTTTTTTTTTTTTTAGAGATGAAGAAAGCAGGAAACGGGATTAAAAAAGGAGTGTAGTAAAAGAGTCCTGTACTGTATGTGGGTCAGGAAGAATACACAATAAATAATCAAACAGCAACCTCACCGGGAACCACAAACAAACCTCCGCGAGGTGACAGGAAATCTGAAATCCACAATGTGCAAATGCACTTAGCTGCACTCTGAGGATCCTTCTTTGTACATTTTAATTGCATTGATTCACGGTTATAAAGTACAAATATGACAAGTGAAAAAAACAGATGTTCCCTTACTGCCATGGCGTGTTCAAGGCACAGAAAAGACTCCAACAAGCTGTATTTGTCAGTAAAAGAGGAAAAGTCAGGGAGGGGCCTGTGTGAAGTCTCCTTCTGGGTCCCCTACTCTATAGCCAGCAGCACATTAGCAGGGCTGGTGTAAAGCTTCTCTGCACCTAGGCAAAACTTCAACCTACTACCCAATCCCCCACCCCCCAACCACACACTGCCACCAATACCCTCTTTAAAGTCCCTCAAGTGAAAGCGTGGAGGTGGCGTCCTGCAATTTCCACAGCCGCCACTCGCATTAAGTACAAAACAGATGTCTTCCTCATAGACATCCTTAATTTTGTGATAGGAAGACACGGTGGCACCCCCACAGATCCCGTGCACTCTAAGCAGCTGCCTAAAGCAATGATAGAGCCGACTCTGTATATTGGTGTGCGCTATCAGGCTCTGGTGCTGTGCCACAATATACTGAGAAATGGTGAGTCGGCCATTTTTCTGGTGATTTCTTCTAGCACAGGCACAAAACTCCAGGAAAATGGGCACCATATAATTGTCTCAGTAATTTTGTTGCAAATGCAGGACTCTGGAGAGCTAAGTGTTAAAGAAATGGGTGCAGCATGTTTTGGTGGGGTTCCCCTCGGAACCAGGGGCCCATTTACACCATACGCACTGCGTTCCCCTGCTCCAGCCTGGTGTCCACCCCCACCTCACCCCCTCTGGAGCTAATGGCTCGGCGAGTGATAGACTGCGCAAACCCCCACCCCTTCCGATCGGGTCTGAACTAAGCCCCATACAGATGGAGAAGCTCACATTGGAGCTTCTCCTGGTGATTCTATTGGCATTCGCCAGCCGCCGCTACCTCCTGCCAGCCAACAGAAGTGTGTGTGTGGCTGGCGCTGCTAATGCACCCTGTTCCGTTGTAACCCTCTGCCGGTGTCAGCAGCTCCCCCGCAGTCCCCCCAGCTTCCCCTGTTCCCCTGCCCATCTCCCTGAAGTGGAGACAGGCAGGGAAGTCGCTCCCTGCCACTGTGCTGACGGGACCCATGAGCATGTGAGATGCTTGCGCATCCCTGTCAGATGGAGCGCCTGTCCACCAACTCAGGACATTTGGTGATCCTGCAGGCTGGCTGGGAGGTGCTCCATCTGTATGTAGCTCCACTATTTTAACATGGTTTGATTACTTTCTTGATTTTTATATAAATAAAGTAGGTATTTGTGTATTTTGGCGGCGCCCATCGCATCGCATACCATAAGGCATACGATGGTATGCGATGCGACGCGATATCGTGCGATGCTGTACAATGTCATACAATTTTAAAATTGTATGACATTGTACATGGCATACAATGGCATACAATGCGATGCGACGCGATTAAACATTGTATAAGCACCCTAATGGGTGCTTACAATGTCAAATGCACCCCCACGCCACACCCCCCCCCACTACAAACGTGAACCCGAAGCGTGGCGAGCGCAGCAAGCCCGCAAGGGGCGGCGGTACGCGTCCTCCGACCTTTTCATACCCCCACTATCCACGTCGGCGTGGAGTTGAGAATAGAAAGTGTGGCGAGCGCAGCGAGCCACCGAGCCCGAAGCGTGGCTGCGCTCGCCACGCTTCGGGTTCACGTTTATAGTGGGGGGGGTGGCGTGGGGGTGCATTTCACATTGTAAACTCCCATTAGGGTGCTTAAAAGCACCCTTTATGGTGCTTATACGATCTTTCATCGCATAGGGGGCAAAAATCGCGTCGCATCGCATGGTACGCGATGCATGGCATGCGATGCGACGCAATATAAACATTGCGCGATGCACATCGGGGGCGCCGCTATAATACACAAGTACCATAAAGTACTCTCAAATGGTGAGATAATACAACTGCGGATGACGCAAACAGCCCTATTTATGAACACTTAGAATTTGATATAGTTTGATTCCAGGCAATTGATACATATTAAAGTCACTTATTTACCAAACAAATATGGATGAATTATCAGAGAGGTATTACACCGGTCAACACAAAATTTGAGTCTGGGTTCTGCATAACTGATTTTTTTTTTTTTTTTACATTATTAATTTAAAAAAAAAATATATATATACTGTATATATATATACATATATATATATATATATATATATATATATATGTGCGTGTATGTGCGGCACACAGGAAATGAATAGCAGGTTTAGAAACGGCTGGTTTGCAACTTTTCGATGTTTATTTACATCGTCATCAGGCGGTTACTGCCTGATGACGATGTAAATAAACATCGAAACGTTGCAAACCAGCCGTTTCTAAACCTGCTATTCATTTCCTGTGTGCCGCACATACACGCACCTGTATTTGTGTTTCCCGCAGCGGAGACTACACGTGGAGGCACCGGGACCAGCTGAATTATTGATGTGAGTGTGCTGCCATATTGGGACTATATATATATATATATATATATATATATATATATATATATATATATATAACCAAAGAAAGATGCACGTCACTCCGGGTCTGGTGTCGATCACTAAAAGTTTACTGCGCAATGTCTATGCCGTTTTGGGCTGGGCCCGTCTTCAGGACATTGTCCTGAAGACGGGCCCAGCCCGAAACGGCGTAGACATTGCGCAGTAAACTTTTTGTGATTGACACCAGACCCGGAGTGACGTGCATCTTTCTTTGGTTGTACATGCTGGTGATTTCTCGCCCTCAGCACGGGCACCCGGGCAAGTAAAACAGCTGCACCTGTCAGCAGAGGAGCTGCCGGACACAACACATTATATATATATATATATATATATATATATATATATATATATATATAGTTTTACCCAAAAAAGTTTGCTTTTGTAGCTATCAGAATGAAATAACCGACTTCAACATAATTTCCCAATTTTATACCTTCATTGTGTGTAAAAATAAAACAAACTGATGTTATTATTTTGAATCACTTTAATTTCCAAAAAATGAAAACAAACAAATACTGAGCCAGAGTATATATATAAAAAGTTTAGAAATTAATATTTTCCGTACAGTATTTCTTCTGTGATTGTATGGACTTTCTCGTATTAGCCCCCCCAATATAACCCCCCCATCATACTCTCATTGTATTTCCAGTGATAACGACCTTCAAAGTCCATAACATGTTGATGAAAAAGTTCACCTTGCGTTCACCCGTTCAGCCCCTCCCTTACTTACTAAAACAAACTTCTCCTTATATGGTCATTCAAAAACTTTATTATTTATTGTTCATTGTAAAAGGGACAAAAGCAACGTTTTTCAAAAATAAACAAGTTTTTGGTTATTTTTTTATATAGATAATCAGAAAATAGGAATTAAAATAAAGACTCAAATTTTTTTTGTTTGATGACTGGTGTAATCAACCTAACACACTTGAAATCAATACACACAAAAATGATTTAGTGCATCTGATAGTTGTAGTAAGTGATATGCGCTGGTAACACTGGTATGTACAGTATCAGGCACTCTAAATGATTAAGGAATTATTTTTAAATACAGTGGAAGTAGTGATAAGGGCAGGGCTTATTTATAACCTCTTGTGGCAGCGATCATTACTAGCTGACGTCATAGGTAACAAGAAAATACAGTAGGACCATTATTCTGGTTATATGCATGGTCATACAATCTGCCAGCATTGGTTTGTATTTTAGAAAGCTTATTTTTGTTATGGTCACAGCAATTTAATATGAAACAATGAGAAAAGGCAAAGGATGAGGGAAGATCTGTGATACATCAGAAAACGAGGGTCCGTACACAAAGGATGCTGCTTTGTAGAAACCTGTTTCAAGTAATAAAACATGACATTCGGAGCCAGGCACATTGTCATCTGTTAAGTAATTATCCAGATCACAATGTAGATAAAAATAAGAAGGACAGATTGGAAAACAGACACCGGCAGCTGACAGCAGAATGCATGAATCTTAATTTGGAATACCATGCATTTCCGTGTTCCAAGTTAAAGCTTAGAAATCCAATTTTCTGGCACCATTCTCTCCCGGAAAGACCATGGAATATGAATTTAAGTGAACAATGCGAAAAATTCTTGTTTTCCTTGAAAACATTTACAACAAGCAGATGAGATAGTTGATAAATTTATTATGCTAGATAATAATGAAGATGTTATTAGGTGAGACTGAAGTATGTTAGCCTGGCTCAGGTCCTAATTATGGTTGACTCGCAAGGCTGTGAATTTTGCCGCAGTCCCCCAGACAACACCACACCTCTATGGTGTCTCTGATCTGCAGTCACCCTGTGCAAGGACAAGGCAGGCAGCTGACATCTGCTGTCCGCCCCCACACCCACATCTTTGGGGAATTATGATGGGATCGCCCAGCATTCTCATAGAAACGCTCATGAAACCCTTGGTGTTCCCATAGGCCAATTCCCTGGCCTGCCACCCCATGCCCCTCCACACCCCCTGTACTTCTATGCGTGAGCGCTGTGGCTCGCAGATGGCCCACCCTGCCGCTACTTACTTCTTCAGCTGAGCCTTCTATGTTATAATTTTCAAAGATGTTTGTGCCCTGCAGCTCTGGCCCCTCTGCTGCCTCACTGAGTGCATTTATAGTGCAGTTTGCACACACATTATACCTCCCAGTAGTGCCGCTTACACACATAATATCCCCCCAGTAGTGACACTGGCTCATAATTCCCCCAGTAGTGGCACGCACATAATGCCCCCTGTTGTGGCACACACATAATGCCCACAGTAGCACCCCAAGGCTACTGCTATGCTGCAGCTTCCACTCTGGTTTAGGGGCAGGGAGAAGAAAGGCTGCCGCACTGGCTGGGCGAGTGTTCTGCCTTGGCGGGGGAGAGGAGCAACGGCTGCCACTAAGACTTGGCTGCAGGGAGGGAAGTGAGAGCAGATGCAAATGTTTGGCCTTGGCGGGGGAGAGGAGCAGCGGCTGCCAATAAGACTTGGTTGCAGTGGAGGGAAGGGAGAGCAGAGGCAAGTGCTTTGCCTTGGCGGGGGAGAGGAGATTTGGAGGGATGGGAGAGCAGAGGCTGCCACTTTGCCTTAGCGGGGGTGAGGACAGGCTGGTATGGCTGCCGCTCTCACTGGGCGGGGGAGAGGTGCGGGACTGGAGGTATCACCGTAGGTATCGGAGATACCTTTTGAAATCCCTTCTACTTACATTCAGGGGATACTTAATATACCCCTATATTGATATTCAATGACCTCCAATTAGGTAAAACCCTCTCCACAGGGCCCCTGGCAGGTGAAGCAAAACACACAGGTTTCACTAAAACCGTGTGTTTTCGGGCGAAAATTGTGTTGTTGTTTTTTTTCAGCCGTCCAAACTGGATAGCCTAAGGAATACAAAAACGGCAAACCATCGGAAAACAACACACAATGGTTTTTCAGCATTAATTGAATAAAGGTTATTTTGTCCCAAGTATTTAAAAAAAAAATTTAAAACGCTTGATCATTATTTCGGTGTAAGGGACTCTGCTTTCATGCTGTCCAGAGGGCAAATGAGGGGGACGCTCACTCACATTTGGATATTTATAATGAAACAGGACACACTGTAATAAAAAATACATATTTCCTATCTGCAGAGGAATTAATTAGATGCACATTTTGAACAATGTTAGAAAAACCATCAAACACACTGGCAGCCCCCTGTGCCCTGACTCTCATGAATACTTGAAGACATAAATGAGGTTAAACTGAGCGGGGGGTCATTTTGCAAGTGTGTTACTGGCAGCAACTTCCCAATGATGTGTCAAACATCCGTTGCCAAAAGTCGCTTTATCTGTTCACCAAGCAGAACACTTATTTATTTCCCTATAAAAATCAGCTTATCAGTGGGAGCATAGTTACTGAAAGGAATTCGACAATACTGTGCACTGAACAATATACTGTAGTAATCAGGGGTGTAACTATAGCACCGCAGCCCCGGCCACCGCGGGGGGGGGGGGGGGGGCTGTGCATGTGGGGGCGCCGGGGGCTGTGGTGCTATAGTTAAACCCCCCCTCAATCCCCCGCAGACTTACCTATCGCGCTGGTCCCGGCGGCTCCGTTCTTCTGCTGAGTACCACCACAAAATGGCCACCCCCATATAGCACACAGTTCTCTGAAACTGTCTGCTGTATGGGGGCGGCCATTTTCTGGTGGTCCTCAGCAGAAGAACGGAGCCGCTGGGACCAGCGCGATAGGTAAGATTGAGGGGGGGTTTGCATGGGCGGCAGGTAGGGGTGCTCGGCGGGGCGGCGACGGGGGGGGGGGCACCCCCCCTAATGGCGGGGGGGCGCCCAAAACGTAGCTACGCCACTGGTAGTAATCTTTTTTCCACTAACAGAATCCAATGTTGTCTATACAGATGGAGCAGCTCTCATTAGAGCGGCGGTGGATGGAATGGCCATCCAACGCCGCCTGCGTGCACACAACGCTTGCGCTCCCTGTTCTGACGGAGCCCGCCACCTTCCTGCCGCTCCCATGTAGCTCCCCAGACCCCCCTAACCCTGCCCATCTCCCTGAAGCGGAGATGGGCAGGGATTCCATCACCCACCACCGTTTGAGATGCTCACGCGTCCCTGTCAGATGCAGTACCTCTGGCAATTCCTTGGGCCGCCTGTGAGGCGCTACATCTGCATAATGCACTTCTAGGGAGAGATTACCTACGGCTTTCTAAACAGACAAGGGGCCCCGATTCAGACCTGTCCGCTACGCTGGGTATGTGCGCAGCCTAGTGAACTGGTAAACTCCACCCGCCGGCTGGTCAACGGAACGGAAGCATAGAGGTGTCTCCGATCTGCAAGTTCTAATGATATTATTCGATGGTCGCCGTCCATCAAATGATTAATGGATGATTATGCAAATCATCCATTCGCATGCCTGCGGGGGGTTTTAGGAAGTGGGGGGTGTTGGGCGAGGCAAAATTTGCAGCCTTGAGAGTCAACCAGAATAAGGGCCATTGCTTCAACTGCCTTTTTCGAGTAAAAACAGAGTTTCACTGAAACTGTGTTTTTGGGTGCAAATGTTTTTTCTTTCTTCAGGCCGTCCAAATTGGTTCGCCCAAATAAAAAAAACCTGTCACAAAATGCTACATTATGTTGCAGTGTTTTCCCAGGAAAACAGATACATGCATACATACTGTATACAGCTGCAGTTGCGGACAGAATATAGGCATGCTGCATATCATTTTAATCAGCAGAGTCTGCTTGTGCATTCTTTTTTTGCATAGTGATGTGAATAAGATGCAGAATGGCAAGGGAACTCACGCCAGGCATCTTCTGGTGCATGGTGTATTGCGGCTAGGTATATAATGACACCTCTGTATTATTTCTGGATTTCTTTATAAACTAAATTGATATATTTATTAAAACTAAGGCTGCTATTAGAATCCTAAAATTAGTTTAAAAAAAGCATAAATTAAAGGTACAATAACCAATGTAACAAATATAATTTATTGAAAATGTCTAGTATAATTTTAAGCCACCTCTAGGAATGAGCCACAGTAACCAGCATCCTACGGTTTCTATAAATAAGTGGTGAAATATTACTCATAATGATAACATTTCTTGAATGTCAAACAGAACATTGAGGGTGTTTATGAGGGTGTTTTTAAACTGCGCACATTTCCATATATATCACATAACTCCTATTCGAATTATAATTCATGGATTTGCTGATCTACGTGACCCCTCTTAAGATGGTAGAAAAGATCATAAATTTTAAGACGACCTTAATTGTATTCAGTGGACATTAAACTAATGAGATATTTAATTCGATTATGGAGAGTTCTATCAGTATAATCTTTATTAGATCTGAATGTTCTGGGAAAGATTGGAAATGATGAACCGGTCTCAGATACTGTACAAATGGAGCCTTTGTGACTCACTGCAAACAATCAAAGTCAATTCGATTGCTTCATACACTGGATTCTGTGCAAAGGAAGATTCTGTGAATTAAAGAAAGAAAATAGTTCCACGGGGATTTCTTCTTGGTATAGTCGTTGTCCCAAGGCTGGGACTTAATATGGGAAAAGCTACAATTAAAAGACAGATTCGGTGAAATAAAGAAAGAAAATAGTTCCACGGGGATTTCTTCTTGGTATAGTCGTTGTCCCAAGGCTAGGACTTAATATGGGAAAAGCTACAATTAAAAGACAGATTCGGCGAAGCAAAAAAACAAGTGGTTTTGGGGTAAATTTACTAAGAGGGGAGTTGTGTTGAAGATCGGATATTGCCCATAGCAACCAATGGGATGCAGTCGCTACAGTAGATTGACCCTATAAAGGTTGACATACATTATGTCGACCACTGAAGATCGACAGGGATTAGGTCGACACCTGAAATACAGATGGAGCCGCTGCCGTTCTTTGCAGGGGCCGGCGATTCTATTGCTAGCCCCCGCCAGCGGCCGGCTACGAACAGAGGCGCACGTGCATGAGACACTCACGCTCCTCGTGGCAGCGGAGCCTGCCGGGGGTCCCCGCCGTCACCGTCGGTCCCCCTCGCCGCCCCGACCCCCCTTCCCCCCCTGAACTGGGCAGCGTCTCCCTGAAGCGGAGACAGGCACGGAGATGCTGCCCAGCCGCCATGATACTGGGACATGCGTACATGTGAGACGAACGCGCATCCCAATCCCTATCGCTGGCGCTAGCCAGTGAAAGGAATTGGGCGGGCGCCGGGCAAAGATGTAGCATGCTACATCTGCAGGTTGACATGGCTAAGGATGACACATAAGGTGTCAGAAGGCCGACACAAGCATTAGGTTGACAATGGGAAGGTTGACTTGAGTGTTTCCAATTTTTGTTTGTTGAGCCGGCTTGTGCTGACAGGTGATATTTCATACCCTACCATCCACAAGCCATGCAAGGGGACGCGGTACACTTAGATGGTGTCCATGTTGACTATGTCGACAGTCGTGTTAAAAAATTTGAATACTCATGTCGACCTTTTGACTGTAGACCTTCTGGAATTAATACATATATATATATATATTTTTTTAATAAAGAAACACAAGATTGCTAGATCTGTAATGTTTTCTTAAGGTGCCCATACACCGACAGATTTATCTTCAGATCTGGCTGGTTGGAACAAAAACATGGTTATAGATGAGTGACAGTTTGTCAGTTTTCCAGCATTTCCAAGCAAATGGTTAACAGTCATTTGCTCTCACCCATAACCATGTTTTTGTTCCAACCAGCCAGATCTGAAGATAAATCTCTAGGTGTATGGGCAGCTTTAGTCTGACAAATCCAACAACAGAGTTGAATTTCTTTTGGGTGCCCAAGTATCAGAGTAAACAGATCACTGATCTACATACTGTACTGTAAATATATTTAACTGCATCAATGAAGTTTGCTGATTAACCAATAGGTTGATTAGGCTGCAGCCTTGAGCACCAGGACTGTCGCCTTGCAGGTGACAGTCAAGGAATACAATGAAGTCCTACTTTATCCCATGCTTGTTAGCTATCACCCGTCCCAATGTACTGTGGGGGGGGGGGGGGTAAAGTTCTTAGGGTGGGATGTATTAAAATACATCGCCGCCCTTCGCCGCGATGCTACCGCATATATGTACTAACATATGCGGCTGGCATCGCGGTGCGGTGATGGAGGCCCCCCGCGATACCTGTACTGTGGTCTGCGTCACCTTCCTGCCACCACCTGCTCCCCTCACGCCGGGGACAGCTAAGCAGGCTGTCCCCGGCGCCTCCTCCTCCCCACTGCAGCCGGAAGGACGTCCGGCTGCTTCACTAGGGGGGGGAGGGGCTTACCTTCCGGGGTCCAGGAGGACCTTTCAGGAAGGTAAGCCGGAGGGGGGGTTGGCGAGGCGGCGGGTTTGCGTCGGAGGCGGCGGGCGGCGAAAAGAAGCCCATAGGCTTCTATAGGGTATCGCCACCTTTGGGTGGCGATACCCTACAATGTGGTATTGCATAGGAAAATGCATAGGAAAATGCGGTGTTTTACCGGTTTTCAGTTTGATACATCTCGCCCTCAAAGTGACTGGCAGATGGCTGTGCCAATGTAACTGAGGGAACCATTACTTTATGTTCATTGTGCTACAGCGCCAGCTGGGCAGCCTAATGCCAAAGTCTCCTTCCCATGCCACAAGCATTAGATCCTACATGCCAGTAGTATACTCTTCATTACATGCACATGGGCAGTATGACTGGCGGGTCCCAGAGCTCCCATACACATGTGCTTAGCAGCATTACATGCACATGGGCAGTATGACTGACAGGTCCCTGAGCTCCCATACACGTGTGCTTAGCAGCATTACATGCACATGGGCAGTATGACTGGCGGGTCCCAGAGCTCCCATACACATGTGCTTAGCAGCATTACATGCACATGGGCAGTATGACTGACAGGTCCCTGAGCTCCCATACACGTGTGCTTAGCAGCATTACATGGGAAGCTGCACTTGTATTAGCCTAGGGCACCTGGAACCTATAATCAGGCCCTGGGTAGAACCCACGCTTTCACATATAAGTGAAGCACCTGCGGGGTACATAATATACTATGGGTTTCCTGTTTATTTCCTGTTATTAAGATCTAATTTATATCTGGTAACAAATAAATATTTCATTTGCACTGTGTATAGCATCACATTGGTACCAGCATAGCCAATGCAGTGGTAATTCACTACTGTACTTTTGCATTTATGGCCTGATTCACCTGACAATCTGATTGAGCACCTTTCCAACAAGCGTGTTGTGTAGTAGAGAGAGGCATAGATGGGTCAGCATTAGGAGGGATTGCTGACTCCAGAGTGCCATTGGAGAAGCCAGGGGTATCTCCAGGTAAGCTGGCTCTCAGATGCTATATGCCATTATCATGTGGCCTTACACTGGGCTATTAGACCCAGACATATTTGTTATTGTTTATGGGATGGGTTTGGGGGTTTGGTGCCCCCTGTGTTGGTAGGGCTGGTCTGCTCCAGGTTAGCGCCCCCCGCCACACCCCCCGCCCGCAGCCTTACCTGTCTTGCTGGTCCCGTCCCGGCTCCCTTGCTGGCTTCATTCTTCTGCTAGTGAGATGGACCAACACAAAATGTCCGCCCCCATACAGCAGACAGTTTCAGAGAACTGTCTGCTATATGGGGCGGACATTTTATTGTGGTCCGTCTCACTAGCAGAAGAATGAAGCCAGCAAGGGAGCCGGGACGGGACCAGTGAAGTCAGGTAAGGCTGCGGGCAGCGGATTGGCGGGCGGCAGATGGGCGGACGGGAGGGGGCTAACTATAGCACCACAGCCCCCCGGCGCCCACACATGCACAGCGCCCCCCCGCGGCCGCGGGGGCTGCGGTGCTATAGTTACACCTCTGGCTGCCCTGGAGTGATCAGCCTCTGCCAGCATGATGGGGGCCCACACTCCAGACCCATACCCAGTATTAGGGACCCCCTGTGACACAGAGATGCCTTGACGTACGGCCTGGGGGCTTAGCCCTATATCTACATATATATGCAACCAAGATCTCTGTATTATCTGATTATTATATGTATATTATATGTATGACTCAGTGTGCAATTGGGATACAAAATGTTTGTTCCTAACCAGAATTATCCCTCCCTTTTGGCATCTGAGTGACACACAATCTGATTGAGCAGTTTACCAACAACGGTGTTGTGTAAGTCATTACTATATTTCTGCATCTAGGGCCTGATTCAGACAAAACTGCAACCGCTAGCGCCAGTGGCGTAACTATAAATTTTGCTCCCCCCTGCTAAAAAAATTGTGGCGCCCCCCCCCCCCCCCCCCCCCACAAAAAATATATATATATATATATATATTTTGCCAGGATGCATGTACTCACTAAGAGTGGAAAGAGACAAAAGGACAACAGAAAGAGAAAAGACATGGGAGAGCGGGACAGCAGAAAGAGCAGAGAGAGAGATAAGGACAGCAGAGAGAGAGAGATAAGGACAGCAGAGAGAGAGAGATAAGGACAGCAGAGAGAGAGAGAGAGAGAGAGAGAGAGATAAGGACAGCAGAGAGAGAGAGAGAGAGATAAGGACAGCAGAGAGAGAGAGAGAGATAAGGACAGCAGAGAGAGAGAGAGAGATAA
This sequence comes from Crinia signifera, assembly GCF_055691185.1. NCBI lineage: Eukaryota > Metazoa > Chordata > Amphibia > Anura > Myobatrachidae > Crinia > Crinia signifera. The sequence goes on from NC_139220.1 coordinate 20,735,748, forward strand.
GGACAGCAGAGAGAGAGAGAGATAAGGTAAAACCATAAGTCAATTGTGCCCAATGTAGTGATCCCAAACAGTTAATTTGTTGCCAGCTCCCACTGAAGCTGAATTGCTCATTCAGAAAAAAAAAAAAACATTAGCTGGAAGTTTTAAATACCCTGTCAGGAGTGTTTTATGTGACCTGCCAGTGAACAGAAGAGGCTGAGCTGCCCTCAGAGAGGGGAGAGGGGAGGATTTGATTTATCGAACAAGTGAAGCTGGTACCGTACCTGCACTGCCGCTGTGATGTGTTGCCGGACAATGCAGAAATCACTCATCCCCGCACTTTTTGGTAGACTGTATCCAGCTCCGATAGCGTCTCAGCTGAAGCAGCAGGCTGACACTGTGCTACTGAACTGCTCTGCAAGCCTGCACCGCTGCTGTGCTGTACTGTCCTGGGGAGCATGGCACGTGTAGCCTATACCCCCGACCACAGCCAGCCACCAGTTGACGGTCGGTGGGACTGGACCGGAATCTATGCCGGGGATGCGGGGTGGGCAGCGGCAGTATAAAGTGCTGAATGCCGGCGCCCACACAGACAGCGCTGCCACTCGCTCCCCCAAGCATTGGCGGTGGCTGCCTTAGTGTAGTTACGCCCCTGGCTAGCGCTAGCCTGGGGGGGCGCCCAGCACAGGGAAAGACCGCCGTGCTCACCGGGTCCCTCCCATTAGGCTTTTGCGGGCACATCATTAAAGTGTGACTGCTTGGCTACACAGAAAAGTGCTTGAACATCACCGGCTGCCCCCTGCTGCAAAGTGAGACTTGCCATGTTCCCATAGGTGTGCGCACATTGAGTGTTAGAGGTGCACAGGCACCCCCTAATGCTGTGCCCCACCCTTATGAACACCTCTGCCACTAACAATACCAGCAATACACTTAACCAAAGACTTTTGCTTTTTAGAACTGTATTCCATTTAAAGAAGCGCCCATCAATCAATTATATGTGTGTTTTGCATTGTTAATTGTACTAGACCATTGTCATATAACTAAATACCTGCGTCATCCATATATGTTTATGACTATATTTGCATGTACTGTTACACAGAGTAATTAGAAGATTAAAACTGAAATAGGCAGGAGATTTGGGTGTGGCTGAGAGATTTTTAATATTGTAGTGAGTGCCAATAGATGATGGTAGACACGCCTGATTGGCGGTGTTAGACACACCCAATAGGTGGAGCTATGCACACTCCTTTGATGGTGCACCCCCTAATAAAATATGCTGCGCACGCCTATGCATGTTCCGAGATGCAATTGCTTTGTTTGATGTCACGCAACCACTGTGGTCCACCCCCCAAGTGGTTCTACAGTCTCACATTTGTGTATATCGAACATCTGAATGCCTCACATCATATACGGACACACACACACACACATACTATGTTTTTTCTCTTCCTGTTCTTTGCTTTAAAGCCACACTTATACAATTCCACAACAGTAAAGCACATTCGTACCACATTCTATCTGTAGCTCGATCTCACCATATTGTATTACCCCTTTCACTTAGTATACAATTACATTAAATTGATTACTATGCTACACAATGAAACCTGAAGTGAAGGCTGAATGTTGAACAGAATAATCATTTCTAGTGATGAATGGACTGGAACAACCAGCTGTACAGATGTGACTTCAGTGGAGGTCATTTACGAAGTACACACAGTAGATAATACAATATACAATAGCAGTGCTTTTCCAATGGTCAATATCAGTAATAAATAGGTGTTCTACAGTTCTACCAGAGGCAGAACTCTGGGAGGCAAGGGAGTCATCTGCCGACGGGCTCCTGCTCCCAAGGGGGCACCTATCCACCCCTGGAAGCTTAAATCAGATTTTTAAAAGCCAAGGATATTGCTTCTGTGGCTGAGTTCTGAAATATATACTGCATGTGTTCTCTATCTATCTATCTATCTATCTATCTATATTTCTGAACAGAAAAATATATTTTATATAAGGTTATATATGGTTGTGTGTGTATGTGTGTGTGTGTGTGGGGGGGGGGGGGGGGCGGCACCAATATATATCTTGCCTCCAGGCATCTGGAAAGAACTTACGCCACTGAGTTCTACAGTTGTACAGTAGGTACACATAATAATGCTTGTTTTGGCTCAAGTAAAAACTCATTGCAATTTGTAATATTTACCAAAAAGGTTGATCCCAATTACCCCCTTACTGGCTTTGTACAACCCTGCACAGCACAAATGTCACTGCCATCATACAAGCATCTGTTATTGCATTTTGAATGACCTTCATTATTCATTTATTAGCAGTTGCTAATGCTGTAGCGCACACATATTCCGCAGCGCTTCACAGAAAGTATTTGAACATTCACATCAGTCTCTGCCCCAGTGGAGCTTACAATCTAAGGAACTGATTCTGGTTCACTCGCAGAAGCAAATTCTCTCTCTAATGGACAAAACCATGTGCACTGCAGGTGGGGTAGATTTGACATGTGCACAGAGAGTTACATTTTACACTACATCATAGATATCAGTTTGTAGTACAAACCCCACCCACATTTAACTCTCTCTGCACATGTTACAGATGGAGCGCCTCTAGTTCTTGCCTGGGAATCGCCAGCAATCGCCAGCGTGGACGCGCTCCATCTGACTCACACATGCACGCGTTTCGCAGTTTCCGGACAGCACCGATGCGGGTCTCTGCCCGTCTACACTTCAGGGAGACAGGCAGGGATAGGGGAGACGGCAGGGTGGCAAGGGGCACTGGGGAAGGCGGCGGGCAGCGGAGAAAGCACCGTAACCACGGGGCGCGCGTGCATCTCTTGCACGCGCGCCCCTGGCGAGAGCCGGCCGCTGGCGGGGGGCTGGCGATTCTATCAAGAAAGAGGCAGGCTCCATCTGTACATCTGCCCCACTTGCATTGCACATGGTTTTGTCCATTAAATAGAGAGTTTGCTCTTGCGAGGGAACCAGAATCAAGCCCTGCAGTATATTCCCGACCCCGTGTACACACCCACAGACATTCTATGGTTTATTTTGGGAGCCAATTAACCTACCAGTATATTTTTGGATTGTGGGAGGAAACCGGAACCAAGCAAGTACGTGGAGAATATACAAACTCCGCACAGTTAGAGCCATGGTGGGAATGGAACCCATGACCTCAGTGCTGTGAGGCAGTAACGCTAACCATTACACCATCTGCATTACATCCTGATTTGCATAACTGAATAGCAATGTACTGTGTACAGTATATCAGCCCAATGACTTTTATTTTACATAGTGTCTCTGACTAAGTGGTTATCATAAGCCGAGGCACAGTAAGACGGTTCATTACTTTAATACTGAACTGAAATAGAGATCAATATAGTGCTGTTGTCACAGGCAGAAGCTTTTCAGGAATGGAGGCAACTTCTCAGAGAAGAGCAACGTAGGAAATGCAGGCACTGTATGTAGCATAATACAGATTGCAAGTAGGTTTCCATTGGCGGTCACTTATTATCATTAGTATATACTGTAGGTAACAAATTATAAATACTTACTGTATTGTGTATGCCCGTTTTCTATAAATATTCTTCAACGTGCTGTATTTTGATTTGATTCACTTAAGGAATCATTTTGGGCTGATACAGGGTCATACCTAAAGCATATTTGATTATTTTGCCATGGGTTACATGTTCACAGGGCGCCAGTGTCCCCAGAATCCGGGAATATGGGTAACACTATAGGCACGGTACTTCCCTGACAGACGCTAGAGATCCACTATAAACTGCATAAACCAGATTTACAAGCTCCATATAGCCACCGCTTGCACTTGGATGGCATTGCTATGCCACTGATCAGGCAGATTACAGCAGGATGTGCTAATGAAAGCATGGTGCGCCATCGGGGGGACGTCACACTCTTCCCTGGGGGCGTGTCTTGTTCCACATATGGGTGTGTCTATGCTTAAATGCTTTCGGTTGTGAGATATTTCTACATAACATTAGCACAGTATACATGATCAATGTGATACCTATGCAATAAATTCCAAATACAATTTGTCCTTGTGTGACTTTATCCCGAGGCATATAAGTACAGTACGCACCAACTGCAGCCCATAAGTATGCACCAACTGCAGCCCATAGAAGCTGGATAGGGCTGCGCGGTAAAGCAGGGAGCATTGTTTGTCAGTCCCATCGGGAGGGAACTCCTCCCGATGGGACTACCTGTAGTGTCTGTGACTGGCAGGCAGGATTTCTAATAGGTAGTCACTTCCAATCACAGTGAGCCATTGCAGTCTCACAGAATGCAGTGGACTCACTGACACTGAGGGGGTGACAGATTGTACCTGGGGGGCTGCATCTTGCAGCCCATACTGTAGGTACAGATGGAGCAAAGCTTATCTTTGCTCGGCGCAGCATCCTGACTCGGTGCGCCAATCGCAGCGAATGGGGCATGCATGCATCTCACACACTCGTGTCCCATTCTCGGCAATGTATGGGAAAATATGGGAAATTGTTTTGTTTTTTGGTACTTGTGAGTTATCCGGGGTGCCGATTTTTTGATTGTATGCCTTAAGTTAAGGCATACAATCAGATGCGATGCGATGCGATATCGCACTGCATCGCATCGCATCGCATGCGACCATCGGATGCGATGACCCGATTTTTCCATAGGAATCAATGTTAAAATTGACTGAGTCCATTTTAACATGGAATTCAATGGGAAAAAGGGGTCCTTTTCATACCCCTACTATCCAAGTGGGCATGGAGTTGGATATAAACCTGTGGCGAGCGTAGCGAGCCACCGAGCCCGAAGCGTGGCGAGCGAAGCGAGCCCCGCAAGGGGACGGTATTCTGTGTCCCCTCGCGGGGCTCGCTACGCTCGCCACGCTTCGGGCTCGGTGGCTCGCTACGCTCGCCACAGGTTTATATCCAACTCCATGCCCACTTGGATAGTAGGGGTATGAAAAGGACCCCTTTTTCCCATTGAATTCCATGTTAAAATGGACTCAGTCCATTTTAACATTGATTCCTATGGAAAAATCGGGTCATCGCATCGCATCGCATCCGATGGTCGCATGCGATGCGATGCGATGTGCCCGATCCGACCCGATTTAGAAATCGGCAGTCCGGATAACTCACAAGTACCTGTTTTTTTAGCATAACGAATATCCAGAAATCTGCTTTGGGTTACAGTGTATCTCAGATCAGTGAATACAAATATATCTGCAATCTCATGCAACTGCAAGGCTGAGAGGCACAGACAACATGAAAAGTGCAGTCCTTTATTTACCTAGGTTTAATAGTAACGGCATACTGTATAAAATACAATACTATACCGATAGTACAATAATTCTGAAGGATAAAAACAGTTTAATAATACAGTGCTGATTGACGATTGACTTGCTATAAAAAATAGCTTGAAAACCAGAGATAATTGATCTTGTTCTTGCCTAGGATTATTGATTTTACTGATAAAAGCCAATTGTTGCAAAGTTTTTAGGCAAAGCCATTAAGCGCTGGCCTGTAGAGGAGTCAACATAGATTTTGAGCCCACTCTGTGAATTCTGCCAAGCTTTCAAAGATGTTTATTGGCAAAATACCCAATCATTTAAATGATCCAAGAGTTGCAAATATCCTTGCAGACATGCTGGGCCTGATTCAGGGGATGTGTAGTAAAACACATCTCCTCACATGGGCCCTTATTCTGGTTGGTGCGGTAATATCCGTGTGCGTTCGTGCCGCCGATGTTTTGTGTCTGCGCATGTGCAGAGGCGCCTCTGCGCATGTGCGAGAGGGACGCACGGCCACATTCCGCATGAAATGTGTACACTACGAACAGGGGGTGGAGAGGGGCGTGAAGGGCTGTTTGGGCTCATTACCATATGTTTACACCCCGCGTTTCATGGGCGTTCCCATGAAAACGCTGGGTGTACGTATGGTAATGCGGTCGTGACGCACTTGTAGGGGGCGGACATATGACATCGTCGGATGTCAGCTGCCCGCCCAGATCCCTGCTTTTGCACGGAGAAATGCCCGTGTGGTCTGAGGTTGCGGGAGCTGGTGGACCACTCGGTCCTGCATTCGATGGTCTGCGACCATCGAATGATGGGGGAGGTTCCCTGAGATGGAGGAGGTGTATTCATGAGAAATACACGTGCGGTCCGTCCGGACAGCTTCTTACCGCGTACGGACGGAGTTGGCGATCCGTATGGAAGGCGGGGTTTAGGATGCACGGTGCTGGCCGCATATTCGGATCCGGCCGCACCAATCAGAATAAGGGCCATGCAGACAAAGGACAGAGAAATCATTCAATGGTCTCTCCCCTCTAAACTCGCACAGAGAGTCTGTACATGCGCATAAACGTGCATGCGCCATCCACCATCGAAAACGGGCCCAAATTCGGACTTGCACAAACGGGACTGAATCAGCCCCTCAGTTATTATTACATTACTGTTTACTTTTTATTTATTCTTTGTTTTAATTTTTTTTTTTAAATCTGTTATATAGGGGATTTTGTGAGAGTTCCCATTTTCTTAAAGCGGCAATCAATTACGTGGCAAAATCCACCTGGTTTTCCAGTGTAAATGATTTCCCCTTTAAAAAAAAAATGGGGAAAACTCTCCCCAAATCTCTCACTTTCTGATTCTCTCACCCTATTACATTTGGCCCAATGTGTTATATTAAATATTAAAGCAGATATGGAATGGATTGCAGAACGACTACACAAAAGAGAATGATTCCCTACAAAAAGTTTTAGAAGTAGGAGATAAATATTGTGAAGCAGATCAGCGACTTACACTAAGTGCTTCACCGTCCTTTTAAAATCTGAGCACTAACGAAAATGCATTGTGTTTAGTGCTGTTATTATAGAGTATTACATCTGAACATCCTCCCATCCTCGCCTGTTAATGCAATACGGGCCTGATTCACAGTGGCCCAAATCTGCTTTCTCTTTCCAGAACAGCAGCAGCAGCAGCAGGTTACTTATTCCCTAATGCTTATGTGAGAATCCTACCATGTATTCCTAAGATCCCAACATCTGCATGTGGAAACCTATAACGCCCGCTGTTTCTGCAGGCTTTACTATTATCATTAGAATCTGAACTCGCACTTACCCCATGCTGGTACATAAAAACAGTCTTAGACAGACATCCACCTCTTGTCCTCAGGCTATGATGGATCATGGAAGAGGGCTTACATGGCCATGACACTCCCATGAAACGGAATTGTCACCATCCAGTTACTGCCTACAACATACATATTTTACAGAAAGCACACAGACCGAGATAACTATGTGATGCCATGGTGACCTTAAATGTAGAGTGATTGACAAGAAGTAACCATGGTTACAGGAAGTGGTGGCCAACATGCAATCATGTTAAAGCCATGTTTGGGGTGTGACCTCCGTTGCAATCATGTATGAAGATAAACAGCGCAAGCATCGCTACTGCTGCCTCCAGTCTGCCTGGCTGTAGACCCACTCAGGGAGTCAATGTACCTCGTTGTTAGGTTGATCATGTATACAGGGCCGGTGTAAGGCTTCTCAGCACCATAGACAAACTTCAATCTACTGACCCTCAACCCTACACTGCCACCAATATCCACTTACCAGCATTGGTTCCGATCGCCATCTACAGTATATTCTTTTCTGGGTGGCAGCATCACTTGAGATAATTAGCAAGTTCATAGCCTGCACAATCACAGCTGCATATATATACAGTACGTGGACACAAACATGAATTAGACCTGCATTGTTTTATTATACATATTCAGATGGAGTGCCTGTTATTCAGCGCCAGTTCTCGCCAGATTCCCTTTCGCTGGCAAGAGCTGGTGGACAGGCACTACATCTGACGGGATGGCCAAGCATCTCACGGCGGTGGGCTCCGGTGGAACAGGGCACAAGAGCGTCTCTTGCTCGCGCCCTCTTTTACATCTGATTGGTGACAGAATCGCCAGGACCTGCTCAAATGAGAAGCGCTCCATCTGTTGTCAGATATTGTTTTTAATATAGTTGTAAGAATCCTTGTTTGTCTGAATAATTTATGTTAAAGAAAGTCGATTTTCTGTATTATTAAATTAAGGAACAGGCACTTTTAATACAAGATGGCTGCTTCCATAGTGCAGTAGACTTCACTCAGCTACAGCTTAGCTACTGTGTCTATACAAAAATAAAACAACTAAAAATGTCACAGAGCATTATGTATATTATTCCAGTATACAAGTTGCTAATGTAAACATTCTTTATTATTTTAAACATACACTGTGGCATCAAGAGGAGGGAGTGGGTACTAATTACCCAGGCCTTAGCTTGTTATTGGGGCCCAGGTCAGTGCTCTCCTTTCACCCTCCTCTTCTGACATGTGATCCAGCTGGGAGCTACAGACTTTCTCACTCAGCTGCTGTGGGTGCAGGGAGTCTGCTGTCACTTAGTTCAGCAGTGTCCTCTGCCTGTAGGGGGGTTAGCATTCTCATAGTCTGTGGGCTCAGTTTTTTGGGGGGTTATTTAAAAAAGGTGTGACCAAAACATAAGTGACTAGGCCACACCCCCAGCATTACCAGGTCCTTGCACACCAACACACACACACAACACAGAAATACAAGAGACACAGCTCCAGCCTTAAAAAGGACACCTAGAACTCTTTCAATGCTGCAAATTCTGCCCTCATCCCAGAGTCTGGTCCCAGCATAGGGACGGCTCTCCAGAAGTAAACTGCACCAATGTACATAAAAGTAGTGGGTAACATATTTAAGTGGATGGCCCATCCTTCTTTTATCCTGTCTCTTTAACCTCACAGACATGGGGGCATATGCAAACAGCAAAAATGTGCTAAGGTGTTGGTAATGAATTGGAGAAGTACTGTATATGTGTCTGAGTGCTATTGGGGGGGGGGGGTGTCTGGGTAGTTCTGAAGTGGATGCAGAGGGAGGATTGTGTATGGGTGTTGCTGGAGTGTTGCAAATGAATACAGGGGTAAACAGTGTGTCTTTTGGTGCTGCTGGAATGTTGGCAGTGAATGGAGGGGAAGGATTTTGTGTCTGGGTGTTGCTGGAGTATTGGAAAATAATACAGGGGTTAAAGAGTGTGTCTATTGGTGCTGTTGGCAGTGAATGGAGGGGAAGGATTGTGTGTGGGTATTGCTGGAGTGTTGGATATGAATACAGGGGGTAAATAGTGTGTCTATTGGTGCTGCTGGAGTGTTGGCAGTAAATGGAGGGGGAGGATTGTGTGCCTGGGTGTTGCTGGAGTTTTTGAAGTGTACGGGTGAGGAGAAATAACGCTGCTTAGTGAGTCAATCAGAATCAGGCCAAAAACCCTTTGCATATCATATTGTACATTTGTCACTCAAAATTATTTACAGCCATATTGCTGTTAGTGCGATATCCAAATGAATAAAAAAAAAAAATCCATACTCAAAAAAATATATATTATTGCCTTTGGTACTCTACAGTATATAGCAGGGCTGGGCAATTGCGGCCCTCCAGATGTTAATGAACTACACATCCCAGCATGCCTTGCATCAGTTTCAGCATGGCCACATAGCAAAAGTAATGCAAAGCATCCTGGGATGTGTAGTTCATCAACATCTGGAGGGCCGCAATTGCCCAGCCCTGGTATATAGTAATCACAAATATAAAAAAACACATTACTTGAGGTATTTGTTATATAGTAACAGATTGAGTAGGTTGTGTCTCACCTCAACTGGAGTCGTTGTTTCACTTTTTAAGATGATTAGATTCTGCACACTATGTCGCTTGAGATGTCTGTCTGCAATCACCGCATGGGGCATTGTTCCTACTGGAATACCAGTATTATAAAACATAAATGTATCACTTCCAGAGCCTGCTGTCATGCAGGCTTTGTAGCAGTAAGTCTTTGTAAGTGATCCATTCCCCCTAACTTCAATGAAATGAGGTTGAGCTTGTGATCCAGGTGGCAATCTTGTTTCAATGTTATTGTTTGCTTGTTTATACATTTCTGCAGGGTTTTGGTTGGGAACTCCACAGCAACAGGCACAGCATTGATCAACATTGCCAGTACACTTGCAACATTTAATAATGAAAATGATTATTATTGTTAAAAGAAATACAAAAGATATGGAGCACAATGCGATTATCAAATAAATTGTCATTTCTGAATAGTTTGTGGTGTTTTTTATATGTCTGTGAGAGTCGGGAATAAGTTTTGAAACCCTGTCCACTACAGCCACACTTATTGTTGTTGAAGAGGAGAGTGCTGGTTCCCCATTGTCTTTTACAATAACAGTCACATTGTAGCTGGACACACTGTCATCTGCAACTTTCCTTGTAGTCCTTATTTCCCCTGTATGTAAATCCACTGTAAAGAGTTTAGAATCTGTAGCTTTGCCCAACTTATAAAACAACCAGGCATTTTGTCCTGAGTCTGCATCAATTGCAATGACTTTCGTGACAAGGTATCCAGCGCTTGCTGCTCGTGGAATCATCTCAATGGATCTTGTACCATTCGTAGGAGCTGGATACAAAATGGTTGGAGCATGGTCATTTTGATCTTCAACAAAAATATTAACTGTAGTGGAACTGCTCAGGGAGGGATTCCCGGCATCTTGTGCTTGGACAACAAAGCGAAATTCTCTCAGTTTTTCGTAGTCAAAGGACTGGACAGCATATATAGTGCCGTTATCAGATTTCACTGAGACATATGAGGAAACAGGGAGGCCTTCAGCATCTCCTTGAAGGAGTAGATATGAAACAAATGCATTTTCATTGGAATCTGGATCCACTGCTTTTACAGAAAACAGAGATACACCTGGAGCATTATTTTCCAACACATACACAGAATACAATGTTTCCTCAAACACTGGAGGGTTATCATTCACATCAGATATTTCCACATACAGTGTCTTCTGAGATGACAAGGTTGGATTGCCAGAGTCTGTAGCTGTCACTGTAACATTGTAGGAAGGCCACTTTTCCCGATCTAGTTTACCGTCAGTTACCAGCTTGTATGTATTTTTAAATGACTTTAATTTAAATGGCATGTTTTGTTGTATTGTTAAGCTAACCTGTTTGTTGATTCCCGAATCTTGGTCTGTTACACTCATTAAAGCCACTACAGTATCTTCTTGTGAATTTTCAGCAACTGGAGAATAATTAGAAGTCACCACTATCACTGGTGCATTATCATTGGCATCAATCAATTCAACCAACACTTTGCAATGTCCCGTCATAGGTACTGGACCTTTATCAGTAGCTTGGACATAAATTTCATAGGAAGATGACATTTCATAATCCAATGCACCGTTTACTCTCACCTCACCAGTTTTTGGATCAATACTAAATAATTGTCTGACTTTCTGTGGTGTATAGCTGCTAAATGAATATGTCACTTCACCATTTGACCCTTCATCGGGATCTGTTGCATTTAGTTTGACCGCCAAGGTGCCAGTTGGTGAGTTTTCAAGTAGACTGACTTTATATGTAGACTTTTCAAAGAATGTGGTGTTGTCATTTGTGTCCATCACACGTATCGATACTTGGGCTGTGCCAGATTTTGCAGGGCTCCCTCCATCTATGGCTGTGAGAACTAGGCTATGAAGGGATTTCTGTTCCCTGTCTAGGGATTTTTTCAATACAATTTCAATCAGTTTGCTATTCCCATTAAATGTCTTAAGGTCCAGTACAAAGTAATCATTGTCACTTAGCTTATAGGTCTGAATTGAATTGGTTCCTATATCGGGGTCCTGTGCACTTTCAATGGGAAACCTTGCTCCAGGCACAGCAGACTCACTGATCTCTAGGTAATAATCATTACTAGGAAATTTAGGAGCATGATCATTTATATCCAATATTTCCACCTCTATGTTGTGCACCTCTACTGGGTTACCTATGACAACCTCAAGGTTTATCACACACTGGGTGCTGGGTTCACAAAGAGTTTCCCTATCTATGGTCTTATTGATAAATAAGACCCCATTTCCTAGATTGACGTCAAAATACTGCTTGCTATTTCCAGAGGTTATTCTGAACCCCCGTGTGGGGAGTTGCTTGAGGTCTAGACCCAGGTCGCTCACTACATTCCCCACAAACGCCCCGTGATTCAACTCCTCCCTCACTGAGTATTTCAGCTGCCCTGCCACCCAGCTCAATGACAGCAGCAGAATTAGTACCTGAGCTACCAACCCCATGCACCCACCGCTAATAGCCATTTTAGATACTAACTCTCGCTGACCCGACCCCTCCCCAACAAAAAAGCCTGACTCTTACATCCTTTTATCCTATGTGGCAGCTACTGTTTAAAGCTGCAGCAGGTTACCATGTGTGGCCAGCAATCACTGCTGGATGAGCTTCGGATGGCTTTGCAGGCGGCTGTTTCCCCAGTAAATCCATTTCTTTGTCTCCGATCCCCCCCTTGAGTGGGAGGATACTGTAATCGGGCCTGTGAAATGTTCCGATCTACCAGGCTTGCAGCACGGGCTGTTCTTTGCTTCTGTGGCTGATCAAGTCGTCCTTGTCCCCGGGGGAGGGGCGTTGAGAAACGCCTGGCTTGGTTTCAACAGCTAGGACGTGAACAGCGCCAGCGATTCATTCAGGGTAGAGCAGCAGTGGGCTTGGTTTCAGCACCTGGGAGGTGGACAGCGCCAGGCATTCATACAGCAGCAGTGGGCTTGGTTCCAGCACCTGGTATGAGGGCAGCGCCAGTCACCTATTCAGCAGCAGCGTGCTTGGTTTCAGCACCTGGGAAGTGGACAGCTCCAGGCATTCATTAGTGCAGCAGCGGTCTTGGTTTCAGCACCCGGGAGGCGGACAGCTCCATTCACGTATTCAGCAGCAACGGTCTTGGTTTCAGCACATGGGAGGTGGACAGCGCCAGCGGTTCGTTAGTGCAGCAGCAGGTTTGCTTTCAGCACCTGGGAGGTGGACAGCTCCAGCCATGCATTGTGCATTGAGCATCAGCAGCATCGGAGAGTTGACAGTCAGCAACTACAGTGCATGAAGAACGCTGGGAAATGCTGTGTGAGTTCCGGACCCAGCCCCCTTCAATCGTGGCAGACGCGTTGCTTCTTCTAACAAGCAGATCTTCAAAGCAGCAATGCATAAGACAACATGTCAGCAATACACTAGCAAAGCCTGGGGCTCGGCAGCGCAGGTGCTTCCGACAGTCTCCTTCCGGTGCCACAATTTAATGATATACAGATGCTAGCCAACAACATATAGCCACGCCATGCCCTAGCAGGTTAACAAATAATTGCATCAGATTTTTATCACAGTGTTAAAAAAAAATAGAACCATCGACTGATTGTCGGTGGCGTCTGCAGAATCACATTCGGCAGCTTTGATGTTAACCGTTTCACAGCTGCAGTTGCAAAAAAAAAATCCGTATATACAGTATTGCATTCAAATGGCCATCTAAAATGATGCAGCAACATTCGATGTTTATGCTTTTCAGGAAGCAGGGGCGAGCAATGACAAGTGAAGATTAGCTGAGCGAATAATCCCTACGCTAATGATGTTTATCGACAGACCTCAAAATAAAACATTACAATTCTATAATACTCCCATGATTGTATGTCTTGTATCGTTAACTGTTATTTATTCTCTTTTAGGCTGATGTGATCAAAACGATGCTTTATGGAAATAAAAGTCCTTGCAGCAAAACGATTTAACTGCATTTCTTACTGTACCTTATCTACACATATTATGGACAGTGGGGTATTGTGGGCTGAAGGGAAACGTACAGTATGACGATGAAGCATAATCTATTCACTGAAACAACGAGGAACATGGTAATAACGTTAGTAATGGCAGTGGTTCCTAGTGAGTTGATACAGTACTGTAGCTTCATTCACAAAATGGCTGCATCACTATGCACCTTAAAGTGACAGAAACACGTTATCCATTTGTATATGTAGTTTTATAGTATTTTATACAGTATGTGTGACATTAATAAAAATAAATTAGTATTTTAGATTGATCGTTAGATAGATGATAAACAGATAGAGATATATTTTAAATGTATTTCATTTTATTTTTAACATAAAGGCACTTTCATAATAAACGTGAATACAAGTGTTACGAAAAAACATTTTGTATCCTAATTGCACACTTAGTGAAACATTTATACATAATAATCAGATAATACAGAGATCTTGGTTGCATATATCTGCAGATATAGGGCTAAGCCCCCAGGCCGTACGTCAAGGCGTCTCTGTGTCACTTTGGGCAAATGTGATGAATATAAGGGTGTTTAGCTGCAAGCAATTGGTTTAAATTAAAGTTCACACAATTCTTCAACATGTAATATTAGCATTTATGGCACAGACATTGTGTACTGTATGTGAATCAAAGAAAATCACACAATCTAGCAGGTTTATAGACGCATACAGGGCCGGTGCAAGGCACCGGAGCGCCCCAGGTGAGTCGGGGTGGGGGCACCCCGGTGCCGGGGGGGGGGTGTACCTGTCCTGCGGCTGTGTATATAAAGCTTGCGGCGGCGGCAGCGGGGGGTACCTGCAGTCAATAAGAATTTAATAATCAGCGCTATCCGCCTGGCTACGCGGAAGCGCTTCTGTTGTGAAAACACTGGCCGCACGGCGCACGCTGATTGGCTGAATCTCAGCCAATCAGCGTGCGGCCAGTGTTTCCACAACAGAAGCGCTTCCGCGTAGCCAGGCGGATAGCACTCGTTATTAAATTCTTATTGACTGCAGGGACCCCCCGCTGCCACCGCAAGCTTTATATACACAGCCGCAGGACAGGTACCCCTGCGGCATGGGGGGGGGGGGGGCGAAATGCCGCCCTCCAGTGGCCGGTGCCCTAGGCAAATGCCTAGATTTGCCTAGTGGTGGCGCCGGCCCTGGACGCATAATATCTGCCTGCTAAGAATTTTTAAGTGGCTTTAATACCCTCAAATGACTTTCATTTCTTAATCATACACTACTCCAGCATTTATTGAATACATACATGCTTACTACAGTACTGAACCTTTAGTCTTTGCTTTTCAGCCATGCCTTGTTGTGAGAGTTGTCTACAGTATATTTGTTGCCCTGGGATATGACTCAGCTTTGTTGTGCTCTCTGCATTCTACAAAGGAGATTTGTATCTTATCTCAGGAACATAAATATAAAGAACTCTGTCCAATTGTAGAAACACTAGATACACAAAACTGTAAAACAAGGAATACAGTACATACAAGGGGACTAATTCAGGCATAGATTAACGCGTATAAGTGCAACTGCGGCTGCATTCAAAAAGCATGACTGCCTTCTAAGGGCCAGCTGGGGTGGTGATGCTGTGCTGACGGGGAGTCAATACTGCATTGCCGGGGTGGGCTGCTATGGCTTCATGATTTGACCCAAGAGATGGCTGCCTGGCGACTGGCCTTACAGGTCAGTTGCACATCCAGATAGCTACCCTTAATTTTCGCAAAAGTGCAACTCAACTTAAATGACCATTTTAATCAGCAGAAGCTGTTTGAGCATCCTATTTCCACAGACATTCACAAGGATCAGGGCAGCCTGGGGGTGAACGCCGGTGGGGATTGGGGATGCCCATGCGTGACTTTTATTTGCAAAGGCAGGAGAGATCATTCAATGGTCAGTGACCATCGAATGATTTCTCCTGCTGTGGAGACATGCAAGGGGATGTGGTTTCATTACACATCTCCTTGAATATTTATGAGGGCAATTATAGTCAACAGGGGGGAGGTGCTCAGACAGTGTCACTCGTGCTCAGTAAGTTGCAATCCCCGCAGTTTACTGAGCAAACCAGAATGAGGGCCAAGATGCATGGTAATGGAAAAAACAGCCTGCACATATGCTGTGAGCTACCGAGTCATGCCACCCATGGCATGGCTTGACAAGAAGAGTTGTTTGACGCGCAAGTAGGCTAGATGTATAAGGGCACATCTGTGGCACAGTTAATAGTCAGAAATATTGAATGAAATCTAGAAAAAGCAAGCAATAGATGAATCAGACTGTTTAATTATGACCCCAAGGGCACAAAGATATTTCACTGCTTCATGCATAAACAACCAGAATAATTGATTATATATACAGTATATATATATGTATGAAGGAGCCCATTCAATGATTAGGGGTGAATTACAGCATTTGCATGGTGCTTACACAGTTCTCATTGGTCCCAACTCTCTAGTCCTTCTAAGCAATTTTAAGTCCTTGCCCCTCTCCCATCCATAGACTTAAGAAAAAAACATTGAGCAGCAGTGTGCTTGGGTATCGCTCATTAAATCTATCTTTGCTTCCGGTTCAGTGATCTGCAGCAACCAATTCCTTCTCACTATATAAGAAACAGGAAGACTTTAGTCAACTATGGAAGAGCACTTTTGCTTCCCTGTGTACTTTATATTTAAATTCTATTTTAAATATACCAATTAGGTAATTGTGCTTGATTAATTGCATTTATCTCTCCATTTGCCCCGCTACTGTATATACAGAAGAATACTTTATTAAAAGTATAAAAAAAAAGAATTTAATGAAAATATTCTAAATGCAATTATTTTCCTTTAAATAAACTAGTAACTGGGATGTTTTTGAAATAACAGCTGAGAATATGATCTGATTTTGTTACATTTCTGGGAAGTTATTTCCTATTTCAGCACTGCTCCATTCTTTTTTGTATTTGTCTACCTTTAAAACGCTCCACCATTAAAAACACTGCAGTGTCTTTGAAAGCAACTGCTGACCACAGGTTTACCAGCGTGAGATTTTTCCCATCTCCCTTTTATGACTGTCGTTGTACTAACAGTATCCAAAATGTAATTTACACTCTCGCTGAGAGGAGAAATTACCTTGTCAGTGAGCGGCAATTATAACATTGGTGCCTGATTCATGTCTGGAATTAAAGCAAAACCGTGCTGCAGGTGGGGCAGATGTAATGTGCGGAATGTTAAGTTTTGGTCGGGTGTGTTCCAACGGATAGGATAAAGATAAAGGTGTCTCTAATTTGTGGACTACATTGAAAAGTAGCCAGTATTTACCCTGCACGAAAAAAAATATAAATATATTTAACCCCTTGCATGGCAACGTGGATTTTTCCAGACGCAAAGGGCCTCATTCAGACCTGTTCACTAGACTCGCAGCCTAGTGAATAGGTAAGTGCCGTCCACCACGCCATCCACCTCCCCCCCCTGCCACCCGAATCCCCTCTAGCATGCAGCCACCCAGATGAAAAATCATTTGATGGTCACTGACCGTTGAGTGATATTTTTTTCACTGTTCGTCTGTTCTATACTTTTATCCTGGATGGAGATGGCCGAAAAGGGGGCAGGTAGCTGATGTCATGTGACATTAGCCACCCACCTCCACACAGGCATCAGCATGCCTGTGTTCCCAGGGGAACGCCCAGCATTTTTTATGGGGACAACCATAAAACACATGCACAGACCCCAAAACATCGATGAAGGGGCCGAATTCGGACCTGAATGGGTTTGAATCAGCCCCAGAGTTACTTGCTTTTTCCCTTTACTTACAAGCATGAATAAGGTCCATAGTTAATAATGTATAGATACAGCAAATGTATCAAATTGAGAAAATCATATTATTGGTATATTTACAAAAAAAAAATAGACTACCGTTTCATTTGGCAATGTGCATCAAAGGACGTTCTATGGACAAAGAAGATATTTCTCCAATGGCACCTAGCAGAATGCATTATACTGCAGCCACCAGAGCCATTTATGGCCGTGACCTTCTTTAACCACAAATCATAGGGCCTGAAGCAGTAAGGGTGGCAGATTACAGAATATTGGTTCTAGGTGATTTCTGGCAATCTGCGCATGTGCGCACGCGGCAGCGTGCATGCCCAAGCCCTGAAAATACATTCAAATTCAGAAAAATGCATCTGAAATCTATGGGCCGGGGCGAGTGGCGATGGGGCGGCAATGTGGCATTTTCAGTGTGGTGATTCTACATTGCGGGGGGTGCACACAATGCAGGTGTGACTGGACCGAGCAGCTTCTTGTGATGTAGTTGCCATGACCTGAAACAGGACAGTCTAGTAAGTGGCTGCATAGCCAGAGGTCTACCCTTAATATGTGAGCACTTCATAATTTATGATAGCGATGCAATCACAAAATTTGGCGATCATACCAGGCATGGGTGGTGACCTTGCCCTGTGCTCGGTGGCCATCTGTATTCTTGTGCGGGGAGTTGTAACTTAGAAAATTTTCGCTAAACTTTAACTCAAGCTGAATCAGGCCCATAGCTTTATATCACATCTGAAAAAATACCATCTAAGTTATGCCCATGGGCGGAACTATTGTGGGTATAATGGGTGCCACTGCTATGGGTGGCTTGGACCCAGGTTATAAAGTTGCATCCCAATTTTCCAGATTTGCCTTCTAATCTATTGTGTCTGTTTCATTACCCAGCCTGAATGGTATGTCGTTACATTTTCAGTGAGTGCAATGTGTAGAGCAGTGATTTGCAACCTTTTTCAACTCGCGGCACACCAAACAAGATTTTTCAAATTGCCAAGGCACACCAACAGACCCCACACAGGAAAAAACACATTGGCCCCCACTAGAAAATAAACAGACCCATTGACCCCCATATGAAAATCAATCACACTGGACCTCACACAATTAAAACACATTAGCCCCTAATGCGGGATGGGGGGAAGTCTGTGTCAGACTAAATGAGATCCACCATCTCGCCAGAACCACTGTAAGCCCTGTTCACTAATAACACCATGACAGCCAGGCTTCTCAAAAAGCATAGGTGCTATTAAAGCAGGGATTATTATTATTATAATTTTATTTATAAGGCGCCACAAGTGTTTCGCAGCGCCGTACAAAGGAACAATACAGGGAGACAAAACTTGGCATAACATTGAATAAATAACAAAAATACAGTACAAATAAAGAGCACCACAGTTCAATACACATTACAGCTTAAATGTAAGTAGTAAAGACCCAATCAACATACAACTAGAGGCTTGAGGCCAATGATGGAGATGAGTATGAAGATGGTCACTGAGTGTTGGATTAAAAGAGAGCTGTGAGTGAAATGTGAAGAGAAGTGGGCTTTGACAACAGGAGGGAAGAGGGCCCTACTCGGAGGAGCTTACAATCTAGTAGGAAGGGGAGACAGACAGATTACAAGAGGTGCAAGCGAGGGGGTGGTGGTTAGATAGCAGGATGTAAGCAGGCAAGGGGTCGGAGAACCAGCTGGTTTATGCAGTGGAAGGGTACGCTTTGATGAATAGGTGAGTTTTCAGTGCACGTTTGAAGCTTTGCAAGGTCGGGGAGAGTCTAATGGAGCAAGGGAGTGCGTTCCACTGAAGGGGTGCAGCACGGGCAAAGTCCTGGACTCTAGCATGGGAAGCAGTGATCAGGGTGGAGGAGAGACGACAGTCGTCAGCTGACCGTAGAGGGCGGGAGGGTGTATGAATGGAGATGAGGTTAGAGATATATGGAGCAATGGAATTAGAGATGGCCCTGTATGTGAGTGTGAGGTGTTTGAAGAGGATTCTGTAGGGGAATGGAAGCCAGTGCAGATTTTGTTGAAGGGGAGTAGCAGAGTTAGAGCGGCGGGAGAGGAAGATAAGTCTGGCTGCAGCATTGAGGACAGATTGGAGAGGAGCTAGTTGGGATTGAGCGAGGCCAGTGAGAAGAGCATTACAGTAGTCAAGCCGTGAGATGACTAATGAGTGGATGATCAGCTTAGTTGCACTCTGTGAGAGAAAGGGCCTGATGCGAGCAATGTTGCGTAACTGGAACCGGCAAGAATGGGCCAGGGCTTGGATGTGGGGTGCAAAGGAGAGGGAGGAGTCAAGAGTGACACCCAGGCAGCGGAGTTGGGGAACAGGGGAGATGATGGTGTTGTTAACAGTGATAGAGATATTAGTAGGGGGCATAGCTCTGGGTGGGGGAAAGATAATAAGTTCGGTTTTGTCCATATTCAGCTTCAGAAATCGCTCAGACATCCAGGTAGAGATGGCAGCGAGGCAGTTGGAAACTTGAGAGAAAACAGTGGGGGACAGATCAGGAGAGGAGAGGTAGATTTGGGTGTCATCTGCATAGAGGTGATATTGGAAGCCAAAGGAGTTAATGAGTGCACCCAGAGAGGAGGTGTACAGAGAGAACAGAATGGGGCCAAGGACGGAACCCTGAGGGACCCCAACAGGAAGGATAGAAGGTGGTGAGGTAGAGCCAGAGGCAGAGACTGAGAAGGAACGGTTGAAGAGGTAAGAGGAAAACCAGTTGAAGACTGTGCCAGAGAGGCCAATGTTTTGGAGTGTGTGGAGGAGGAGAGGGTGATCCACAGTGTCAAAGGCAGCAGATAGGTCCAAAAGGATAAGCAGGGAGAAGTGACCCTTGGATTTGGCTGACAGCAGGTCATTGGTGACTTTCACTAGGGCAGTCTCAGTGGAGTGAAGTGGGCGAAAGCCAGATTGAAGGGGATCTAGGATGGAGTGGTCAGACAGGTAGCTGGTGAGACGCCTGTAAACCAGCCGTTCTAGTATTTTAGAGGCAAATGGGAGAAGAGAGATAGGGCGGTAGCTTGTGGGAGATAAAGGGTCCAGGTTAGGTTTTTTAAGAATAGGCGAGACCAGAGCGTGTTTGAAGGGTGAGGGAAAGATGCCAGTAGAAAGAGATAGGTTAAAGGGGTGAGCAAGGTGGGAGCAGCCAGTGGGGGAGAGGGAACTGAGGAGACGGGAGGGGAGAGGGTCCAAGGGACAGGTAGAGGGGGGAGAGGATGAGATGAGGGAGCGGACTTCCTCAGCTGTAGTAGGGCAGAAGGATGACAGAGTGGGGTAGTTGGTAGGGGAGGATGATTGGGGTGGGTGGGCAGCAGAGGGGGTATGGAAGGAGATATCATGTCGGATTACCTCAAGTTTAGAGAGGAAGAAGGAGGCAAAGTCAGTTGCAATGAGGGATGAAGGGAGGAGGGGTGGTGCAGGGCGAAGTAGAGTGTTGAAAGTATCAAAGAGACGTCGGGGATTGGAGGAATGGGAAGAGATGAGAGATTTGAAGAAAGATTGTTTGGTATAGGAGAGAGCAGCGCTGTAGGAGGAGAGAATAAACTTGAAATGGAGGAAGTCTTCCAGAGAGTGAGATTTCCTCCAGAGGCGTTCAGCAGAGCGTGCACATTTTTGCAAGAATCTAGTTATTTTGTTGTGCCAGGGTTGTGGTTTAGAGCGTCGAAGGGGAACAGTGTGGAGGGGGGCTACAGAGTCGAGAGCAGAGGTGAGAGAAGAGTAATAGAAAGAGGCAGCCTGGTTGAGGCACGTCATGGTTGAGAGAGGAGAGAGGAAAGTCTCCAGGGAAGACAGGACAGTGGGGTCAAGAGACCCGAGGTTACGTCTGGTGACTGTGGGTCTGGGCAATGAGGGGAGAGGGGAGGATGAGAGGGTGAAAGAGAGCAGATTGTGGTCAGAGAGTGGGAAGGAAGAATTAGAGAAATCAGAGAGATTGCAATGGTGGGTGAAGACTAGGTCAAGGGAGTGTCCGAGATTATGAGTGGGGGTGGAGGTCCATTGAGAAAGTCCAAAGGAGGTGGTAAGGTCAAGAAGGTTAGAGGAGGCAGCATTTTTGATGTCAATAGGAATGTTAAAGTCACCGAGGATGATAGAGGGGAGGTCAGAGGCAAGAAAGTGTGGAAGCCACGCAGCAAAGTTATCAAGGAAAGGGGAGCAGGGGCCAGGGGGGCGGTAGATTACAGCTACAAGGAGGTGAATGGGGTAGAAGAGGCGGATAGTGTGTACCTCAAAGGTGGAGAATGTGAGGGAGGGCTCAGGTGGGATGGCACGGAAGGTGCAGTTGGGGGAGAGGAGGATGCCCACTCCTCCACCCTGGCGGCCATCAGGTCTGACCGAGTGTGTGAAGGAGAGGCCTCCATAAGAGAGGGCAGCAGGGGAGGTAGTGTCAGATGCGGACAGCCAGGTTTCAGTGATGGCAAGAAGGTTAAAAAAGTGGGAGATAAAGAGGTCGTGGATGGTTGGGAGCTTGTTGCAGACTGATCTAGCATTCCAGAGAGCACAGGAGAAAGGAAGGGAGGGGACAGGTGAGATAGTAATAAGTTGTGTGGGTTGTGGGTGCGTGTGAAAGGTGTGGAAGTTGAGAGGGGGCGAGACCTGACAGCAAGGACTGGTATGGGACTGGATCTAGGAGCCATATTTCTGTGTAAAGTTGGTCAGAGTAGTGATATAGAGTGAGATTTGAGTGGCCTAGAATGAGCAGTGAGAAGGTGGTGTACTGGAAGTGTGGAGAGCCTACAGGAAGTATAGTTAATGTATAAGTGAGACAGAGGCAGTGTGTGACAGCATTTAGTTCAGCATGGAGATCAGTGTCCAGGTTGTGCAGACTGAAGGTGATGATGAGGCAGGTAACTCACTGCAGTATGTTGATTGCTGGGGTTGCAGATGGAGGATGGAGGGATACACATTTCTTAGTACCATACCCAACAGTCTACGGGAACTACAATACCCAACAGTCTACTGACCCAACAGTCTACGGAACTTCTCTGAGTGACAGTCTTGGGAATAGCAGAGCCTGAGAGGGCCCATCCAAGGAAGGAGGCTGGGAGCAATGACAGGTAAGAGGCAGCCTGGGACACAGAGGTGCCTAATAATATAATTTTGGTTGTGCTTAGCTGTGTGTGAGGTCAGGTTATTGAAGAAAGGGGGGAGTGCTGTTAGGCGATCAATGAAATGACGGTACTATGGGGGGGTGATTCATTAAGTATCGGACGAGCCGAATTTGGCCATGTTCCGATGGTGGGGGTCTGCACATGCTCATGTGCTTATTTGCGCATGTGAGACTCTGGCATTGAATGGTTTCGCTGAGTTACACACTCGTCAGGCCGTTTATTGCTCTGAGGGAGGGGCGAGGGAGGACGGGGTGGAAACCGGGCTCGCCCATGGGAACACCCAGCCTTTTGAGACTGTCTTTTATTTCCGAAGGCAAGAGGATTAAATTTAATGATTTCTCTTATTAGCGGATGCATGTGAGGGGACGTGTAAGCGAACACATCACCTTGCATGGTGCCGAGTGAATTTAGCTGTGTTGGGGGGCATTCAACAGGGTGGAATTTCAGCGCTCTGCAATTTTCACTGCTTACCGTGCCAGCAAGAATTACGCTTCAGGGAGATGGGAAGGGTTAGGGGGAGGAGCAGGGAGGTGTTTGAGGGCAAGTGTCGGGGACCGACGGCAAGGCGGCGGGACCAGCGGGGAGCTCTGTTGGAAGAGGATGCGCGCATGTACCCTTCCGGAAGCTTGTGGGGGCTGGGGGTTGGCGATACGACCACCAGACCCTCGCTAGATGAAGCCTGCTTCACCTGTACACACCAGAACGATCATGATCATATTGTACGATGGCTGCACAATCTGTTGAGGCACATGATCTGCTCACAATCTGAATACGATCCGATCACAATCCTGACTGCAGCTGGTAGGATCTCAAAAATGAACAAACAACCAGCAGAGACGCCCATGGGATTGGAATCGGATCGAAAAACATGCAAAAACATTGCCAATTTACATACCATCGGTCGAAATGGCATCAAAATTTAGGGGATTGAGGCCAAATCGTTCTGGTGTGTACCCAACATTAGACCTTGTTGGATGTTGCCCTATTGTTGATATTTGCAATGGGGCCCACATAACAGCTCTGGCTTACCAAATACCCTATTCACACAATAATGCATAATACTCTATGGTGTAGTGAACACTTTTGTGCAGTCCATTTCTATACACTAAAGTGCTTGTTTGGTTCTGCCGTTCCTACTTTTATTATGATACTGTAGGTCAATATGTTTGATGATCTTTTGCTCTAATTAACACAATGCCGTTGATTTTTCATTTTTACAGAAAAACATAATTAAAACATCGTTGTGTAAGACTTTTACCGCTGTAATCAGCGCAGAAGGAAGGATCTTTTTTTTTTAAATGTAAATATGTATTTTTGTTTAGATTATAAAACGAGTTGCTCAATCTATATTACTTTTTGCCTGATTATACTTGTCACAGTAATATGGTATTAACATTGAAGGCTTGTCTGTAACTGCAGTGCCCTAGATTTCTTCTAGTTTTTCATTTTTGTGCAGATTAATGCAGATTAATTTGAGATGGACATTGGTATAAAATATAATATGCAAAAATTATTTTCTTTCTTTTTCAAAGCTTTGTCCTTTGATCCTTTATGCCCGTAACTTTGTACGCGTCTCATTATTTTTCATATAATTCATTTTCTGTGTGCATTTTATCTATGGACACATAGGGGGTTATTCTGGTTGATTCGCAAGGCTGCGAATTCGGAGCTTGGCGAGTCCACTAAACTCCGCCTTGTGAATGGTGGCCTGGCTGCCACCCATTCGCAAGGGCAATTCCCTCGCAGGGCCACAGTAACATCCATTTGCAGCCTAGTGGGATCCACTCACATCATCCGATGGTCAGGATAAGGAATAATCAACCTGTATATGAGACTTTTATTTAGTCAAACTCTATTTAAACATTATATGGTTTCATGGTACTTGTTTAGTTTCACGGCGCCCGATATATATCGGATGCAATATCGGCCGATATATCGATGCGATTTAATGTGATTTTTTACCTGTTCATAACACCACTATCCACTACGCATGGAGTTGATTTTATATACTGTAGTGTGGCAAGCGCAGTAATCTTGGCAGTGGAAGTAGAGAGGACAGACTGTCACTGCAGCACAGCATCTCTCCCCAGCCCAGCACATGCTGCTCAATGATGTACAGTATGCTGAGCTGGGGAGACAGGCAGCTACATTGGCCTGTCCTCTTTCTTTTACATTGATGTGCGATCACACCTGCACCCTGCCTTCCGCTGCAGCTGCCCGCGCTAAATTTTCAACAGGGGTGTGGCCCCACCTCTTCCCTTTGGCCATTCCGCTCATTTTACAGTTCTGTTGGTGCCCCTGATAGGGATGCCCTTATAGACTATTGCCATTATAATCACACCATTGAGGTGACAAAATGAATTACAGTATGCCTGGTTCCACAGAGGCATTACAGATGTGTGCTCCCTTACTGGTTGTCAGAACTCAATGCTATGCAAGACATTCAGCGCTACTCAGCTACTGCCATTGCAGACACAGGGTACCAGAGACATTAGGTGCTACCTTATTAGCACAGGAACTCAAGTTGCCCAGTGGTCAAATAGGCTCAACACATTTCTCTGGCTCAGTTAGGGTGCCAGCTTCATCAGGAGCTTCATCATACTTGCTCTTGATGAATCTTGCACCCTAACTGAGCCAAAGAAACACGTAGAGCCTACTTGACCACTGGGCAACTGGGAGATATAATATATAAGGACAAACCACACGAGGAACACCTTTACATTTTATTTTATTTTATACCAAGCTACTGTAATTGATTTCTTGCTGAACCTGAGGAATCCCTTGTGCACACCCACCTGGGACTACAGCTTTGTTCCTAAGATGCACTAAGAAGGTTGGATCAAGCCAAGCACTTTACAAGGGTACAAACTATTATTGCAGTACCATCTTGCCCTCACCTTCGCCTTACCCGAGGAAAACCGTCTTGTGCGAACCATTTGGAACTACATCTCTGTTCCTTAAAAAGCACCATAAAGGCGGGTCAACCTACCAGAACAGGTAATACAATTCAAAATTGCATACAAACATCTGAAAAAATACAAATTGCCTTTGTACATTTATCTACCAATAAGCAACGGTCATTTACAGCCTTGATATTTTAATCATATATTTTATTTTTATTATTTATTTATTTTGTATCTTTATAAAACTATATATGTTTATGCATGATTATCTGGGTTTTTTTTTAAATAAGAGAACCATTTCTTGTTCAGCCAGTGCTGGTATTTTTTTACCTTTCTTTCTGATTTATAGAGCATTGACTGCCCTCTTACTAAGCCCTGTTATTTGGGCACCTCACCTATTTTTACTTATTATGTAACACACTTACGTATGTACTACATATATTAATTTTGAAATCACCCCAGATTGTAGCAGATGTTTTGCTCATCTCTCGTCATGCATATTTCATTGCTGCAAATTACATATTTATAACAGACCTTTACAGCTATACTTAATATAGAGTATGAATGATGAACATATTTAGTTTGTGTCTATCATGAATGTATAGTACATACTGTAGCATGAGTAGTTACTAGCCCATCAAACTGACAGGACAATGGACAACATAACAGTCATTTCCGTGCCGGCGGCTGTGCATGCCTGAACAGAGCAA
Organism: Crinia signifera; assembly: GCF_055691185.1. Lineage (NCBI taxonomy): Eukaryota > Metazoa > Chordata > Amphibia > Anura > Myobatrachidae > Crinia > Crinia signifera. The sequence goes on from NC_139220.1 coordinate 20,761,930, forward strand.
CACTTCGATTGCTCTGTAGGGCTCCCCTAGTGGCCACCGGTGCATAAAACTCTTCTATTCTACCCACAGAGGTGTGGAGCACATTAGCCTTTAATTATATAGGCTATTTCCATTAGAATTGTATAATCAAGTGTGCAGCAAAAGTCCAATATTCTGTAAAATGAGAAAAATACAGAGTCTGTTGGCCTAATTCAAGCTCATTCGGAATGGGACGAATTCGGCCCCGTTCCAATGTTTGAAGATCTGCACATGCGCGAGTGCGTATTTGTGCAGGTGCAGACTCCAGCATCGAACGGCTTCAGCAAGTTACACATACGCCAGGCCTTATATGCTTATGTATATATCTCTAAAATGTGTAAATGTGTGTAGGTATATATGTATGTTTTGTGGAGGTATATATGTATGTTTATATGTGTGTGTAGGTATATATATATATATATATATATACGGAATCGGTACATCTGTCAGAATGAACTTAGGTCTACAGTCATTAGGTCGACCCCACTAGGTCGACTGGCAGGAAGGTCGAACTGACTTAAGGTCGACATGGGCCAAGGTCGACATGACTTAAGGTCGAATTTGCATAAAGGTCAACATGAGGAAGGTCGACTGGTCATAAGGTCGACATGGGTTTTTCACTGTTTTTTTTTTATCCAAATGTCGACACAGTCGGCAATGAGAATCGGACCCTCGCATCGCTCGCTTTGCTCGCGATGCTTTGGGCACGGTGCCTCGCTGCGCTCGGCACACTATTTTATTCTCCCACCACGCCCTAGTGGATGGTAGGGCATGAAATACCGCCTGTCGGCACATGTCGGCTCAAAAAACAGTGAAAAACCCCATGTCGACCTTATGACCAGTCGACCTTCCTCATGTTGACCTTTATGCAAATTCGACCTTAAGTCATGTCGACCTTGGCCCATGTCGACCTTAAGTCAGGTCGACCTTCCTGCCAGTCGACCTAGTGGGGTCGACCTAATGACTGTAGACCTAAGTTCATTCTAATAGATGACTGCTTCCCATATATACTAGGTGATTCATCGCGCCCCACAGGCACTCTTCACACTGTTGTAAGGGGCTCCGCCCCCTTAAACTGTGAATGCCGTTATTGTGTGGAAGATGGTTGGTATTATATGGAGGATTCCCTGCTGTGGGTGTGTGAACAGGGGTGGTGTTGGTGGGGGATTGATGGGTGTGTGGGTACAGCGGGTTGGGGATGGGGGGTGCGGGGTGGGCGCAGGTGGAGGAGTGTGTGCGGTGGTGCTGTGGGTGCGGGAGGGGCGCAATGAAGTACCTAGTGGTGTAATAAAAACAACCCATAAGAAATCTACAGGCTTCCATGTGTGTTCTCATGGTGCAAAGAACTTGTTGAGGAGCAAAGGTGCCGGTGATGTGCAGGATCCCGGGCTCCCATACATGTCACCTGCATGTACAGGGACACTCTCCCCAGCAGTGAGCAGCATACTGTACAGCGCAGCTGTGAAATGGACAGCAGAGGGAAGGGGAAACCAGCACTCAGGCACCTGGGAGAATGATTATGCATAACTTGCAGTCCTGTGGCAGTATTACTGTGCTGCTGCCTGTCGGGGCACTGCTAATGCAGGGAACCAGGTACACCACAACTACATACAAAACGTGGGGCTACTATATGCAGAGGAGAGCAGGGAATATTACGTGACATCAGTATCTTCCCGATAGCGGTATACGGTGGTGGATAATTGATTGGCAAGCTGTTTGCTGTTTACCTTCATGTATCTGAGCCTATACTTTTTAGTAAATATGTTTTAATATTTCGCTCATGTGTGCGCTCCCTCTCCTTTTTCTTGTATATATATGTTTGTGTGTGTGTGTGTTTGTGTAGGTAAAGGTGGAGCGCCTGTCAGCCAGCCTGCTGGATTGCCAGATCTCCTGAGCTGCCGCAGGCTGGCAAACAGGAGCTCCATCTGATGGGGAAGCGCGAGCGTCTCACACGCTCATGTGTCCCCACCAGCAAGGTGGCGGGGAGCGGCTTCCCTGCCTGTCTCCGACTCAGGGAGACAGGCAGGGAGTGGGGGCTGCAGGGGAGCTACTGGAGACCGGTGGAGGGCTCCAACAGAATTAGCACGCAAGCGTCTTGCCTTCAGGGCACGGGGCGGCGATGTATGTTTATATGTGTGTAGGTATATATATATATATATGTATATATATATATATATATATATATATATATATATATAATTGTTAACCCCCACAGTCAGAAGTAAAACTGAAGTCTTACCATGGAGGCAAGAATTTATGACATCTAGTCCTGTGGTACAAAGAGCCACAAAAGCACTATGGCCAATAGTGAAATCGGACACATCGCTTCCTTGTTTTAAATTAGTAAAACCAATGGCCTGCTACACCAGGGGACGGAATTTGAAAGATTAGGTTATGCACACAGACATCATTGGCTTTGATAGTGTTGAAAAACAGCCATCAACATTTTTACAGAAATCTCCAGGATGTTAATACTGTAGGTGTCTTAAATGCACCACATGTAATGGTCTAGTGGTATGCAGATCATTCAAACATCCGATTACCAATGTGGACATACCAGTTAGAAAGGTGTTAACCTGTCTTATAAAACATGTTATTTATCTGCTATTCTGCCCATGTCGGCTCCATTATGTCGGCAAAACAGTGCGTACCATCAGAGAAAGAATGGCTTTACACAGATCAGCCATTAACACTGCCATACGGACAAAGAAGGCGGACCAACCGGTGGCCCGTGATTTTCTTGAGGCAAATCATTTGGCTACAGATTTAAAATTCATTTTAATAGATCATGTGCCAGCTATGAAACGAGATAGAGACGGCATCCTTCTTAAATTGGAGTCAAAATGGATTTACCGATTACAAACTGTAAAACCAAATGGACTGAACGAACGATTCAGCTGGAGTGTGTTCTTCTAGGAAACATCTCGCAATGCTAACCTCCTCTTTCTTGAGGATCCAAGTTTATATTTGTCCATCATTAGTGTCTTCCTGGACTTAGTAATGATTGATCTAATAGTATGTGAAGTATTCTAGTGTGGATCGCGGCGAACATCTTATATAGACACATGCTTTAATGATGTAATTATTTGATCTCTATATATGCACTAAAATTGCAATTGTCGTTATACAATTTTGCTCTAATGTTGCGATTTTCTTGTATCTCTGTGCAGGCTTGACATCACGGTGGCCGGGGACGGCATTCCACTCGGCTGCGTTGCTTAGCAGCAGTAGGGGTCTGACATCAGCAGCATGCTCCCCGTCCCGTTCCAACGCCGGGACGCGTGCAGCACTCGGCCGCTGGGATGTCTCTAGGCTGGGTAAGTAGCTATTTAAAGTCTCTGCGTAACTGCAAAACGTTGTATAGGTAATTTCAGGCTTCATGCTGTCTTGAAAACGATGCAGATGGCATCAAAACGTTGACCCATATCATGTACCCTGTTGATTTTTTCTGAATATGCTTCACTAAAGAAACTAAAAAAGACTCCTGGAGTGACACTGCATCCCAAAGGAGGGAATCCCTCCCCCTGCCCCCCTAACCCTCCCTTTATGCAGTCTAACCCCCCTCCCCAGCAGTCTAACCCCCCCCCCAGCAGCCATACCCTCCTCACTAGAGCCTAACCCTAGAGCATAGAGGCCCCCCCAGAGTTAAATGTATATTGGGCCCCAAGATTACTATTGCCAGCTCTGCCGGAACACCTCCTCCCACCAGCAATCCTATGGGAACACTCAGAGTTTTCATGGGGATGCCCAAAAGAAGCTGGGCGTTCCCTTAGTTGACACCCGTCCTGCCCTCCGCATAACCCCCTCCCACACCGCTCCATTCGAATGGCCCAGCAACATTGTAACATGCTGCGGCTGTTCGCACAGTGGGCTTGCACATGCGCACAAAATACCGTGCACATGCTCAGCCCATCAACCATCAGATGGGGGCCGAATTCAGCCCCGTCTGAACGCATCGGAATGACTGCCCATATCTGTTGATTCCTCCATCCTCCATACTGAATATTTCCGCGTGTGGCTCCATTAACTTTAATGATAAAAATGACATACCTGTATACTGTACATTAACATTCATTTAGTAATAGGTAAAGCAAACCCTTTATCCAGCATAAGAACCAGTTTTATTTTTGAAAATATTTTTTTAAATTAATATTTTTCAACTCCGTTTTTCAAAAAGAGCAACAAATACCTGTGCATTTAATCCTATTTAATATGCACAGGTGAACAATATTGGTTACCTGATTAAAAAGCAGGAGAGAGCACACTACATTGCACAGAACGAGCTACTGAGCTTCAGTATCTAGAATTGTCATTTACACAAACAGGAAACAGGTTGGAATTGCTTCAGTCTCCATGGCAACAGTATCTGCTGGTATATTTGCATTCAGTGATAATTTCCTACCACAGTAGATTCCAAGCCAAACTCCGGTGGGTCTATAGTACTGTATATCACACATAAAAGGAAGTGTAAACAGATGAAATAGCATTTTTCATTAATGTATTGCAATTTATATAAACTATTATGGCTCTCCAGCTGCTGTGAAACTACAAGTCCCAGCATTCTGCTATTATAGTATTCTAAAAAGCACAAAGGGTCAAAGGTTGGCCAGGCCTCTATTAGACACTGAAACATACTTGCCTACCCTCCCTGAATGGCCTGGAGGCTCCCGAAAATCGGGTCTGCCTCCCAGCCCAAGTGGGCAAGTCCCCCTCAACCCCCCCGGGAAACAGTCATTGGGTCATCAGCATGTTGGTCGAAAAGTCATTAGGTCGACACCATTAGGTCGATGTGCATTTAGGTCGACATGCAGGAAGGTCGACATAAGTGTAGGTCGACATGGGTTAGGTTGACAGACAGTCAAATGGTTGACATGGGGTTTTTCACTTTTTTTGGGTCAACATGTGCCGACAGGCAGTATTTCTGCCCTACCATCTACTAGGGCATGGTGGGAGAATAAATTGGTGTGCCAAACATAGCGAGGCACCGTGCCCAAAGCATGGCGAGCAGACCCAGTGCTACATTTCAGTGTCCATGTCGACTGTGTCGACATTCGGGACAAAAAAGTGCGAAAAACCCCCATGTCTACATTTTGACTGTCGACCTACCCCCCATGTCGACCGAATGATCCTGTCAACCTAATGACCCTGTCCATAGGTGAATCTAGGGGTGGTCCGGGGGTGCACCATTTGGGTGGAACATTTTCCATATAGGATAACATGGGACCCGCTAATTCCGACCCCCACCCAGTTCAACAGGAGCCAGTTCCCCCTTCGGCATCACTGAAGCTCGAGGTTGATCTCAGTCGAACCCAAATCGCTGGGCCTTCAATCTGATACCAGGCTGGATCAATATGGGTTAATTGGTTCCAGGGATATTGAGGTTAAACCGTTTTTTAAATTTCTTAAATGTCATTTCATGACTGTTTATGTTCTTTGAGGGCAGATTTCTCTGGAACCAAACAGCCCAGTTTCACGGGACCAAAATCATTCGAATCCAACTCCAAAGTTCTTAAATATGATACTGGTCTCATGTAAATGGGTCAGTTGGTTCCAAAGATATAGCTGGTTGGTTAAAGGGGGGTAGGGAGAGGGGAGTGGTTGTCTCTTCCCCTCACACCAGAAAATGATCCTAGGACCATATTCCCGGGTAAATCCCTACATTTTCTGTTGTGAAAGGGGTATTATTTCAGACAGCCGTGACCTGCAGTGCTCTGAATACAGCCGGGCAGCCCCCTGCTCTCTGCCCAGCTGTCAATGACTGTCACCCCTGCAGCTTCCGCTCCAATTCTTCTCCCCGCTTTCACCTCAGCCCGCCCCCTTTTAATCATGTGGTGCTGGCGCCCGGCGTGCTTCCCCGACGTCACGCACAACAACAGCGTGCACAATATTTTAAATGTCCACTCGGCTAGAGGGGACACCAGGAGGGGAGTGGGAGCGTGCTCTGCGCTGTGCTCTGCTCCTCTCCCCATAGAAGTAGCTGCACCGCTCTCCATCTCTCCCTGCAGCAGCAGAGAAGGCTCATATAAAAATTTACAGTAAGTGGCACTTTTGGGGGCATTGCGTAAGGGACACTACAAGTGGCGGTATGTGGGGGCATTACGCATAATGTGTGGCTTAATGTGTAAGGGGCATTACGGTGTGCAGCATCATGTGTAAGGGGCATTATGTGTGCGCATCATGTGTAAGGGACATTATGTGTGCAGCATCATGTGTAATGGGTACTATGGTGCGCGGCATCATGTGTAATGGGTACTATGGTGCGCGGCATCATGTGTAATGGGTACTATGGTGAGCAGCATCATGTGTAATGGGTACTATGGTGTGCGGCATCATGTGTAATGGGTACTATGGTGCGCGGCATCATGTGTAATGGGTACTATGGTGAGCAGCATCATGTGTAATGGGTACTATGGTGTGCGGCATCATGTGTAATGGGTACTATGGTGTGCAGCATCATGTGGAATGGGTACTATGGTGTGCGGCATCATGTGGAATGGGTACTATGGTGCCATCAAGCAAGAATCCCCTAGCAATGAGCACATAGGTAAGCAGAACTTATGTGGCAAATATGTAATGGGCATTACGGTTTGTTATATAGTATGTAATGGGCATCATGATGTGTGGCACAATGTGTAATGGGCATTATGGTGTGTGGCCTTATGTGTAATTGGTATTACGGAGTTTGCTAAAATGTGTAATGGGCATTACTGTGTATGGTCTAAAGTGTAATACCACACCCCATGTTGTGATGCCACGCCTCCTTCCCATGAGACCACGCCCCCTTTTTGCAGCGCGGCGTAGCCGCGCAAAGGTCCCCCTTCAGTTATGTCTAGATCTGGGCCCACCCATTACCATAATTCTAGATTCGCCTATGACCCTGTCGACCTAACCCATGTCGACCTAGACTCATGTCGACCTTCCTGCATGTCGACATAGACTCATGTTGACCTAAATGCATGTCAACCTAATGGTGTCGACCTAATGACTGTCACCCAACATGCTGGTGACCTAATGATCCATACCCATCCCCCCAGCCTCCGGCAATCACCCCTTGGCGGGGTTGGGCAGGGGCCTGATGGTGCAAATTGCAATGCCTGTAATACTGGCATTTTACAGTGGGAGGCATGGCCATAATGATGCAATTGCAATGGCCACTCCCCCACACAAGGCTCAGTTGTTTAGCCCTGCCTCTGGCCCCACCCCTTTTGCAGCACACCCGCCGGCCCCCACCCCTGCTTCCTCTAGCTGGCTCCCCCTCTCCCAGAGAGGACAGCCTAAAAGTAGGCAACCCTGCGCTGTGTCCTCCTGTTAGGGCTGAGCAATGTGGGAGGTTTTCAGATACTCAGATGAATGAATAATAATTTAAGAATGATTGGTCCATTTTAGGCAAATTACACATTTAGTTTTTAATCTCGTAACTATTGCAAGCGTTACAATTTAATTTAACTATAATGAGATGAGCAAGTAATCACTCATTTCTGCAATATATATATATATATATATATATATATATATATATATATATATATATATATATAGGTGAATCAGGGCAGAAAATGCTGCTTTGATGTGTATAATGAGATTTCAGGGAGACTAATCTCAGGTGATTAACGGCGCAAAGTATCTTAAAGAGTTATCTAAGTCATAATCTCATTAGATCTAACACATGTTTGCATATACAGTACAGTACAGTCAGAAACTTCAAGGTCCCCAATAACAGGGTACCTTGCACAGGTTCTGTTTTCGAGAGTGATGGGTTTGGTACTATATTCTATTGATGGGCAGCAGCAGCTACTGTAGCTTCAGTGCTGAATATGAGACTGGAAGCTATGCGGGCCAACAGGTTGAATGAGCTTTTCACTGCTTTAAATCTATCTGTTATACCACCGAAATGGCGCCAGAATCATACTTGCCTACTCTCCCAGAAGTTGCAGAAGGCTCCACCACTACCCCAGAAGAGCAGGGTTATCTACCGCATCCTGCCTACATTCTAGGAAAAATTGCAGAATCAAGCGATATTCACAGGGATTCATGTGCCGATGGGGAGAGGAGGGGTGGGGCCAAATTGATGCAATTTGAATCATTTTAGCCCCACCCCCTCCAGCAGGCCCGCAACTTGTGGCATTTTCCGATGAGGGGACTGGCATAATATTTATTTCTATTGCTGTTTGCCAATGGTCAAATCCACTAATGATCAGTGACTTTGATAACCTGCTGATGAATAATTTCTTATTAATTGCTAGAAACAACATAAAATAAAATCTCAAGGAAAAGGTAAATAAAATATATTTTCTGTGAATATATCTAAAGCCAATTTGATAGAAGCATGATTTAAATAAAAACATGTGAATCCACATGGACAAAGGTGTCAATCGGTGATGTGCAAGCACTGGCACTTTAGCGATTACAAGGCTAGTTTTGCCTTGTAAATGATCTTCAAAAAATATCTGATTTCAGCCAGCATTCCGCACCTCACGTGAACTTGAACTGTAGTAAAAGTTCAACGGACGTATGGTCAACATGGCAAAAATGGTTGTTGTGCCATAAGAAAGGTCAACCATGAGTTTTCTTTCTTTTTTACCTTTTTAAAAACTTTTTATACTTTTGCAACTACATGGACTCTGATTTGGAATGGTAAAGTGTGTTGAACGTAGCCTTTGGAGAAAGCAGGGTGAGAAAAGTGAGCCATGCCAGGGTACGTGGTACAAGTAAATTGGGAACCATGTGCTGTGATCTACACATGGACCCTATAATCATGTGATTAATCCAAAATAATACAGTAACTGTAGCTCATTGTATACACGCTGTATTGTGCCCAACTCTGCTGCTGCTGATAAACAGGGAGTTCCAAAGTGAGCACTTTCTCTTGGTGTGGATCAGTGGCGTAGCTATTGTACGGCCGCCACCACGGCTGCTTGGGGGAGCAAGCACCAGCGGGGCGCCACTGGTGCTCATCAGGGCAGACAGTCTCCCAGCGCCTGCTGAGAGCCGCCCGTGCCAACGCATTCCAGGTCCGGCACCGCAGATATCCTTCTGGCTCCGTATCCTGCAGTTCTATTGAAAAATTACACAACAAAATGGCTGCCCCCATACAGCAGACAGTTTTTTTAAGGAAGTTAGAGGAGGCGGCGGTCTCCTCTAGCATCCTTAAAAACTGTCTGCTATTAGGGGGCAGCCATTTTGTTGTGTAATTTTTCAATAGAACTGCAGGAGTTGGAGCCAGGAGGATATCCAGACCTGGAATGCGGCGGCACAGGCACCAGGAATGCGGCGCCAGGAATGCGGTGGCATGTGGAGGGGTAAGATGGGGGCTTTACTTTACTACTTGGGCTAAGGGGGGGGCACAAAAATTTTAGTTACGCCACTGGTGTGGATCACTTAACACTGGTAAGGATGCCCATGAAGCCATGGGTATGCTGTAATTTGCATGTCAAGCCAATTAAAGGCAACCTGGTACTTCCATTCCAAACTGTAAGAGCATAGTGAAATGCTTAAGTTCTAACAAACTTACAGTTTAGCCCCCAGCAAATTAATATAAGACTTCAGTCTTATATTAATCTGTGCGGTTCTGAGCTGTTTCCCATATCCGGTGCACGAACACACTTTATTGCAAGGCAGTTGCAATTACTGTTCCGAGCCTGCGTGTGTTTGTTACCTCTGTATCCAGCCAGGACAGAGGAAGCAGACAGAAGATATCAATCTTTCATTTATTTTACTGATATTGATCATACTGGAAAATGTTATTACAATTTTTAATAAACAGAAGCCTAAGAACAGTCATGTTTCTTAGGTGCAATATTTAACACTAGATGGCTAAATAGACTAATGATTATCTGAAGTCAACTTATGGTTTGGTAATGAAACAAATAATTACCTAAGCCTTCGTTAAGATTTTTTAATTTCCTATTGTGCCGTATTTATGTAGATGGAGACCAGAGAATAAACAGAATTACTAGTTTTCCAATCAACCACGTACAGTCAAATTAGTAACATTCATATACTGTTTGGTGATTCATGAAAAGATAAATGAAGAACCCGTTCTTTTGTCTACAACTAAAAATGGCTGCTGTTTGGTATGTGGGAAATGGCCACTGTTTTATATTTGGGGAAATGGCCGTCTTTTTAGAGACTTGTGCATGTGTAACGGACTCTGTTACAGCTGTAGGGTCCATAGTGAGTCCAACCCAGAGTCCAACTGCATTGCCAGATAGGGTAGAGGGGGCCCAGACTAGAAACTGCACAATGGCCTCCTCCTCTCTAACTCAAGGACTATTGCTTCTGTACTGTAGAATTAGGTGGGTTAGCATTAGGCCGGGAAAGAGGGGTTAGGTTTAGGCACTAGTGGCAGTACTTAGATATAGGTTATGAGCGTTAGAGTTAGACTGCAGGCAGAGACAGATTTAGATGTCACAGGGCCTTAGGCAAGATATCAGTTTGGGGCCCCCTCCTTGAAAAACCCATAGCGCTACATTTTCTGGGGGTGTTTGTGGCAATGGATTTGTGAGGTTAATGAGATGGGCTTTGAATGGCTAGTTGCTAGGTGTAGCCAGTGATACGGCCCAAGGAAGGTTGTCAGGGGAAAGAGCAAATAGGGCTGCCACCTACCTGTTTCTGTTGCGGTGCCTCCCTGCTCTGCTCGGCCAATGGTCTGCTCTTGCTGGCTGGCGTGGCTCTTGTAATCCCTCGCTGACTACAATGACTGCGAAGGCATTTCTATGCGGGCGGTTCCGCAGCACCATATGATGACATGATGCAATGCATGCTGGACTCGCAATGCACCTCTGGGAATGCGGCCACCTTGTTTGAGGACCAGGGTTGGAATTCTGGAGCCCATCTACGGGGACCTTGGTACCCACTGGGCTCTAGGTTAGAGCCTAGGTTACATAGTGGGAAATCCAGCCCTGACTGCAGGGAAAAAGGGTAGGCACTTAGAAGGAGGGCAGGGTTATGCTGTAGGGTGGGGGAGTTAGATTTAGGCTTTGAGTATGGTGGTTAGGGTCAGGCTGCATGGGGAGGGTTAGGGTTAAATTGTGGGAAGGGAGGGTTAGGGGGCATTATAGACTTGTTATCAAGCATTCAAACATCAATCCTCTATTTGTTTGTATGCAGTACACTATATTCAGTATGCTGGTATTGGTATAGGTACTACAGGAAAGGTCCGTAAAGGCAATGATTTATAACATTAACTAATTAAAATAAAGAAGTACAAAGTATTACGGTACTTGTTTCCTATCTGGGCGCCCACTAAGTTAATTGAGCACCATGCTATTCTCCGTAGTGAAATCTGATCGCATCGCATCGTACACATACACGATATTGAACGATGCGATGCGATGCGATGCGATCCGATTCGATTTCCCATAGGAAACAATGTTAAATGGCTCAATTTAGCCAAATTATCATAGGAACAATAGTAAATGGGCCAAAAACACCCCTGAACATTGAAATGTCCCCCCAAAAGTAGTTGACGCCACCCCGCCATCAACGTGAACCCGAAGCGTGGCGAGCGCAGCGAGCCCGCGAGGGGCGGCGGTACGCGTCCTCCGACCTTTTCATGCCCTACTATCCACTAGGGCGTGGAGTGAGAATAGAATAGTGTGGCGAGCGCAGCGAGCCACCGAGCCCGAAGCGTGGCGAGCGCAGCGAGCCCCGCGAGGGGACGCGGATACCTTCACAGGTAAACGCGTCCCTTTGCGGGCTTTCCAGGTGTCCGCGTCGCCATGGACACCTGGGAAGCCCGCGAGGGGACGCGTATAACTGTGAAGGTATCCGCGTCCCCTCGCGGGGCTCGCTGCGCTCGCCACGCTTCGGGCTCGGTGGCTCGCTGCGCTCGCCACACTATTCTATTCTCACTCCACGCCCTAGTGGATAGTAGGGCATGAAAAGGTCGGAGGACGCGTACCGCCGCCCCTCGCGGGCTCGCTGCGCTCGCCACGCTTCGGGTTCACGTTGATGGCGGGGTGGCGTCAACTACTTTTGGGGGGACATTTCAATGTTCAGGGGTGTTTTTGGCCCATTTACTATTGTTCCTATGATAATTTGGCTAAATTGAGCCATTTAACATTGTTTCCTATGGGAAATCGGATCGCATCGCATCGCATCGCATCGCATCGTTCAATATCGTGTACGTATACGATGCGATGCGATCCGATTTCAGTACGGTGCCGTACGTAGAAAACCTGGGCGCCCAGATAGGAAACAAGTACCAGTATTACTGTATATGACGTGAGGAAGGAAATGATAAGGTCATTCTCTTCACTTCTGATTATTCTCTACATTAATTCATAAAACCAATGTCATACAACATGTCAGAGGGAAGTAAGCCGTGGAAACAAGATTGATCATCTGGGTCTGCTTTTCATTGTGACAACAAATGCAGCACAGTGGCCGGCTTGATTTAAACAGGGACATACCCTTGAGATATTCGGCTTTCAGGGCAGGATAAATGCATTACCACAACAGTTGTGTCTCGTGTCTTTTGAACAGAATGTGGAAAAAAATTAAAGGAAAGCCATTCGTTCTCATTACTGTCATTGTTATGCTATGTTGCTAATCTGAAATGATGACATTACTGAAAGGTTCTGGATAAAGGACAACTAAACCCGGTAACATTTATACCGTTGCACAATTACAAATATACAGAGTGGCCATATTGTATCACTCTACAATTGTAATAAAATATAATAAATTGATCTGGATTTGTTTATGTTTATTGTTTGTTCCTTGAGCAGAAACTACTTCCTCTATTGTACGAAGTTTATCTTCTTTTCCTTTAACATAATGTCCCCATGTCATACACAGTATACCGACCCCTCAGGGTGGGGGCAGCATGGTCGGTGTTAGGGGTGGTGACCGGTGGTCGGTTGGGGGACGTAATCATAAGATCACATCATTGTGGCACAGCCCTTAAAAACATATCAGGTTCCTCTTGGTCTGCCCACTTGTGCTCTGTAAATGAACAGCCATGTGTGGAGAGTCTGGGGGATGCAGGGGATTTGCCGAGCTTTCTGAGTTGCCGAGAGAGCAACCCGTTTTTTTTGAGCCTCCCGCTGGTTTGCCGGTTATGCACTATATAAAAAGCATTTTAATCCATTCCTCAAATCGACTGCTGTAAACTAAGTTAAAATAATAGTACAGATAGAGCCATCCTCATCTATCCCTTAAATAGGATTAAGTGAGCCAACTTTATCCCCTGCTAATCCGCAGCTGTATTGTTCTATGCATTGTATTGCAGCTGAGAACAATAGATGATAATAAGCAATGGCTCACCCGAGAAGGCTCGGTACTTGTGTATTATCACGGCGCCCATTACGTAGTGGTGTATTGAGGGGAAGCGGTCATCTATTAGAATGAACTTAGGTCTACAGTCATTAGGTCGACCCCACTAGGTCGACTGGCAGGAAGGTCGACCTGACTTAAGGTCGACATGGGCCAAGGTCGACATGACTTAAGGTCGAATTAGCATAAAGGTCGACATGAGGAAGGTCGACTGGCCATAAGGTCGACATGGGTTTTTCACTGTTTTTTGAGCCAACATGTGCCGACAGGCGGTATTTCATGCCCTACCATCCACTAGGGCGTGGTGGGAGAATAAAATAGTGTGCCGAGCGCAGCGAGGCACCGTGCCCGAAGCATTGCGAGCAAAGCGAGCGATGCGAGGGTCCGATTCTCATTGCCAACTGTGTCCATGTCGACTGTGTCGACATTCGGATCAAAAAACAGTGAAAAACCCATGTCGACCTTATGACCAGTCGACCTTCCTCATGTCGACCTTTATGCAAATTCGACCTTAAGTCATGTCGACCTTGGCCCATGTCGACCTTAAGTCAGGTCGACCTTCCTGCCAGTCGACCTAGTGGGGTCGACCTAATGACTGTAGACCTAAGTTCATTCTGACAGATGTACCGCTTCCGTATTGAGAATACCAATACACCACTATGCTGGCTACGTAAACTGCTACGTAAACTACGTAAGCTGTGATAATACACAATGCTTTACTATCCAGGTGGGCATGGAGTTAATTTTATAAAGTGTGGCGAGTGCAGCGAGCCACTGAGCCCGAAGCGTGGCGAGCGCAGCGAGCCCCTGTGCTCACCACACTTTATAAAATAACTCCACGCCCATGTGGATACTGGGGGTATGACGTGGATAGTGGGGATATGATGTTGTGTGTGTGTGGATATGTGTGTTGTGTGTGTATGTGTGTGTGTTGTTCTTTATGCTGTGTGTAGTGCTTTATACTTACCCTCCTCCATCGCGTCCATCACACGATCCACCCATGTCCCTGGTGGCAGCGTTAAGTCCCCCTCCTCCGGCAGTCACTCCCTGGCGCCAGCGTTCAGTCCCCCTCCTCCGGCACTCGCAGCCATGAATGTACGCAATTAGCGTAGTGCCGCTGGGGGAGCAGGAAAACCATGTGATGCTCCATCAGGGGCACTGAGTTACGTACATTGTACATGCGCCGGGGAGTGACTGCCGGAGGGTGGGGCTGCACGCTGCCGCCGAGGACATCGGTGGATCGCGTGATGGATGCGATGGAGGAGGGTAAGTATAACACACTACACACACAATACTAAATACTAAAGTGTATTATCACGGCGCCGGCTACGCTGACCACATACCTTAGGGTACGCGGGCACCGTAATAATCCACAAGTACCGAAGAGTCTATCTGTAGTAGACAACTAAAGAGAACACGTTCTACATTCTGTATTCTACAGCGGTAATTATGAATAAGGTAATTCTTCAATTGCACTAAAGGCCCGATTCAGACTCCTTTCTAGGCTGCGTATATTCGATGGCTAGCAAGCAGGTAAACGCACCCCCCACCACCTGAATGCCCACGCTAAGATGCAAGCGGATGTGTACGCTTACACATTCGCTCGCATGCACCTGCACAGAGGGAAAAAAAATAATTTGATGGATCCTTACCATTGAATGATTTTTCCTCTGTTCATTATGAATAGTAGGCCTGGACTTACTTTTCAGATGGACGCTAGCTCTGAGCAACCTTAAATACAGTATGCGTATATGCTCGGGGGGAAGTGGGTGGGCAGCTGACATCCGATGATGTCAGCTGCCCGCCCCCCGCATGTCCGTCTTGGCTCCACCCTCTGTCTGCAAGCATGGGTATGTGCACCAAGCGGATATGCACAGAAATGCACATTCGCAATGCAAAAACATTGGCCCCATGCCAACGCATGCGGGCCTGTGAACGGACCAGAATCAGGTCCTGTTCTGTTATAGTTCTGTTATACTTCATCTTATACTTTGTACGTGTTTAAAACAAATCCCTGTGTGATTAAAGTTGCAGTCCAGCATCTGTAGCGCACCGTGAGTGACATTTCGCAGCATCTGCTCTGCTCAGAAGATGCAAAATTAAAAGAAAAATCTGGTATCCTACAGCTCTCGTAGCATCTCAATCGCGTTGAGTATCTCAAGCCATATGGCGTAGAGCAGCTAGGTTATAAGGACACATCTGCAACACAAATAAACATAAGTGCAGCAAAATACTGAATCAGCAATTGTATAATGGGACTGATTCAGCAATCCAAATTTGTCCCCGGCCCAGATGGTCGGGATTTGCGCATGCACATTTCTGCTCATGTGCAAGCTCAGAAAGGCTTGGGCGAGATAAACACTCACCGGGCCGTTCACTGTGGGGATGGAGGGAGGGCCGGGGGAGGACACAGGGCCGGGGGCGTACACAGGGCCGGAACAGGGGAATGTGGGCGTATACCGTAAAAACACTGAGCGTTCCCCTGGGAATGTGGATGGGCCAATGCCTGCCAGGGGCGGGAGGCTGAGGTCACAGGACATCAGCTGCCTGGCCCATTTTCATCCTAGCGCTCGTAAATGAAAAATCAGTTCAGACTGACTTTTATTTGCAAAGGCAGGAAAAATCATTTGATGATTGGCGACCATCAAATGATTTCAGTGCCGTAACGATTATTGAAGCTCCCCCCCGCCGCACAGTTTGGCAGCGCCCCCCCCCCCCTTTACCCCCTCTCCACCACCTTACCCCGTTTATACGTCCGCTGGTACCTGCCGCTGTGCCGCATCAGTCTGCGGTACCGTCCGGGTCTCCCTGCTCTCCCGGCTCCTGCTAATTAAAACTGACACTTAGAAAATGGCTGCCCCCGTACAGCAGACCGTTTTTAAGGATGCTCAAAAACGGTCTGCAGTACGGGGGCAGCCATTATATAAGTGTCAGTTTTCAATGCAGGAGCCGGGAGAGCAGGGAGACCCGGCCGGTACCGCAGACTGATGCGGCACAACGACAGGTACAGGCGGCGGCATTAAGTGGAGGCAGCGGGTAACGATAGCCCCGCAGCCCCCCCGGCGCCCTCACTCACTAAGCGCCTCCCCGCCACCGCGGGGGCTGCGGGGCTCTAGTTACGCCACTGAATGATTTGTACGCTGCCCTGTGCAAGCCTTTTTCCAGTGTGTGCAGTCTGTGCGTAGCCCAGTACTTACTCAGCGGTTGCCATAGAAATGGGCTGATCGAGGCCGGAGGTGAAGTCTCTTGATGTCCCCTAAAGCCTCAGGCAATCCTGCATATTCATTGGCACTCCCAGAAAACGTCAGACACAAGCGATAGCTTAACATGGCAATGGATGACACGTGAAAAGTGTGACAGAGTATTTCAAGATTATTTCATTTTCTGGACTTTTTCATGTGATTGTGTGCAGCTGCCTAGTGGTTCACCAGGGTGGTTAAAGTCAAGGGGGGCGCAGTGTGGCAGGGACAGCATACCTCAACATGAAGATAATGTGGAGGATCCGGTCCAGGTTTTAGAGCAGCAGCAGCAGCAGGGAAACTGATGTTTGCGCTGATTAGCAGCACCTGTTATAACGGTTTCCAGTGCAGAAGGTCATTGCTCCTGATGGTGGACTTGCTGTCCAAGTGAAAGGCCAGGGGTGTGTGTTCTATGCTGTGACACCCGTATACTGCAATGCTGTAACCATCCTTGCTTATGCTGATTACCTGGTGTGCTGTTTACCTGCTACAAAATAAAGACGAAGACTTCATCTGATGCAGAGTGTGTCGCACGTGTTTAAAACCAATCTCGTAGGAAATATCACTGAGGAAGGTGTTAATGTGGTTGGGTTAATGCACATGGGCAAAAATGATACAGAAAAACTACTGATTAGAGCTCGATTGAAGTCCTGAAACATAACTGGTTTACTGAAATTTGATTACTAAAATCCAGACCTCATTATGGATGATTTAATCTACTTAGGAGCAAATGGAGACACTGAAACTCGTGGTTCTGCCAGGGGTATTTATAGAAGACAACACGATTCCCAAGTTACAAAGTGGTAAACACCCAACTAGAGGAGGAGCCATATTGGACTTATGTTATGTTATAAAATGATCAGCATATCGTTTCAGGCGCTCCTAGGAAATGACGGTCACCACAGTGACTTTTAAGTTGTGTTTCAATAATACTTTGTGCACAGAGGCGTAACTATAGCACCGTAGCCCCCGCGGCCGCGCGGGGGGGGGGAGCTGTGCATGTGTGGGTGCTGGGAGGCTGTGGTGCTATAGTTAGCCCCCTCCCGTCTGCCCATCTGCCGCCCACCCATCCGCCGCCCGCAGCCTTACCTGACTTCACTGGTCCCGTCCCGGCTCTCTTGCTGGCTTCATTCTTCTGCTAGTGAGACGGACCACAATAAAATGTCCGCCCCATATAGCAGACAGTTCTCTGAAACTGTCTGCTGTATGGGGGCGGACATTTTGTGTTGGTCCATCTCACTAGCAGAAGAATGAAGCCAGAAAGGGAGCCGGGACGGGACCAGCAAGACAGGTAAGGCTGCGGGCGGGGGGTGCGCGCCCCCCATTAACGGCGGGGGGGCGCCCAATTCATAGTTACGCCACTGTTTGTGCATACTGTAGTTCTGCAAGTATTAAGAATGTTACCAGACTTGTGAATGCCTAAGACGGGCATTAAGGCCCTTATTCTGATCGGTGCGGCCAGAGCCGATTATGCAGCTAGGACCATGCGTGCGAAACCCCGCCTTCCATACGGATCGCCAACTCCGTCCGTATGCGGTAAGAAGCTGGCCGAACGGACCGCACGTGTATTTTTCACGGAATACGCCTCCTCCATCTAAGGGAACCTCCCCCATCATTCGATGGTCGCAGACCATCGAATGCAGGACCGAGTGCTCCACCAGCACCCGCAACCTCAGACCACACGGGCATTTTTCCGTGCAAAAGCAGGGATCTGGGCGGGCAGCTGACATCCGGCGATGTCATATGTCCGCCCCCTACACGTGCGTCACGGCCGCATTACCATACGTACGCCCAGCGTTTTCATGGGAACTCCCATGAAACGCGGGGCGTATGCATATGGTAATGAGCCCAAATAGCCCTTCACGCCCCTCTCCACCCCCTGTTCGGAGTGTTCACATATCATGCGGGATTTGGCCGTACGCCCCGCTCGCACATGCGCAGAGACGCCTCTGCACATGCGCAGACACAAAACATCGGCGGCCCGAACGCACGCGGATATATCCGCACCGATCAGAATAAGGGCCTAAATCTGAATGACTTACATATAATCCACAAACACCAAAGAGACCTTCACAATCAGAAACGAATTAACATGTCACACCAAGGGGGTCATCTATCTACTCACATGCCCGTGCGGCCTACAATATGTAGGCCGGACCATCAGACCTTTCAAGGTACGACTGGCAGAGCACATCCGGAACATACGGAAAGGGTATGAGCAACACAGTGTGTCCGCTCACTACAAAGACACACACGCACAGAACCCTGACAACATACAATTCACAATAATTTCACTAGTAACACCCAACTGGAGGGGGGGCAACTACAGCAAGACTCTAGACCGGGAAGAACTCAGATGGATTTACACCCTCAAAACTCTAGAACCAAAGGGACTCAATATTGATTTCAACATTGCCTCCATACTGTAGTACTGTCCAAACTCTAAATCAACTTATCCACCCCTTCAGATTAGATCCGCACCACATCCACCCACCCACATCCACCCCCCCCTTTTTTTCCCCCTCATAACAACACCCCCCCCCCCCTACAGTCCCTCAATCTCAACTCCCATCCCCCCATTGTCAGTGAACCCCCAACTATACCCACCGAAACACAGAAGCAAAACCACCACTCCCCCCTTCCAACCTCGCCACCAATCCCATTATCCAACCAAATGTCACAATAATTCCTACTGATCCTAATAATTCCTACTGAATAAATCCACCCCCAAGCAGCATCCACCCTAATATGCAACCATTTGCAACTTCATCTCTCTCCACTTTATCTCTCTTACTTTACCTCTCTCACTATCTACCTCTTACTTTATCTCTCTCACTTCAACACTGTTCCACCAATAACCCATCCATGCCGTCAGAGCAACACACAGTCAGAAAAATTACAACAGCAATTAGCACACACAACTTTATCTCTCCCACCTTAGCATAATTACAGAACTCACACAGCGAGATTTTAAACATTTTCCAAATAGCAACTATGACACTCAGATCATCAATAAAGGATACCTACACCACAGGGACATATATTGAGCCAGATACATTCATTAGTCATTTGGAGTCAGTGATTGTCATACTGCACGGAGCTACCTGCACGCCCCACTTCACCATGTACTACGCAATGAAAGCCCAAGGCCAATCAAAGAACAGTAACCTCCCACACAGCACTTACGGACCAATGACTGAAACCCTACTCTAAACCAATCAGCACCAGCCTCAGCAAATAAATGAAGCCACGCAAAGAAACAGAGACATCCTTGACAAAGGCTTTTGAAAGCCGAAACGCGTTGGACCCACAACAGCATCTCCCGCACAAGAGGGAGCATCTACATCTACAAAACAAGTCTCCTCCGTCGGGAGTCGAGCGCACCACTCTGAAAGTAACGTCACCCGGGAATCGCCGCTGGTCTCGCGAGACCCGATACCCGGAAGTGACGCGGCCAACAGAGTGAGTGGAACCGTCCACACAGACATAGCACCGGGAGAAGAACGCTGCGGCTGCAGCGTCACCCGGTCAACAGCATCCAAACAAACCAACCCACAAGGGAGGAGGAAAGACCGGCTTCCCAGGACTGGG
This sequence comes from Crinia signifera, assembly GCF_055691185.1. NCBI lineage: Eukaryota > Metazoa > Chordata > Amphibia > Anura > Myobatrachidae > Crinia > Crinia signifera. Next base: position 20,782,056 of record NC_139220.1, read on the forward strand.
AAAGCTGCATCACCCGCACTGGTGGTCCACCCAAGGGAGGACCAAAGTGCTTGTGCACCGTGAACTACCGCACAACCCCGCAACGCTGACAGGGTAAGAAGCAGGCCAGTGGGACGCCGCTCCCTGCTTATCCCCAGCACGCACCCAGACTGTAACCAAGCCCCGTTAAGGTCACACACACTGAGAGACATAAGCCCTTTTTGGGCTTATGGTAGAAAGGGATCTGTTGATACCCCAATACCCTCAGGGGCTCTCAGTAGTGGTACTCAACGATCACCACGAAATTCAATGCACCCCATGTAACAGTCTTTTCGTTTATTGTATTCATTATCATTATTGCAACACTTGTTATTTACTTAAATAAACATTTTATGCACCAAATACACCTTTCTTCTCCTTACTTCTATTCACTGCATTTAACACACCCAGGCAGCGCTTCAGCCCAACCCAATTTCTCTTGCATGACCCATAGGGGGCACGGGACACCCCTTAGGCTAAGCAGCGCCGAAACCACGAACCACAGGGGAGCGCAGTATACCCACTTCGAACACTACATATTGGGTTGGGCTGGGTAGCTTTAGTGCGGCATGCCCTTACATTCTATTAACACATTTCCCTCACTAACACTATCTTTCTCTTATTTTAATTGCATTCCATTTTTTTATTTTATCTCTCTCTCTTTATACAGTATATAGCTTCGGCTTCCTATCACTAATTATTAACACTATAGTATCTCACTGGCATGCCGCACTGGGCCTCCTAGCTTATGATAGTTTTTGGGGTGCCGCACCCTGCACCTAGATATAGCGCTAGGGACCCCCAATATACAGATAAGCCTTGACGCGGCTTGGGGGCATAGCATACACCTGCGCAGGTATATGTAACCAATATCTCTGAATTCTATTATCATGTAGTGTTCTAGATTGGTTACTAGCATTGCTCAGTGTGCTGGGGGAACCAATGTCTTGTTACTTACTAAGTATTAACCCCTCCCTTGCATGCACCTGAAAACTATCAATCTGTCTATGAACATCTACCTTGAAAATTAGCCTACTAGGGGGGGTATTCTGGTTCCTTCGCTCAGATGCGAATTTGCATCCTTGGGAGTGACCCAGATCCCGCCTTGCGAATGGTGGTACGACGGACCACCATTCGCAAGGCGCCTACGTTCGCACTGGATGCGAATGGATGTTTTACATAGACATCTATTCCCATGCCACTGGGACCGTCCCATATCTTTTGATGGTCGGCGACCTTGGAAAAATGTGAAAGGTGCACGCAGGTTGCTCATGGTAATGAGGCCATGACGCGGGTGCGGGGGGCAGGCAGCTGACATCACCGGATGTCAGCTGCCCGTCCATATCCGTCCCAGCGTGCACGCATATGTAAGTGACTTGAAAGTCACTTTTATATGCGTGCACCTTCCACATCTTTCGATGCTCGGTGACCATCAATAGATGTGGGTGTTCACTGCAGCATGCGAGGTGGGTGGGCGGCCAGGCATTCGCAAGGCGGGGTTTGGTGGACTCACAAGGCTGAATCAACAAGAATAACCCCCTATATGTGCAAGATAGAATAATTAAAAATAATGGACCGAGAGTCACACAGTTACAAAAATTGATATAAAAAAAAACTATATGCTAAAAGAATAATAGGCACTTGTTTAGTTTCATATATCGGATGCAGAGTGGAGCTTTGCCTATTGTTTTTATAGGCAAATCCCCACACGATCTAGGTAAGCCAGTTCAAGCACTGGCTTTCCTTTCGAGCAATAGCGACGCACAGGACCACGCATCGCCATCACTGCGGGGCATACACATGGTCCTTTTCTAAGGGATCTAGTCATCCATGTGTATGCCCTTAAGGCTGCAGGTGGGGAGGTTAGGTGAGAACTTAGGGTAAGGCTGCAGGTGGGGAGGTTAGGGGAGAACTTAGGGTAAGGCTGCAGGTGGGGAGGTAAGGTGAGAAGTTAGGGTAAGGCTGCAGGTGGGGAGGTTAGGTGAGAAACTAGGGTAAGGCTGTAGGAGGGGAGGTAAGGTGAGAAGGTAGGGTAACACTGCAGGAGGGGACGTTAGGGGAGATGATAGGGTAAGGCTGCAGGATGGGGGTATTGGAAGAGAGATTATGGTGGGCTGCAGGAGGCAAGGTTAGGGGGTAGGCTAAGATGAGGCTGCAGGAGGGTAGATGTTAGGGGACAGGTTAGAGTGAGGCTGCAGAAGGGTAAAGTTTAGGGGGTATGTTAGGGTGAGGCTGCAGCAGGGTAGAGGTTAGGAGTAGGATAAGGTGAGGATGCAGCAGGGTAAAGGTTAGGAGTAGGATAAGGTGAGGCTGCAGCAGGGTAGAGGTTAGGAGTAGGATAAAGTGAGGCTGCAGCAGGGTAGAGGTTAGGAGTAGGATAAGGTGAGGCTGCAGCAGGGTAGAGGTTAGGAGTAGGATAAGGTGAGGCTGCAGCAGGGTAGAGGTTAGGAGTAGGATAAGGTGAGGCTGCAGCAGGGTAGAGGTTAGGAGTAGGATAAGGTGAGGCTGCAGCAGGGTAGAGGTTAGGAGTAGGATAAGGTGAGGCTGCAGCAGGGTAAAGGGTAGGAGTAGGATAAGGTGAGGCTGCAGCAGGGTAGAGGTTAGGAGTAGGATAAGGTGAGGCTGCAGCAGGGTAGAGGTTAGGAGTAGGATAAGGTGAGGCTGCAGCAGGGTAGAGGTTAGGAGTAGGATAAGGTGAGGCTGCAGCAGGGTAGAGGTTAGGAGTAGGATAAGGTGAGGCTGCAGCAGGGTAGAGGTTAGGAGTAGGATAAGGTGAGGCTTCAGCAGGGTAGAGGTTAGGGGGTAGGTTAGGGTGAGGATGCAGCAGGGTAGAGGTTAGGAGTAGGATAAGGTGAGGCTGCAGCAGGGTAGAGGTTAGGAGTAGGATAAGGTGAGGCTGCAGCAGGGTAGAGGTTAGGAGTAGGATAAGGTGAGGCTGCAGCAGGGTAGATGTTAGGTGTAGGATAAGGTGAGGCTGCAGCAGGGTAGAGGTTAGGAGTAGGATAAGGCGAGGCTGCAGCAGGGTAGAGGTTAGGAGTAGGATATGGTGAGGCTGCAGCAGGGTAGAGGTTAGGAGTAGGATAAGGTGAGGCTGCAGCAGGGTAGAGGTTATTAGTAGGATAAGGTGAGGATGCAGCAGGGTAGAGGTTAGGAGTAGGATAAGGTGAGGATGCAGCAGGAGGTTAGGATTGGGATGAGGTGAGGCTGCAGGAGGGGACAGGTTAGAGGGTAGGTATGGTGAGGATGTGGGAGGGGAGAGGTTAGGGGATAGGTTAGGTTAGGCTAAAGAGGGTAGAGGATAGGGGCTATGTTAGGGTGAAGCTGCAGGAGGGTAGAGGTTAGGGGTAGGTTAGGGTGAGGCTGCAGGAGGGGACAGGTTTGGAGAAAGGTTAGGGGGAGGCTGCAGGAGGGTAGAGGTTAGGGGTAGGTTAGGGTGAGGCTGCAGGAGGAGAGAGGTTAGGGTGAGGCTGCAGGATGGTAGAGGTTAGGAGATAGGTTAGGCTAAGGCTGCAGAAGGGGAGAGGTTCGGGGGTAGGTTAGGTGAGGCTGCAGGAGGGTAGAAGTTAGGGGATAGGTTATGGTGAAGCTGCAGAAGGGCAGAGGTTAGGGTGAGACTGCAGGAGGGGAGAGGTTAGGGTGAGGCTGCAGGACGGTAGAGGTTAGAAGATAGGTTAGGCTAAGGCTGCAGAAGGGGAGAGGTTAGGGGATAGGTTAGGGTGAAGCTGCAGGAGGGCAGAGGTTAGGGTGAGGCTGCAGGAGGGTAGATGTTAGGGGATAGGTTAGGCTAAGGCTGCAGAAGGGAAGAGGTTAGGGGAAAGGTTAGGGTGAGGCTGCAGGAGGGTAGAGGTTATGGGGTAGGTTAGGGTGAGGCTGCAGGAGGGTAGAGGTCAGGGTGAGGCTGCAGGAGGGTAGAGGTTAAGGGAGAAGTTAGGGTGAGGCTGCAGGAGGGTGGAAGGTTATTTGTCTCTGGCTGTAGCCCACTCTCTGCTCCTCCCCTGCTCTGTATAAGCTCTATTAATGTGTCACTTCACTGACCTGCGTGAGCCATAGGCAGGGGAAGTGATAGGGGAGGATCTCCTGGCTGGAGGTAGCTGCTCACAGTGTGAAGCTCCTGTGCCTGGCTGCTGGAAGTTGTGTGCACTGTGTGCTGGCTGGGCAGTATCCTGCTTCTGCTGATGATGCTCATCCACGGAGGTCAAAGGAGCATGTGCTGGGCTCTCCTCCAATCAGAGCTCAGTACATGCTCCTCTGACCCCACTGCAGTGCCTCCTGGGATTTTTTACCCAGTAGTGCACTGGAGAGTACTGTGTGCTGCCCCCCTCCATCAGTGTTAATCGTCGGCAGACTTGTCCCTCCTGCTCTTCTACTTCGGGAGAGAGGAAGGGGCACTCTGTGTGGGCTGTGTGCACAGCGGAGCTGGAGGCAATGGAGGAGAAGTGCCCCATTGCCTCCATCAGTTCCGCCCCTGGCTTTAAGGGTTAGACAGCAATATACTGTAGATGGGGTACAGCATTAGAGGCTGCTGGAGAGAATGCCCGTTAAACGGGGTGCTAGAGAACAGAAATCACTGAATATTGACTGCGGTGCTTGTTCAGGGTCAGTCAGGGCAGATCCCTTAGCTGTGTATTGTCCGCTGGTTCATATGACATTGCCAGTGTCCTCTGGGCAGCTAATGTGCTGTGTGCCATTTCCTGAAATCCACTGCTCCTGACACTTCTGAGTGGGGAGGTTGCAGGGTCATAGGGAAACGCAGGGGGGGGGGAGGGGTGTTCTGGTTGCCTGGAAACCCCCCTCCTCTTGAACCCCCCCTCCTCTTAAATGATGACAGTAGCACCGGTGTATAATATGATCAATAGAGCTGCCACCACATCATACAGTGTAAGGGACAGAGCAGAGCTATGGCACATGCCCAGTGTACCTGCTTCTTCTACAATATTTACTTTACGTGTGTATCTGAGCCCTCAAACATTGCAATGAACCGGAGAGCAGCTGCCAGGAAGAAGCAACAGGAGCCTTACCATAAGGTTGGAGAATGTGAGCTTAGAAAGTGCAGTACTGGTTTTATTATATCTGTATATTTATGTATTATGATGTTTGAACATTTATTGACCACTTATCTTACAGTATTTAAATGTTTGAAATAGCCTATACTACAGACTGTGGGCCAGATTCTCTAAGCTTCAAAAGTGATAAAAGGGAGAGTGATAAACAGCCAGCCAATTAGCTCCTGCCTGACATTTTTCAAACACAGTTTGTGACATGGCAGGCAGGAGCTGATTGGCTGGCTGTTTATCACTCTCCATTTTATCACTTTTGAAGCTTAGAGAATCTGGCCCCATATCTACTGTTAAATATTCTTTCATACAGTATCCAGTGTATAAAAAGCAATTTTTAAAACCAATTTTTAGGACCATTACTGCTCCCCCAGACTCCCGTTCTTACTCCAATGCGCTGCAGAGTGGGAGATTTTGGATTACCTTTGGAAACCCCCCTCTACAAATTCTGCTTTCGCCACTGAGGGTGCTAGCAGCTGGTAACAGGTGGCAGGGTCTGCTGGAGAGAATGCCACTAGAGCAGTGGTGTCAAACTTGTGGCCCTTCAGCTGTTGTGGAACTACACATTCTAGCATGCCCTGCCACAGATTTTATATAATGGACTGCTAAAACTGTGGCAGGGCATGCTGGGGGTCGAGCTTTTAGCCTTTCAGCTCCATCTTTATGGAACTCAATTCCCCGCAGAGTTCGAGAGACCCCCACTCTAAAATGCTTCAAAAAACAGACTCAAGACTTTCCTGTTTACTCAAGCGTTTCCTTCAGTCCCTTAAGTATTGTTTAGGAAAAGCTTTTCATTACTTTATTGTTTCTGTACTGTATTACATTCATTCTATCTGTTAACCTTAAGTCCTATTGGAGAAAGAGCTCTATATAAAAAAAAATATTATTATTATTATTATTATTATTATTATTATTATTATTATTATTATGCATTAGTGCCCAAGTTTACATAATGTCATCTAATTCCCATTTTATATCACATTACAATGTGCAGGTCCAGCAACATAACTAGTTTTGTCGTAAAGGCAAAAGTTTGTAAAGGCCCCTATGTACTGTATCAAAGGTGAAAAATGTATATAACACATGTAACTGTGACAGGAAAGGTGGCCCCTCTCAGCTCTGGGCCCCATAGCAGCTGCACCCCCTGCACCTATGGTAGCTACACCCCTGTATATAACACATGTAACTGTGACAGGGAAGGTGGCCCCTCTCAGCTCTGGGCCCCAGAGCAGCTGCACCTATGGTAGCTACACCCCTGTGTATAACACATGTAACTGTGACAGGGAAGGTGGCCCCTCTCAGCTCTGGGCCCCATAACAGCTGCACCCCCTGCACCTATGGTAACTACACCTGTATATAACACATGTAACTGTGACAGGGAAGGTGGCCTCTCTCAGCTCTGGGCCCCATAGCAGCTGAACCCCCTGCACCTATGGTAACTACACCCCTGTATATAACACATGTAACTGTGACAGGGAAGGTGGTCCCTCTCAGCTCTGGGCCCCATAGCAGCTGTACTCCCTGCATCTATGGTAGCTACACCCCTGAATATAACACAAGTAACTGTGACAGGGAAGGTGGCCCCTCTCAGCTTTGGGCCCCATAGCAGCTGCACCCCCTGCACCTATGGTAGCTACACCCCTGTATATAACACATGTAACTGTGACAGGGAAGGTGGTCCCTCTCAGCTCTGGGCCCCATAGCAGCTGCACCCCCTGCACCTATGGTAGCTACACCCCTGTATATAACACATGTAACTGTGACAGGGAAGGTGGCCCCTCTCAGCTCTGGGCCCCAGAGCAGCTGCACCTATGGTAGCTACACCCCTGTGTATAACACATGTAACTGTGACAGGGAAGGTGGCCCCTCTCAGCTCTGGGCCCCATAACAGCTGCACCCCCTGCACCTATGGTAACTACACCTGTATATAACACATGTAACTGTGACAGGGAAGGTGGCCTCTCTCAGCTCTGGGCCCCATAGCAGCTGAACCCCCTGCACCTATGGTAACTACACCCCTGTATATAACACATGTAACTGTGACAGGGAAGGTGGTCCCTCTCAGCTCTGGGCCCCATAGCAGCTGCACCCCCTGCACCTATTGTAGCTACACTCCTGAATATAACACAAGTAACTGTGACAGGGAAGGTGGCCCCTCTCAGCTTTGGGCCCCATAGCAGCTGCACCCCCTGCACCTATGGTAGCTACACCCTGTATATAACACATGTACCTGTGACAGGGAAGGTGGCCCCTCTCAGCTCTGGGCCCATAGCAGCTGTACTCCCTGCACCTATGGTAGCTACACCCCTGTATATAACACATGTAACTGTGACAGGAAAAGTGGCCCCTCTCAGCTCTGGGCCCCATAGCAGCTGCACTCCCTGCCCCTATGGTAGCTACACCCTGTATATAATACATGTTACTCTGACAGGGAAGGTGGCCCCTCTCAGCTCTGAGCCCCAAAGCAGCTGCACTCCCTGCACCTATGGTAGCTGCACCCCTGTATATAACACATGTAACTGTGACAGGGAAGGTGGCCCCTCTCAGCTCTGGACCCCATAGCAGCTGCACTCCCTGCACCTATGGTAACTACACCCTGTATATAACACATGTAACTGTGACAGGGAAGGTGGCCCCTCTCAGCTCTGGGCCCCATAGCAGCTGCACCTATGGTAGCTATGCCCCTGTATATAACACATGTAACTGTGACAGGGAAGGTGACCCCTCTAAGCTTTGGGCCCCATAGCAGCTGCACTCCCTGCATCTATGGTAGCTACACCCCTGTATATAACACATGTAACTGTGACAGGGAAGGTGGCCCCTCTCACCTCTGGGCCCCATAGCAGCTGTACTCCCTGCATCTATGGTAGCTACACCCCTGTATATAACACATGTAACTGTGACAGGGAAGGTGGCCCCTCCCAGCTCTGGGCCCCATAGCAGCTGCACTCCCTGCACCTATGGTAGCTACACCCTGTATATAACACATGTAACTGTGACAGGGAAGGTGGCCCCTCTCAGCTCTGGGCCCATAGCAGCTGCACCCCCTGCACCTATGGTAGCTACACCCTGTATATAACACATGTACCTGTGACAGGGAAGGTGGCCCCTCTCAGCTCTGGGCCCATAGCAGCTGTACTCCCTGCACCTATGGTAGCTACACCCCTGTATATAACACATGTAACTGTGACAGGAAAAGTGGCCCCTCTCAGCTCTGGGCCCCAGAGAAGCTGCACTCCCTGCCCCTATGGTAGCTACACCCTGTATATAATACATGTTACTCTGACAGGGAAGGTGGCCCCTCTCAGCTCTGAGCCCCAAAGCAGCTGCACTCCCTGCACCTATGGTAGCTGCACCCCTGTATATAACACATGTAACTGTGACAGGGAAGGTGGCCCCTCTCAGCTCTGGACCCCATAGCAGCTGCACTCCCTGCACCTATGGTAACTACACCCTGTATATAACACATGTAACTGTGACAGGGAAGGTGGCCCCTCTCAGCTCTGGGCCCCATAGCAGCTGCACCTATGGTAGCTATGCCCCTGTATATAACACATGTAACTGTGACAGGGAAGGTGACCCCTCTCAGCTGTGGGCCCCATAGCAGCTGCACTCCCTGCACCTATGGTAGTTACACCCCTGTATATAACACATGTAACTGTGACAGGGAAGGTGGCCCCTCTCACCTCTGGGCCCCATAGCAGCTGTACTCCCTGCATCTATGGTAGCTACACCCCTGTATATAACACATGTAACTGTGACAGGGAAGGTGGCCCCTCCCAGCTCTGGGCCCCATAGCAGCTGCACTCCCTGCACCTATGGTAGCTACACCCCTGTATATAACACATGTAACTGTGACAGGGAAGGTGGCCCCTCTCAGCTCTGGGCCCATAGCAGCTGCACTCCCTGCACCTATGGTAGCTACACCCCTGTATATAACACATGTAACTGTGACAGGGAAGGTGGCCCCTCTCAGCTCTGGTCCCCATAGCAGCTGCACTCCCTGCACCTATGGTAGCTACACCCCTGTATATAATACATGTAACTGTGACAGGGAAGGTGGCCCCTCTCAGCTCTGGACCCCATAGCAGCTGCACCCCCTGCACCTATGGTAGCTACACCCCTGTATATAACACATGTAACTGTGACTGGGAAGGTGGCCCCTCTCAGCTCTGGGCCCCATAGCAGCTGCACCCCCTGCACCTATGGTAGCTACACCCCTGTATATAACACATGTAACTGTGACAGCGAAGGTGGCCCCTCTCAGCTCTGGGCCCCATAGCAGCTGCACCCCCTGCACCTATGGTAGCTACACCCCTGTATATAACACATGTAACTGTGACAGGGAAGGTGGCCCCTCTCAGCTCTGGGCCCATAGCAGCTGCACTCCCTGCACCTATGGTAGCTACACCCCTGTATATAACACATGTAACTGTGACAGGGAAGGTGGCCCCTCTCAGCTCTGGTCCCCATAGCAGCTGCACTCCCTGCACCTATGGTAGCTACACCCCTGTATATAATACATGTAACTGTGACAGGGAAGGTGGCCCCTCTCAGCTCTGGACCCCATAGCAGCTGCACCCCCTGCACCTATGGTAGCTACACCCCTGTATATAACACATGTAACTGTGACTGGGAAGGTGGCCCCTCTCAGCTCTGGGCCCCATAGCAGCTGCACCCCCTGCACCTATGGTAGCTACACCCCTGTATATAACACATGTAACTGTGACAGCGAAGGTGGCCCCTCTCAGCTCTGGGCCCCATAGCAGCTGCACCCCCTGCACCTATGGTAGCTACACCCCTGTATATAACACATGTAACTGTGACAGGGAAGGTGGCCCCTCTCAGCTCTGGGCCCATAGCAGCTGCACTCCCTGCACCTATGGTAGCTACACCCCTGTATATAACACATGTAACTGTGACAGGGAAGGTGGCCCCTCTCAGCTCTGGTCCCCATAGCAGCTGCACTCCCTGCACCTATGGTAGCTACACCCCTGTATATAATACATGTAACTGTGACAGGGAAGGTGGCCCCTCTCAGCTCTGGACCCCATAGCAGCTGCACCCCCTGCACCTATGGTAGCTACACCCCTGTATATAACACATGTAACTGTGACTGGGAAGGTGGCCCCTCTCAGCTCTGGGCCCATAGCAGCTGCACTCCCTGCACCTATAGTAGCTACACCCTGAAAACTTTCAAAATGAATGGTGATATAAATCTTTTTATTATTTCTAAGGTTATACACTGTGCGCTTTTTTGTCTTCATTCACCACCTGTGTTTTGATGTATTCTTAGGGTACTTTGCTGGATGTTTACCCGCTGGTGTTTTTTGACCTACAGTAGCTGCACTGTGTCTTTAATCGCGCACGATTGTTGTGAACTCCATCTTCTATACAGTAAAAATAATGCAAAGTAATACATTTAGGCCAGTAAAATAATACAGCAGCTGATGTCAGCAGATGTCAGGGGGCAATCTGCCTGCAGGTGGCGGGCAGACCTTCGTGCGGGCGGCGTTAAGTTGGAATTCGCAGCTTTGCGAGTCAACCTGAATGACCTCCTAAATTAGATACAAATGAGGAGATCTCGGATGGAGAAGGACACACAGATATTATAGCAAGTAATAATAAACTGATCAGCAGGGTCTGTTGTGTCGGAATTCGCCTACAATGCTGTCGGCAGCACTGAATAGGCAGCGACCAGTATTTCCCCTATCAGAAATAGCGGGCAAGATTGAATACCGCCCTTAAGCACTTAGGCAGTGGCATTACAAAAATATTCGCTGATTGGCTGAGATTCGGATTCAGCCAATCAGCGTGCGCCCAGTGTCTTCAAAGTTAGTAGCACTTCCCGCGTCGTCGGGCGGTGGAAATCGCGTTGTTTCTAGGTCACTGCAGGGACCCCGGCAACGTCATACTCAGCACTGCAGGGACCACCACGTCACACCGACCCCCCTTGCCTGCTCCCCACTGCACCCACAAGGAGGGGGGAGCTGGGGGAGTAACAATAGCGCCCGCAGACCCCCCAGCGCCTGCCTGTCATCACGGGGGCTGCAGCGATATAGTTACGCCACTGGGCTTAGGGTTAGGCTGCCGTGTGGGGGGGTTAGGTTTAGGTGGAGGGGTACAGAGGTTACGGTTAGGCACTAGCATGAAGGGTTAGGGTCACACTGCAGAGGGGGAGGGTTAATGTTAGGGCTATACAGGGGTTGCGAGAGCAGGTTAGGTCACCCCTGGTCGGGATTCTATATATAAGGATGCCGGGTCGGTCTTTTGACTGCTGGCATATGCAACCCCGCTAACCCCCCCCCCGGGAAATCGTATATATACTATATGGACTGTATCAATGTTTGATTTTTTTGTTTTTATTCAGCCCAACCACCAATGTAATTAAATATAAGTATTACTGTACTATAATTCTTCTACTGCACTTTTCCACCACGGTGCGATGTGACAATACTACTGCATTAGTGCCTCGCACAGACACTACACGGTTCCTATCACTGATCAGTGTCATTAGGTGTTTATGAGTCTTGTATGTTCTCCCTGCCTGTGTCTGACAACTGTGACGTGATGTATTTGCTTGTCTGCTCATAGATAGCATCATTTCCAGGCTGACACTATGCATTCTGACACTGGTTACATCTACCTCGCTGAGGCATTTTATCTGGATTCAGAGAAGTAACATGTCGCTACACAATCCTCATGCACTTATACACATATGCTGGGCTATAATACTTATGCACTGTATGGGCCTTATTCAGATCTGAGCTCAGTACAAATTTGTTTGGAAATTGGGCAAAACCATGTGCACTGCAGGTGGGGCAGATGTAACATGTATAGGGAGAGTTAGATTTGTGTGAGTTATTTTGTTTCTGTGCAGGGTAAATACTGGCTAATTTAGGTTTCAGCACACCCCACCCAAATTTAACTCTCACTGCACAGGTTACATCTGCCCCACCTGCACTGCACATGGTTTTGCCCATTTTCCAAACAAATTTGTACTGGGCTCAGATCTGAATAAGGCCCTATATACAGTTCCTGCAGAGTGTATGTACATGATTTCCTTTGCACCTAAGGGAAGAGTAATTAGCTGTATTTGTCAGTCCACCATGACCCCTAGAAGTGCTGCTACAGATCTGTATTAGTATTAGTGGTACAGCATATACAGTACAGTGCATTACTATCAGGGATGGTGCAAGGCTACTTGCATAGCTGCCTACCCTCCTGCAATCTGCAGGAGACTCCCTGAAATAGCAGCAATCTCCCTCTCTCCCTCATTAGTCTAGCAATCTCCCTCATGTCACCTAGCCCTCATTACACAGTTACATCATAGTTACCTCCGCTCCTGCATTCTGCAGGAGACTCCCTGAAATAGCAGCAATCTCCCTCTCTCCCTCATTAGTCTAGCAATCTCGCTCATGTCACCTAACCCACATCACACTGTTACATCATAGTTACCTCCCCTCCTGCATTCTGCAGGAGACTCCCTGACATAGAAGCAATCTCCCTCTCCCCCTCATTAGTCCAGCAATCTCCCTCATGTCACCTAGCCCACATTACACTGTTACACCATACTTACCTCCCCTCTTGCATTCTGCATGTGCATACAGTATATAGTACATTCAAACACTGCCTCTCTCCTACATACATCCATACATTTGTACACTGCATCCATTTCAATAACCTTCTCCTCTCCAGCCACCGCACCTCTCGCCCTGGAGGATTTAGGAGGGCAGACATCTGTACCCACTGGACTCTTTTTATTGGGCTGTGACAGAAGACAAAATAGATGGTGCTGGTGCTGCAGCATGTTGCAGTGAAGGTAATAGATGCAGTCACAGGTGTGCGGCTTACATTTTTTGGGTTGTAGTTTGGACCCCTATATTGGACCTTGTGGCAATTGCATTGTGTATCTGTTAACAGACCTCTCTATGGTGCATGTGCTATAGAGGAGCTTACATTCAAGTGTTTGAAAGGTATTACAGATGAATACTTATAAATATAAACATGTTAGGAAGTCAGCATCAGCGGCGTAACTATAGCACCGCAGCTCCCGCCACCGCGGGGGGGGGGGCGCTGTGCTTGTGGGGGCGCCGGGGGCTGCGGTGATATAGTTAAACCTCCCCCCAATCCCCCGCAGACTTACCTATCGCGCTGGTCCCGGCGGCTCCGTTCTTCTGCTGAGGACCACCACAAAATGGCCGCCCCCATATAGCACACAGTTCTCTGAAACTGTCTGCTGTATGGGGGCGGCCATTTTGTGGTGGTCCTCAGCAGAAGAACGGAGCCTCCGGGACCAGCGCGATAGGTAAGGCTGTGGGGGATTGGGGGGGTTTGCATAGGCGGTGAGGCGGCGGCAGGGCAGGGGGGTAGGGGTGCTTGGTGGGGCAGCGGCGAGGGGGGGCACACCCCCCCTAACGGCGGGGGGCGCCCAAAACGTAGCTACGCCACTGGTCAGCATTGTCTCCGGCTGTAAACTACATTCCTCAGGGGGGGGGGGGGGCATGCTAGAAGCCCAGCTGCACTAAATCTTAATTAACACCCTGCTAGGTTATAAGGACAAAAGGGTCAAGGTGAGGGTGCTTGGGTTGACTGGGACACGTCTGTGAGTGAGCTAAAGGGAGAGAAGGAGGAGGGTGGTGCCGACAATAATGGGATATCTACAACAAGCTCAGCTGTGACAATCTCACTTCTGGTGCAGGCTGTGTCAGTCTCCAGCAGTGTGACACTGAGTATGTACTTAAGTGCAGAACTCAGGAGGATCCAGCCAGTATGCACACATTCTTCTGGTGGGCAGGTGACACAGTAGTCACTCAGCGCCCTGCTGCTTCTGCTCTTCCATCTTCTCTCCCATGCGGCTGCTCTCCCTGAACGTTGTGCACGATGACGCGTCACACCTGCATTGGTATTCTGGGAAGGTGGGAGGGACTGTGCAGCTCATCAGTCACCAGTAGCTGAACTGTGCAGCCGCAGTGTATAAAATTGTTTTAACTGACAGTGAACAGACAGGTAATCCAGCTTTGTGCTAGTAACGGGTGTGAGGTCGGGCATGTGGGCGGCTGCTGTTAAGGGCAGGAGGTCGGACGGCTGCTTCTAGTTAAGGCCCAGTGAAAACTGCAAACATCGGACCTACTTGGGTTAAACAAAGTGCGCCCTCTAGTGGCCGGCTCCCTAGGCAGCTGCCTGAAGCTGCCTAATGGCAACGCCGCCCCTGATTACTATTCCAGTCCTCGCACAATATACAATACTGAAACACAATTGATCTTGATTGATCTCATTTGCAACTTGCAGTTGAACATTTTGGAGTTGGAGTAATCTCAAACAAAATAAAATATCTTTGGAGTGAAACTCTGTGATTAAAAAAATCATGAAATGTTACTTTACCACTTGTCTGACGTAGTCACATCTGATGCCATCCAGTCAAGAATGCCCACTGTTGGTCTACAGAAAGATAATATTTCAGAGCCTCTCCCCCCCCCCCCCACCCCTTTTTCTTCTGCAGTCGCAGATCCACTCCTAGTGTGACCCACTGCTGGCTTGGCTATGGTGATTGGGCCACTCTCCGGCAAGTTGCTGGCGACTCACGATTATATGAGTACTGTAGGTTGGTTTTACCCACAGAACCGGGAATCACTGAATTTTTCTTGGGCTAGGGTGTCACATATTAGCATCCCAGCCCCACACCCCAAAATGCTTAGAAGCATCTCCTCTCTGGGCTGCACCATCATAGCAGCAGTCACTGCTGGCACCCTGCTCCATTCTGTTTGTCCCCATCTCCAATTTTTGCTTCTCCACCTTTCATTGTGACTACTTCAGCTGCTCTTCCCATCACGCCCCCTCCATCACTCCACTCCATCCCTCTCCTGCTTCTCTCCATACCACCCACCACTTCCTCCTCCATTAGATAGACCACCTCCACTCCTCCATAAACACATACTATTTACATACATGCAGACAGAAAACACACACACGTACATACAGTACACACATGTACATACAGTACACACACATTAAAGTTAATACTGTAACATGTTTTACTTGTTTATTTTCAAAAATCTCCCCACAATTGTAATTGTATCTTTCAACAGATGTAGCCATGCTCATCGTTGCTGCACCAATCAACATGTGCGACTTCCATGGTGATTGCCATGATCCTGTTGTCATTTGTGTGCATGCAATTCGATCCTGGGGCTCATAGAAAAGAAATGAGTGTGATATCAAGTGCAAATTTGGCGCAACAAACAAGCATGAGCGGCCAGAGTGCCGCAGCGTTGAGCACCTCTAAATCTATATTAGCTAATAAAGTTTTTACATCCACTTCACTGTCCTAGAGATTTGTTGAGATGTTGCTGGGTTTCACTTACCCCTCCTCTAGATAAATCACCTCCTCTCATACATATAGGTACTTGTGTATTATCACGGCACCCACAATTTCCATCATAGGGCATTTTATCGGGTCGTATCGCATCGCATGCAATCCGATCGCATGCGATGCGACCCAATTTTTAATTGTACAGGCATCCTGATGGGTGATTCCTATGTTAAATGCACCCCCATTGTTAACGCCACCCCCACTATCAACACCAACCCGAAGCGTGGCGAGCGCAGCGATCCCGCGAGGGGCGGCGGTAAGCATCCTCCGACCTTTTCATACCCCATTGATCCACGTCGGCGTGGAGTTGATTTTATATAGTGTGACGAGCGCAGAGAGCCACCGAGCCCGAAGCGTGGCGAGTGGATGTGGATTACTTCACATGTATTCCGTGTCCGCTCGCCACGCTTCGGGCTCAGTGGCTCGCTGCGCTTGCCACACTATCTAACATCAACTCCTCGCCGACGTGGATAGTGGGGGTATGAAAAGGTCGGAGGACGCTTACCGCCACCCCTCGCGGGCTTGCTGCGCTCGCCATGCTTCGGGTTGGCGTTGATAGTGGGGTGGCGTTAACAATGGGGGGGCATTTAACATAGTAATCACCCATCAGGGTGGGTGTACAATTAAAAATCGGGTCGGGGGGGGGGGGCATTTAACATAGGAATCAGCTATCAGAGTGGCTGTACAATGTAAAATTTTGTATGATCGCGTCGTATCGCATCACATGCCATTGTAATGGCATGCGATGCGACGCAATATTAAAATTGTACAGTCGGCTCTTAAAACCCTGAAATCGGGTTCCATCGCATCCCATCGTATACCTTAATTAATGGTATACGATGCGACCCGATGGGCGCCGTGATAATACACAAGTACCTACATATACACTATGGGGGCAATTCAGACCTGCTCACTAGGCTGCGTTTTTTTCGGAGCCTAGTAATCAGGTTAATGCTGCCCCAGAGATTGTCGAATTCATGCTTGTTAATACGTACACCTCTTACCTCATTTGCCTCTCTGAACGCTTCCTCTTGCATATCCCCTCTAGCATATTCTTCATCGGCTGAATAAGCCCATGGCTGGGTGAGTGTTGTATCATTCTCTGAGTGTATATTAAAGTACATTGGAGTAAAGTTAAAATCATTCTTCTTCTCTATTAAAGTCCAGTCATTTCTCATATAGTCTAGATCTTCTGCTCTAGATAGGCTACTTATACTTCTGAAAGTTTTCAAATATTTGAGTCCTGTATATGACACAACAATGAGTAAAAAAACACTTGAAATGAAAGAAATTGCTATGATAAGATGTCCATTCAGTTCTGGATTGATGTGTTTATTCTTAACCAGTACCACGTCATTGTCCACCACTTCCTTTCTAGACTGCATGATAGTGATGGTCACGACAGTCATGGTAGACTTTGGAGGGTTTCCATGGTCTTTTATCAAGACCAATATATTTTGCAAATCTTCATCAGTCTCTTTGATCGTTCTAGCTACAATTACTTCCCCGGTATACAGCCCTACCCTGAAGACAGAAGTGTTAGTGAGAGCAATTGTTTCATATCGAAGCCAGGCATTATAACCTGAATCTAGATCAAATGCTTTCACTTTGGTTACTAAGTGTCCTACTTGGACTGATCTCCAGACTTCTCCAGTAGAAAATGAAGGCAATACCTGTGGAGCGTTATCATTGAGGTCTTGAACAAATACAGTGAGTCTAGCAGTGCTGCTTAAAGATGGTGAACCATGATCTTTGGCTTCAATGAGGACTGAAAACATCTGTGTTTTTTCATAATCCAGTAAATTTATGGAAAATATCTTTCCTGATTCTGAATCGATTGAAATTAATTTAATAGAAGAAACACCTTCGATACTGTTTGGTAACAGAGAATATGAGAGCCAAGCATTTTCACTGATGTCTTTATCAAAGGCTGAAACTTGAGAAATCAAGGTTCCAGGAAGGATATTCTCTGGCACAGAAATTTTATATGATGATTTTATAAATATGGGAGGGTTGTCATTGACATCAGACACAACAAAATGTATAGAAGTAACCGATGTTAAGCAAGGAATACCAGCATCGGCAGCTGATATGAGAACATTATATTCTGCTACCAATTCCCGATCAAGATTATTTTTGAGGACCAACGAGTAATAATTTGAGAATTTGGATTGCAGTTCGAATGGCAGGTGGTCAGGTATTTGACAGGTCACTTGGCTATTATTTCCAGAGTCCCTATCAATAACAGTGAAAAGTGCTATCACAAAACCAGGTTTTTCATCTTCCTTGATGATGTTTGAAAGAGAAGTCACCTTAATTTCAGGAGAATTGTCATTGACATCGGTTAATTCAACAATGACTTTGCAATGTCCCATAAGGGCCAGTTGACCATGGTCTTTAGCTTTAACTTGCATTTCATAAGATGTTTTCAATTCATAATCAATAAAGCCTCTGAGACTAATCTCCCCACTCTCCTTCCCAATAGAAAACAACTGCTGCACAGTTAACGGAACAATGTTGCTGAATGAATATTCAATCTCACCATTTTCCCCATCATCGGAATCGGTTGCGTTGACAACTAGAAGTAAAGTTCCTACTGGATAATTTTCCGGTACAGATATTCTGTAAACTGATCTTGAAAAAACTGGTGGATTGTCATTTGCATCCTGAACATGAATCATTATTTCAGTTGTCCCAGACAGTTTGGGCTTGCCACAGTCAGCAGCTGTAAGGGTTAACAAGTGGGATGTTTGTTTCTCCCGATCTAATGCATTCTTTAAAATGAGAGCTACAGATTTAATTTTGTGATCACTTACATGGATCTCTGTATCAAACAGATCATTTGGATGCACAAAATATGCACAGACAGAATTAGAACTGGCATCTGGATCAAATGCGCCCTCCAATGGAAAACAGGTGCCTGGGTCCATTGACTCGGCAATTGCTAAAACGATTTTATTTTCATTGAAAGACGGTGCATTGTCATTTATATCTAAGATGTTTATTTCTATGTGATACAGTACTAATGGCATATCCATTACAACACCCAGTCTTATCACACAATGCAAACTGCTCCCACACAGCTCCTCTCGGTCAATTTTATTTGCAATGTGCAGTGTGCCTGTTTCGGAGTTAATATCAAAATATTGAATCTTAGTATCGTAACTCATCTGGAACTTACGATTGAAGAAATTCTTTGTATCCATTTGTATATCCTTGGCTAAATTCCCAATTACTGTTCCTTTTTCTAGCTCTTCCGTAATTGTGTAAATGATTTGACCGGTTGCAACATCGACCAAACAAATCAACAGGTGAAGAGACACGTGAAGCCACAGAGGCAAGATCCAGTGCATCAATGCTAATCCCATTCTGAAAGACGGATGATACAAACTCAACAGGTGTGTAACATCCAGTATTATGGGAAAACTAGATCTCAAAGAATCACCTATTATGCCAGAGGTAAGAAGGAACCGCATGACAGAAAATATACGTGCATCCCATTTCTTTACTTCAGCCTTGAGATATGACAGGCTAATACATACTGACATCTTGTGGTCTCACCGAGCAGCAAAGATATAATTGTATTACTGTATATATGTCTTAAAGTATTTACAACAGTACTCTATGTTTATAGTTTTTTTTATTGTAGACATCCGAGAAGTAATGGATCTATAAGCTTACTACTGTATATATAGGATTCGGTTTGAAATCCTGACGGTCAAAATCCTGAATGGGTCATAATACCGACAAGGACAAAATCCCGACAAGGACAAAATCCCGACATTTAAAATACAGACAAGGACAAAATCCCGACATTTAAAATCCAGACAAGGTCAAAATACCGACATATAGAATGTGCAGGTGAAACTGTCAAATTGGCTTTGGGTGGACAGGTCGACATGGGTTTTTTCACTGTTTTTGACCCGAATGTCGACACAGTCGACATGGACACAGTTAGAGGTGAACTGCAGCCCCTCGTATCGCTCGCTTTGCTCGCCATGCTTCGGGCACACTATTTTATTCTCCCACCATGCCCTAGTGGATGGTAGGGCATGAAATACCGCCTGTCGACACATGTCGGGTCAAAAAACAGTGTAAATACCCATGTCGACCTCGCGACCTGTCGACCCAAAGTCATGTTGACAGTTTCACCTGTACATTCTATATGTCGGTATTTTGACCTTGTCTGGATTTTAAATGTCGGGATTTTGTCCTTGTCGGGATTTTGTCTTTGTAGTTATTATGACCCATTCGGGATTTTGACCCTGTCCGGATTTTGACCATTGGGATTTTGACTGCATCCCATCTACAGTTCCCTTTTGCCTTACTAAAGGATAAAGTGAATAAATTAAATAACTTAAATAATTATCATTATTACTTACTTATATGCAAAATTTTATTTTTGAATAAGAAGTTCAATGAATATGTTCTCATGTTTACAGTCGTATTCTTTGTGGGCAAAATGCAATGGAAAGCTAATATACTGTAACTACAGAGAGAGATATCAATACAAAGCTAGATAGAAAATAAATACTGTAAATCAACTGATCAATAGCTTGTTTTATATCAGTCCATCTTTCTTACATGTCTACCAGGTGGAGCGCAGGATGTATTCTATGATAAATGCATGGTGTAGAATGTACAGAGCTACTTTACGTCAGATACTCTCTAAAAAAAACAATAGAATATGGGGAGTACTCAATCCCGGCCACTTTTTCCATCAGAAGAAATAGAGACCGTCACCTACTGTATTCAATGCTGCCTTCCGACAGCATTGAAGGCAGTTTCCGACAAAACAGATCCGGATCGGTTTTGTTGGAAACGGTCGTGGATTGTCGAATTCACAGCTGTTTTCGCCAATCCTCTGACTTTCCGACACTCGATAGCCGGAACATTGAATTCCAGCTGTCAAGTTGCAGTCGAGATAAATGAAAATGACCTGGGATTCCGACTGTCTGGATGTTCCGGCAATCGGAATCCCAAATTGAATGCCCCCTTAATGTTCAAAGACTGCAACTATAATAATCATTAACAAACCCATGTGTCGACAAGTCCAACAGTCATAACAAAACTGCACTGCCAATAACCACTAGAAATAGCACTGCAGTACAGTACAGAAACCATTATTAAACAATTTACTGTTTGTAACAATAGACAGTGTAGAAATAGATACGCAAATAAAATAAATACCACACAGAACATGGGTCAGACAGTACATACAATGCTATAAGGGTGATAGATTGACAAGTTATCAACAATCAATAGGTCAACACCATATGATTGAAGTGCATTGACAGGTGAAATGTTGAGAGTGCTTAAGGTCGACAGTTGCAAAAGGTTTACCGGTTTCAAAGGTCGACATAACAATGGTTGGCACATAGATTAGCTACAGTGCACCTGTTGTGACACATCTTTCTAAAGACAAACTTGATTGACTATACCCATATTGGGAATAATTAATAATCCACACCCCCAAAAAAAGGGTGCAAAATGCATAACAGACATTTTACTGATTGTGTGGTCGAAGATGTTTTTGCTGATGATCCAATGCTGTCTTCACATACAGCGGAGGATCACCCAAGCATACAACGATATCAACTTACACAAGTTGCCTACCATGAGTTACTGTGATCAGTAACTCATGTGTTCGGGAAGTCATATGACAATTGCAGCCAATCACCCGCCAGTAAGATGTGTCCCAATGCAGTGGGGTGCCCATAGTGAGGCTTGGAGTGCTTCAGTGGCGTTTCCAGTTAAGAATCTCGGTCTGGGGACCCACCGGTCTAGCACACACGCACAGCAGTCCCCAGTACATCTAGCTGCCCTACAACCTAGCCCCACAGTACCTGCATGAAGAGGTAGGGGAAAAATGCCCAGTATACATTCAGAAAAGGGACATGGTCACTCCTCTTTATCCATTGCCACTTCCCATTTACCCATGACCACACCCCCTTTCCTAATATGTACCGGTTTTTGCCCTTCAGTTAATGGAGGGTATGAAGTTGCCTCCTGCTGCATTACCATGTTTACACACACCATCTAAAGGTACAGGCCAATGGTTCATTAAAATGTTTGTTAGTTAAGTATAGATTGAGGAATGGAAACTGCTACAGATGAGTCAAGCCTCAACTAATGCCCTAGCACATGCACTGCATACAGTATGTACCCACATCTCATAGGGTTTCATGGTACACATGCTCCAAAGAATGGGTTGAATGTGTACATGACAAGATACAATTTCGATTTATATGCTCATGCAACCCATTTGTAGGTAAGCTGAGAAGGCCACATCTGTATGTAAATTCAGCTTAGTCCTAACCACCAGCCAAAGTCCGCTTCTTATTGGCTTATTGGACTAGTATAAAATGTCTCCCACCGGCTGTTGTAGTACCCTGCTGGTGTGTTGAGCCTGGTGCTGGTTCTTGAAATACGAGGAACCCCCTACTCATTTTGTACCCCGTATTTTGGGAACCAGGACCGGCCCTTGAGCCTGGTGCTGGTTTTAAAAAATCAAGGGGAACTCTATTTGATTTGTCTCGTGATTTTTCGAAACCAGGACTGGCTCTTTGAGCCCAGGGCTGGTTATGCTCAGGAGCGGATCCCACGCAATTTTTTTTTTACTTTTACACTTTTTTGGACCGAACCATGCATAGATCACACTGGTCTGTGCATGGTTCTGTCAAAATCATCTGTCAGACCTGGTGTGTTTGCGATTTTTGGTAACATTTTTCCAAAATCGCATCCTATTAAATTTGCAAATTGTATACTTTTTAATTGGAAAACATCTGCATGAGAATTGAAGTGTGTTGAAAAATGGAAAGTTCAGATTTTTGTGGCAAAAAGTGCAATTTTTACCTCAATTCTCATCCTATTAAGTTGGCGATTTCTGAAAAATGTGGACATTTGGATTCTACATTTTTTTGGTTAAAAATCGCAAAAGTCGGGATATCTCATCCCATTAAATGTCACCCATGATTATTTAATTGCAGGCATTTTTGCCCCTTTTTTTATGTAATTTTTCACCCATGCCTTTTTAACATTTTTTCGGGGGCCCAAAAAGGCATGGGCAAAAAAGTAACTAAAAAAACCCAGAATAGAAAACACGTGGATTTACCAATCCACATATTTTTTGCCCGTGCAGGATTTTTTTTTTTGCAATGGGACAAATCTTAATATACCCTAAAAACAGGGAAAAGTGCAACTTTCTCACCACGGAATAAAAACCAGTACCAATTGAATGCCTCCCTATGGGCCTTATTCTTGTTCACTCTCAGAGGCAAATTCCTTCTCAAATGGACAAAACCATGTCCACTGCAGGTGGGGCAGATATAACATGTGCAGAGAGAATTAGGTTTGGGTGGGGTTTTTCTTCAAAGTGAGATCTATATTGCAGTGTAGAAATAAAGCAGTCAGTATTTTCCCTGCACAGAAACAAAATAACTCACCCAAATCTAATTCTCTATGCACATGTTATATCTGCCCCACCTGCAGTGCACATGGTTTTGTCCATTTGAGAAGGAATTTGCCTCTGAGAGTAAACCAGAATAAGGCCCTATGTCTGAAAGTTTCTATGACTAAGTTATAGATTTTGTATGTGTGAAGATTTTGTCACATGACAGATATCAATATACAGTAATAATCCAATTAATTCCATACACACTGGAGCATGTCCTTGTCAACACTTGCAACAGCTGCACTTTCAGGAAGTGGAGGAATAAAAAAATCATATCTGGGAGGAACGTTCGCTTGAGATGCCATTGCTTTATGTAAGCAAAATGGCTTCTATGCCAGTGTTGCAAAAACAAATTCTGTTACTGTTGTACATCTGCAGTTATAAAAACTTTCGGTACTTATGTAATATCTGGGCTCCCGTTTTTCTTATGAGACCGCGTCCCCTCGCGGGGCTCGCTGCGCTCGCCACGCTTCGGGCACGGTGGCTCGCTGCGCTCGCCACACTATATAAAATCAACTCCATGCGTAGTTGGATAGTAGGGGTATGAAAAAATGGGGTGCATTTAACATGGGAGCCCAGATAATACATAAGTACCAAACTTTCGGTACTCTTTACCTAGAACGGCACCCATCGCGGGCATCGCATGTACATCGCATGCCGATTTTACATAGAAATGCATGTTAAAATGTAAATCGCGTCGGTCACATCGCATGCGACCAAAAAATCTCATGCGATGCGACCGACACGATTGCCGCGATTTTACATAGGAAACAATGTTAAATGGCCCAATTGACCCGATTTTACATAGGGAACAATGTTAAATGGCCCACAGACCCCAAATAGCCATCCTGAAGTGTTAAATGGCCCCCCCAAATGTTAACGCCACCCAACGATCAACGTCAACCCGAAGCGTGGCGAGCACAGCGAGCCCGCGAGGTGCGGCGATACACGTCCTCCGACCTTTTCATACCCCCACTATCCACGTCGGCGTGGAGTTGAGAATAGAAAGTGTGGCGAGCGCAGCGAGCCACCGAGCCCGAAGACGTTGATCGTGGGGTGGCGTTAACAATTGGGGGGGCCATTTCACACTTCAGGGTGGCTATTTGTGGTCTGTGGGCCATTTAACATTGTTCCCTATGTAAAATCGGGTCAATTGGGCCATATAACATTGTTCCCTATGTAAAATCGCGGTAATCACATCGGTCGCATCGCATGCGATTTTTTTGGACGCATGCGATGCGACCGACGTGATTTTTTACCTTGCGATGCCTAAGATCAAAATCGTGGGTGCCGTTCTAGGTAAAGAGTACCAAACTTTCATCCTAACTTTTCTTGTTCCTTCATTTCCTGTATACTGTATGCAAACAAACTGAAGCAATGCATTACAGCAGCTGCTGTGAAAGTTGATGAGGATATGCTATCCAGGCGTGTTTTAAACAAATTGTATTATCGTATTGGTATCTGTCATGTGACAAAAGCATACCTCTCAACTTAATTAGGGGGCATGGCCTACTGGAAAGGGGCGTGGCCTATAATCAGCATCATATCATCATTTCATTTTCATTTCATGAGGCCACGCCCCTGTTTTGATGCTGTGGGGCATAGGCCAGAGGCTCTGTGAGTTCTAGCCATACCCCCAGCCCCTCTGGCTGCGGGAATATATGTTGTGCACATGCGCACAGAGTCTATTTAGCACTACTCAGCAAGTGACAGGGGGGACTGCCTACTGCACCCCCAACGTGGGATGTGGGAACGTCCCCGAAAAACGTGGTTATATAAACTTACAGACATATACTACATATCCATGTAAGTACAGATGTGTCCTCTTGTGATGTCACTGCGATGTGTACGCAGTGACGTGAATGGGAGCATTCCCGTTCATTTTAATGAACTCGGCTGCAATTTGAATGTGCGAGGTATGCCGCACTGCATTCATATCGCTATCCCACTACGTTAAGCTGCTATGTTCAGCAACATTGGAGTGTGACACATCTGTATTATTACTAAATCAATAATGCTTTCAAAAATTTGTTACGTTTCTGTCTACTTTTATAGTAACTCTGAATTAAGTTTATACCAAAAAACGGTACTTATGTAGTATCTGGGCTGCCGATTTCAAAATCGGGTCGGATCGGGAGATCGCATCGCATCGCATGCGACCATGCGATTCGATGCGATGCGATGCGATGCGATGACCCGATTTTTCCATAGGAATCAATGTTAAAATGGACTGAGTCCATTTTAACATGGAATTCAATGGGAAAAATGGGTCCTTTTCATACCCCTACTATCCAAGTGGGCATGGAGTTGGATATAAACCTGTGGCGAGCGTAGCGAGCCACCGAGCCCGAAGCGTGGCGAGCGAAGCGAGCCCCGCGAGGGGACGAATACCGTCCCCTCGCGGGGCTCGCTTCGCTCGCCACGCTTCGGGCTCGGTGGCTCGCTACGCTCGCCACAGGTTTATATCCAACTCCATGCCCACTTGGATAGTAGGGGTATGAAAAGGACCCATTTTTCCATAGGAATCATTTTAACATTGATTCCTATGGAAAAATCGGGTCATCGCATCCGATATCGGATGCGATGCGATGCGATGCGATGCGATATCGCATCGCATCGCATCTGATTGTATGCCTTAACTTAAGGCATACAATCAAAAAATCGGCAGCCCAGATACTACATAAGTACCCAAAAAACTAATAAGCAATTTACCAAATGTGTAATCTCTGAAAATCTAGTTTGATAATCTTGCATTAAATATAATGTAATAATATAATATTTAATAGAATATAATATTTATGGAATTCATTTGGTACTTATATGGTAGTTGGGTGCCCAATTAGCATACGTACGGTAATTTAGGAAAATCGCATCGCATGGGCCATTTTAAGGGGCATGCGATGCGATTTTCCTATGTAATTTATTCACTGCTCTCTTAGCCCTGGGGGATCGCATCGCACCTCCCGCAAAATCGCATGCGATCGCATATGATTTTATAGGTTGTACGATGCCATGACATTAGGTATACAATAATAGCATTGTATGACATACAATGAGGTTTTAGGCACCCCCCACTATCCACGCCACACCGAAGCGAGGCGAGCGCATCGAGTCCCACGAGGGGTGGCGGAACGCGTCCTCTGACCTTTTCATACCCCCACTATCCACGTCAGTGTGGAGTTGATTTTATATAGTGTGGCAAGCGCAGCGAGCCCGCGAGGGGACACAGATTACTTTACATGTATTCTGTGTCCCCTCGCCACGCTTCGGGCTCGGTGGATCGCTGCGCTCGCCACACTTTATAAAATCAACTCCACGCCGACGTGGATAGTGGGGGTATGAAAAGGTCGGAGGACGCGTTCCGCCACCGCTCGCCACGCTTCGGGGTGGCGTGGATAGTGGGGGGTGCGTAAGACCTCATTGCATGCGATTTAGCGAGAGGTGAGATGCAATCCCCCGGGGCTAAGAGAGCAGTGAATAAATTACATAGGAAAAGCACATCGCATGGCCCTTAAAATGGCCCATGCGATGCGATTTTCCTACGCAGAATAGCCCACTAAGCAAATAGCTTAGTGGGTGCCCAAGTAACATATTAGTACCATTCATTTTATATACAAATGGAGCTGTGCTTGTTATTGGCGCTGGTGCGCCAGACTCTCTTATATGGCAGTGGCGCATGGGGATGTGCGAGTGTCTCACGATTGGCATGCCAACAACAGCAATGATGAGCGTGGTTGCAACTGTACAATCATCTGAATGAAGTTTAAACTGTTATTGAAACAAGAGCAAACCAAAGATATTTTACTGGCTACTTTGAAAATTAAAACAATAGTGGTAAAAGGATAACAACTCTGTAAAGGTGACACACAAACAGATTTATTCAGAATCTAAAAGTAAATTTAATTTGGAACCAAAGTCACTCACCTTGGAAGAGTTTTGAATAACCTCAACAACTGCATTTTCATTTCCTGTCACTGGATAACTACTTGGTGTGAATACCATTAAATCATTCTTCTGCTGAACAGAGTTTAAGAAGAATTTGCACTGGCTTTCCTGGGAATACATCCAGCTCCCTCCAGTGTTGGAGCAGATCTTGTAATTTTCCTTTAAATCATTAACCTCCTCTTTGTATTTTTGCCATTTTAATACTGTGAATGTGATTAAAGTAATGAGAAAAATACTTGAAATTATGCAAATGGCAATCACCAAAAAAACATTTGCATCTGAAAATTCTTCATCTGTGCTACTCTCTTGAGGATCCAATTTAATTTCCTCTCCAGATTCCACCAAAGAGATAATGATTTGTGTCATTGCTGTCATAACCGGTTCTCCCTGGTCCTGAGCCACCACCACCAGCCGGTATTCTACATGATCTGAATCTGTAAAGGAACGTTTTAAAGAAATTTCTCCAGTTTGCTGAGAAATTGCAAACGGTGTTTTCCCAATCAAGTCCTTAAAATTATAAGACATCAAAGCATTGTAGCCAGAATCTGGATCAATGGCTCTCACTTTAGTGACAAGGTATCCAGGTTGTGCAGACTTTGGAGTTTTAATTGTCTCCAAAGAGTAAAGCGGGGCAAATGTAGGAGCATTATCATTAATGTCTTCAATAAAAACATTTAGCGTCAGATTGGAGGTAAGTGGAGGTAGACCGGCATCAGAGACTTTTATGTGACACCGAAAAAATGTGACTTGTTCATGGTCAAATGACACTAAAGCAAATACTTTTCCATTCTCTGGATTGATGGACATGTAGGAAGATATTGGAATCCCATCAATGGTGATGTCACTGATTGAGTAGGTGAGGAATGAATTCTGACCAATATCTGGGTCAGAGGCTGATGCTGTGTAGACATGAGATCCTGGTGGGTTGTTTTCCTTAATAAAGATTGTATCAACAGGCTGTATAAATTGTGGTGTATTGTCATTGACATCACTTATGTAAATTTTGAGGGTTTTCGAAACGGATAAGCATGGGGAACCTTCATCTGTTGCAGTGATCATAACCTCATATTCAGACTTTGACTCTCGATCTAATGGTGCATCCACAGTTAAAGAAAAATCTCCCATAAATGCTGGGTTTATTATGAAGGGAGCATTTTTTATGATGTGGCAATTAACTCTTCCATTCGATCCTGAATCCCTGTCACGCACACTGATGATCGCAACTGTGGTTCCACGTGGTGCATCCTCAGGAACAGGAACTGATAATGATGTCACTGTCATCTCAGGAGGATTGTCATTGACATCTACTACAATCACTAGAACCTTACTGTGTCCAACCATTGGGTGATCACCATTATCAATAGCATCAACTGGTATTTCGTAGGTTTTGGTGGTTTCAAAATCCAATTCTCCTATAAGAGTAATTTCTCCTGTTTTTGGGTCCAGTTTAAAAAGATTAATTATTCGTGCAGAAAGTAGTTTGCTAAAGAAGTAAGCGATTTCCCCATTTCTTTCTTTGTCTAAATCTGAAGCATTTAACTTTATGATTTTAGTCCCTTTGGCAGCATTTTCGGACACACTGCACTGGTAAAATGGTTGATCAAAAGTTGGGGAGTTGTCGTTAGCATCTTCGACAGTGATTATTACTTGTGTGGTGCCACTTAATCTTGGTCTGCCACCGTCATAAGATATAAGAGTAAGATTGTGTATTGACTGTTTTTCTCTATCAAGTGATTTCTTCAGCACAAGTTCCAAAGTTCTAATCAGTTCAGGTATTAAATGGATCAACCTGCTCTTTGCTTCATGATTTTGTTTTATCCTGAGCATGTCTTGACCTCAAGAATAATAAAGATGATTACACCAATTAAAGAAAGACATCCACCGTGTTTTTGGTGTGAGAAGACAAAACAGAATTCAGTCCGAGCTGAAATGTTCATTAAAACGCGATGAGCCAGCAAATGGAGAGCAAATGAATCAGTTCTGCACCTTGAAACTATAGATAAGTGAGCAGTGACATCTAGCGTCTGTTTGGGATTTTACAAACGTAAGATTTTCATGCAGTAGTTTCATTTGTTGAATTTGTAATGTTCATATTAATGGCAACTAACAAATTGCTTTTGAAGAAAAAATAATTTTACTAACAAAAATTAAATTTAAGATTGCATCACACAATTTTTGCTATACAGTACAATTGATGACCAGGCTAAAGTATCTATAACACTACAACCTCTACAACTAAATGATACATTTCCATTAACTACCCATCATAATTTGAGCTATATCACAAAATAAAAAATGCAATGCCTAATACAATATTATTAAGAATGGTATTTTATGGCATTCACAATAGAGATGGGTCGTTCGCAAACTAAGCGGATCTTTTGGATGGATCCCATAAAAGGGTGAATGAGCCGCCGGTCCCAAAGAGGGGACCGTTGTTCTTTTACTTTCAGTTTCGTTTTTCATTACAATGCATTTGCCTGAGCTCAGCACTGCCACCTGTGGCAGCTGAGATGTACTAACTCTGGAGACCGAGTACAGTGCTGCGACTGCAAGTGAAAGAAAGAATAACAAGGCTGCTGCTACTAGGGATGGCCATCGGTGCAGATGCCATCAATGGTTGCCATCGAGTGATCTGTTGGGTCCCGGCTCATCTTAGTGACCCATTTTGACCACCTCTAGGTTTCAGCTTTACATTCGGTAACAGGGACAGTTTGAGAGGAGAGGGCCCATGTGAGTCCCTTCCTCTGTGGCAGCACAGTAGACTTTGGCTTTGTGTGCAGATCCCCTGGAACAAGTCACCCGCACCTTGTTTCTGGCGATTTCTCTATTACTCATGAGCCAAATCATTAGGAAAATGCCCATCACAACATTTGCCCTGTAATTTTTGCCCATCTGCAGAGTTGGGCCACTGGCTGATGTGGGACTCTAGAGATGGTTTGGAGGTATGTATAACCAGGGCCATAACTAGGGTGGTGCAGAGTTTGCCACCACACACAGTGGTGCAGGGTAAAGGGTGTTGTTGGCGGTTCTTGTCAGTAATATGTTTTAATTACTTTCACTTGTAGCTTAACCTCTTCTTTGAGGACCGATCTCTCCTGACTGCCTCATCTCTTACCCTTACAACCATCTGTCATGGTCAGTTTTGTACTTTAGGTCTATGTAGTTGTGTTTGGCTGCACTGAATTGGATGCACACTACATAGATCTACTTAATTGCAATTTTTGCAAAGTAAAAGTAGCTTGACATAGTTAGAACTCTCATTCTTTTTAAGCAGGATCATATAGCTCAAAGAGTAGGTTGTTTAGTAATATGGGATCGATCTCCCACCTTCAATAGAACTCCCTACTTAGTAAATTTACCCCAATGTGTCTGAAATGTTTCATAGATCTTACAGCCCCATGGCAGTCTTCATATAACACATCATGGGCTTATTGTATATGCTACAGTAGCTAAAGCATGGACATATTTACATGTAGAAGCACTGTGGCACCATATATATATATATATATATATATATATACATATATATAGATATATATATATAGATAGATAGATAGATAGATAGATAGATATTGGGGTCACAGGGCAGCACTGCTGGGCAAAGTATAATCACATTGCCTAGTCCATAAGTTAAGCAATACAGTACACTTACCCCCCACTGCATGGAAGGAGTCAGAACCAGCACTCAAGTATGAGGAAATCCCTTTATTTCATAAAGGTATAAACAGGTAGCAGCAGCAGCTGTTTCAACTGAGCAGTGTCAGTTTTCATCGGGGGTGTCCCAGTTCAGTGCAGCCCCTGTCTGCCGGCGCTCTCCAGGCAAAGATGACAGGGGCTACATCTGTACTTGAGTGCTGGTTTGGACTCCTTCCAAGCAGTGGGGGGTAAGTTTACTATATATATATATATATATATATATATATATATATATATATATATATATATATATATACTGATTAGTTGGCCAAAGCAAATAATCACATTCTAATTCTTATTTATTTAGCACCTTCTACAAGGTAATAGAAAGAATCTAATTGATTGCTGTGTCGAGCATCTTATCTTCAATAAAACTCCCATTTTAGTAAATTTACCCTTTGCGGCTGATCCTGTGTTGGATGCGTGACATTGAGAAAGCTCGTGTGACCCATTTATGGTAACACAAATTTACATAGAGCTATTGCCAGGATCTAGTGGGAAGCAGCATGGACCACTGATTGTCTATCCACAGCTGCAACTGTCATCAGTAGCATTGGCAAATTCACAGCCCCATGCTATGTGCAAGTGATCTGTCACTAACAAGCTTTCTTTCTCTGTAGGTTTGACCAGCATGGAATTCTCCAAAAAGACAAAAAATTTACATTCAATTGCATTGTCATCTCACAGGTCATACCCCTAATTGCCCATTTCAGCGGAAGACAATTAAAGCAAAGATTTGTCTGCATCAGAATTTGAAAAAGATACACAAAAATGGGTACATTTGTACCTGCTCATGCGCTCTATGCTAAGATCATGTATTTACAGTAGAGTATGTCCCTGCAAAATGATACAGACAGATCACATTCAGTCCCGATGTTTCTATATTGACTCCTTTATGTGCTATGTTCAACACCAAAGCAAACAACATTCTTCTCTTTATTGTAGTGTCACTTATTTGCCTTAACTTAAAAATCATGTGAACTCTTGCCCTCTTGCCATCCTCCCTTGCAAGAACCCTGCTAAGCCAACCCACTGCCAGCAAGTGGCACACTGGTCAACGAAATAAGTCCCTTTGTTTCTAAAAATGAAATTAAATATTATTTATGTCACCATTAAATGATAAATAGAAGCAATGAGTTACACTGTTATACATATATATATATAATTGTTGACTAAAAAAAATACTTTATTCAAAAAGTTTACTAATATTTGTTTGTTTTTGGACATAATTTAGTCAAAGATTAGACTTCAAAGATTACAATCCAAATATATTTTTTTAAATAAAATAAATAACACATTTTAATTTTAACATTAGACCACATACAAATGTGTCCTGATTCACCCAACCACATGGTACAATATATATAGCCCACTTACTTTATTATATTGTCGCATTATACTGTAGCTGCATGCACAGTCACATACTGTACATTATAATGTACTTGGTATAAAGTTGCAGATAAAGAATACCATTTCACGGTGGGATGTATGGCGTACTGTACTGCACCTGCATTGATCTTTGAATTACCCTTATTTCCAGGTGAGTGTCCAGGGCACTTTGTCCCATTAGTGATGCACCTAAGATGCATATTGTATTGTGTATAACACTTTGCGGTGCAATGCATGGTGCATCTTAGTTGCATAACCGTGTCAATGTGGCCAACATTGGGACAAACAAGACTTACAAACATGTAATGGACTCTCCCCTCAAAAATAGGATCCTTTGTACTCAGTCAATTGTTAGCAGCATGCAATTTTGTTATAATAAATGAGGGTTAGTATTGTTTAAAAAGTTAGTAGTTTTAGCCTCTGATTAATTACCGGTACTGATATTTATGAAAGTGCACATTCATTAAGTAAATACTTAAGTGGTATCCGGATAGGCAATAGGGGTCCAGTTTGCAGTCTCCAACCAAGCCTCTCCGACCGCTGATTGTGATGTTTGAAGCGGTCCTATCTGAGATGGTATGGTGGTTCTGTTAGGCGGCAGCCTCTCTCCCCAATCCTTAATCCTCTACGCGTTTCTCCGCCTTAGACTGTCAGCGGCTTCCTCAGGAGGTATGTAGCATGTAGTCTCATTCACGCTCTTTTATAGCCGTCACTTCCGCTATTGTGTATTGGCGCATACGTCCATCATAGCGGGTCACGCCTCGATTTCAGATCTATTGCCGCGATGTCATATCCGGCTTTTTGTTGTTAGGCCTCTGTTTTGATATCGGGCGCGTCTCCATGTACGTGCGTCACAGCAGGCCAGGCCTCGTCCTCGTTGACATTGCGGCAATAGATCTGAAATCGAGGCGTGACCCGCTATGATGGACGCATGCGCCAATACACAATAGCGGAAGTGACGGCTATAAAAGAGCGTGAATGAGACTACATGCTACATACCTCCTGAGGAAGCCGCTGACAGTCTAAGGCGGAGAAACGCGTAGAGGATTAAGGATTGGGGAGAGAGGCTGCCGCCTAACAGAACCACCATACCATCTCAGATAGGACCGCTTCAAACATCACAATCAGCGGTCGGAGAGGCTTGGTTGGAGACTGCAAACTGGACCCCTATTGCCTATCCGGATACCACTTAAGTATTTACTTAATGAATGTGCACTTTCATAAATATCAGTACCGGTAATTAATCAGAGGCTAAAACTACTAACTTTTTAAACAATACTAACCCTCATTTATTATAACAAAATTGCATGCTGCTAACAATTGACTGAGTACAAAGGATCCTATTTTTGAGGGGAGAGTCCATTACATGTTTGTAAGTCTTGTTTGTCCCATGATATATTTAATGTTGTGAAATTATTTTAATAAAATTATAAATTTAATATTCAGCACAGCGCTGTACCATCCCTTTTGTTTTTCTTGTACTATCTCTTTAAGGGGTTTGGTAATCCTCCTTAGGTACGAGCTGCAGTGTTTAATATCAATCAGCGCTAAATATCTTTTTTTTTTCTTCTCGTTGCATAACCTCTGGTGTGCTAAATAGGGCTATTTGGCATGATTTGAGGATAGGTGTATGTCCACATTCATCTTTGTATAACCAAGATTATGTAAATATTTTAATGATCACGATAAAGTATCCAGCGTCAAATTATCACTTTCCTCATTGAAGTAGTTGCTGTTTAGACTTTGCCATTCAAAATTAAATTTGAGTTCTCCAATTGAAATAATCACTTACTATTCATTAGTCTTTGTTGCCTGCTTCCACATTGTATGCAAATGCGTTTGCCGTTTTGATTTCTCAGTCTGCGGACTTCAGCAGCCGCCAAGAAAACTATAGAGACGCCACATTGCAAAGTCCATAGCAACTGCATACACACACACAGCATCAACACAGAAACAAGGAACATCAACTCCCCAAGTGAGTCTATGGTTATTAAGACAGGCCCGAGCATATGTGATCACAGTCTTAGGCCTCAAAACGGACATTCTTGCATTTTTACCAGTACACCCATGGCCTTCGTAAAATGGTCTTTGACTGACAATAACCCTAAGAACAAGTCATCCTGGGCGAGAGAATTGTAAAGATACCTTGACATATGTGCAGTGCAAGGTATCTACTTGGCCCCTGTGGGCATCCCCTGTGCTAAATCACCAAGTGTACACTGTCGGATGGGAAAATTGCAGTAGAGATAGGCGTCCCTATTCCCGGGTTAGCTTTTGTCCATATAAGCATATTATGGCAGTTGCAAGCGTCAAAAGATAACAGAGGCTACAGCAAGAACAACCACATCCTAATCATTGCCTCAGAAGTTAGAGTTTTAATACCACAAAGTAAGTTATGCCACAGCTTATAAAAGCTGAATCACAAATATACAGATGGAGCACAGGGAACGTGCAAGTGTCTCACATGCTCGTGCGTCCCAGTCAGCACAGCAGCGGGGAGCAGATTCCCTGCCCGTCTCCTCTTCAGGGAGATGGGAAAGGCTAGGGGGGCAGTGGGGGAGCTGCGGGTAGCAGCAGAGAGCCAGTGGAGGGCGGCAGAGGGCTCTGATGAAACGGGGCATGTGAGCATCTCGTGCACACGCACACCCCCTTCTGTCAGAAGGCGCACAGCGGCGGTTGGGGATTCTGTCATCAGGAGCAGCTCCATTGAGAGCTGCTCCATCTGTACTTTTCAACATCATTGTATAACAAAGTTTTATACAGCATTATAGTTTCTCTCTCTGCATTGCTCGAGAAATGGGGTGGGGAAGCTCAGGCCCAGGGGCCGTATGCGGCCCCCGTAGCCGTTCTGAGTGGCCCGCCCACTTGCCCAGCGGCTTTGCCGGGAGTCAAGTACAGGGGAATTCTTGCGAGAGGTCGGTAGTTCTCGTGAGATTCCTCTTAATCAACAGCAGCCGGAGACTGTCCGTCCTGTTCAGCGGCAGCCACCAGAGTGTGGAGAGTGTGGGACGGCTGCAGCAGGACAATTTGTAAGAGGAATTTTTACATATGGCCCCAGAAGGATTTTTTCCCCACAAAAAAGGTTCCGCACCCCTGCTCTCGAAATTCTGTAAAACACATTATCATGTAGAACGAAGAAATTAAAACTGTAGCAGAATTTGAAAAGTTTACCAAATTTATACTTGGAAATGTGATGCAGATAATACAAGATTTTAAATTTGATAAATAGGGTTTAGATCAATTATCACTGTTTTAAAACACAGTCAAGCAGCTTTATGAACAAGAAACTATTGGTAAACTTTTATATTGGAGGACCAGCAAAACTGATTAAAAAAAATTGTCTGCAAAATATTCTCCATATTCAGATTTTGGATTTCAGGTTCCTCTGTGGTGGAATTTAGCATTATGTGTTCTATGTCAAATTCTACTATATTATTTTTTTACAACTATGGGGCGGTCATTCAGACCCAATCACTCGGCTGCAAGTTCATGGGCCTGAGCAATTATTGAATGAATACGCATGTGCACAGTCCGCAGTTTACATGCGCAAGCCATCTGTACAATCACAGCCAACAATGGCTAGCCATCGCTGGCCATTTGCAAGTTGAGTGGCAGGTGCTGGGCATTTTCTGGGAGTGTCACAGAAAACGTAGGCAGTGGTTGGATGCTGGGACGGAGGGCTGATGCCTTTCTCTCCCCATGGCCATCACAGCGCAGAGTACGTCTGGACTTTACTCGGCAGTTGCACACAGGAGAAAACCAATCGATAGTTAGTGATCGCGAATGGTTTTGTGTTCGAAGCTATGCAGAGGGGCTGGGGAGTCTGTAGCTGTGGGGGGGGGGACTTTTACCTGATCGCAGGCCCCTGAAGAATCATAGCCCAAGTGATCAGGTCTGAATGACCCCTATATTACTAAGCACAATGAATTGACCAAAGACTACATGCATATTGTCCTGCAGGAACTTTTGCCCAACTTTATTTTTTTTTTGTAAAGTGGAGTTATTTCATTATTATTTCTTAAATTATTCTAACTAAGTTTTATATTTGTGCAATTATACTCAGCCTACTGCAGAGTGTGTCTTTACTCAAGGCAATAATTCTCAACAATGGCTACAGAAGCACTGGAAATACGTTACTTGTTCTGGATTGATGGATTGTTGTATGACAAACACTTCCTGTATGACAAAAGGGATGGCAATAATGTAGCATCCGCTACAACATACATTATATTAAAAAATGTGGTCAATTAGATTTTTCTCACCTTGCTTAGGAGGAGTCCTTGCTGATTTCCAAGATTTTCAGTTCCCGGAGACTGAGATGAATTGGGAGTTAAAACAATTAAGTCATTTTGTCCTTGAAGTGTATTTGAACACACTCTGTATTGCGTTTGCTGTGAATACATCCAGCTACCTCCAGTGTTGGAGCAGATCTTGTAGTTTTCTTTCAATTCATTGACCTCATCTCTGTATTTTTGCCATCGCAAAACAGTGAAAGCGATTAAAGTGATAAGAAATATACTTGAGATTATGCAGATGG
Source organism: Crinia signifera (assembly GCF_055691185.1). Lineage (NCBI taxonomy): Eukaryota > Metazoa > Chordata > Amphibia > Anura > Myobatrachidae > Crinia > Crinia signifera. Next base: position 20,818,523 of record NC_139220.1, read on the forward strand.
CAATAACTAAATAGACATTGGCATCAGAAAATTCATCGCCATTGCTTTTTGACTCATGGTTATCAAACTTGATTTCCTCTTCAGATTCCACCAAGGTGATAATGATTTGTGTTACTGCTGTCATAACTGGTTCTCCGTGGTCCTGAGCCATCACCACCAGTCTGTATTCTTCATTATCGGAATCTGTAAATGGACGCTTTAAACTGATTTCTCCAGTTTGTTGAGATATGACAAATGGTGTTTTTGCTGCTAGGTCTTTAAAATTGTAAGTCATCCAAGCATTGTACCCAGAGTCTAGATCTAAAGCTCTCACTTTGGTTACAAGGTATCCAGATTGTGCTGATTTGGGAGTTTTAATTGTTATCGTAGAATAAAGTGGAGCAAATGTAGGGGCATTGTCATTAATGTCTTCAATGAATATATTAAGTGTCAGATTTGAGCTGAGTGGAGGTAGACCGGCATCTGTGGCTTTTACATGACATTGGAAATACGTAACTTGTTCATGGTCAAAAGACACTAAAGCAAATACTTTTCCATTTTCTGGATTGATGGAGATATAGGATGAAATATGAACCCCGTCAATGGTGCTGTCACTGATTGAGTATGTGATGAAAGAATTCTGGCCAACATCTGGGTCAGAGGCTGATGCGGTGTAGACATGGGAACCCGGTGGGTTGTTTTCTTTGATAAAAATTGTGTCAAAGGATTGCGGAAATTGAGGGCTATTGTCATTGACATCACTTATTACAATGTTAAGAGTTTTTGAAACTGACAAAGGTGGCAGCCCCTCATCTGTTGCCGTAATCACAACTTCATATAGTGACTTAATCTCTCTGTCCAGATGTCCATTCGCAGTGAGGGAAAAATCTCCCATAAAAGCTGGGTTTATTTTGAATGGTGTTAATTTTGAGACCCGACAATTTACTTTTCCATTTAAACCTGAATCTTTATCATGTACACTGATAATTGCAACTGTTGTCCCTTGTGGTGCATCCTCCGGGACAGGAACTGATAGTGATGTCACTGTCATCTCAGGAGGATTGTCGTTGACATCCACCACAGTCACTAGAACTTTACAATGTCCTACTATTGGATGATCTCCATTATCGATTGCATCAACCTGAATTTCGTACATCTTGATTGCTTCATAGTCCACTTTCCCTTTCACTGTAATTTCTCCTGTATTTTCGTCTAAGCTAAAAATTCTGCTCACTTGCTCTGTAACCTGCTTACCAAACTCATATATTATTTTCCCATTTTTCCCTTCATCTAAATCAGTTGCATTCAGCTTGATGACTAAAGTCCCTTCAATGGCATTTTCAGTCACACTACATTGGTAAAACGGCTGGTAGAAAGAAGGAGCATTATCATTCACATCTTCCACATTGATAATAATTTGAGTTGTGCCACTTAATCTTGGCTTTCCTCCATCATAAGCTGTAAGTGTGAGCTTGTGAATAGATTGTTTTTCCCTGTCTAGTGATTTCTTCAGCACAAGTTCAATGGATCTGATTTGGTTCATGTATTTTTGGAAATCTAAAGCAAAATAATCACTTGCACTCAGCTCATAATGAGTAATAGAATTGGTACCAAGATCTGGATCAAGGGCGCCCTCTAGGAGAAACTGAGAACCTGCAGGTCTAAATTCTGATATCACAATACTGAACACACCAGAGGAGAAAGCTGGGCTATTGTCATTTATATCTTCTATTTCTACATCGACACGATACATCTGCACAGGCTTATCTACAATAACCTGCAGGGGAATAATGCAGAAGGGTGTATCTGGACACAACAGTTCTCTGTCCATTGTCTCTTTAACAAACAATATGCCATTCTGCAGATTAACCTGGAAATATTCCTTCTCATCTCTAGACACAATACGTAACATTCTGGAATTAATCTCACCTATCTCCAGTCCAAGATCCTGAGCAATTCTCCCAACAAATGTACCGTGCTTGGATTCCTCGGGAATGATATAATGTAGCTGACTCAGGACCACATCCCAGGACATTTGCAGCAATAAGAATTGGACCAATCTGCTTCTTAGATGATAATCCTCTATTTGGTTGAGCATCTCTCAGATGTGCTAAGAATGAATTAGATAATTTCCCCTGTAAATAAGGCATTCACGTCGACTGAGGATCCACAGCAGAGGAAAAAAATATCATGGCCGAAATTCCCAAAGCAAGATATTCAACGGCGTCAATGGAGAAATGAGCCCTGGTTCACATCTGTGCTAAAAGTTGGTCTGTGGTGACATCTACTGCTGAATAATGATATTTCAACTAGCTCAAAGGATTGGTTCTGTAAGTAAATACTGCATTTTTCAATATTGTTGCATGGTTTATATTTATACTTGTTTGCTTTATAACTGTACTTTGAATAAAATATACCGAATGGGATTTACACTGAAGGATTTCATGTATGCAATCTTTAACATTTGTATTTGTTAAATGATATAGAAATGTATTCTCATTTAACTATTCTTCTGGTTGGATATATTCATGGCTTTTCGTGATGTGCTAGAGAAAAATAATCTTGTGATAAGGCATCACGTATGTAGTGTCTCATGCTGATATTCTACAGTACATAGTTCTATGGCATACTAGTATGTGACACAGTATTATGAGTTGTGAGTGTCAATAAGATTGTTGCATCTTAATCATTAGGAAAAAAGATTATGTCTACTCTACCTATGCACTGCATATCCGATAACTTTTTGCATAACCCTTGTATGATGCAGTACTTTAAGTGTCTTAAGGCCCATACAAACTGGGTGACTATGAGCTGTAAGCAGCTCAGTTTTTACCGTTTGAGCTGCTTTCACCCAGTGTGTATTCCTTGCCAACAAGCGGTGATGCGCACTTCCGCGTTATGGCCAGCCACCGCTGCTCTTCTCAGCAGATGAGCGAAGGGGTGGATGGCTTTCCATAGCGTCCTGCTATGGACAGCCGTCCGCCCCCGTGAAAATCGCTTGGACGGGCAAAAATTGCTCAGTATGTATGCACTGAGCGATTTTCAGCCCACCGATTTACCCCATCATTGCTGTGCATACTCACTGAGCAAAAACACCCAGTGTATATGGACCTTTATTTTCTAAATTCATTAAATCTACTCTATGGCTTCAAACATAAATTGTCAAACAATACTACATATGGTGTCAGGGGCGGATCCAGGATAAAATGACAGGGGGGGCACCATGATAAAAGAAGGTTTGGGTGGGGGAGGGGCGGTGTTAGTGGTGCCAGTGTACATGCTAAGAGAGTGGCAGAGAGAGGGTGGAAATGGGATTAAAAATAGGCCCTGGCATTTAAAGTACGCAGGCCCACCATGGCGACAAAAGTGAAGGATGTAGTTGTGCGCGCGCCGAAGGTGCGCTCCGGAAAAGGGGGTGTGGCCACTCAACAGGGGGCGTGTCCTTGAGTGTAGTGTACCACACCATATACAACTTCTACACATTATGCAACAAAATACAAGACCCCATTATACTTGCCCCTTACACATGATGTCAAATGGAATGAGCCAAAATTCACATAATGCCACATGGTTTGAGCCAAAATTTTAATAATGCCACATGGATTGTGTCAAAATTCACATAATGCCACATGGATTGAGCAAAATTCACATAATAACACACGTATGGAGCCAAAATTCACATAATGCCAAATGGATTGAGCCAAAATTCACATAATATCACACGTATGGAGCCAAAATTCACATAATGCCACACGGATTGAGACATAATTCATAAAATGCCATAGAGATTGAGCCAAAATTTACATAATGCCACACGGATTGAGCCAAAATTCACATAATGCCACACGGATTGAGCCAAAATTCACATAATGCCACACGGATTAATCCAAAATTCACAATATGCTTCATAAACAGGGACATTGTCTGCCAAAGGCGCGCATTAAACATTTACACCATAATGTCCATTACATGTTCAGTTACACGCTATTATGTCCATTATGTGTTATGCCAAACACCATAATGCCTATTAAAAATGATGCTACATAAGTGCTGCTTATCTACATGCTCATTGCCAAGGGTTCCATGCTCATTGCCAGAGGTTCCATGCTCATTGCCATGTGGGATTACATGCTCATTGCCAAGGGGGAATACATGCTTGTGGTAAATGGGGGACAGCCACCGCCAGGCAGAAGTGACAGCCACTGAAAGTGGCAGTGCCTGGCTGTTTTCAGGTCCTGGCTATTTGAAATAATACCTCTTTCACACCAGAAAATGCATTCCCAGGTTGGCCCCTATTACACCAGCCTAGTCCCTGCATTTTCTGGTGTTAGGGGGAGAGAAAACCACCCCTTTAACCAGTTATCTAATTTAACCGGTTATGTTTTCGGAACCAACTGACCCATTTACATGAGACAAGTATCATATTAAAGAACGTTTGAGTGGGCTTTGAATGATTTTGGTCCAGTGAAACTGGACTGTTTGGTTCCAGAGTAATCTGCCCTCAAAGAACATGAACAGCCATGAAATTACATTTCAAAAATAAAAAAATCGGTTTATCCGCAATATCTCTGGAACTGATTGACTGCTATGGATCAGTCTGGTATCATATTGAAGGCCAAGCGATTTATAATTGAATGAGATCAACCACAAGCTTCTGTGACGCCAGGGGAGGAATTGGCAGCCGTCGGAACTAGGTGGGGGTCGGAATTAACGGTTCCCATATTATCCTATGGGGAAAAACGATACAGGCGGTGTACCCCCCCCCCCCCCTGAATCCGCCAGTGTATGGTGTTATTGAGCAATTTATAGCATTATTAAGCAATGACAAGATTGCACAAGGTGGTGGGAGCAATGGTTTTTTTGTTGTTGATTGCATCTGTAGAGTGATCAGTTGCCGATGTTCAATAGCATAACCTATAACAAGCCGTAGTAGTGTATGATACAGAACATAGAGCTCAATGTGCAGTGTTGATTTTTGGTGGTCCATGGTTTGAGCACTGAATTAATATTCAATTGCATTAATTGGCAACTGCATTGTTCAATTTCTAGATTCAATATTATCTTAAAACATCAGACCATGCACAGAAAAATCTGTTTTCATTATTTCAACTTCAAGAGTTCAGTTGGCTCTAACAAATCCATAAAGATAAATGCATATATAACAGTGAAAAAAAAATATATTCTATACATATTTGACTATGTTGTTGATTAATGTTAGGAAGATTGTGAAAGGTGGTCAAATAATTGCCCAAACAAAAACACTAGTGCTGCCTGTGTGCAATCGAGGCCTTCACCGAAGAACATCAAAACATGCAAACAATCTCAAATAAATAGTGACATAATGGTGCTTAAGTGTTTGAACAAACAGGAATGATACAACCTTGATAATTAACCCAGGTTATATAATAGTCTTCAAATTAATATGTTAATTAAACAAAAAGCCTGATAATTCTTCTTCTACAGATGAAATTGTGTCATGTCAATCTGGGAGATGACCCAGGTAACCTTGCCCAACAGTCAGACTGCACCACAGGTTTTCTAACTCGGTCCTTAGGACCCTACTTCAGCAAAAATCTAAAATAGGTAGACATAGACAAGCCCTGAACCTACCTTGTAACTGATTGGTATAGAGAATTTGTGGTTAGCTACAGGACATATGGCACAATTCACAGCATTCATTTCGAATCAGAACTACAGATGGAGCAGCTCTCAACTGAGCGGCTACTGGTGCGCTAATCGCCATCCTCTGCCGGCAAATGGGGAGAGTGCACATCGGACGCTCGTGCGCTCCATTCTCAGCAAGATACCAGCGGCTGGCACGCTGGCGGAAGCGAAGAGAGCAATAAAGGTTTGTCACTGGAATTTATCATATTTTAATTTACAGATTCTGCATTTGGATCACAAATGCAATGTAGGTTGTGTCTATGTCATATAGACATCTCCTGCTGCATTTGCATTTTGGTGAATGGAATTGCAAAGCCGCCCCTCCCTTAAAAAAATGGGAAAACAAGTATGAGGTGTGTATGTGAGAGTTTAAATGGATGTATATGTGTATACAGACAAGATACAGTTAGAAGGTACAATGACTGCACTAGATCTTAGTTTGCTGGATCACAGATCCCCTTTGATAGGTTTCCCAGATCCCACCAGGAAAAAATGGATGTCTAAAATGAGTGCACAGTGCAGTAAAATGTATTATTCATAAAAATCAGCAAACATTGCCCATCACACATAAACAGGTGAGACCCTGTAATATATCTGTGTGGGCTGAATACCACATGGTTTTATAAAACAACAGCACGGTAGCTTAAGATGTAAGCTGTGTGGGATGCCTTTCACCACCTCATGCTGGGAGCTTCACCACCGCTGGTCAGGAAACAACCTGTCTGACGTGATTGTAACTGGTTGCAACATGCGCTACTGACAAACAGTAGTGTCATTTAGCGCTATATTTGTTTAGTTACAGGTTGCTGTTAATCACATATTGTGTGTGTTTACATTCACCCTGTAGCTAGGAAATAACGATGCTTGGCTTGGTACATAAACAATCTTCCCAAAATACAGATAGAGCCATGGGGTTTATTTTAGTTCACTCTTTCTGACAAAATCCATCTTAGATGGACAAAACCATGTGCACTGCAGGAGGGCAGATGTTACTTGTGCAGAGAGAATTAGATTTGGGTGGGGTCTTACTTCAAAGTGAAATCTATATTGCAGTGTAAAAATAAAGCAGTCAGTATTTTCCCTGCGCAGAAACAAAATAACTCCCCCAAATCTAATTCTCTCTGCACATGTTACATCTGCCCCCCTGCAGTGCACATGGTTTTGTCCATCTAAGAAGGATTTTGTCAGAAAGAGTGAACTAGAATAAGGCCCTAAGTGAGCCAGAGTGGTCAGACTTAATCCCATGCTAATCCCCTACTGTATTGTTATATGTATTGCAGTTGAGAACAATAGGCCTTGGTGAGCCACGGCTCCCCATGGCTATCCAGAGAAGGCTAGTTGAAGAAGGCTCCATCTGTGTAACATTTTAAAATAAATGCAAGCAAATGAATAAAAAGCAATGGCCATTGTGTTCCTATGAAGCCCATTTGCCTCCCAATGAAATGAAAAATGTCATGAGAAGATCGGAACAGAAAACCAGTCCAGGAGATTTTTGGCAGCAGTCATACATGGGACTGGGATCTGTGTAGGGTGGGTCTTTCTCCTGTAAAGATGAACACTTTAGGCCTTCCTCTCTCCTATTTGCCCCAAAACTAAATCATTCTATATTGGCCTCCTTCCCTAACTAAGTAACATTTTTACCCTACACAAGCATGGTTAAAACATGCACACTTCGAACAGCTAAAATATAGGTGGAGATAGAACTCATCACTGCAGTGTCTATGTATGAGTTGAAATACAGAGTGATAATATGTGTCTAGTGTATAATGGGTTGTGGAAGATATTTTATGAGACCTTATTTTGTCACACCTTTGAGCTGTTGTTGAAATTGGTTGTTTTGAATTGGTTGAAATCCAGAATGGAGTGTACTCCAGAACACCATTCTAGTTCCCTTAAGCATTCTTACTTTTGATCTATTTCACTCTCTCTGCACCATTTGCTATCTGACAGCTGTCACAAACATGGAGATATGCATATTGCTATAGGTTGCAGCAAGGAGGTGGTCCAGTCTGGTGTTGCAGAGACCAAACCGCTCCAGCTGTTCTCCAGTCCCCAATTAGTATAGTTCAAATGTCCCAGAAAGCTGACCCTGTGCATGGTGGCATCTGTACCCTATCTGACACCAAGGGTGGTAGAGGATGGTCCATATGCTCGCTATAGGCATGTGCTGTGAAAAGAGGTGTGATTTCATGGGAAAGGGTGTGGCCAGTAAATTGCAATTCCAATTTCCGTCACTCCAGAGCTCAGGGAGATGAGAGCTGCCACCAGAGACTGCTGTGGCTTCAGGGCAAGATCCTATGCTGTGACAAAAGCCAGGTACTACATATAATATTGCAGTGCAGTACCTGGCTTCTATAACTGAGTTGGCATTTGGATTTAACCACTTGGCAATGACTTGCAATGAGGTCAATATATATATATTCTGCAGCGCTGTAAAGTATGTGAGTACTATGTAAGTAACTGGTAATAAATTAATAAAATATATGCACAGACTGTAAATACTGTTTTTCAAGCACATGAAGCAATCAGTACATACTACACATATATACTGTATACAGGTAAGTTGTGTGCACATTATGCCAGATAGAGCTACTATTGGTTGCTCAGCGCGGTGCTATCATCTGATTGGATGAAACTGCCATGAAGCATCAAAAAGTGAGGGGGCTGTATTTGGTGGTGGCTGGTTGGCTGTCGCTACTGCCAGTGAGGCCAGCTGGGAGGGAGAAGTGGCTATTGGCCAGCCACAGAAGAGTCAGTGGAAAGGAAAAAGTGCTGCACCGCTCACACTTACAGCTGAAAATGCACAGGTAAATTTCAGCCTCAGAGATCACAAGTACCTGCCAAGCACATGCAGGTGCTGTTACTGTGAGACAGTGGGCCAAGGAGAGAGTGGGTCCAGCCCAGCAGAAATTACCCTGATTTCCTGGTGGCCCAATCCACAGCTGAATAATTGTTACAATAAAAAACCTTTAAAAAGAAACCTCTTTACTTTACATCCATGTACAGTCATGATTTAGCTCCAAAAGGCAAAAAATAAATAATAAAATAAAATAAAAAATGAGCATCTATGACCTTGAAGAAAAATGACACATTTGGCATCCCAAAATTCAAGAAAGCTAGCTCATTAAATTTTGCACTTTGAGATTCGTGCTGATTTTCACATAAGCCCATTTTCTTACAATAAAATATGTTCTGCATATGCATTCATGATACACAGTCTGATTTGCATAGAAACTTTGGGATCAAATGTATATTTTTGTATCCATTTCTTTAAATTAAAAATATTTTTATTACAAAATGCTAGAAAAACAAACCACAATATTTCCTAAAATAATAGTAAAACATTATATAATAAATTGACTAAAAATAACAAAAAAGTATTCCAGTTGAAGCCTCACATGAAATGCATAGTGTAAATTGCTAACATGGGAAATTAAAATATATGTCAGAAATTATCCTGATAATCAAAGCCCAAACTTTCCCAAACTAATAGCATGAACATTAACAGTAGATATCAAACTGATACCCCTTTCAGACATACGGCAAAATCCCAGGATTTTTCACGCGCACAATCCCAGGACTACGGTATGTCTGAAAGGCTCTAACAGGGATTTTAGTCCTCTAAAATGCCGGGTCCTGCGCACCTGCAATGGACCTGGGATTTTTAAAAACCCGGGTTTGAACCGGGTCTAAAATCCCGGGTAGTATGTCTGAAAGGGGTATAACTGAAAAAATAGAAAATATTTCAATTGAATACTCACTTGAAAAAGTTCTGAATAACAAAGTCCAACATTTAATACAATAAAAATATAAACATTTTATCAGTATATCAAGTTAAAATACAAAATATAACTTATTCCAAGTCAAGTCTGACTACCAAATTGTACTGTACATACCATTATGCAATTTATTTGTTAAGTAGAATTGTCTTCATTTTGACAAACTGTAGTAACAATGACTTATTTTACAAATTGCATTTATTTTTGTTTTCTTGAGGGGGTTCTAAAAATTGTATTTTATTTTATAATTTTGTATTTAATGATTGGTACAATCTCTGTTGTTTTGTACACAATAATTCTTTGAGTATTATTTTAACAGTTTTATTTTAATTGTTTTATATATTTAAGACACTTTAATCTTCCAATGTAGCACAGTCTTTACTATTTCTGAATGTCACAATCATATAAAGTTTATATTATACAGGTACTGTCTTCAACATGCAATTGTGAACCTGTACTGATTAATTAAAACTATTTATAACTCTTAAAATTATATTTATGCTGGAAAATGTTTTTTTTATGCTGGAAAAGTCATTAGTTTTGTGAAATAATGTAATAAGTATCAGTGATTATTTTTAAAACCAACATTGTTGTTTCTGAATAACAAATTGTTCAAAAACTTTTCCTGACCATTAATCATTTTTGAAGTTAAACCAATTGTGTTTTGGTAGCACATGAATAAAAAGCTTAACTTTTAAGAGTACTGTTTTGTTCTTTAATACTGATAAAGTGAATTATTACATGTGACAAAGATCAAAATGGGAGTATTTTACACATTAGGTGTTTAATGCTATTTTCACTTACCTTTAATTGACCTTCAATGCCTGGTGTTTGAGGGTTATTTGGAGTTAAAACAATTAAGTCATTTTGTCCTTGAAGTGAGTTTGAACATACTCTGTATTGGGTTTGCTGGGAGTACATCCAACTACCTCCAGTGTTGGAGCAGATCTTGTAATTTTCTTTCAATTCATTGACTTCGTCTCTGTACTTTTGCCATCTTAAAACAGTGAATGCAATTAAAGTAATGAGAAATATACTTGAGATTATGCAAATGGCAACCACCAAGTAGACATTCGCATCAGAGATGTCATCACTGATACTTTTTGACTCATGATTGTAAGACGTAACTTCCTCTTCAGAATCCACCAAGGAGATGATGATTTGTGTCACTGCTGTCATAACCGGTTCTCCGTGGTCCTGAGCCACCACCACCAGTCTGTATTCTTCATTATCAGAATCTGTAAATGGACGCTTTAAACTGATTTCTCCAGTTTGCTGAGAAATAACAAATGGTGTTTTTCCGGATGGATTCTTAAAATTGTATGACATCCAAGCATTGTATCCAGAGTCTATATCTATAGCTTTTACTTTGGTTACAAGATATCCAGGTTGTGCTGATTTTGCAGTTTTAATTGTAACTTCAGAATAAAGTGGGGAAAATGTTGGTGGATTGTCATTAATGTCTTGAATGAAGATATTTAGGGTAAGGTTAGAGCTGAGTGGGTGTAGACCAGCATCCGTGGCTTTTATGTGACACTGGAAATAGTTCACTTGTTCATGATCAAAGGATACCAAAGCAAACACCTTCCCATTCTCTGGATTGATGGAGATATAGGACGATATTGGGATCCCATCAATGGTGCTGTCACTGATGGTGTATGTGATGAAAGAATTTTGGCTGATATCTGGATCAGATGCTGATGCTGTATAAACATGGGAACCTGGTGGATTGTTTTCCCTGATGAAGATGACATCAACAGGCTGTAGGAATTGAGGCGCATTGTCATTTACATCACTTATATCAACTTTAAGAGTTTTGGAAACTGACAGAGGTGGTGATCCCTCATCTCTTGCAGTAATAACAACTTCATATTCAGATTTTATTTCTCGATCAAGTTTGCCATTTACTGTCAAGGAGAAATCTCCTGCAAATGCTGGGTTTATTTTGAAGGATGAATGCTCAGAAATATAACAAACAACTTTTCCATTTGAACCAGAATCTTTGTCATGTACACTAATTATTGCTACTGTTGTTCCTTGTGGTGAGTCCTCTGGGACAGGAACTGATAGTGAGGTAACGGTCATCTCAGGAGGATTGTCATTGACATCCACAACAGTCACAAGAACTTTACAATGTCCTACTATTGGATGATCTCCATTATCAATGGCATCAACCTGAAATTCATATATATTTGTTGTTTCAAAGTCTATTTCATCTTGCACTCGTATTTCCCCTGTGAGCTTGTCTAAGCTGAAAACATTTCTTACATCTCCTTTGACCATTTTGTTAAATTCATAGAATATTTCCCCATTTTTCCCTTCGTCTAAATCTGTTGCATTCAGTTTAATCACCAATGTTCCTTTAACAGCATTTTCAATCACACTGCACTGATAAAATGGTTGACTAAAAGAGGGGGCATTGTCATTACCATCTTCAACATTGATGACGATTTGTGTTGTGCCACTTAATCTTGGTTTACCTCCATCATAAGCTGTTAGTGTGAGGTTGTGAACAGACTGTTTTTCTCTATCTAGGGATTTCTTCAGCACAAGTTCTAAGGATCTTATTTGGTTCATGTATTTTTGAAAATCCAATGTAAAATAATCACTTGCACTAAGCTCATAATTTGTCACAGAATTTATTCCAAGATCTGCATCAACTGCTCCTTCTAGTGAGAAACGAGATCCTGCTGGTCTGAACTCTGATATCACTATCGTATTCACACTGGAGGAGAAAGCTGGTCTATTGTCATTTATGTCTTCTATTTCTACATCGACACGATACATCTGCACAGGCTTATCTACAATAACCTGCAGAGGAATAATACAGAATGGTGTATTTGGACACAGCAGTTCTCTATCTATTGTTTCTTTCACAAAAAATATGCCATTCTGCAGATTAACCTGGAAATATTCCTTCTCATCTCTAGAGACAATACGTAAATTTCTTGAATTAATCTCACCTATCTCCAGTCCAAGATCCTGAGCAATTCGTCCGACAAAGGTGCCGTGCTTGGATTCCTCGGGAATGATATAATGCAGCTGACTCAGGACCACATCCCAGCACATATGCAGCAATAAGAAATGAGCCAAATGTCTCTTTGCTAGATAATCCTGTTTTAGACTGGACATTTCTTGATCTATATGACGATGAAGGTGATATTTTCTTCAGTAAATAAGGCATTCACTCTCTCTTGAAGATTCACAACGTGGAAGAAAATTATATCATGGCCGACATCCCAACAGCAAGAACATCAGTCGTCAACAGTGAGGAAATATATTTCTTCTTTATCTTGATGCTATAAGTTGGTGTAGAGTGTCATCTAGTGTCTGATTTTTATATTACAACTTGGACAACTATAACGTAAGTGCTATACACCTATGCACTAGATACTGTTGTACATATTATTTATGTTTTTTTTATTTGATTTCAATGTAATATTTAATTTGTTATCTTTGGTAAATATGTAATGAAGGTATGAGATCTTATACTCAATATTTTATTTGAAAATGTAAATGGTGAAATGCTCCTTTGCCACCATGCTGTATAAAATGTGTTTTTTATTTTACTTTTAAAATGATGCATGTTTTGTAGATTTGCTTATTTTTGATAGCATATCTGCATTGAAACAATATATAATCACTTTAAATAATTTTTATAAGATTACAACAATTGCAATGCCTAATATTACATCAATATTTAAAAACAATTTTACGTTTATATCTATCCTTTCATTATTTATTAATGTGTGATAAAATATTGCATACTTTGGTAGGTATCATTTTCAATTGCAAAAATCTTGTTCGGTATATATTCTACTGGTCCCCACCACTGCCCCGACCCTCCCCTAACCCTGTTCATCTCACTGAAGCGGAGATGGGCAGGGTCCTGCCGCCCAGCCGCCGAGAGATGCACGCGTGTTCCTGACTGATGAAGTCCCTCTCCGATGGCTCTCGCCAGCAGGGACGTTCTGGCGAGAGCTGAGCAAGCCTGATAGGGGCTCCATCTGTAGATAGAACCCATTCACTCTGTAGCAGCAGTGGGTGCTCCATCGATCTCCATTGGAAGAGCAATGGTCACACCTGTAACAGGTGCTGCTGTACATGCAGTTGCCCCTTCCAGGCTTGAAACCCATAGGTAGATGATTCCATTACCTCTGGTAGTTACGTCCCTGGGCTCTGCAATACCATCCATCTCTGATACAGGACTTACTGTATGTTACATAGAATTTCATATAAAAGGAAAGCCAAGAAATATGATATATACTGAAGCTTTATCAATTTTACGAAAGAGGTGCAAAAAGTCCAACTAGTAGTTGAAAATAATGCAGGCCATCACAAATCACCATCTGTTACTACAAAGCTATATAAAAACAACAAACAACTTGATTATTTTACCAAACACATTTATTTGGGAACTGCAAAATAAGTGTATACCCAAAATGCTTCTCCCTATACGTACATTTTTTAAGGCATACTCCCATAGTCGTTGAAACTTAGAAAATCAGTTTGATGACAGTTTGTGGATATTCTTGAAAATCTGCCTAGTTGTAACAGTAATAATGTTTCAAAACAGTCCATACTAATTCTATTGTAGAGCAATTCCCGATAATTTCTTTTATTTTTTGCAAATAATGCTTATTGCACTATTTGAATCGAAATGTACCTAGAATTTAACCTTTATTAAGAAATGGAACTAATGGGACTTACAACTGAACTAGAGCAGTGATTCCCAAACTTGGTCTTCAAGGATCACTAACGGTTCATGTTTTCCAGGTCTCCTGGGAAATTTAAAAATGTGGCAGTTGGTGATACACAGTGCTCCTACCGGGTGACCTGGAAAATGTGGAAAAAGTGTTTGTGAAACAAGAATGGTTGAAGACAGAGCTTGGGAACCAATAAAAAAAGTCTAACCTAAGCAGTATACAACACATGTTGGCAGTTTGGAGAGTGCATGATAAATTTGTTTGAAACAAACTAGTTTTTACAGAAAAAAATGCAATAAAATATTGTTTATGTGCCCACGGCCTAATTGTACCAATGCTGTTATTTTGTTGGCCTCAGATTGACTTCAGTAATATGCCACCTGTATTTTTTATGTAATGTGTAAATCAATTCACAGACAATTTTGTTTATTTAAAGGACTACATGACACTCATCCACATACCGTACACTGTAAATCCTACCAACACACGTTGATATTAATTTGTGGTAAAGTGGGTTGAAGTTGACTATGCTACAGTATGACCATGTAATTTTATTTAGTCTTCATCTCCAACATAATTTTCCAGTGTCTCGTATCAATATTTATAATGTATTACATTTATCACAATGTTTCCTGGATAACCAAACCACATTAAGTTATGAACATAATATATTGTGTTAGTTTCACTATGTACAGTATGCATTATGTGATCAAATGTTTCCTGACGGCACACCACTCATATGTATCAATTTAATGCTCTCAAGTCATTGCCGGAAAGAATTGATCAAGTTTGGTCATTGAAATAATAAGTTATTGCGTAATACTGTATTACTCCTTCAACAAATATATTTAGGGAGAACTCTAGCCAGGAAGTAACGATGTTTGGCTCGGTAAATAAACAATCTTACCAAAATACTGTATAATGCTTTAAAATAAAGACAAGAAAATGAATTAAAAGCAATGGCTATTGCCTCCCAATGAAATTAAAAATGTCATACATTGCTCAAATGCAGGGACAGATTGGATCATTAAAACCAGCCCAGAAAACTTTTGGCAGAAGTCATACATGGGAGTGGGATCTGTGTAGGGCGGGTCTTTCTCCTGTAAAGATGAACACTTTAGGCCTTCATCCCTCCTACTTGCCCAAAAACTAAATTAGTCCACATTGACCTCTTTCCCTAACTAGTAATATTTTACCCCACACAAGCATGGGTAAAACATGCAAACTCCAAACAGCTAAGATAAAGGTGGAGATAGAACTTATCACTGCAGTGTCTTGGGTATAGTTGGTTGTAGAAGAGATTTTATGAGGCCTTATTTTGTCTCATACCTTTGAGCTGTTGTTGAAATTGGTTGTTTTGAATTGGGTGAAATCCAGAATGGAGTGTACTCCGGAACACCATTTTAGTTCCCTATAGCATCTCATCGCATTGTATAGGTTTTGCAATGCAATGAGATGCAATGAGATGAGATCTAGTATAAAAATTGTAGCAACTACTTTTTGAGCTGTGCGATGAGATATGTGATGGGAACGCGCATCTCATCGCAAACAACAATTGTACCGTGTATGGGCACCTAAACTTTTTATGTCTTTCACTCTCTCTGACATGCATAGTGGTATAGGTTGCTGCAGGGAGGTGGTCCAGTCTGGTGCTGCAGATACCAAACTGCTGCAGCTTTCCTCCAGTGCCCAATTAGTATAGTGCAAATGTCACTGCAGCTCCAGAGAGCTGACCCTGTGCATGGTGGTATCTCTTACCTATCTGACACCAGGTGTAGTAGAAGATGGTTCATATGCTCGCAAAAGGCATGTGCTGTGAAAAATAGGTGTGGTTTCATGGGATAGGGTGTGGCCAGTAAATTGCAATTCCGTTTCCATCACTCCAGAGCTCAGGGAGATGCGGGCTGCCACCAGAGACTGCTGTGGCTGCAGTGTCAGCTCCTACACTGTGACAAAAGCCAGGTACTGCATATATGTTACAGTGCAGTACATGGCTTCTATCACTTGGTTGTCATTTTGATTTAACCACTAGGCAATGACTTGTGATGAGGTCAGTATATATCTATATATATATATATATATATATATATATAGATATATACAATCATGTAGGCGGCACACCAGCAAATAAATAGAAGTAGGCTCTGCTTTCTTGCAGAAAGCAGAGCCTACTTCTATTTATTTGCTGGTGTGCCGCCTACATGATTGTATTCGTGGAGTTCCCGGTTTGAGGTTTCTCCTTTTGGCTTGGCACCCGCCACTACTACATATTTGTGTGAGTGTGCCGTCTACCAAGAGTCTATATATATATATATATATATATATATATATATATATAAATATATATATAGTGTATCCGGGGTGCGGCACTCAGCAATGAAACATGCGCTCCAGGAGGCAGTTGTAGACAATGTTTCAGTTTTTTAATAAACTGTTTTCAAGTCAAGTACTTGACTTGAAAACAGTTTATTAAAAAACTGAAACGTTGTCTACAACTGCCTCCTGGAGCGCATGTTTCATAGCTGAGTGCCGCACCCCGGATACACTGTACAAGTAGCGGACACCCCGCTTCAGTGAGGGCACCAGCGACAGCTATCCTTTTTACTTTGGAGTGCCGGACCACGCAATCTATCTATATATATATATATATATATATATATATATATATATATATATATATATACCACAGCGCTGTAAAGTATGTGCGTACTATATAAGTAACTGGTAATAAATAAATAAAATATATGGACAGACTGTAAATACTGTTTTTCAAGCCCCTGAAGCAATCTCTACATACTACACATATACACTATATACAAGTCAGTTGTTTGCACATTTTGCCAGCTACTATTGGTTTCTCAGCATGGTGCCATCATCTGATTGGTTGGCATTGCCATCAAGCATCAAAAAGAGGGGGCTGTATTTGGTGGTGACTGGTTGTGTTTTTCTACTGCCATTCAGGCCAGCTTGGAGGGAGTAGTTTCTATTGGCCAGCCACAGAAGAGTCAGTGGAAAGTTAAAAGTGCTGCACCGCTCACACACACACACACACAGCTGAAAATGCACAGTTCAAATTCAGCCTCACAAGTACCTGCCAAGCACATGCAGGTGCTGTTACTGTGAGACAGTGGGCAAAGGAGAGAGTGGGTCCAGGCAGCAAAAATTACCCTGATTTTCTGGTGGCCCAATCCACAGATGAATGAATAATACAATAAAAAAACCTTTAAAAATAAACCTCTTTACTTTACATCCATGTCACGATTTAGCTACAAAGGCAAAAAATAAATAAAAAAATGAGCATCTATGACCTTGAAGAAAAAATGACACATTTGGCATCCCAAAATTCAAGAAAGCTAGCTCGATAAATTTTGCACTTTGAGACTCGTGCTGATTTAAGCATAAGCCCATTTTCTTACAATAAAATATGTTATGCATATGCGTTCATGATACGAAGTCTGATATTCGTAGAAACTTTGGGATCAACTGTATATTTTTGTATCCATTTCTATCAAATTAAAATATTTTTATTACAAAATGCTAGATAAACAAACCACAATCTTTCATTAAATAATCGTAAAAGATTATATAATAAATTGACTAAAATAATAAAAAAATATTCAAATTGAAGCCTCACACGAAATGCATAGTGTAAATTGCTAACATGGGAAATGAAAATATACGTCAGAAATCATCCTGATAAACAAAGCCCAAACTTTCCCAAATAGCACGAACATTATAACAATACATCAAATTGACTGAAAAATCTAAAATATTTCAATTGAATACTCATTTGAAAACATTCTGAATAACAAAGTCCAACGTTTAATAAAACAATAATATAAACATTACGTCTTTCAGTATACACACAAGTTAAATATAAAAATAGAAGTTATTCTAAGTCAAGTCTGACTACCAAATTATACTATACATAACATTATACAATTTATTTGTTAAGTAGAATTGTCTTAATTTTGACATAGTAACAATGACTTATTTTACGAATTGTTTTTATTTTTGTTTTCTTGAGGGGTTCTAAAAAAGCATATTCTGTTTTATCCAAAAAATAATTTTATTTGATGATTTATGAGTATTATTTTAAGTTTTTCTTTATATATATATATATATATATATATATATATATATAAGGCACTTTAATCTTCCAATGTAGCACAGTCTGTACTATTTATGAATGTCACAATCATATATTTATAAAATTAAAATTATATTTATGCTGGAAAATGTTGGTTATTCTTTTATTAAATCGTTAGTTTTTGTGAAATAATGTTAGAAATATCAGTGATTATTTTAAACCAACGTTGTTGTTTCTGAATAACAAATTGTTCAAAAACTTTTCCTGACCTTTAATCATTTTTTTAAGTTAAACGAATTGTGGTTTGGTCACGCATGAAGTAAAAAGCTTATCTTTTAAGAGTACGATTTTGTTCTTTAATACTGATAAAGTGAATTAGTACATGTGACAAAGATCATAATGGGAGTATTTTACACATTAGGTGTTTAACGCTATTTTCACTTACCTTGTATTGGTTTAATTGACCTTCAATGCCTGGTGTTTGAGGGTTATTTGGAGTTAAAACAATTAAGTCATTTTGTCCTTGAAGTGAGTTTGAACACACTCTGTATTGGGTTTGCTGGGAGTACATCCAGCTACCTCCAGTGTTGGAGCAGATCTTGTAATTTTCTTTCAATTCATTGACTTCGTCTCTGTACTTTTGCCATCTTAAAACAGTGAATGCAATTAAAGTAATGAGAAATATACTTGAGATTATGCAGATGGCAACCACCAAGTAGACATTCGCATCAGAGATGTCATCACTGATACTTTTTGACTCATGGTTGTAAGTCGTAACTTCCTCTTCAGAATCTATCAAGGAGATGATGATTTGTGTCACTGCTGTCATAACCGGTTCTCCATGGTCCTGAGCCACCACCACCAGTCTGTATTCTTCATTATCAGAATCTGTAAATGGACGTTTTAGACTGATTTCTCCAGTTTGCTGAGAAATAACAAATGGTGTTTTTCCGGATGGATTCTTAAAATTGTATGACATCCAAGCATTGTATCCAGAGTCTATATCTATAGCTTTTACTTTGGTTACAAGATATCCAGGTTGGGCCGATTTAGCCGTTTTAATTGTGACTTCAGAATAAAGTGGAGAAAATGTTGGTGGATTGTCATTAATGTCTTGAATGAAAATATTTAGGGTAAGGTTAGAGCTGAGTGGGTGTAGACCAGCATCTGTGGCTTTTATGTGACACTGGAAATAGTTCACTTGTTCATGATCAAATGATACCAAAGCAAACACCTTGCCATTCTCTGGATTGATGGAGATATAGGATGATATAGGAATCCCATCAATGGTGCTTTCACTGATGGTGTATGTGATGAAAGAATTTTGGCTGATATCTGGATCAGATGCTGATGCTGTATAGACATGGGATCCCGGTGGGTTGTTTTCCCTGATGAAGATGACATCAACAGGCTGCAGAAATTGAGGCGCATTGTCATTTACATCACTTATATCAATATTAAGAGTTTTGGAAACTGACAGAGGTGGTGATCCATCATCTCTCGAAGTAATAACCACCTCATATTGAGATTTGGTTTCTCGATCTAGTTTTCCATTCACAGTCAAGGAGAAATCCCCTGCAAATGCTGGGTTTATTTTGAAGGATGAATGCTCAGAAATATAACAAACAACTTTTCCATTTGAACCTGAATCTTTGTCATGTACACTAATTATTGCTACTGTTGTTCCTTGTGGTGAGTCCTCTGGAACAGGAACTGATAATGATGTCACTGTCATCTCAGGAGGATTGTCATTGACATCCATAACAGTCACTAGAACTTTACAATGTCCTATTATTGGTTGATCTCCATTATCAATAGCATCAACCTGAAATTCATATATATTTGTTGTCTCAAAGTCAATTTCATCTTTTACTCGGATTTCCCCTGTGTGCTTGTCTAGGCTGAAAACACTTCTTACATCTCCTTTGACCATTTTGCTAAACTCATACACAATTTCCCCATTTTTTCCTTCATCCAGATCTGTAGCATTTAGCTTAATCACCAATGTTCCTTTATCAGCATTTTCAATCACACTGCACTGATAAAATGGGTGATTAAAAGAAGGAGCATTATCATTAACATCTTCAACAACAATGACAATTTTTGCTGTGCCACTTAATCTCGGCTTACCTCCATCATAAGCTGTTAGTGTGAGGTTGTGGATAGACTGTTTTTCTCTGTCTAGGGATTTCTTCAGCACAAGTTCTAAGGATCTTATTTGGTTCATGTATTTTTGAAAATCCAATGTAAAATAGTCACTTGCACTAAGCTCATAATTTGTCACAGAATTTGTTCCGAGATCTGGATCAACAGCTCCCTCTATTGAAAAACGAGATCCTGCTGGTCTGAACTCTGATACTACTATCTTATTCACATTGGAGGAGAAAGCTGGTCTATTGTCATTTATATCTTCTATTTCTACATCAACACGATACATCTGCACAGGCTTATCTACAATCACCTGCAGGGGAATAATACAGAAGGGTGTATTTGGACACAGCAGTTCTCTATCTATTGTCTCTTTCACAAAAAATATGCCATTCTGCAGATTAACCTGGAAATATTCCTTCTCATCTCTAGAGACAATACGTAAATTTCTTGAATTAATCTCACCTATATCCAGTCCAAGATCCTGAGCAATTCTTCCGACAAAGGTGCCGTGCTTCGATTCCTCAGGAATGATATAATGCAGCTGACTCAGGACCACATCCCAGCACATATGCAGCAATAATAAATGAGCCAAATGTCTCTTTGCTGGATAATCCTGTTTTAGACTGGACATTTCTTGATCTATATGATGATGAAGGTGATAATTTCTTCAGTAAATAAGGCATTCACTCTCTCTTGAAGATTCACAACGTGGAAGAAAATTATATCATGGCCGACATCCCAACAGCAAGAACCTCAGTCGTCAACAGTAAGGAAATATATTTCTTCTTCATCTTGATGCTATAAGTTGGTGTAGAGTGTCATCTAGTGTCTGATTTTTATATTACAACTTGGACAACTAGAACGTAAGTGCTATACACCTATGCACTAGATACTATTGTACATATTATTTATGGTTTTTTTTTATTTGATTTCAATGTATTATTTAATTTATCTTTGTTAAATATGTGATGAAGGTATGAGATCTTATACTCAATATTTTGTTTGAAAATGTAAATGGTGAAATGCTCCCTTGCCACCATGCTGTATAAAATGTGTTTTTTATTTTACTTAAAAAAATGATGCATGCATTGTTCTGAAGATTTGCTTATTTTTAATAGTATATTGTAGTTATAATATTTCTGCATTGAAACAATGTCGTATCACTTTAAATAATGAATAATAATGTTTTATATTTATATATTGATTATAATGTTTAATATTACATCACTATATATCCTTTATTTATTAATGTGTGATAACATTTTGCAGGTATTGGTAGGTATCATTTTCATTTGCATAAATCTTTGTCGGTTTGTTTTCTACTGTAATTTGTGAAGTTTGTTAATATACAATGTGTGGCTATTAAATAATGATACTGTGCTTTTAAAAATAAACAATACTGCATGAGTTAAAAGGTACGGTAGTGGGAGAATATCGACCTTTAACTATCCCGGAATAGTTTTGCAAGTTTCCTCTCACACAAGTAGTTTGCTGTCATAAAGCACTTGAAGAAGTTGTGTTTTTGCCATACAATATGTCTTAAAAATTCTAAGTTCAAAAGTAGAGCAATGCGTAAATCTATAAGTTTTAGTTATATTGTAGAAAATGCTCACCAGTCTTATGGGTAGATTGTATGTCAAGTGCACATGTATATGAGTCGCAAAAAGAGGTCTAATGATGGTCATCAGGATGTTGAGAATGATGAATGTCCCAGAAGGACTTACACGTAAAATAAAATAAAAATTGTATAAAAAAAATGGTTTAAATTAACCATTCAAATGATAGTTGAAACGGTACACCTCGACAAAGTAACTGTTAGGCAAATTTTTGTATGAATATCTTAACATGACAAATAGTTTGTGCTAAGATGGTTCCAAGATTTCTCGCTGCTGAGCAGAAAGAAAATGAAAGCAAATGTGTACATTTTGGATCAAATTCAACAAGAATTTCTTTTGTAAATAAAGTTTTTATCTGTGATGAAACATTAATCTTCCAGTATAAGTGATACAAAACAACTGCCCATGCACATTAAAACACCATTATCACCAAGAATTAAGAATGCAAGTCAAAGCAAATCCAAAATCAAAGCCATGTTAATTGATTTATTTGATAATAAGGGTGTTATTTTGGCATATAGGGTACCATAAGGCAAAACATTACTATAAAAATGTTCTACAAACTTTGTGAGAAGGAATCAGAAGAAAAAGGCAAGAGTTGTGGAAAATTATTTCATCCTCCACCAGGACAGTGGACCAGCAGGATTCCTGGCATCTGGGTCAAGGCAGTAATTTGGTGCCCCCCCCTCCCCCCAAAAAAACACTGCAACTATTGACTTTGCCCTAAGTGGCATTCACTGTGGTTGCTGGCTGCACGTACAAAGTAATAATTGACAACATACCTCTGACCTTTGAACAATAACTTGGATGTGCTGATTCTGGGAAGGATCAGGATGTGCTGCGGTTTAGGCGTGGGCCGTGTGGTGTCTCTAACTATACTGCTGGATGCTGCAGCTCCTGTCCGCCTCATCTTCCTCAACAAAATTATTGTGATATGATCTAGACTGTGGTGCTGGGATGCGGTGCTGGCATAGGTTGTGGCATCTGTTCAATGTGTGCTAGTGTCTGCCGTGGCTCTCAGCCATGCTGTTTTCCAATGCTGTTTTCCTCACGTACCATCTTTTTCCTGCACCGAGTCTGCCGGATGGCTCTTTCACCACCTCCCATGTTAGATGCACGAGCAGGCAGCGAATGCATCATGAAACCTGCACGGCATTACGGGAAGGGGAAGGACCCATGCAGCACAACGCTTCATTGACCAACCTCCTCGGCAGCGCCAAATTTGATGGTATCCACTAACTTAGTGTGACTGGCTCAGTATGCACCAAACCTACATTCATCATATTCAATAATGATTCATTAAAATCCTGCACATGATCATTATGGTATCCTTTGCTGGCAGTACCACTGTGAGAGAAGCCTGAATGATTGTTTACCACCACCCAAAGTCCACTCCATATTCACTGGTGGGCGGGACTAACCCTGGCATGTTGGAGGAGTCGCGGATGTAAAAGAACATTCAGGGTTTTCTCACAGGGGTACTGTCAGCCAGAGAAGACAGCATTTGATCTAGGAGGCGTCTGATATGATTTCTCTCAACAGGTACTCATTGGGATTTTACATGGAGAAGAGGACAGGCCTACAAGAGAATCCATAGGTAATGTATGTGTGAATGTATGTAATAAAGCTATACTATTTGTAATGTTGTGCAACTTCAAGACCCAGCAGGCCCTTTATTGGCCCACATGCTGGTACTTGTGGTTCTCCAAGTTCCAGGCAAGGCATCGGGGACAGCCCCAGGCTTCAGCCTGGGCAGGGGTCTCTCTGGAGGGGGGACCCATTTATTGGGGGTCTTTACTTCTCCAGGGTCTCTGTCGGGGCTGACCAGCCACAGGGATCAATATTTGACTGGGTTAACTCATGTAAAAGTTTCCCCCGGCTATGGTATTACCCTGTTGGCTGTTTGGGCCCAGTGCTGGTTGCCAAAATACCGGGGACCCCTACTTATTTTATTCCCCATATTTTGGGAATCAGGACCAGTCCTTAAGCCTGGTGCTGGTTTTAGAAATACTGGGGATCCACTATATTTCGTCTCCCCTGAATATCTAAAACCAGGACTGGTTCTTTGAGCCCAGGGCTGGTTATGCTCAGGAGGGGGGAACCCATGCCAATTTTTTTTTACTTTTATTATGCACTGGTCTGTGCCTGGTTCTGTGAAAATCGTCTGCCAGAACTTGGTCTATTTGTGTTTTTCCCCAAATTGCATCCTATTAAATTTGCGAGTTGTATACTTTTTAATGGGAAAACATCTAGATGCGAAGTGTGACAAAAAATTTACAGGTCAGAATGTTTAATTTTTGCCACAAAAAGTGCAATTGTTACTGCAATTTGCATCCTATTAAGATGGTGATTTTGGAAAAAACGTGCAAATTCTGCCATTTTTTTTACTAAAAATCTCAAAAGTCAAAATATCTCATCCCATTAAGTGTCACACCATTTTTCTAATTTTACGTGTTGGACCTAGCAGTTTGTGAACAAAGCAGGAAAGTAGGACGCCAATAAAATTAATTTGTAATTATCACATATCTTCATAACTTAAAACAAATGTGGATTTCAATAAGCAATGCATATATCATAGTTGCTAGTTACAGTACATGAGATACTGATTTGGACACAGGGTAGACTTTGGGTAACTGCAAAGTTCAAACTTGTTTTTGTCAACTACATTGTTGAAGGACAGCATTATGATCTTTTGGAGATAAATATATGTAACAGACTAAGAGCTGGATAGTAGAAGCTGCAGGATCCCCCCAAAACACAAAGTAGTTATTGTATGCTCATGCAGCACTAATATCAGATTTTGGAGTCGATAACACCACTGTATGAACTGAGGTAGATACTGTGTATCCAAACTGTTTGTTTTAGTTTATGGTTATTTCATGAGTATCATGTACATTTTACTAAGGTATTGCATAACCTTCTTCTTATAATATATTCAAATTGATGTACATTTTTCTTATTTAATCTTCACTATGATGCAGAGATGAGCTTATGCTAGGAGATGATGCAGAGATGAACTTTTGCCAGTTTGCACAGTGTGCCCTCTGGGAATTTAAATGCTCAGCAATTTGTGAAGTCTTGTGTATTTTAATTTCATCTACACCTATTAACAGTGAAATACAAAGCAATCTATAAAATACAAAAAATACCTGTTTGGAGTTGTACAATTTTTCCCCTATTATATGGCAAGTGGATGATGATGATGATGATGATAATAACTGTGCATGTGCAAGTGGATGATGATGAAGATGATGATAACTGTTGACAACCCAAGTGCATGAATAGATGCATCAGATAAGGGAACACACACATTTTCCCCTGACACGCTTCTTTTGAGAAATATACTGTATGCCAGCTCAACATCCAACTCTTCAAAAGGCCCAATATAGGTGGAGCAGTTAAAGTTCCTTATGCAAATCTCTATAATTCAATCAAAACATCTAAAGATCAATTGCATTAAATCAGTCCTACAAGTGATCTACTGCTGTTGAACATAGGAGGGAAGGGGGATCTTCGTTTTGATTTACACATATACTCTTCCCACAATTTTATGTTTAAGAAACATTTATTTTTGGTGTAGTATACTGTTCAAGGTCAACAGTGTCTAAGTCGACACAAAATGGTTGACACGCACAAGGTCGACAGTGACAAAAGGTTGATACAAGCAAAAGTATCTCGTTTGTATTGAACCCACCCACATTCCCCCAAATCTACTGTATGTCATTCTTTATAAGCTTGACAAATTTTGCATGAGTGTAGACTAATCTTAAAAAAGATACCATCACCGCAATTTGTATTAACTCACAGCAAATATGTGCACAGGCAGATGTCTTGCAGTCATAATGCAGTCTACATTCAAGGAAAAATAAAGCTTATAAAATGATTTATATTATTATATAAATTATTATAATATTATTATATTACCTTTGTTTCTAAACCAGAACACAAATGAGCACATCTAGTACAATGTACAGGTACAGTATAGATCATTGTATTACTAGTAAACTAGCTCATGCCAAACAAACCTAATAAGCTTTTACAAGGAAGTCATCCAGAACCTAGATAAGGGAAATTTTGTAGGTGTGGTCTTCCTGGATTTTTCTAAGGCTTTTGATACTGTGCCATATAAGAGGTTGCTTATGGAGGAATTGGTACTAGGGGTAATCATTTGTAGATGAGTAAGAAACCGGCTGCATGATAGAGAACAGAGAAGTTGTAAATGGTGCCATTTCAGGTTGCATACCAGTACTAAAGGAAGTACAGATGTAGCGGGATTCATCTTTGCATCGCCATCCCCTGCCCCGCCACCATCTGTATGCCGGAAGGGGACGCGCGCGCACGAGGTGCGCGCGCGTCCCCTTCCGATGGTGCTGCCCTCGGGCGACTGCACCCCCCCGCAGCCTCCTTGGGCCCCCTCGAGCGGGAGGCGGACAGTAATGCGTCCGCCTCGCCGACCCGCCGCCCGGATACTGAGACGCGCGTGCGTGGGGGACGCACGCGCGTCTCAGTCAGATAGCGACGCCGTGTTGCTGGCGGATCGCCAGCAAGGATAAGGATAGATTCATCTCTACCACAGGATTCAGTGATAGGGAATATTTTATTTAACATATTAATTAATGATATAGGGGTGGGATTACTCAGAAAAGTTTCCATCTTTGCGGATGACACAAAGCTGTACAGGGTGATCAAAGCAGACAAGGATTTCTTCACACTTCAGAGCGATCTAAATAAACTATATGAGTGGGTGAAAAAATTGTAAAATGGGGTTCAATGTAGATAAATGCAAGGTTATGCATCTTGGTAGACATAACTGTGCTAGTTATAATCTAAGCGGGGTGGCATTGGGTGAATCAGAATTGGAAAAGGATCTAGGGGTCCAAATTGACAACACACTGGGTTGTAGTGCTTAGTGTCATGTGGCATCAAATAAGGCCAACAGGATTTTAGCCTGTATTAAAAGGGGCACAAACTTAATTATGTCACTTTACAAGGCATTGGTTAAACCACATCTAGAATTTACAGTGCAATTTTGGTCTCCAAAGAACAAAAGGACATTATAGAACTGGAAAAGTCCAGAGAACAGCCACCAAGCTAATAAAATGTTGGAGAACTTAAGCTATCAAGACAGACTAGAGAAATTGGGATTGTTTACGTTGGAAAAGATATGTTTAAGGGGAGAAATGCTTAACAAATATATCAGGGACCAATATAATGAACTGTCAAGCACCATTTTTACTTTGAGGAAAGAGACTATTACACGTGGGCATGCGTTTACACCAGAGGAGAGAATATTTTGTGCCCTTAGAAGGAAAAACTTATTTTTTACAGTCACAGCAATGAAATTATGAAACTCTCTTCCTGGAGAGGTGGTGTCGGCAGACAAAATAAATACATTTAAAATAAGGTTGGATAAAAATTTATTGGATTTACTAATCTGCCATATCTACTAATTCGTATTTGGCCGATGCTGTAGGATTTGTATTTAGCAGCCATACAGATGGAGCCTTCTTTATCCAGGCAGAGGCTGGTGAAATTTTCGCCAGCCGCCAGCTCCTGCTGGGGGCGCATGTGCACGAGACGCTCACATGGCCCGTGGCTACGGAACTCCCCCAGGGTCCTCACCGCCGCCGGCGGACCCCCTCGACACCCCAACCCCCCCTAACCCTGCCCATCTCCCTGCAGCAGAGACAGGCAGGATGCCGCTGCCCCGCCGCCGAAGGATTGGGACGCTCATGCGTGTGAGAAAAACGCGCATCCCAGTTCAAGGTAGCCCCTATCCGCCGGTGTTCACCAGAGGGGAGGTTTTGGTGGGTGCAGAGAAAAGATGACAGACGCTACATGTGTATATATATGGCCACTAAATTCAAATATGATTCAGCAGCCTGCACAGAGAGACAGCCCTGGACTTCAGCCCAGCAGGGGTAACTCTGGAGGGGGGACCCTTTCATTGGGGGGTCCCCACTTCCCCAAGATCCCAGCCTGGGCTGACTGGTCAGAGGATTAATGCTTTGGCCAGGGGGACTTGCATAAAAAGTCTCCCCCCAGCTGTGGCATTACCGTGCAGGCTGGTTGGGCCTGGTGCTGGTTCTCGAAATATGGGGAATCCCTACTAATTTTGTCTCCCATATTTTGGGAACCAGGACCGGCCTATGAGCCTGGAGCTTGTTTAAAAAAAACAGGGATCCCCTATTCCATTTGCACCATTTCGAATGAATGGTGATTCCTAATCATATTCTGCTGATGGCATATACATTGGGTGGTATTCAATGTGAATACTGGCGACGTGCAGCGAATCCTGTTTAGGATTCGCTGCACATTCACCACTGCTCGCTGCGTTCCGGAGCCTCGTCGGCTCTGGTATTCAACGAGTCAGGGGCTCGCTGCCCCTGACTGGCGAATTTAAGCTCCTGCGGCGGATGCCGCAGGGAGCCTGAGGACGATGGCAGGCAGGGAGATGGAAGTCTCCCTGCCTGCCCCAGAACGTTTGTGGGGGGGAGGTGGGCTCCCCGGGCGCCAGGCAGCACAGGCTGCCCCCCGGGGGTGCCAGCAGGGGACCGGGTATATTCACTGTACCCGATCATGCATATGTAATGATCAGGTGAAGTGAATATATGAATATCTAATGAGCGGCTCCGCTCCGGCCCCCTGCTGGCTGGTCTGTGTAAAAAAAAATAAAAAAATATATTTTTTTTTAAATTAAATATATATATATATTCATATTACAGCACATGAATAAAAATAGCATGCCCTTCCTCAGAATAAAATTCCAGATTTTTTGACACCAATTGTAAAAAACAAAACACTTTATTTTAAAAGTTCACATTCCACTTCACCATAAAAAGATAGCGATTGCTACTCGGTGAATCATGGCAAAAAAAACCTTGAAATGTATTCGCCATCTGGTCATTGAATAGGGTGATTCACCGTTTTAGTCAGAAATTCGCCTTACAGAACAAAATCGCCATAAAAACCTGGCGAATCAGCCTCATTGAATACCGCCCATTGTATTCCTAAATACGAATATGAATGTGCCATCAATATGAATACGAATTGGCGCATTATCAGAATAGTAAATGCCAAAAATACATGTAGGCAGTTGTATTTGCCTACAAAGGCCTACTAATAAGCCTAAAATAGGTGTATTTCCTTAGTAAATTTCCCCAAATTTATATAACACAATTATATATAGGGATATAACAAATAGATCACACACTCTAACCAAAGGTT
Organism: Crinia signifera; assembly: GCF_055691185.1. NCBI lineage: Eukaryota > Metazoa > Chordata > Amphibia > Anura > Myobatrachidae > Crinia > Crinia signifera. Next base: position 20,847,735 of record NC_139220.1, read on the forward strand.
ATGTGGACGTACATCTTTTTTTCAGCATATACTATTATGTAACTATGTGACAATGTATAATTATCAATGACTGTTTACGTAAGTTTATCGTAACTAAAGTAAACCCAATGAGTACTGGTGCAAAAGTAATCATGTTTTTTAAGACAAATTACAAAGTTTTAATGTGTGCTCCATTACTGTACCACAAAAAGTTTGTACAGTAATATCCCATTCCTTCCGAACACTTTGTAGTATGGTGAAGTCGATTTTTTATGGCTGGTGTGGGTGTGCAGGTCAACCGGCATTATTGCATGTGGTGGGGTACAAATCGCCATTTGTTTAGCTGGCTTCTGACAGATGCTACATAGAACAAGTATTGGGAAATTTGAACTTTGAGAGACTCCATTTTAAAGCAATTATCTTGCAACAAGAAAAATTTTGCATAGTACAGTAAATCATAGAAATTGGTAGCATCATTTTGTCTTATGTTGTATTTAATAGTTATATTTGTAGTTATATTTTGCACTAAATGCCTAAAATGTTTAATAGCAAATTGTATAAATGTACTTTTAATTTTATTATATATTTTACTTACAAAAAGTAAATCAAATAAAAATATATTTAATCAAATATGTTAACAAAGGAAGGTTCTATTAGTCTGATAAAATATAAATGTATAGAAAATGGAAAAATGCATTCTAATGATAAAATAAAGAAATCTCTAGTTATTAAGTAGTTTAGAAGCGATTTACTAAATGTTATCTTAATTTGTAATTTTTGGTGGAAAAACTGCATCTAAAATATATATTAGACTAAAAATATTATAGAGTATATAACATAATCGCTTCTTCATTCTTAGAATTGGTGTATTTTCAGATTTATGAAATATGTTTTTAAATTGAAATTTATGTTTAAACCACACAAAAAAAATCCAGATATTAAAATTGTTGGTCAAATATTGTTAGAGTTTACAGAATATTTTTGTATGAAATACACTAAATAGGATTGAGTGATATTCATTTCGCAATGTAGAACAGTGTTTTATTTCTAAATGTCACAATAATGACATCTAATATGTAGTGCAAAGTATATTTATAATGTAGATAATTTATTTTGATTTACTGTATAAGTAATGAAATAAATATTTTAAACTTTTGAACTGTTATTTATGCTGTACACTTATATAATCGTTCCTGAAAAAGTAGTGTATTTTTATCTAACAACTAATAAACATTACTTTATTATGCAATTTTTCCCCCAAAAAACTTTTTTTTAATATAAAGGACTTTTTTGGACCTCAAATTAAATTTGTAACTGAAATATATGTATTTGTTATTACTTCTTTAAGAAAACTATTTTTGTTTTTTAAGACTCAATGATTATATAATATTGAGATAAGATGAAACATTTCACAATGGGCTTATTTAAATACTACAGTAATTCAAAACTAGTTTATCTTACCTTATATTGGTTTGCAAGACCTTCAATGCCTGGAGTTTGAGGGTTATTTGGAGTTAGGACAATTAAGTCATTTTTTCCTTGGAGTGAGTTTGAACATACTCTATATTGGGTTTGCTGGGAATACATCCAACTACCTCCAGTATTGGAACAAATCTTGTAATTTTCTTTCAACTCATTAACCTCATCTCTGTACTTTTGCCATCTTAAAACAGTGAAAACAATTAAAGTGATGAGAAAAATACTAGAGATTATACATATTGCAACCACCAAGTAGACATTCGCATCAGAGATTTCGTCACTGTTACTTTTTGACTCATGATTGTAAGATATAATTTCTTCTTCAGATTCCACTAAGGAGATAATGATTTGTGTCACTGCTGTCATAACCGGTTCTCCATGGTCTTGAGCCACCACCACCAGTCTGTACTCTTCATTATCTGAATCTGTAAATGGACGTTTTAAACTGATTTCCCCAGTTTGCTGAGAAATAACAAATGGTGTTTTTACTGATGGATTCTTAAAATTGTATGACATCCAAGCATTGTATCCAGAGTCTATATCTATAGCTTTTACTTTGGTTACAAGAAATCCAGGTTGGGCTGATTTTGAAGTTTTAATTGTGACTTCAGAATAAAGCGGAGAAAATGTTGGTGGATTGTCATTAATGTCTTGAATGAAGATATTTAGGGTAAGGTTAGAGCTAAGTGGATGTAGACCAGCATCTGTGGCTTTTATTTGACACTGGAAATAGCTCACTTGTTCATGATCAAATGATACCAAAGCAAACACCTTTCCATTCTCTGGATTAATGGAGATATAAGATGATATGGGGATTCCATCAATGGTGCTGTCACTGATTGTGTATGTGATGAAGGAATTTTGGCTGATATCTGGATCGGTTGCTGATGCTGTGTAGACATGGCATCCTGGTGGGTTGTTTTCCCTGATAAAGATTACATCAATAGGCTGTAGGAATTGAGGTGCATTGTCATTTACATCACTTATATCAATTTTAAGCATTTTGGAAACTGATAGAGGTGGTGATCCCTCATCTCTTGCAGTAATTACAATTTCATATTCCGATTTTGTTTCTCGATCTAGTTTACCATTCACAGTCAAAGAAAAATCTCCTGTAAATGCTGGGTGTATTTTGAAGGGTGTATGTTCAGAAATATAACAAACAACTTTTCCATTTGTACCTGAATCTTTATCATGAACATTAATTATTGCTACTGTTGTTCCTTGTGGTGAGTCCTCTGATACAGGAACAGATAGTGATGTCACTGTCATCTCAGGAGGATTGTCATTGACATCCACAACAGTAACTACAACTTTACAATGTCCAACCATCTGGAGATCTCCATTATCAATAGCATCAACCTGAATTTCATACATATTTGTTGTTTCAAAGTCTATTTCACCCTTCACTCGGATTTCCCCTGTGTGCTTGTCTAGGCTGAATGTGTTTCTCATATCTCCTTTTACCATTTTGCTAAATTCATAGAATATTTCCCCATTTTTCCCTTCATCCAGATCTGTTGCATTCAGCTTAATCACCAATGTTCCTTTAACAGCATTTTCAACCACACTGCACTGATAAAATGGTTGACTAAAAGATGGGGCATTATCATTAGCATCTTCAGCAGTGATGACAATTTGTGTTGTGCCACTTAATCTTGGCTTACCTCCATCATAAGCTGTAAGTGTGAGGTTGTGAACAGACTGTTTTTCTCTATCTAGAGATTTTTTCAGCACAAGTTCTAAGGATCGAATTTGATTCATATATTTTTGAAAATCCAGTGCAAAATAGTCACTTGAACTGATCTCATAATTTGTCACAGAATTTGTGCCAAGATCTGCATCAACTGCTCCTTCTAGAGGGATACGAGATCCTGCTGGTCTGAGCTCTGACATCACTATTGTATTCACACTGGAGGTGAAAGCCGGGCTATTGTCATTTATGTCTTCTATTTCTACATCAACACGATACATCTGCACAGGCTTATCTACAATCACCTGCAGAGGAATAATGCAGAATGGTGTATTTGGACACAGCAGTTCTCTATCTATTGTTTCTTTAACAAACAATATGCCATTCTGCAGATTAACCTGGAAATATTCCTTCTCATCTCTAGAGACAATACGTAACATTCTGGAATTAATCTCACCTATCTCCAGTCCCAGATCCTGAGCAATTCTTCCAACAAAGGTGCCGTGCTTGGATTCCTCGGGAATGATATAATGCAGCTGACTGAGGACCACATCCCAGGACATTTGCAGAAGAAAGAAATGGACCAAATGTCTTCTTGCTAAATAATCCTGTTTTAGACTGGACATTTCTTGATTGATATGATGATGAAGGTAATAAATTCTTTGGTAAATAAGTCATTCACTCTCTCTCTGAAGATTCATAACGTGGAAGAAAAATTGTATCATGGCCGACATCCGTGCAGCAAGATGCTCTGTCGTCAACAGCAGGGAAATGTATTTCTTCTTTTCCTTGATGCTATAAGTTGGTGTGGAGTGTCATCTAGTGTCTGATTTTAATATTACAACTTGAACAACGTTGATGTAAGTGCTTTAAATCTATTTAAAATTATTTGTGTTTTCTTCCCTTAAAAAATATCTATGGTTAAAGTCAAATAACAAATATGCACTAGATATTATATTATTTTGAAATATTTCATTTTACAGTGTCAACTATTCATTTGAAGTGGTACATCCCAATATTTTATTTGAAGTTTCAGAGCCCAGAGTGAAATGTTTTTATTAATTGCAATAACATATACATTATATTATAATGTATCTTTGCATTATTTCAAATAGTCTATTGAAATTGTGATATCTCCGTACTGAATTAATGTAATTGCTTTAAAGAGTACTCATTTTCCTAAAGGGAAAGTAATAATTGTAGTTTCAGTAATATAATATCAATCTTTAAAGCAAAATTGCTAGTTGGTTCATTTGTATTCTACTACCTGCAAAATGTAGGTCCTGTTTTCAGTATATGCTAAAAGTAATACCAATTTATGTTATTGGTTTAGTAGTTTTTCTAATATTGTGGAAAATTTGAATGCATTTTTATTGAAATTTCAAACCCTATTTAACTGTTTTTTTTTGTTTGTTTTTACCAGACATTATACATTCATGAATCTGTCTTATATATAGCACCTCTACTGACTGCAAAAATCATTTTTAATTCAATATACCGCTGCAAATGATATATTAGTAAATTAAAATGATGGATAATGTGATATTTTAAAAAACATCTTAAGTCCACATTCCCATTATTTCCACATATGAATTTGTTTAAAATAGGTCTCCAAAAGGACCCTAGGTCACCCATGTAGTTTTTTTTACACCTTAAATTATTTCATAGCCATTTCCAATGTAATTTTTGAATCATAAATGAGTGAAACATTATGTCAAATTTTCTTATTTGGCTTATATTATATATGCAGAATGGAAAGTGTAAAGGCCACTTATAAGGGATTATGGAATTATAAAAAGGCAATTTTGTTCTGTGTGTTATGATAGTGATCTAATAGGTAACATTTTTTAATTTTTTCTCACTGTTAGTAACTTTGAACCTGAATCAGGTTCACTCGGAAAACACATTTGGTTTGCTAATGGACAAAACCATCTGCACTGCAGGTGGGGCAGATGTAACATGTGCAGAGAGAGTTAGATTTGGGTGGAGTTTGTACTTCAAACTGATATCTATATTGCAATGTAAAAATAAAGCAGCCAGTATTTACATTGCACAGACACGAAATAAAACACAAATCTAACTCTCCCTGTACATGTTACATCGGCCCTAACTGCTGTGCACATGGTTTTTTTCCACTAGCAAACCAAATGTCCTTTGTGAGTGAACTTGAATTAACCCATTTTTGTCATGTCTGTAAACCCATGTAATACTGAGGGGGTTATTTTGGTTCACTCCTACTGGCAAACTCCTTCTTAGATGGAAAAAAACATGTGCACTGCAGGCCGGGCAGATGTAAATTTTGCAGAGAGAATTAGATTTGGGTGGGGATTTCTTCAAAGTGAGATCTACTGTATATTGCAGTTTAAAAATAAAAAGCAGTCCGTATTTTCCTTGCACCTAAACAAAATAACTCACCCAAATCGAATTCTCTCTGCACATTTTACATCTGCCCCCCTGCATTGCACATGGTTTTGTCCATCTAAGAAGGGATTTGCAAGAAGAGTGAACCAGAATAAGGCCCTGAGTCTTTGCATGATTAAGTGCTTATATACATTGTTGCCTTACCCTAATATAAAGATGTGTGTAAATCTACTGACAGTAACATACAGAATATTGATTTCTGACATTTACTGTTACTGCATTGCCTTTGGCCTGAATAGTTGTTATTACAGTACATCAGCAATAATTGTGTAACATGTAGCATTGTGAATAATTCAGCACCATTCTTCCACATTAAAGTTATATAACTAATGCCTGGTTGATGGTGGGGTAACATGCTGTGTAAGGTATAATTCAACTAAAGCCCATAATTGCTCAAATGGGTAAAGATCTGGTCAATCAGAAAGCAGATAGCTAACATCAGGATCATGCTAATCATAAGAATATGCATGGACTTTGTATGGAGGCATCATCAACTGCGCCGCCATCGTTGGAAAGACACAGCAGAGACTTTTCTTCTTGTGGCAACTCAGAAAGTTCAACGTCCCTCAGGAACTGTTGCTCCTCTTCTACTCTGTGATTGTCGAGTCTGTGCTAAACTCCTCGATCATAGCCTGGATCCACCAGTGAGAGGGATAGATGCAGGCTACAACAGGTGGTGAAGATAGCAGAAAAGATAATCGGTACCAATCCAGAGTCAAGAAACGTGCCTGAGAAATCATAGAAGACCACCTCCATCCTGGCCTCGACTCAAAATCCTTCCATCTGGCATACGCTTCAGGGCATTCATGCAAAGTCAACTAGAAGCTTAAAAGGCTTCTTTCCCCAAGCAGTCCACTTCCTGAACAAGCCCACGATACCAATAACTGTAAAGTAGTATGCAATGTGCTCCACATTGTCTATGCATATTGTATTGTATACCTCCCCCTGTTATGTTGTCTCTTGGAAGTTGCATTGTAACCAGAAACAAATTCCTAGTATACGAAAGTATACCTAGCCAATAAATGCTTATTCTGTTCCTGGTCATCATGCAAGAGACAATGTTAATGTTATTACTCAGTGTCATTAAGAAGCAATTCACCTTTACACTGCATTCTAAAGGAATGAATGAATGATGACATAAAAGTGAAGAAATGTGCCACACAACTTTATAGAGCCACATAAAACTTGGTGCTCAATGCTACAAAGGTCTTTATTTTGTCACTATTCTTATTGAGGATAGAAAAATGAAGGATGATTTATTTGATAATATCAAGTTCTTCCACTGCTTGGTTGTCTATGTATACTCTGCAATCCAACTATAAAATCCTGATCAGTAAAGTTATTGCTGGATTGTCCTTGATAAAACTGGGTGTTCAGGTCTTACACATCAAATAAATATGCATTCATCAGAATACTGGGGTATGAACATTACCATTACTGTATGTTGCCCTTTGTTGATAATATATTTCCCTCAGATTACATGCTGACATAACCATAATCCCTGTTGTTCATAAAACATTAACAACTTCAATTATTTGGTCAATACAGGCATTACCAATGTTTTTCTTACCATTTCATTTCTACCAAAGTCACTAGGGTATCATCTTTCAGAATTTTAGGGAACAAGGGAATCTTTGAGCGCATATAATAGCGTCCACGTTTCTCAGAGGTGCAGGATTACAACTAAACTCAGACTTTTTGGAAATCATTTGAAAGTCAAAGCCATGCATTGTAAATGATTGCCACTTAAGAAAAAATCACAGCTCAGCCGGCGTCCTTAATCTCTGGTGTAATATGACTCATTACAATTGCCCATGAAGATGTCTTGCACCATTAAATGCATTTATTTATTAGGATTTTAAAATGTAATGTTTATGCGATTATGCTCTTTCTTTTAGTGTATTTGGTACTTGTTTCCTATCTGGGCGCCCGCTAAGTTAATTGCGCACCATGCTATTCTCCGTAGAGAAATCTGATCGCATCGCATCGTACACATACACGATATTGAACGATGCGATGCGATGCGATCCGATTCGATTTCCCATAGGAAACAATGTTAAATGGCTCAATTTAGCCAAATTATCATAGGAACAATAGTAAATGGGCCAAAAACACCCCTGAACATTGAAATGTCCCCCCAAAAGTAGTTGACGCCACCCCGCCATCAACGTGAACCCGAAGCGTGGCGAGCGCAGCGAGCCCGCGAGGGGCGGCGGTACGCGTCCTCCGACCTTTTCATGCCCTACTATCCACTAGGGCGTGGAGTGAGAATAGAATAGTGTGGCGAGCGCAGCGAGCCACCGAGCCCGAAGCGTGGCGAGCGCAGCGAGCCCCGCGAGGGGACGCGGATACCTTCACAGGTAAACGCGTCCCTTTGCGGGCTTCCCAGGTGTCCGCGTCGCCATGGACACCTGGGAAGCCCGCGAGGGGACGCGTATAACTGTGAAGGTATCCGCGTCCCCTCGCGGGGCTCGCTGCGCTCGCCACGCTTCGGGCTCGGTGGCTCGCTGCGCTCGCCACACTATTCTATTCTCACTCCACGCCCTAGTGGATAGTAGGGCATGAAAAGGTCGGAGGACCCGTACCGCCGCCCCTCGCGGGCTCGCTGCGCTCGCCACGCTTCGGGTTCACGTTGATGGCGGGGTGGCGTCAACTACTTTTGGGGGGACATTTCAATGTTCAGGGGTGTTTTTGGCCCATTTACTATTGTTCCTATGATAATTTGGCTAAATTGAGCCATTTCACATTGTTTCCTATGGGAAATCGAATCGGATCGCATCGCATCGCATCGTTCAATATCGTGTATGTGTACGATGCGATGCGATCCGATTTCATTACGGTGCCGTACGTAGAAAACCTGGGCGCCCAGATAGGAAACAAGTACCGTGTATTTTTTATCAAATGGCTTACATGTCTACCGTACTATATCTGGTTATATTGTAGGTTACATGTATATATGATATGGTTCAAAGTATATACCATACAGTGTATACCACATACCACACAAAGATACTATCATAGAGACTTTCGCTTATTGTCACCTACAAACACTGTCTATGTTTTTTTTTTTTCTTCTTTGAAGTGCTTTTTGGCTCTAACAGCCTTAGTTAATACAGTATTATTTCCGTCTCATCTAGATGTGCCCTGTTTATTTGTGAATCAGATCATTAGAATGATAGCATTGAGGCGTAATAGAGGAAAACCAAGAGTCATATATTGAGCATTAGATAGTGGAAGCAAAAGGATTCCCAACAACACAGAGTAGTCCATTTAGGCTCATGCAATACTGATGTAGGAAGAATATGGAGTCAATTGCAACTTTCATATGCTGAAGGACACAGAGTTCTTTATTTTGGCACTTTGCATGAATTGAAGATTATATCTCTTACTTGAATATTATAGCTTTGCCTGTTTCACAGGTCTCATAATGTATGTCATGACCATAATTCAAAAATTCATAAGATGTTGAACTTGATTTTACTTGTCTCTCATTTCAACCTCACCCTTATAACCAATTGTGGAGCACATATTCTACTGAATTTACATTTCACGTGGACAGAAAGAGGTGTAGGTAGTGCAGAGGTGTAGGTAAAGTTGAGGTTCCCATAGCAACATTGCATCTTAAAAAATGCTATGGGCAACATCGCTCTTTTCATTTTTCGAAGTTTTTTTAAATTGACCCCCAAGTGCATACGCAGATGCATACAATGCTTCAGGGAAATATACACTTTTTTTTCTAAATATACACACTTTTGAGCAATATACAGTACATTTTATTCACATCTAACATCAGGCCCAGTATACTGTATGTAAGTATATAATGAAAGTCACCTGAGCTTCCTGCAAACATAGAAGACCATGTTATAAAAGGATGTAGAAGATCAAATGTGCTATTTTATTTTTTATGTAGAGGGTCTATGAGAGATTATAATAATAGGGATGAATTACAATAAATCCTTCCTACTGCACAACTGGTCTACCGCTACTGAATGAACAAAGTTAACAGATATGCTCTAATGACAAAAATATACCTAATGCACCCATGCACATTTCCAGCACACAAAAACTCTCTTCTATTCTTACTGAGGTCAACACATTTGAAAACAAAATAACCCTGCAAAGAAAGTTACCATCGCCACCAATTTTGTCCACCCATCAAAAAGAGAAGTATGCTGCCAGTGCAACCCCACATGCAATGCAAAGTAAATATACAAAAAGTGACAATTTTAAGGTGCTAGCATGGTGGTATTGGGGGTGACTATAAAAATGCAGGTGCTTTATGGCGATTTTCAGGGTGCGTATCTGATGTGGCATCTGCGTAATAAATGGCGGGTCTTTTTAGCGTGGCCATAACACAGCCTTAATCCCAACGTTTCATGTTCTTGGGTATAGGCTGTCTACATGTACTTAAGTGAAAATTTGCTCTGGTTGTCTTCTCTTTTTATTTCTGGGTGGCAGCTTCACTTGCTGATATCAACAGTTGCATTGCAGAGAAAATCCCACTTGCAGCTGCATTAGCGTACTTTTCCGAATCAGGCCCAAAATGCATTACTTTCATAATAATTACATAAATGTGCTTTTTAATTTTTTTAATTCAAATTAAGAAAATACATTTAAATATCCATTCCAAAAAAAGCCCAGTTAGCCATCTACTAAAAGTATTCAATTTTCTATATGAAACCATATTCTCCAAGAAACGGATTACTGTACAGAACTTCCAAAATAAAAACAATATTATAAATATAAAAATACAAAACTCCTGATTATTCAGTCTATAGAAATGCTATAATAATGCTATACAACAACAAGAGAAGTCTCACGTGCGCTTATAGGTATAGTCCTGTATTATTGAAGATAATTCACAGGGTTCCAATCCGTCTCAAGTACTCCAAATATCCATGTACATGTGAAAAAAACAGGGACAAAAGATTGTATTGAAACTATAGAAAAAGTCTATTTCCCCTTTATGGTGAAAACAGGAATCAAGGAAAACGGTGTACCCAGACAGTTTCCAAATGATCCCAGGGTGAGTTTATGGGGTCACCTCACACGTGCATATGCATAAAGATGCTCACATGTATGCTTACATATGACAAACTCTGTGTACTCCCATAAAGGTATCTTTTCCCTCTGGAATATGACTTCAGATAGCCACGGTAAAATCACAAAACTTTATTCTTTAGAATCACAACGGAGCAGGAACACGGTATTGACAGCCTTCATACCACATCAGATGTTACCCGGGTGCTTAATGATGGTACCAAACACTGCAACCACTATGCTCCACACTCGGCTGACTTTAAAATTCAGACACTTGAATCTACGCGTTTCGGCACGCTGCGGTGCCTTTTTCAAGAAAATGTGTCTGTAATTAATAAATGAATATCCTAAAAATTGCATAATAGTATGTATACCATTATATCCTAAAAAATCCCAAACATGACAGTGCCACTCAGAATTTAAAAACCAATGAGACATAAAAAGATATATAATGCTGTTTGATCATAAGAATTGCCTATATTACCTTTTGCTGTCAAATAATTTTAGGCGAACATGTGAAAAAACATTAATCTAAAAATATTAACAATTAAATAGATTTTGTCTTTTTTTTACAAATCTTTTCAAGTATTGACTTCTGTTTAAACCAATATGAAAATAATTACAAAAATGAAAGGTAAACGGTATTGGAATAATCTTTTTTTATGTATTGTATATCCTTAAGCGATGTAAATCTGCTATTGCAGCTTTGTTCATAACTGTCAGTAAATCTACAGTAATATGTTTTACATGATGCAATGATAATGATGATTATTCATTTATGCATTTTAGCAATAATATCAAGGACTTTTATTGATGCTTTCAAAATGGTTGTAAATCTTCCATGAAAAGTATTAACATTTATTCATGATACCATTATTTACTAAAATATTTTTTTCTAAATTTGACGGACTTTTCAAAAACTTACTTCAATCTTAAATCAATATTGACACCGAACAAATATGATTGTTATTCTCTCTTTCAGTAAATTGTTTAAATAATTATGATATAATGTTTTATTGAACAAAAATGTGAAACATTTCATTATAGGCTCGTTTCAAATATTTTTAGAAAATCTATATTATCTTACCTTATATTGGTTTACAAGACTTTCAACACCTGGAGTTTGAGGGTTATTTGGAGTTAGGACAATTAGGTCATTTTTTCCTTGGAGTGAGTTTGAACATACTCTGTATTGGGTTTGTTGGGAATACATCCAACTACCTCCAGTATTGGAGCATATCTTATAATTTTCTTTCAACTCATTAACTTCATCTCTGTATTTTTGCCATCTTAAAACAGTGAAAACAATTAAAGTAATGAGAAATATACTTGAGATGATGCAGATGGCAACCACCAAGGAGACATTTGCATCAGAAAATATTTCATCACTGTTACTTTTAGACTCATGATTGTAAGATGGAATTTCTTCTTCAGATTCCACCAAGGTGATAATGATTTGTGTCACTGCTGTCATAACCGGTTCTCCATGGTCTTGAGCCACCACCACCAGTCTATACTCTTCGCTATCGGAATCTATAAATTGACGTTTTAAAGAGATTTCTCCAGTTTGCTGAGAAATGACAAATGGTGATTTTCCTGATGGTTCTTTAAAATTGTATGACATCCAAGCATTGTATCCAGAGTCTAAATCTACAGCTCTCACTTTGGTGACAATATATCCAGGTTGGACTGATTTAAAAGTTTTAATTGTGATTTCAGAATAAAGCGGAGAAAATGTTGGCGCATTGTCATTAATGTCTTGAATGAAAATATGTAGAGTAAGGTTAGAGCTAAGTGGATGTAGACCGGCATCCGTGGCTTTTATGTGACACTGGAAATAATTAACTTGCTCATAATCAAAAGATACCAAAGCAAAAACCTTCCCATTCTCTGGATTGATGGAGATATAGGATGATATGGGGATGCCTTCAATGGTGCTGTCACTGATGGTGTATGTGATAAAGGAATTTTGACTGATATCTGGATCAGATGCAGATGCTGTATAGACATGGGAACCTGGTGGGTTGTTTTCCCTTATAAAGATGACATCAACAGGCTGTAAGAATTGAGGCGCATTGTCATTTACATCACTTATATCAACTTTAAGAGTTTTTGAAACGAACAGAGGTGGTGATCCATCATCTCTTGCAGTAATAACCACTTCATATTGAGATTTTGTTTCTCGGTCTAGTTTTCCATTCACAGTTAATGAAAAGTCCCCTGTAAATGCTGGGTTTATTTTGAATGGTGCATGCTCAGAAATATAACAATTAACTTTTCCATTTGAACCTGAATCTTTATCATGTACATTGATAATAGCTACTGTTGTTCCTTGTGGTGAGTCCTCTGGGACAGGAACTGATAGTGATGTCACTGTCATATCAGGAGGATTGTCATTAACATCCACAACAGTCACTAAAACTTTACAATGTCCAACCATTTGAAAATCTCCATTATCAATAGCATCAACCTGAATTTTGTACATGTTTGTTGTTTCAAAGTCTATTTCATCCTTTACTTGGATTTCCCCTGTGAGCTTGTCAAGGCTGAATACATTTCTTATATCTCCTTTGACCATTTTGCTAAATTCATAGAATATTTCCCCATTTTTCCCTTCATCCAGATCTGTTGCATTCAGCTTAATCACCAATGTTCCTTTAGCAGCATTTTCAATCACACTGCACTGATAAAATGGTTGACTAAAAGAGGGGGCATTGTCATTAACATCTTCAACAAAAATGACAATTTGTGCTGTGCCACTTAATCTTGGCTTTCCTCCATCATAAGCTGTAAGTGTGAGGTTGTGAACAGACTGTTTTTCTCTGTCTAGGGATTTCTTCAGCACAAGCTCTAGGGATCTGATTTCATTCATATATTTTTCAAAATCCAATGCAAAATAGTCACTTGCACTGATCTCATAATTTGTCACAGAATTTGTTCCAAGATCTGGATCTACTGCTCCTTCTAGAGGGAAACGAGATCCTGCTGGTCTGAGCTCTGACATCACTATCTTATTCATAATGGAAGAAAAATATGGGCTATTGTCATTTATGTCTTCTATTTCTACATCAACACGATACATCTGCACAGGCTTATCTACAATCACCTGCAGAGGAATAATGCAGAATGGTGTATTTGGACACAGCTGTTCTCTATCTAATGTTTCTTTAACAAACAATATGCCATTCTGCAGATTAACCTGGAAATATTCCTTCTCGTCTCTAGACACAATACGTAACATTCTGGAATTAATCTCACCTATCTCCAGTCCCAGATCCTGAGCAATTCTTCCAACAAAGGTGCCGTGCTTGGATTCCTCGGGAATGATATAATGCAGCTGACTCAGGACCACATCCCAGGACATTTGCAGCAATAAGAAATGCACCAAATGTTTCTTTGCTGGATAATCCTGATTTGGACTGGACATTTCTTGATTTGTATGGTTGTGAAGGTAATAATTTCTCTAGTAAATAAGACATTCACTCTCTCTGAAGGTTCACAGCATTGAAAGAAAGCTTATCATGGACGACATCCCTACAGCAAGATGTTCAGTTGTCAACAATGGAGAAATGTATTTCTTCTTATACTTGGTGCTATAACTTGGTGTGCAGTGTCATCTAGTGTCTGATATTGATATTGCAAGAACAGCTCTAATGTAAGTACAAATATTTTAAACTATGATCAAGATTTGTCAAATTAGTTATAGGTTTCATTTTCATCCTTTGTTTTCTTTCATTTTATGTATACTGTAATTGTGTAACAGTGATGATGGTTTATTTTACAAATGATGTTATGTATTTCAAAAAAGCATTTTATAAAATACAATAAAGCATGTTGCATAGCTTTTGCAATTGAATATTGCTGCACGCAAACTGGTTTGTAGCTTCTTATATAAAAGGGGTAGGCAAGTAATTTTAATGGAGTCCGAATAATCCTAATTATTTTGATTGAGGTCCACAAAACACATCTGAAGTGCAAAAATTGGTACACACTGAGAAAGGGTTGTGGCCAACCACTACTATCTGGATGACATCACAAGATACTAGATTCTGACCCTGTCATCCCCTGTCATCCCCTGCAGTGTGGCTACTAGTGCTGTGTAACCTGCACCTTGGCACACAATTACTCCCCAGGCATTAGTGCTGAAAATGTCACCCTGCATAATGCACTCACCCCTGACCCTGTCAACCTGCAGTCTGCTCACTAGGCGATGTGTAACCTGCACCTTGGCACACAATTACCCCCCAGGCAGCTATATTACTGCTAAATAACTCACATGGGAAGGGAGTGTTTAATCTCCGCACGGTGAGACTCACTTGGGCTGGCCGTGGCTTCCGGAGACCCACATGTATAGGAGGTGGTTGGGGGCAGGGCTGACTGGTAATGTGGCTGACACAGTAAGGGGGAAGTGGCTGGGTCAGCCCTGGCTGTGAGACTTTACGTGCGTCGGGTCTGACAGCTGCAGTTTCAGAAGTGTGTAGGTAGTCCACATCTCTGTCCTTTGCGGTCCGGAGATTGACCCCAGTTCGCCAGGTTCCTACCACTGGTCTACAGTATGTGTGCAATTTAATCTTTTTATGTCCATGACCACCCACACCCCAAATAGCTGCAATCTGTCATTCAGGCTGTGATTTAGGGGGCCCTATATCCTGTGATTTAGGGCCAGAACTACACATGCTTAATAACTGTGCATAATGAAGTGTGATATACACACAGAGTGTTTTAAGAGGGTTATTAAAATTATGCAACCATTATATTTTTAACATAAAATATAAGCCAAATACTGATAAAAATTAAATTAGCAAACATCAGATATTTCTAGTTATAAAAAACCGTCTATCTTGCAGTTGTCCAAATTGCAATGGCATAAAAGTAACAAACAGACTGCTGCAACTGCATTACATATATATTCTGCTAATTTAAGGACTATCAGCCAAAGAAGTCTATATTCAATTATTTAATGAAAAAAAGCTGCTGATAGTCATCACCTCAATTGCATATTAATGCAACACACCCCCAGTGCAAACAAGAGTTTTGCCTACTACAAAGTATGTTAGTACTTATGCTTAAAATTAAAAATGTTTTATTTTTCTAACCACATGTTTGGAGAGCATCATTGTTTTCAAAATGTAAAATACATATATCAAAGCAAATGTTTTAAAACCGGCAGATTGCAAACCACAATGCTGGTTTGGAGACCTGGGATCCTTACAAACATTAGGCAAAACCACATTGAAAACTATACAAATGTCACATTTATTTAGATATATTCTCACTGTAAATCTGTTTTTGTATTTTGAGCATTAATCATAAACAAAGTAACCATGGCTTAAGTTTGTTTAGACAACAATTGTACATGTACAATTTTTTATGTTTAGCACACAGATGTAAATAGTGCTAAGATGCTACAGTCATCATCATCAACAAGAAAACTTGTAATAGAATTTTTGGACACACAAACCTATTTCTCCATCATTTGGAATATGAATATACATGTAGTCAAATTGCATATGTTAAATCATGAGCATTTATTTTTTTTATGATATTTGGTATGCATTTGGTAAAGTCTTCTTCATGCAGAATGTGGTGTGTTCTAGACTCCACACAGTTTGATGTAAATCTTTTTGCAACTGTTCAAATTACCATTCAATGGATCGAATTAAGTTATATTGTTTGTTACTGTATGTTTGAATACTGTATCTTTGAAATAAAACTGTACTTAATGTTCTCGATGTTAGAGGAATACTTCTTATGACATCCCCATTTACTTTTATATCACACATATATACTGTATGTGCAATGTGCCCACCAGCAAATCTGTATTGCATATTAACTACACAGTAGTTATGAAACTTAAGTCATTTACGTTACTCACTATTCTAGCCCTTAAATATACAGTATCTACACAATTAAAGTTAGAACATATGTCATAATCTATGTACCAGCAATATTATTTTTTTTGTCCTGGAATAAATGTGAATACTATCAAGTAGAAAATACAGAACAAAGTAAGTAAGATGACTTCAGTTTCCAAAGAGTTTGTGAGATTCTCTGGCAGGTCCAAAAATCAGGATGTAATTTAGTAGGGCCAAATGCTACTTAACATCCTCTGGTTTGCAAGTTTATATTTTTGCCACATCCATAGCAGATTCTTTAGTTTCAGTTATGTGTAATTAAGGGACGATATTTTGCAGAATCACAGTTTTCTCTTTCACAGAAATATAGATAAATGTCAAAAATTTACCTCCATGCTTATATAAAAATGTTTCCATTTGAAGAGTTAATGTCATTAAAAATGACATCTAAATGGTTTAAACTACATTACATGACACATTTATCCAATGGATAAAAGATAAGGATAAAAATAAAATATACCGCAGAGTCTAGCTATTTCTATATTTCTGTTAATAATATTTTTCTGTAAATAATTTTTTAAAGAGTTTTCATGTTATAATTGCATTGTTAGCATAGGCGTGCGCAGCCCATTTCATTAATATAAAATGTCTCTCAGCTAGAACATAATCTCCGGCCTATTTCAGTTTTAATATTCTTATTACTCTGTATAACAGTACATGCATATAAAGTAAAAAAAAACTATATGGATTATGCAGGTATGTAGTTATATGACAACGGTCTAGTACAATTAACAATGCAAAACACACAATTGATTGATGGGCACTCATTTTAATGGAATACAGGTCTAAAAAGCAAAAGACTTTGGTAAAAGGTATTGCTGTATTGCTAGCGGCAGGGAGTTGTTCATAAGGGTGGGCACAGCATTTGGGGGTGCCTGTGCACCCCTAACACTCATTGTGCGCACACCTATGATTGTTAGTAATATTTGTGTATTGTATGGAATATACTGTACTAGTGTATATTATTACACATTTTTGGATTTTAGTGAATTAAAGCTTTGCTCGTATATTGGTTCACAATGCTACTCCAGGATTCCTACTGTAACTTTTAAGGATATTAGAGATGCATTATCATATTGAGTAATTAATTATATTAGTCTTTCATTATTTGAATTAAGATGACCACATGGTGATAAAGTAAATTAAATAAAGTAATACAAATGACTTGCTCAACTGGTAGTCCC
This sequence comes from Crinia signifera, assembly GCF_055691185.1. NCBI lineage: Eukaryota > Metazoa > Chordata > Amphibia > Anura > Myobatrachidae > Crinia > Crinia signifera. The sequence continues at coordinate 20,865,446 of NC_139220.1, forward strand.
AACAGTAATAAGCACAATTATCATGAGGACATAGAAATACACACTAGTAAATAGCTGGTAAAAAGAGTTAACTGTGACACACTGTGTTTACCTTATTTTTGCACGTGTATTCTGCTATTCCCTTAATATTCAAAATTTACTTTACATGCCATCTAGATTAAAATTTTGCTCATTCACCTCTTAACTTCAATTCATCTTATTTATTCTTTACCCTACTCTCTTTCTAATTTCTTGAGTCTTCCTATTAAAATACAATTATGAATTGTTTGTCTTGTTTTTAATCATATTGTGTTATTTTATTGGTTATAGTTGATCTTTTCTTAAAATACATTATACATTTAAAAATTTTATACATTTATTAGAACAATATATATACTTTCCATGTCTCTTCCTTTAATATTCCATCCCTTTTTAAGTGGGAAAAACTATTCGATCTGTGCAATTTCAAAAAAGGTGTCCAAAATCTAAAACATACTTTTTACTGCATATTTTCTTCTGTAAGTTTGCCGAAAGATGTTATAATGTAGGGTATCAAAAAATTCTAGCATTGTGTCTCATTTTGATGTTAGGAAAGAATGTTTTTGTTGTTTCATATTAAGCAATAGCATTCACTTTACAAATTTTTGTGTAAAACATGCATGTGTATCAATAATAGGACACGTATCATTTTCATACATGCCTAAAGTGACTGGGCTGCCTACAATAAACTCACAATGATATTTAATTTAATAGATAATATTGGTCAAATGTAATATATAATATGGCTACATTTTTAGCATCTGGCTTATGTGACAATATTGGCATTTTCTTAGATTTTGCTCATTTAAAACAAAATTCTTAATGAAAATCAAATGCTTTCCCATTCTTTTGATTCAATTTAAATGTTGTTTAGGGTCCTCTGGAATAGCTACTAGTAGTGATTCGATGTCATCTAAAGAGGAATAACTTTCAAAACAATCATCGGAACTTAAACGGCTAAGCATCCAAAGATCTCTGTAATCATATTTTGCAACTGGATATTAATAAATATTTATAGTTTTCTAATACTTTTTTATTTATCACTCCTAAGAGGTTAATGTATCAATTAGTGAAATAATGGAAAAGTGACACATAGCAATCATCTTTGAAGTACTGTAGCAGTTATCAAGTACATTTTAAAAGATAAGTAGAAACTTATTGGTTGCTACTTCCAACTTCTCCACTGATTTACTGCTTGACACATCAACCTCTAAATCCACTAACGTACGTTATTTAGGTTCCTATATCAGTTTCCAAATTTAACATTTATGCAAATGCAACAGATGTTTGTTTATACACCTAGTGGTAAATTTACTAAGATGTCAGTTCTAATAAAGATGGGATGTTGCCCATAGCAACCAAACAGATTCTACTTAGTTATTTAGCGCCTTCTAAAAGATAATAGATAGAATCTGTTGGTTGCTATGGGAAACATACCATCCTCATTAGACCTTCCATCTTAGTAAATGTGCCCCCTAGTGTGTATATCATTTCTGAATTCAATGCTCCTAAAATATGAGTTAGAAGAAAAAAAATAATATTACAATGAGAAAGCTTACAATAATATTTAGAAAAAACTAAGATGCTTTCATTTATATAATAAAATGTTTTAAAATTTTGACTTTTCTTCCTGTCTGGCAAAAATATACAACATTTATTTTGTAATAAGTTGGGCAGATCAAAACTACATAACAGGACAAATAGAATTGTACTAGGTGGCCCGTGCGAAAATGTTGCATGCACATAAAATACGATTCATTTTACAGGGAGGTTGGGGGTTTGTAGTAGAAAGAAAGAAGAACCAGTTCATTTGTAGCCATTTCGAGTACCCAAGCAAAACTGATCATCTTAGCTGTGCCACATCGACGCATCCAGGGAAAGAATGTAGGGCCCAAATTAACATTTTAACTTTGATTTTTAAATAAACAATACAATGTGCAATTCTTAATGAACAATTCATCAGAAGCGAAGAACTTAATCTTTAAAATGGTACCTCATTTATAATTTATGGTTAAGTATGAAGGGAGATAAAGGGATTGTCGTAAAAAATCACCTTCTAGAAATAAAATATGTGATTCTACTCTAATTTCTATGCAATGAAAACATATTAGTTACTGCTATTGTACCGAAGACTATTTTGCCTAAGAAAACCTGTGTAACACTCCTATTTTTTATTGTTTTTGTTGTTTATATTGGCATAGCAATACAGGCTATAGAGTAAAAAGAAATGTACAATATCATAAAATGTTCATGTGCAACAAAAAGTAGGTGGTTAAACCTTTTAATATTCCCCTTTATTTTGTTACGTTTAAAGATTTGAAAAAGCATGAACACGAACTACTGTACAGCATGAACTACATTTCTTTGACTTATTCAATATGTCCCTACATACCACTCATCTATGTTTTTAATCTAAGGATTATATATTAGTATATTTTACTGTATACTTTGTGTTATGGTAATGATTTATCATATAAACTATTATAATTTAGTAGTAATTTTTTTTAAATTCAGGAATATAAATACAATATCATTATTAATATTTTATTCACAATTTACAATAGTGTATTTTTAATGATCTTACCTTATATGAAGAATTCAACATGGCTGCTAGTTGGTTTGCATGTTCTTCATTTCCAGGAGATTGAGAGTTATTTGGAGTAAAGACAATTAAGTCATTTTTGGCTTGCATTGAATTTGAACACATTCGATATTGGGTTTGTTGGGAATACAACCAGCTTCCACCAGTGTTTGAACAGATCTTGTAATTTTCCTTCAGTTCATCAACCTCCTCTCTATACCTTTGCCATTTTAAAACTGTAAAAGCAATAAGTGTAATAAGAAATATACTGGAAATGATGCAGATGGCAACAACCAAGTAAACATTTGTGTCTGAAAATCCATCATCATTTTGTTTGGACTCTTGATGATTCAACTTAACTTCCTCTCCAGATTCCACCAAGGAGATGATGATTTGTGTAATTGCAGTCATAATTGGTTCTCCGTGGTCCTGAGCCACCACTTGCAACCTATATTCTTCATTATCTGACTCTACAAGTGGACGTTTTAAACTAATTTCTCCGGTTTGCTGCGATATCACAAATGGTGATTTGCCAGCAAGATCCTTAAAATTATAGGTCATTAAGGCATTGTATCCAGAATCTAGATCTACAGCACTCATTTTGGTCACCAGATATCCTGGCTGGGCAGACCTTGGAGTTTTAAGTGTCACCGCAGAGTAAAGTGGGGCAAAGGTAGGTGCATTGTCATTAATATCATCAATAAAAATATTTATTGTAAGATTAGAAGAGAGTGGAGGTAGTCCAGCATCTGTAGCTTTTAAATGACATCTGAAAAAACTAACTTGTTCATGGTCAAATGATATCAAAGCAAACACTTTGCCATTCTCTGGATTGATGGAAATGTAAGAAGATATAGAGATCCCATCAATTGTGCTGTCACTGATTGAGTATGTGATGAATGAATTCTGGCCAATATCTGGGTCAGAGGCTGATGCTGTATAAATATGAGAACCCGGTGGATTGTTTTCCCTGATAAATATTGTGTCAACAGGCTGTTGGAAATTGGGGGCATTGTCATTAACATCACTTAAAACTATATTAAGAGTTTTTGAAACTGAAAGGGATGGAGAACCTTCATCTTTTGCAGTTATGACAACTTCATATTCATCTTGAACTTCTCGATCCAATGGCCCATTTACAGTCAAAGCAAAATCTCCCATGAAAGCTGGATTTATCTTGAAGGGTGTGTATCCAGAAAGGTGACAATTTACTTTACCATTTAATCCGGAATCCTTGTCATGTACACTGATAATTGCAACTGTTGTTCCTTGTGGTGAGTCCTCCGGAACAGGAACTGATAGTGATGTCACTGTCATCTCAGGAGGGTTGTCATTAACATCTACAACAGTCACTAGTACTTTGCAATGTCCAACCATTGAATGTTCTCCATTATCAATAGCATCAACCTGAATTTCATACAAATTCAAATTTTCATAGTCCACTTCACCTTTTACTTTAATTTCTCCTGTCTGTTTATCTAGACTGAAGACTTTGCTCACTTCCTCCATGCCCATGTTGCTAAATTCATAAAATATTTCCCCATTCTTTCCTTCATCCAAATCTGTAGCATGTAATTTAAATATTAGAGTTCCTTTGGCAGCATTTTCTGCCACACTGCACTGGTAAAATGGCTGATCAAATGACGGAGAATTATCATTAACATCTTCCACATTAATTACAACTTGACTTGTACCACTTAATCTTGGCTTACCTCCGTCATAGGCTGTAAGAGTAAGATTGTGAACTGACTGTTTTTCTCTGTCGAGAGATTTCTTCAGCACAAGTTCTAAAGATCTGATTTGATTTAAATATTTTTGAAAATCCAATACAAAATAATCACTTGCACTGAGCTCATAGTTCATGACAGAATTTGTTCCTAGATCTGGATCAACAGCTCCCTTTAATGGAAAATGTGATCCTGCAGGTCTGAGCTCTGAAATCACAAGATTGTACACTCTGGAGGAGAAAGCCGGGCTATTGTCATTTATGTCTTCTATTTCTACATCAACACGATACATCTGCACAGGCTTATCTACAATCACCTGCAGAGGAATAACACAGAAGTGTGTATTTGGACACAATGTTTCTCTGTCTATTGTTTCTTTAACAAACAAGATCCCATTCTGCAGATTAACCTGGAAATATTCCTTCTCATCTCTAGACACAATACGTAACATTCTGGAATTAATCTCACCTATCTCCAGTCCAAGATCCTGAGCAATTCTTCCAACAAAGGTGCCGTGCTTGGATTCCTCGGGGATGATATAATGCAGCTGACTCAGAACCACATCCCAGGACATTTGCAGCAATAAAAAAAGGACCAGCCTTCCTCTTACTTGAGAATCGTGCCTTAGACTGACCATTTCCTAAATTCACTGAGGTTGAAAGTGGTAATTTTTCCAATAAATAAGGCATTCACATTGCATGAAGATCCAGCAGACAGAAATGGAGTAGTATGATGGCCGATATCCCTTCAACAAAATGTTGAGCTGGTAACAGTGGAGAAATAGCTTCCTTTTGCCAGGCTGCTGCGATATGTTGGTGTGGAGTGACATCTAGTGCTAGATTAAAATACTGCATTTTATGTGAACATTGAAATCTAAAGTACAGTTAAAGCTGTATTTAAAATCTCCAGAGCATTTTTGTTTTTTAAAAACATAGATTTTTAAACTGTTAAACAGAGAATATAATGAAAACCTTATGTTTAATTTTGTATAGTACTTATCATATTTCATTTCAGTGATATACAGTATTAGAGTACTTAATTTAGATCTCCTCTAAAATCAACATATGTTGCAAAAATAGCACACTAACAGGTGGAATATGACAAGTTTACATCACTATAAATAGCTTGTGTTACAAACACATGTATATTTTGTAATGATACAATTATTATTATTGTTATTATAATTGTTTTATGGATTTGTATAATAAACAATTGCGTGTTAGAATACATGAACTAAATAAGAAATCTTTAGCTATACTTTTAAATAAAAAATGTACTTTTATAATTATCCACTATATATATGTGTGTGTGTGTGTGTGTGTGTGTGTGTGTGTGTGTGTGTGTGTGTGTGTGTTTGTTTGTGTGTTACTATATGCAGAGGTATTATAGGGTATTTGTGAATATAAAAAAGTTTAATAAAATGTAATAATACGTTCTATTAATAATTTATGCACATTACGTTGTTATTATTATTATGCTGTATTAACTTACAACAAACTTATAATAAAATACAAAATATACAGTATAGCCCTACATTGTATTAGTATATGACTAAGAACCTTGCCAAGCCTAGCAGTAGTCTAAAAATGGATAATATTAGGGAATAAAATAAATATTTTTTTTGCCAAAGTATTTTTCATATGTTACAGTGTACATAAAGAGCATTGGTGCCCCTCTCCATAATTGAAATAAGTAAATGATGAACAAAGATGTTGTCTTGTAGAAAAAAAGGGTGACCACATCATAGTACCCCCATTACAAATGATGCTACATAGTAGTGCCCTTCTGCATATTGACCGCATCCCGAGCTCATTCATGTTATGCCACACAGTATAACCCGTTTACATTATGCCACACACCACATTTAAATTATGCCACACACATGCTATTCACATTATGCCACGCAGTAATGACCCTTGCACATTATGCTGCACATAGTAATTCCCCCGATAACACATTATACCACACAGTATTGTCCTTTGTTCACAGTAATTCCCTTTTTAAATGATGTTACAAAATAGTAGAAGCCCTTACAACACATTATGCAGCACAATAGTAGTACCCCTTCTAGAATGCAATAGAAGATCCCCTGTTCTGTTCCTCTGTGTCTCTGCAACATTCTTCATATCTCTTTTGTCTCTGCTATAGCTTCCGCGCCCCCCCACCACCACCACCACCACTAGTGCAGCATCCTCTCCTCTTCCTGTGATATATATATATATATCTCGTGGTCGTGGGGCGGCAGTCCGGCAACTTTGAAATAACAGAGACAAATGCCTGCTTAGTTCAAGCGTTTTCAGGCATTTGTCTCTGTTACTTCAAAGTCGCCGGAGTGCCGCCCCACGACCACGATACATATTGGGGACTTATCCTGTCTTCCAAGGGAAGGCATCTGGTGCCACTAACACTATCCTGAGCCTTGGAGTGTCGGCCATCTTCCAGTTTATATATATATCTCTGTGAAAGTATGTGGGGAAAAAAATTGGAAATAACAAAATACAAAATCCCTGACAATTTCCCTCGACCTGCGGCTCAATCTCACCTCATGGGGTATCAATGACCATAGTCACAAAGGTTACCATTAGTATCACACTACGTCATCATGGATTCAAATCCTGCAGCACCTGAACGGTCCCCTTGCTTAAGCCAGCACATGTCCAGGCCTGTCTAAGGTTTGCCAGTGACCATCTGGATGATCCAGAGGAGGATTGGGAGAATGTAATGTGGTGATATGAGAGCAAAATATAACTTTTTGGCATAAACTCCACTCAGAGAGAAGAATGATGAGTGCCATCACAAAAACACCATCCCACTGTGAAGCATGGGGTGGAAATACCATACTTTGGGGCTGCTTTTTTGCAAAGGAGACAGGACAACTGATCCGTACTAAGGAGAGGATGAATGGGGCCATGTATCATGAGATTTTGGCCAAATACCTCCTTCCCTCAGTCAGAGCATTGAAGATGGAACGTGGCTGGGTCTTCCAGCATGACAATGACCTCAAACACACCACCCGGGCAATTAATAAGTGGCTCCGAAAGAAACATTTCTAGGTCCTGGAGTGGCCTAGCAAGTCTCCAGACCTAAACCTAAATTAAAATCTGTGTAGGGAGTTGAAAGTCCATGTTATCAGACGACAGCCCCAAAGCATGACAGATCTCAATAAGATCTGCATGGAAGAGTTGGCTAATATACCTGTGCAAACCTGGTCAAGAACTGGTTGAACTTTGTAATTGCCAACCAAGGTTATATTACAAAGTATTGAGTTTAACTTTTTGATTGTCCAAATATTTATTTTCTGCAAGAATATCCAAATACATTGTTTAAAAATCATACAATGTGATTTCCTATTTTTTTCCACATTATATGTCTCACAGTTAAAGTGTACATATGATGGAAATCACAGACCCCTCTCATCTTTTTAAGTGGGTCAACTTGCACAATCAGTGGCTGTCCAATCACTTTTTGCCCCACTGCATATATATATATATATATATATATATATATATATATATATATATATATTTCTAATTTTCTGCTAGAGCAGGTAGATCACTCCTTCCCCCCATTGCCATTAGAATGCGGCCCATATCATTCATATTGTCCCAATTAGTTATAAGATCAGGCTTCTGCATCTCATGGGCACAAAGACAGCTGAAATTGATCACCAACTTGATGTGGTATATGGTGATAACTTCATGTCATGGATACATATTTGGGGCACTGCATTTGGTGGACGGATCACATACCACCTTAAACATATGCCCTGTTACTATCAAAGGCAGTGCACCAAACCTGTATCCATGACATTACATTATTACTGCTATATTGTTTGTGTGGTTGGGGGTGGGATAAATCAAAAAGTAAGATCAAAAATAGTTAAAAAAGGTAAACACACACAATTTTAAATGTAAAACTTGTTTAAGTATAAAAAATAAAAATTACTGCATACCTATCATCTTACATGGTATGGTAAAAGTTATAGTGAAATTATAAGTAATTCTGTATAAATCTGTATTTTGAAAATTAAATTACCTTATATATGAGGGTAATTTAATGTATTATACATTTCTAAGAGATGGCACGACACTACCCTTAGGTAATGTGATGTTTGGAAATTTACACTCTTCTGACCCTCTCCCCCCTACCCAGGTCAAATTGCAGCAATATTCACTTGTGGTAGTTGTTTGAAGTGAACAGTTTAGCAGTTCCCACAAAAATGAACAAAAATTAGAATTTTTTCCTCATCCACCTATTTACTAAATTTAACCCGGAGCAGCTTCTTCCTGTTTCCAAATTTGAAAATCTGTCTCAGTCTGAAGAAATTCTCATGGTATTACCAGCAATGAGTATTTTGGAAGGTTTGAGAAATTCTGTTTTTACAGTCACGGAAAATTGGAAAATTACTGGAACCAGTGTATTGCCTTCGAGGGAGACTATGTCCACTATGTCAAGAAATAAATATGATCTTAAAAAAAATGAGTTTTACCTGTTTTTTTTTACCACACTTATCAAACAACCCTTGTAATGCTCAGAAATTAAAATATTGTATGCTAATATGCTGTCAATACAAGGACATATATGTGTGTGTATATATATATATATATATATATATATATATATAGCAACGAATTTCGGCGGCACCTGGAGCCGAAAATAAAGAGTCTTAAGCAGTTTGGTGATCACCAAACTGCTTAAGACTCTTTATTTTCGACTCCAGGTGCCGCCGAAATTCATTGCTGTATTGGGGGACCTTGTCGGTCTTCTGGCGGGCACCGGAGCAAAGTTACTACCGAGGATTGGAGTGCTGTCCCATCACTGACATTGGATATATATATATATAAAAGAAAAAATACTAATTCAAAACGACATCAAACAACAAAATAGTAGTCTGGTGAATGTGAGAAAAATTAAGATTGCACAATTTTGCAGTAATACAAGTTATACAAACAGCAAAATAGCTCACAAAATGTAAAATTACAGATTGGACCATTTTCTAAAATAAAGTGTTCACCAATACAGTTATATCTACTTCAATTATCTGAAATGATCTCTTCTTAAAGGGAAAAATCATTTTTTTTTTAAATTAAATAATTTTTAAATAAAACATTTGTGCTTAAAATTATTAGCAATATAATTACTATAAGCTACCTTACCTTGTAAGAAGAATTTTGCAAGAATGCTTGTTGGTTTGCATGCTCTTCATTGCTGGTAGTATGTGAACTATTCGGAGTGAAGACTATTAAGTCATTCTTGTTCTGGAGTGAATTAGAACATACTCTATATTGGGTTTGTTGAGAATACATCCAACTACCTCCGGTGTTGGAACAGATCTTGTAACTTTCCTTTAGTTCATTGACCTCATCTCTGTATTTTTGCCATTTTATGACAGTGAAGGCAATTAGAGTGATAAGGAATATACTTGAGATAATGCAGATAGCAACTACTAAATAAACATTTGTTTCAGAGAACTCTTCAATGTCCCCTCTGGAAGCATGATTATCAAATTTAATTTCCTCTCCAGCTTCCACCAAGGAGATGACAATTTGTGTCACTGATGTCATGATTGGATCTCCATGGTCCTGAGCCACTACGAGTAGCCTGTATTCGTCATTATCAGACTCTGTAAATGGGCGTTTTAAACTTATTTCTCCAGTCTGTTTGGAAATGACAAATGGAGTTTTTACTGCAGAGTCCTGAAAATTATAAGACATCCAAGCGTTGTATCCAGAATCTGGATCTACTGCTCTCACTTTAGTCACTAGTTGCCCTGGTTGGGCAGACTTTGGCGTTTTAACTGTCACTGCAGAGTAAAGTTGGGGAAAAGTTGGTGCATTATCATTTATATCATTAATGAATATATTTAATGTAAGGTTAGAACTAAGTGGCGGTAGACCGGCATCCGTAGCTTTAATGTGACATTTGAAAAATGCCACTTGTTCATGGTCAAACGATACTAAAGCAAATACCTTGCCATTCTCCGGATTGATTGAGATAAAAGAAGATATGAGAATCCCATCAATTGTGCTGTCACTTATTGAGTATGAAATAAAGGAATTCTGATCAATATCTGGGTCAGAGGCTGATACTGTGTAGACATGGGAACCTGGTGGGTTATTTTCCTTGATGAATATTGTATCAACGGGTTGCATAAATTGAGGGGCATTGTCATTCACATCACTTAAATCAACTCGTATAGTTTTTGAAACTGACAGAGATGGATAACCTTCATCTTTAGCAGTAATAACAACTTCATATTTATCTTTCACTTCTCGATCTAATGGTCCATTCACAGTCAAAGAAAAATCCCCCAAAAAAGCTGGATTTATCTTGAAGGGTGTATGTTCAGATATTTGGCAATTAACTTTTCCATTTGACCCTGAATCCTTATCATGTATACTGATAATAGCAACTGTTGTTCCCTTAGGTGAATCTTCCGGAACAGGAACTGAAAGTGATGTTACTAACATTTCAGGAGGATTGTCGTTGACATCCACAACAGACACTAGAAGTTTACAATGTCCAACCATTGGGTGATCACCTTTATCGACAGCGTCAACTTGAATTTCATACATTTTATTCTTTTCATAGTCAATGTCACCTTCCACTCTGATTTCGCCAGTTAGTATATTAAGACTAAAAATTCTAGTCACTTCTTCCATCACCATGTTGTTAAATTCATACAATATTTCTCCATTTTTCCCATGATCCAAATCTGTAGCATTTAACTTAAACACTAAAGTCCCTTTAGCAGCATTTTCAGTTACACTGCACTGGTAAAATGGCTGATCAAACAAAGGGGTATTATCATTAAAATCTTCCACTGTTATCACAATTAGAGTTGTACCACTTAATCTCGGCTTGCCTCCATCATAAGCGGTAAGTGTAAGATTGTGAACTGACTGCTTTTCTCTGTCTAGTGACTTTTTAAGCACAAGTTCTAATGATCTGATTTGGTTCATGTATTTTTGAAAATCTAATGTAAAATAGTCACTTGTGCTTATTTCATAATTCGTAATAGAATTTGTTCCCAGATCTGGGTCAACAGCTCCTTTCAGTGGGAACTGAGATCCTGCTGGTCTGACTTCTGAAATCACTATGTTGTACACTGTTGTAGAGAAATCCGGGCTATTGTCATTAATGTCTTCTATTTCTACATCGACACGATACATCTGCACAGGCTTGTCTACAATAACTTGCAGGGGAATAATACAGAACGGTGAATCTGGACACAGCAGTTCTCTGTCTATTGTCTCTTTAACAAACAAGATCCCATTCTGGAGATTAACCTGGAAATATTCCTTCTCATCTCTAGACACAATACGTAACATTCTGGAATTAATCTCACCTATCTCCAGTCCAAGATCCTGAGCAATTCTCCCAACAAAGGTGCCGTGCTTGGATTCCTCGGGAATGATATAATGCAGCTGACTCAGGACCACATCCCAGGACATTTGTAGCAATAAGAAATGGACCAACCTTCTCCTTAGCTGATAATCCAAATGATGATTGAGCATTTCTTAAATTTACTGAGGATGAAGGTGAAAATTCCTCCAGCAAATAAGGCACTCACGCTGAATGAAGATCCACAATATGGGGAAAAAAATCTATCATGGCCGAAACTCAGACAATAAAGCGATCAGCTGGTAAAAAAGGAGAAATGTATTTCCTCTTGATGCTATAAATTGGTGTGTAGTGTCATCTAGTGTCTGATTTCAATATTGCAACTTGATCACACAACATGTTTTTTTTTCATATTTTAATGTTTTCAATTGACAATACATAACACTTAATTTTTGTGATTTATTAAATCTTGTGATAAATTTTGTGATTTATTAAATATAGCATGCTAACAAATTATCATTTTTAATTACAGTGTATACTGTAGATATCTGTTATGTATTATAAATATAGTATGAATATGGACAAATATAATGGATGGTAAAGTACTGTAAGTGAGTACCAATTTCTGCAGGATGTTAATGTACATTTATAGAGCTTTATGCATAAATTTTTACATTTGTTGATTCTCTAAGTGCACTTATTAGTAGAATTATTTTGATTAAATAAATATACATAAATGAAATACATATATTGATTTGTTAAATTAGGCATATTAAAGCTCATCTCTATTACTTCTTGGAAATTTGATTGTTTTTGTTTTTTGTTTTTTTAAAGTTTACTGTGGGACTTGGTGTCAAGATCTTCATTTTTATTCATGAATCATTTTCCAATTATTTTTTATAAAGATCTTGACATTAGTCTGCAGAATTCAGTTACTGTTTCTTTAAGGTTTTTACAACTATATCGGAACTGGTCAGTTTGAAAACAAACTTCACACAAACAGAACCATAACGGCTAAAGTGGTGCAAAGAGCTACTACTTGGTTTACAGTACGTTGTACCTCATTCTATTCTACAGTACTCTTACCCAAGAAATATTATTTCATTTTCTTTCCTCAATTAATGTCCCAGGACCTATGTGTTTCTCCTTCCAAGAAAATAAAATTAAGTTGAAACTGATTTCTCTATACATACTGTATGTGAAATATGATAGAAGTGCAGTTTAGTGTATTCTGTGTAGAGCTGTTGGCCCTCCAGCTGTTGTGCAGCTGTTGTGAAACTTCACATCCCAGCATGCCTCACCATAGTTTTAACTTTCCATAATAGCAAAACTATGGCAAGGCATGATGGAACTTGTAGTTTCACAACAGTTGGAGGGCTATAGTTTGGCCATGCCTAGTTTAGAGCCTTAAAGAGAAAATGTTATATGGGATTGACATTCACAAAAATATCTGTATTACTGAGCTGAGTGATATACATGAAATAACTTTTAGGAGGTAAATTACAGTTGGTCTTCTCCAGTCCCCAAAACAGTCAAACACTATGTGGTTTTATTGGTTGATTTATATAGAGAATAAGGTCAATAATTCCTCGTTACTATAGCTCAAATGATAGAATGCTTAGAATTTACCCTGTATCTTCTAACAAAAGGGAATTGGAATAAAGTTGCAACTTTTACGGTTAAGAAAAATACAGTAGGATGTTGGGCTAGCTTTTTTCATTCAAAAATAGAATTATTAATCATTTGCCAGTTCCATAATTAAAGATTGGTAACTGCAGTTAAACAACATTTTAAGTAAACAATTACATTGGAAACTTTCTCTATGAATGTCAGGATACATCACTGTTAGCATCCGAGATCAGTGGGCATACGGGTTGCAGGCCGAACTCGGCCATTTTTTTTAGGGGAAATTATTTACAAGACATGATTTTGCCCTGTAAAAAGAGTGGTGGAGCGCTACAAATTGGTTAATTGGGTTATTAGAGTTAAGTATAAACATGCATTGATTTGTATAAAATTAACAAAATAATGAAAGGGTATAAAAATAAGACAACTAAATTAAACAAGTAGATTACTTGATATAAGAGGGGGCAATCAGAGGTTACATAATTATTAAATGCAGTCCCGTTTGTGTCTTCTTGAGAAACTGTGCTCAATTCTCCTTGATCAGATCCATTGCAATTGAATGAGGGAATTCATAGACCTTGCCGGATAATGAGAAATGTCACTGGAGGATGAATGTATTCTCCAAATGGAGGGAGTGTCCTCAACGATGTTGCGATATTTTGTAATCCAAAATTTGCAGGTAGTGGTTTCCCAAGAAGGGTAATGCTGAGGATCCAGTAGTAGGGAGTTGGCGAGCTTGTATCTCAAAACGGGATAGTCCAAGTATAGCCAGTGTCCCAATTTGCAGAGAGTTTAAAATAAACATATGAATTCGTCTGGCTTCCTGTATGGGCGCTGAACTCGGACATTATGACATCCTGCCCCATGTAAATCTAGCACAATATGTTTAATTACAATTAAAAAAATATACACGGGACAGTCCAAAAAATTGGAAGTTTTGTAATAAAACAGAAGTCAAGTATTTTTTAACCCTTTGAGTGCCAAGTGAATTTGGCCAAATAGGTGTGAAACTCAACCAGCAAACACTTTTATTCATCATAATGACCTGTAACGTTGCCTTATTCACTGTAGGAAATGAATATATTTTGCCACAACATTTTTTATTTGAATTTATTTAGCAGAAATTTTAAGCAGAAATTTTGCTGTCTATCTGTCACAGAGATGTTGGCACTCAAAGGGTTAATTGTAACCTTATGTACCTAAATCATTCATAAATTATATCCACTTAGCTTAACTTTGCCTACAAATGTATTAATGAATTCCTCTACTGTGTGCTTGTTAGGCAACTCCATAAATAACATACAGGTTGAGTATTCTGTATCCGTGCATCTCTTATCCGAATTATTCCAAAAACCGTGGTTTTTGGAATCATTCGAATTTTTTTTTTTTTTTTTTAACCCCCCCTAACCCTCTTTTCATACTTACCAAGTCCCCGGGCGTCCACAGCAGGCCTCCGGCATCTTCTCCAGGGTCTCCAGCGGTCGTAGGAATACATTGTGCGAGTGTGTGCGCTCGCCGGTGACGTCACTGGTGCGCGCGCACACTCGCGCAATGCATTCCTGGGACCACTGGAGACCCAGAGAAGATGTCGGAGGCCTGCTGTGGACGCCCAGGGACTGCGTGGATGCCGAGGGACCACCGGACACCATCAGGGGACAGCTAAGTATGCCTAAAAAAAAATATTCCAAAAACCGAAAAATTCCCCTATCCGGAATGCTCGTGGTCCCGAGCATTTCGGATAGGGGATACTCAACCTGTACTGTAAAATCCAAATTCTTCATGTGCTGAAGTGCATTTTACTCTGACCATGTAAGAGTTATTGAAGTGAAAATATAGTTTTTGTTGGTTGGTTTCTATGGGCCAAATTCCTTCTTCAATAGAACTCCAATCCTAGTAAATTTACCCCACTTAAATCTCATTAAGAACTACAGTATTTGAATTTACTATGATGTTAGTCCTGTAAAAAAAAACCAGATATAGATTATAAGGCAAATTATGGACAACATCCTTTTGGGTATTGTTATTCAGGATGACTTGAGAAATTTACAGAAGAGTGGTAAATTTTACAAGTAGAAATAGATTAATTAACTGATGCTCTTATTTGCTGTGTGCACTGTAATACAGTATTTACTGTAACTTTATTCTATATTCATAAAAAAAGCATATGTACAGTACAAAGTAAGTAAATAAAACCATTTTTTTAATTGAAAGTAGATTATGATACAAGAAAATATCGTGTACATTTCTCACATACAGTATAACTGACAATCGAAAGAAAATACATTGCAATAGCATGCATATGTTTAATAAACTAAGGTTAAACTGCTACATCATTTTTTTAATTATTATTCTTATTTATATACAGACATTACATTATTTCCCCATTATACTCTAAATTATAAAGGAATATTTTATTTAATTAAATTTGTTTAAGTTAATCCTTTACTCACTATCCCAGTGGTTCCCAAACTTTTTTCAATCACGGTACCCCTAAGTATCACAACATTTTTCACGGCACCCCTAGCCCAAACGTTTCTAATTGAAATAAACATTACAGTAAATCGTGTTTATATCTATTCCTTAGTGTCAGTCATGTGATGGGAATAAGATTCACTTCTGTGTGTCCACAATTTGCCTATAACATTGGTCATAAAATAATTTTAATGAGTCATGGATCACCAATCCAGGGTACCCCTACAAGTCCTCCAAGACACTCAAGGGTGCCACGGCACACAGTTTGGGAACCACTGCACTACCCTATAACTTGCCGTTTCTTTTTTTTAAGTCATGTAAATAATTACTACATACGGTAAGTATATCAGGAATGTGAGATTTTTACTCTAATATCTGCCAGTGACCAGAACAAATATTGAAATAATACCTTCCAATCTCTAATGTACTAGCTGGTTTATTTAAAACAATTCCTTACCTGTCTTAAATGGTCCAATACTATTTGTTAGTGATTCACATTATTATAAATTTTTTGTTGGTTTACTGTATTAAATCAATTTAAAAAATCAAATCGATTTTGACTTTCATTAGCTATCTTATCCCTGAATGTTAAATTATTAGCTGAAAGTATACAGTACTGTATGTTTATTTTTAGATCCAAATGGTTTGATGCTAGGATTTGGTGTAAGAGTATCTGTATAGTTACTGTGTTTTGTTCCAAGTGTTCTGATAGAATTACTGTAAGAATATAACATGAACTGCAGTTATATCAGAGGAGAACACTGCACTTGATCGCTTCTACAAGAGGGATATATCAATCACTCACCAGTAAGTTCTATTACCCTCCATCCAAAGTACCTTCCAAACTACCTTGTATACTTTCTGTACACTTCATACTAAACTGTATTGGATAAGACCACTGCTGAATTTTGAGCCACATGCAAATCTTGCCTCCTCTTATCTAAACGATGTACACTACAGTATTATTTTTTTTACAACTGTGGCATTCAGTTTCAGTACCCTGACTTTTGTTCTTGGTACTCCACTCTGGATTCGGTATGAAATACCGACAGTCAAAATACCGACAAGGTCGAAATACCAACATTTAAATGTACACAGGTCCAAAAGTATACACAAGTTACTCATATTTTGTTGTTCTGTATGTTGACATAGGTCTGTATGTTGACGTGGTATGAGCTCGTCATGCTTCGGGCACGGTGCCTCGCTACGCTCAGCACACTATTTTATTTTCCTTCCACGCCCTAGTGGATGGTAGGGCATGAAATTTCGCCTGTCGGCACATGTCGGTGTGACATGGACAGTCAAATGTAGTACCTCGTCCCCTCGCATAGCTCGCCATGCTTTCGGGCACAGTGCCTTGCTGCGCTCAGCACACTATTATATTCCTCCTCCATGTCCACTGGGATGGTAAAGTATGAACAAGTCAAATGTGGGTATTTTCACTGTGTCGGTATTTTGACCGTGTCACTATTTTAAATGTCGGCATTTTGACCGTGTCAGTATTTTGACCGTTGGTCAATGGTTGTCGGTATCATGACCGTCAGGATTTTGACCGTCGGTAAAATGACTGCATCCCTCCACTCTGCAGGTACATCAATGGTTTAATAATTGTAGCTTTTATTACCACTAGTTAAAAGCCAGTGTACCATAGAGGGGAGCAGTGTCAGCCATATACTGTATATATGTATATCTGTAATGGGCAGACTATAAATGATGCTGCAATATATGCACCAGTACTGGCATGTGTAAGCTCTCCAGTCCCCTTACAGCCCTGGGCATGGCCTGTGTGGGTTGTAAGAGGGGTAAGCACAGGACCCAGTAGCCTCCACTGGTGCGCAGTATACGTAAAGCAGCTGAGCAAGTTATCTGCCTTCTCCTCACCCGCATCATCTGCAGCAGCTGAACTGACCCTTCCTCCTTCCAGTCCCCGCACTGCTCACCCCACACAAGGTGTCATCCCTTCCTGCCACACTGATTCACCCCCAGCAGGTAAATGGACATCCGTGTACCCTGTGCCTCCACTATGAGAGCTGTAGGGCCGTCTGTTGGATCCTGCATCTGTTTCCTGGTTACTTCTGCTACTTGTTGCCGTGTCTCAGGGTGGCAAGAAACCTAGGGGGTTACGGCATAACTGGCCCTTATTCTGGTTGGTGCGGTCGAGCCGCATATGCGGCTCCGACCGCACCAGACGAATCCCCGCCTACAAGACGGATCGGCACGGCCGTCCGTACACGGACGGCTGCCGATCCGCATGAAAATGGCGGGGCGTACGCCTCCACCATGTTGGGAGCTGCCCCCTGCATTCGATGGTCGTCGACCATCGAAGGCAGGTCCGCACGCCCCGGCAGCTCCCGCAAGCTGAGACCACACGGACAATCGTCCGTGTGGTAGCTTGTATGGGGGCTGAAAGCTGACATCCGGCGACGTCAGCTTTCCGCCCCCATGAGTTGCGTCATGCCCTCATTACCATGCATACGCCCCGCGTTTGCATGGGAACGCCCATGAAACGCGGGGCGTACACATAGGGAAATGAGGGCATGAAGCCCCTCACGCCCCTATACGCCCCCTTTGCGGCGGACGAAATCCGTCTGCGGCGAAGGGGGCTGCACATGCGCAGATTGACCTCTGCGCATGTGCAGTGTCAAAACATCGGCGGTACGGCCGCACGCGGGCCGTACCGCATAGATTAGAATAAGGGCCAGTATGTGGAGGAGGGAGCACACAGTATGCAGAATATTGGAGAAGCAGCAGTATATGGAGGAGAGGCTGCCATGTATATAGGTGGCACTAAATGAACCTCTACATGGACTTCTGGACCTCTATATCTGGTTAGGTAATATAATGAGCACTTTAATTCATTTAATTGCAGTTATTTATATAGCATGCACATTTTCTACAGTGCTGAACAGATATTTGATCATTCAGTTCAGTCCCTGCCTCAGTAGAGTTTATCATTTATATTCCCTATTACATGGACATACAGACTTGGGTTCATTTCTTTGCCAGATACTAAATAACCTACCATTGTTTTTAGATTGTAGGAGGAAATTTAAGTGTTTGGAGGAAAGCAACGCAATCACGGGAGAACATACAAACTCCCCACGATTAAGCCTTGTTTGGACCCAGACTCATGGCCTCATTGCTGTGAAACAACAATGCTAATTGCTGTACTGCCTGATATATACTGTAATAAAAGTAGAATAAATTTAGTGCTGGTAGATGAATTGGAGGATTATATTTACCACCCCTCAATCTGTGGATGGCGATGACATCCAATTGATATGGTGTTTGGTATTTAATCGGGCTCGCCTTCTGGATACTGCTTGCCGGTAAACCAAAAAAGTCTAACCTGTAAGACTTTCCAAAACTATGATACGAGGTTCTCCACGCCCCCTTTTTTTCACATCCATTTGGTGTCTCACCGTGGTTGGCAGATGTAGCAGCCAATGCTGGCTGATAATCCACAGAGGTTTTGATTGGTTGATCCTGACTTTCCCAGTGAGCGATAGGGTTGGGCAAGAGTCTTTGGTGGTCTCCATAAGTCAGCCACTGGTTGGTAAAGCAAGTCTTTGGGGCTGAGTCGGACAGTACCCAGGGTAGTAGAGTGAGGTGGTACAATGCAGTGAATCCCTTAGTTAGTGCTAAGTGGTGCATTTAAGTAGTAAAATGTGTACTGGTCCTGTTGTAACATTTAACAAACTGTTACCTTTGTCTAAACAAAACACACACAATGAAGAGAGTGGGTATCTAGGCCTAGTGCTCCTATTTGTTTATAGCCACAGAGTACTAATTTTAAAATGAAGTACATTTCCCAATGTTCCTCAATGTCTTGCACCAGACAGTTTAATGTATTCTAAGTAGAAAAGTTCTTATTTACAAAAAGTGGAAATACTCCATCCACCATGGAGAAAGTAAAATATGTTGTATTTTGCCTTCTTAAACACAATATTATAGTAACAATAGCTTTTCTAAAATAATTATTTGTTTTCTCACTCATTTTGGGTTTTTTTCTTTTTAACTTCCTATTTTTTTTATAATTTACTTGCTATCTGTTACTTCTCAAAGTGCCTTTCTTTAAAATACAATATAAATGAATTATTTTCATGTTAGGTCCCTTCACAACAGACTAATTCTTCATATTTTTGTGGTTTAAGTTTATTTATATAAAAGAGTATGTTTTTTGTTTTCTGAAACATAAATTTGTGAAAAATGCAAAGAAAGTAGGATTATTTTTGTTTTATTTTTTTTTTCTAATAAAAAAATATTTGTTTTCAACCGATCTGCTTTATTTCAGACAATTTCACAGTATCACCTGTGTGAAATTTTCTGATTCATCTAATACCCCAATAAGGAATATTTTTCATGCAAGTTTATTGTGGGAAAAGGTAAGCATAATGCCATTTGCTTCAATACAATACCCATTTGCACAAAGCTCCAAATCCAAAAATCATAATACTGTACTCATTATACTAATATCTTAGGAAAATGGCATACTATTAAAATCATTTAAAAAAATAAAAAATGTATTCTGTTAAAATCAACCACCCAAAAAAATACATCATCAATATACTTTCCCCAGAAGGCTGGTTTCTTATAGAAATAGTTGCTGTTCCAGATTCAATTTAATTCAATGTCATTATCAATATACATCAGGCAGAGGATATTGCTCTAATAAAAAAGGTTGTTTCAAATAAAATTAATTTCTCAAAAATCTCCTTGCAAGTTTGGACCCCAATGTTTTGCCTTGAATTTGAATATAAAATAATTCTAAAATTATTATATATTTCTCAAGACTAAATAAATGCTTCTAAGAATGAAGTTGATGTGTTTTGCATCTAATTACCCATCATTTTCCAGAATAAATTTTGGGTACTTATGTAGTATCTGGACGCCCGATTATCGCATCGCATCGGACCAAATCGCATGCGATGCGATGGACACGATTTTTCCATAGGATTCAACGTTAAAATGGACTGAGTCCATTTTAACATAGGATTCTATGGGAAAAAGGGTCCTTTTCATTTCCCCACTATCCAACTACGCATGGAGTTGGATATAAACCTGTGGCGAGCGTATCGAGCCACCGAGCCCGAAGCGTGGCGAGTGCAGCGAGCCCCGTGAGGGGATGTGGGATACTTTTTAATGAGTCCTCTCGCCACGCTTCGGGCTCGGTGGCTCGCTACGCTCGCCACAGGTTTATATCCAACTCCATGCATAGTTGGATAGTGGGGAAATGAAAAGGACCCTTTTTCCCATAGAATCCTATGGAAAATCGGGTCCATCGCATCGCATCGCATGCGATTTGGTCGGATGCGATGCGATAATCGGGTGTCCAGATACTACATAAGTACCCAATTTTGAAACTCAAATTCTCTATACTCTCTGTTTCAATATATAATAAGAAGCATCAAATGTGAGAAATATAAAATCTTTAGTTGCCTAAAATTTCTAATGCCTGGTGTATAGAATTTAACCCTTTGCAGTCCAAATTGTATATTGCAATTCAGTCTGGTTTAAACGTTTACATTAATTGTCATTTTTTTTTTAATTCAAAAGGTCTACATTGAATGTTGAACGATGTTTATGTTCTTATTTTAAAGTGTCTCACCATTGGATCTGCTACTAGCGCTAGGACTGTTGAGACTGACTAGTCCTGAAAGGGTTAAGATATGAGGGTACAATGTTTACTATTCCTTGTAAAATGTGGTCTACATAGTTGGAGAGGCCCAAATTTAGAAGGCCCAATTCTAGAAATGATTAGCTTACCAGGCATATGTATTTGGCCCTTATAAAACATCAACAGAAATTAAAAATGTCTATTAAAGTTTGAAACATTCATGTTTTGAGATAATTTTAGGAAAATTGAGTTGTTCCATATATTATCTTCTCTATATTGTGAAGTTGTAATATAACAATTAATGAAAATATGGTAACATCAGAAATCTGATCAATGATTTTACACTTACACTATTACACTGTCAGTATACAAAATAAGTTATTCATTAAATGTTGATCTGTACCCTGCATAGCGTTACTTGTATTATTATATTATGAGCATGTTTCATTCAAACAAATGACTAAGACTGTATAACTTAAGCAGGTCTGTGATTTAAACCATCAATCAAAACAGTCCAGTTACTAGATGAAAACCAATGGATTCATTTTATATTAATTATTCACTTTATCACTGGTAGTGGGTCCCCACAAAATTTACATAAAATAATTGTTATAAATACTGTAGAATACACTGGATATTGGTTTTTAAGAACTTATATTTAGACAATCAATCATCACTATAACATAATTCCTTTTAATCACCTATATATGAAATAAGTTACTTTACCACAAATTTTGCAATGCCAAATTTCCGCAGTGCTCATTGGTGTCTCAATGGTACCATATACTATTGTTTATTGTCATCCTGTGTTAGACTATTTATCATGATAAATTAATTTGGGTGATTTAAATGGGAGCTCCAGTCATTGGGTAGTACTAAAAAGCATGGAACTTTAGGGGAAAAACGTGTGTTATGTATTATGCTGTAGATTTTAATGGAAGCCCCAGTACAGATGGAGCAGGCTCCATCTTTGCAGGGGCTGGTGATTCTATCGCCAGCCCCCGCCAGCGGCCGGCGCTCACCAGGGGCGCACGCGCACGATATGCTCGCGTGCGCCCCGTGGCTATGGAGCTGGTTCCGCCATCTGCTGCCTCCCCTGCCGCCTCCCCTGGTGCCCCTCACCGCCCCGCCGTCCCCCCTATCTCTGCCCGTCTCCCTGAAGAGTAGACAGGCAGGATGCCACCACGGCGCCGTCCTGAGACGTGCGTCCCAGTCATATGGAGCGCCTCTGCGCCAGCGATCGCCAGCGCAGGCATGCTGGCGATCCCCGGCCAAGGATCAGAGGCACTCCATCTGTATGTGCATGACTTAAACTTGAATGGGAGCTGAGTACCATTCACTTAAATGCTTGCGGCATACTGCAATGTATTTGCACCATGATCCTGCTACAAAGCCCTGCTAAAAGCAGCAAGGCCGTAGTGTAACACATCTGTAAATCAAACCTTCAAAAAAGTGGAAAAATTGCCCAAAGTAACTATTTGCCTTCAAGATAGAACTTCTCTCAATCTACTGTATAAAATGATAAGTAGAAACTGATTGGTTTTTATGGGAAACTTCACGTATCCATTTCTTTTTGGGATATACTGTATATTATAAAATTCCCACCTTGTCACCACAGTTTTAACACAGTATTTTGGAAACCTGAAACTCTCACAATTAACCAATGCAGAAGATTACAGAAAACCTGAACATCTGTAGATACCACTTGATGTGAGCAGACAACTACAGTACGTATTAAAAGTAAACAGTAGGTGTTATCACAATTCCTGGGTGTGGTGCATTACGTTGACAATGTCTAGGTTGACACTAAAAGGTCGACATGCACCAAGTCGAAAGTACCAAAAGGTCGTCATGAAAATTGATGACACATGGATCCACAATAAGTGTAAGTGTACCACATCCTCTCGCATGGTTCGCGTCACTCTACATGCTTTGGGCCGGAAGCCTCATTGTGCTCGGCACACTTTGCTGTTCCCAAAATTGGTCCACGTGGATGGGAATGTATGACAAAGCTCCAAATTTAAAAAATCCCCCAAAACCGATGTTGACCGGTTCATGTGTTGACCATAGCCATGTTGACCTTTTGCTTCTGTCAGGCTAGACTTAGCCTGGACATAACTCCCATCTTATTCTCTTCTCATTGCAGGTAAAATACCATTCATGCAACAGTCATATTTGCACTAGCATCACTGTGATTGGTATACTGCATTGTCTAGGTAAATGTACAAATTTATTTTTAAAATTAGATAGTGACTTCAAATTGACTAGTGACTTGGACATGGTCTGTAACATCTCACCATTTGCTTATCTCAGTTTTATTGCTCACTTTCTCTAGTGGGAGAGGGGCATTGGGTGCGGTCTTAATTACTGAAGTTAGAAACAGCTTTTACAGACCTACTTATTAGAGTATAGGAGGCTGACTAAGCCTTGGCTGGCTATAGAAATCTGGCTTTAGAAATTTAGTCAGAATTCAAAGTAGGAAGGTTCTAAGTAGGAATATACAACCGCACACTGTCAGCCTAGACTTAGCCTGGACTTAAACTGGACAGAAACTGAAGGAAACTACAATCAACATAAGTGCAACTCCTAACTGCTAAAACTTTGAATATTACTCTTTCTGCTTGTACTTGCACTGACTGTTTTGAAAATGCCCAGCTGTACCTTTAATGACTTCACCTCTCCTGCTCTTCCATTGATAATAGGTGTCCCCAACATTTTATTCTTGGCCCTCTTCTTCTCTATCTCTACATGTCCTCTCTGGGTGAGCTTATTTGCTCACTTAACTTCCACTATCACCTCTATGCTGATAATACTAAAATCTACCGATCCTTTCCTGATCTCTCTCACTCTATCCTCACTCATATCTCCAACTGTCTCTCTGCTATCTACTCCTGGATGACCCAGCGCTTTTTTAGACTTAAAATATTAAAGACTAAGCTGACCTCTTCCCACCCTCCTGCATAAAACCTGACAATCTCTCAACCTAACCTGTTGAAGCTCACTTCTTTGCCATCTGTGTCACCCCAGTCTGTCTAACCCTCCCCCTTTAGAATGTAAGCTCTCACGAGCAGGGCCCTCTCTCCTTATGTGCCTTTCTTAGAATATATAAACCTCTGCCACCCTGATAATTGCTTCAGTGTCCTGTCCCCTGGTGCAACTATCCATATTAACCATGTACTTTTCCTAAACTGTCTTGTACTGTAATTTGTTATGTGTTTTTGATTATAACTATGCTCTGTAAAGCGCTGCGGAATCTGTGTGCGCTATATAAGAAACTGTTAATAAATAATAAATAAATTCTGTCACACTTTGAATGTCGACCGTATGGTGTTGACCTATTGACTGCCGAGTGGGTTTTGCTATAAGCAAATAATACTAGGCGCTTGTTTGTATGAGAAAGAACATTACGGGGGGGTATAGCAAAGAATTGGCTGGAAAAAGACGTAGGGATAGAGTGAAGCGTACACAATATAAATGAGAATAATAAAGGAAAAATAAAAAATAAAAATAAACAAAGTATAGAAAATAATAGGCTGGAAAAAGACGTAGGGGTAGAGTGAGGCGTACACAATATAAATGAGAATAATAAGGTTATAAAGTAAAAATATATAAAAATAAAAAATAATAAATTGCCGACATAGACATTGTTGACCAGATCCCACATTTTCTAGAGAGATTAAAGGAATGTAAAAGTATTGGATGGGGATGTCATCAGTTCAGATACTGTATACTACAAAACAGAATTGTATTCCTTTTTGCAAATTTTTATGTTTTCAGACATTATGGGGAAATTTACTAAAGGAAATTTGTAAAACAAATAGGTGTATTTGTATCCAGAAATACACTTATTTTTGACATTTACTATCCCAAAAATACGGCAATTCGTATTCGTATTGATAGCACATCAATACGAATACGAATTGCCGTATTTTTGGGATAGTAAATGTCAAAAATAAGTGTATTTCTGGATACAAATACACCTATTTTTTACAAATTTCCTTTAGTAAATTTCCCCCTATATGTTTTCAGAAGAAAAGAGATTTATTTTACATTTAAATAAAGTATACATTTTGAATTGAAATTTGATTTGAGTAACTTATACTGGATGTGAAATCTTCCTAGAGAAAGAAAGATAAGTGTTGAAATACACATTCTATGACTGCTCCACATGAGTACCTGTATAATGAAATTCAAATTTATTGTAGTTCCTATTGGTGTTTGTCCATTACGAAATACATCAATTTAGTTTTTTAGTTTTATTTGTGAATAGTTTTTTTTATTTACATGATCTATTGTGCGGTATGATTTTTCTCTTTCTTTGAAAGAAAAAGAGTACACAAAGCAAAAAGGGTAAACATAGGGATATTAATAATAAAGGTAAAAGTAACTGTAGTGCAAGGGTTTGGATAGAGTAGTGACAGGACAATTGTCCATTTATTTGTCTCACATACATTTTAGAAATTCGCAAAAAAGGATGGATTCGCAGAGAAACTAAATAAACTTCAATTATAGCATTGTTATCATTACAAAGTTGAACAATGTCACTATTTTTATCCTTTTTTATCTTCCATTTTCGTATTTGCACCAAACAATTTCTGTTGTACCCAATCAACTGGGAGACAGGGTTTTTTTGGAGTCTGCACACTACAGGTGGATTATGCCCTTGATTTTTGGGCCTGGTACCGCTATCACAATTTATACTGGGAGCGGGGGTGCTATCCTGTTCAACTGAAAGTCAATATTCAAAAAAAGGACACAAGAGGGAAAAAGACAGTTGTAGGTGGATGCACTCCTGTTTTGAGGATTGAAATAAAGTGCTTTTTTTATGCACAATTTTCTTTTAAAAAATGGGAACTCCAATTATCTTTATTATTATATTTCTGATAAGGAGATGCCCACTCCTTATCAGAAATATAATAATAAAGATAATTGGAGTTCCCATTTTTTAAAAGAAAATTGTGCATAAAAAAAGCACTTTATTTCAATCCTCAAAACAGGAGTGCATCCACCTACAACTGTCTTTTTCCCTCTTGTGTCCTTTTTTTGAGTACCCAATCAACTGTTCTGACGCTGATTAAGTAGGCAATGGTGGAATACTGTCTCAAATATGAATCAAAGGCTAATTTAATCTAATTATGTGATCCCGGTTAGTTATTCTCCATATAAGAAACTGATTCAGATGTTTGTGAAATGTTTGGAATGGTTGACGAGTTACCGTTATCATCTATTAAGTAATGTCTGATAGTTTAGTTACAGTTCACAGAAAGTTATACTTTTAATTTAATGTTCTGATATTAAAACCTAATAATCTATTTGTCCATCTAAAGTTAAGCAATCACCTTACAAATCACTCTTGTCATTTATGCTGTATGTAGTTTATGGAATAGGATTTTGCAGTGTTTACAATTTGCATATCCATGTTTCCATAGTATATCCACCACATCATAATAAAAATTCACATTTTCATAACCTATGTCTCCTTTTATTCTGAGTATACATTTGTGTGGTTCTACGATAAAGGCAGATGGATTTGGAACAAGTGTACATTATTTCACTTTTGATATATCTGTAGTATTTTACTGCTGTATGTAAAACATTTCCTTTAGGTCCTTTTCTGACAATCTTACTCTGTAAAATTGTACAGTAGATCCAATGCAGGACAAGTGGTCATATAAGTAACATCTTATACTCTAATACGCAGCGACTATAATTTGTCCCCCCTTATTTTGGAATGACTTGACTCTTGGGTACTTAAAGTATTCCACTGCAAGATGGAAGCTGCTCTCTATCCCTAGTTGGGCATTGTATCATGGGGTTAACAGTAATTAGGTAGACAGTGTCAGGTCCGCAGGCACAAGCTCGACACTAGAAAAAAGTCAACCCAAGAAAAGAGGTTGACACATGAAAAGGTCAACATGAGAATTTTGAACAAAAATAATGTGTCGATGTCTACACCTGAGCACGTGGACTCCAGTTAGCATACTGCTCCACTACCACTGCACTTGGCCCACTTTACCATTCCCAATTAGAGTGCAAGTGTATGTTAAAACATGAGAGTCCAAAAAATGGAATAAACCGTGAAATTCTCATGTTGACCTTTAATGTAATATAAGTGTGGCCACTAGGGACACTCAAAAGCGCTGGTTTCTACAGTAGATAAATGAAAATTAATATTTTTGGTACTTTAACCAAGCTGCAGCCTCCTATTCAGAGGAATTGTGTACCTCTCAAAAAGCCAGATATATAGATGTTGGGTAACCAGCGAACTGGTATCCCTAGGTGGCGCTGCTTAGTCAAAGGACACACTTAATCATTCAATTCATTGGAATAAGCATATATTTATTTAAAAATTACAATTCATCATAAGAAACATTTACCTAAACACACATGACATACTACACATAACATACAATATAAGATAAATTAGGCAAAGCTGATAATTAGCTTTCTGAGGCTTAATTTTATAGATCAAGTCATATCATAGAGGCAATTTCAAATGTTGAGGCTTGTATAGTTACCAGTCCCAAAGGCCGTTTAGTAGTGATCAGGTTTTTCACAGATTTTTTACTGCAATGTCCAATTGGACTTCCTCCCTTTATCTGAGCCAAATGTGAATTGTAATCCTTTGGATGGTCAACCTTAAATGATAAAGGGACCGGCTCCAGGTGGTGTCCGTCCAATGGAACTTTCAAGCTGTTTACTGTCAGTACCGTGTGCACACTCACTGCGGCGCTGGGCTGGATCACTTCCGGGCTGCTATATGCGAGGCTCCCAAGTACGCGTTTCTCCGCCTGTTTACTCGGTCAGCGGCTTCATCAGCTGGGTGCCTCCATAGCGTCTGCCTCTGTCCTTTTATGCGGTGTCCGTTCGCGCGGTTTCCCAGCGCGAACTTCCGCATATGCGTGTCACGCCTCGTTTTCGTGACTCTTATTTATCAAATTCGGCGGCCATCTTTAATTTTACATCCAAGCCTCATTCTGGATGTCCAATACTTTTCAAGTTGGCGGCCATCTTTTTAAGTATAGGAAAGCATATCTCTCACATATACACTTGCGTTTCAAGCCTCAGTATATTTTCCAAGCCTCGTTTTACAACCCGGATTTTTTATATATTATTATTTGTTTATTCACTTTATAGCCTCATTGCCTCATAATCATTTTCTAATTTTTACTCATTTCTATATGCCTCATTCATCATTTATATATAGTTCAGCTCGCCAATTTTAACAATTATATTTATTCATGATTTTATACACAGTTACTTAATACTAAATTATATAAAAACATATACAATTACCAAATACATAATACATAATCATTATATTAAATTATGCTAATTCCTATTATTGGATTAAACCTATTTTGATGAATTTATATATATAAAAAACTTTTTTATAAAAATACAAATAATAATTCATGCACAGCTTCAGATATTATAATTCCTTATATCTCTACATTAGATGTTCCACCCCTCCCCCCCTCCTCCCTCCTACCCCTCCCCCCACTTCCTAGTGATAACCTAAAGCTCGTATTCAATGAAGGACAGTAATTTTTCTAAATATTATTCATTTCAATAGTGTCGTTTAGACCCTGGGGTACCAGACTTCTTAGTCTAAATATCCAAAAAGCTTCACGTCTACATAACTGTACATACCTATCCCCTCCTCTATCTGTACGGAGTACGTGTTCAATGCCAATCATGGTCATTCCCCTTATATCCCCTTTTTGGCATTTTGCAGAATGTTTATATAAACTATTACCAAGCATCATTTTAGAGATATTTCTTTTGTGCTCCATATATCTTACGTGTAAATTGCGGATAGTTCGACCTATATATTGTAGGCCACATTTGCACGTAAGCAGGTATATAATATATTCGGTTTTACAGTTAATAAATTCTTTAATGGGGAATTTTTCCCCAGACGTATGAGATAGAAACTCAGTAGTTTTCCTTACATTATATTTACAGGATGTACATTTGTCCCCTCCACATGTATAATATCCCTTAGGCTTTTCTGGTAACCATGTGGGTTTTTGAACTTGTTTGTCTTTGTTCTTAAAAAAACTGGGAGCCAGTCTATTTTTCAAGTTGTTGGATCTTCTGAACACTACGGTATTTTTTATATTTGCCTCTGTTTTCATAATCTCATCTAATTCTAGAAGGTGGAGATTTTTCTTGACTATCCTTTTTATTCCCATGGCTTCTGTATTGTATTGGGTCACAAATACTACTCCCTTCTCCTTTTTTTGTTCCTCATCATCTTTTTTGTTCTTAATTCTTGACCATAATAGATCCTCTCTGTCCATTCTCCTGACAATTTCTAGGGAGTCATCCAAGATTTTCTCAGGATAACCTTGATCTAAAAATGACTGGTAAATGTTCCCACTCTGTTTTTCAAAAGCTTCCTGTGTAGAGCAATTCCTTTTGACCCTCATGAACTGGCTCTTAGGAATATTGTTTTTCCACTTAACATGATGATTGCTTGTATATTCGAGATATCTATTTTGATCCACAGACTTCACATAAGTCTTGGTTGTTATTTTTCCATCCTCTATCACGAGAGCAATATCTAGGAAGTTCACACTTTCTTGGTGAAATGTGCTGGTGAACTTTAAACCATATAAATTATTATTTAGCTCTTCAATAAAATTTAATACCGACCCTTGATCACCCTCCCAAACAAAAATAAGGTCGTCTATGTACCTACCATAGAGGACCAGGTTCCCCCCATATCCGCCGCCCCACACATGGCGTTCCTCAAAACACCCCATGAGCAGGTTGGCGAAGCTGGGGGCGAACCTGGTCCCCATGGCAGTACCTTTAGACTGTAAATAAAAACTTGAATCAAAAACAAAATAATTATGTGTAAGTATAAATTGAATTGACTGTAAAATAAATTGACAAAGTTCTTGTGATATTTCTGGATCTTTGACCAGATAATTTTCTACTGCTTTAACCCCTAAGTTGTGCTCTATGTTGGAATATAATGATTCCACATCACTAGTGATGAAATAATAACTATCCTTCCAATGAATTTCATTAATTTTTTGTAAAAAGTGTGTCGTATCCTTTATATGTGATTCTAACTGTAAAACATATTTTTGAAGATAATTGTCGACAAAAAAAGATAAGTTATTAGTCATTGATCCAATACCGGCTATAATAGGCCTGCCTGGAGGGCAGGACAGTGTCTTATGTATTTTTGGTAAAAAATAATAAGTGGGTATAATTGGTTGTGGGGTGAAAAGAAAAGTGCGAACCTCCTTGGATATTGCTCCCGTGTATAGGCCTTCTTCCAATAGATCTTTAAATTCATTTTGAAATTTCAGAGTGGGATCACCCGCCAGTTTAACATAATATTCTGTATTATCCAATTGCCTATGGGCCTCTTTTAAATATTCCGTAGTGTCCATAATGACGACCCCCCCCCCCCTTTGTCTGCCTGTTTAATTGTTATACTTTTATCATCACATAAAGTTTTTAACGCTTTCCGCTCTTTTTTTGTGAGATTATCTCTTAACGGCTTCTTCTCTGATTTATCACACAACTCCCTGAATTCTTCCATGGTTTTTTTATAGAAACTTTCTATATACGGTCCTCGATGTTGAAGAGGATAGAATTCTGATTTATTCCTGAATCTCATTCTATTAGTCTCCTGATTAGCATCATATAAATATGTGCTTTCTGGGACAATGGTGTCATCTGTGGAAAGAGATTCCAGAATCTCAACCAGAATTTCATCCTCTGAGTTAAGGGTGACTGTGTATTCCTGTTCTTTTTGTTTTTTGAGGGCAAAATATCTTGTTTGACTGAGGGACCTAACATACCTGTTTAAATCAATAAAAAGTGAGAACAAATTGGGTTTATTTGCCGGGGCGTAATTTAGCCCCTTCTCCAACAAGTTAGTTTCCTCCTCACTCAGAATTTTTGTTGATATATTAAATATACCTTTCCCTATTATTTTCTTTTTGGGTCTCTTCTGTTTCCTCCCTCCTCGCTTTCCTCTAGATCGTACTCTCTTGATCTTTTTGGTCGGCCAATTTGGTCTCCGTTTTTGTATGGCGGGTAATTTATTCTGGGAGTCTCCCCTAAAAAATCCTGATTCCTATATCTTGTTGGTGTAATATATTCTCCTTCTCTCTTTTTATTTTTATCCTCTGATCTCCAATACTCTGGGGTCTCCTGAGTTTCTAATATTTCATACCTATTTTTCACTGGTATTGAGTAGTCTTGTCTTTCTCTCCACTCTCTCTGTGAATTTTGACGGGGTCTATAATTCTTACTATTGTTAAACTGTCTAGTGTTCCGTTGTTCTTGATAATTTCTATGTGCTCCCCTATAATTATTCACCTGGGGGGGGTATTTATTTTCCCATTTTTTTCTATTATAAGTATGGACCTCTCCCTGTTCGTAATCTGCCTTATCCCTATTCATTTTGCTGTTCTTTCTGCATATTAAAGAGTTTTCAAAATCTTCCACATTCTTGTTGACCTGTTGGTCTCTTTTTGAAAAATCAGGGTCTCCCACATGCTTTTTCAATAATTCTTGAGTTGCTTCTATTTCTTTCTGGAGTTCTAAGACTTTCGTCTCTCTGAATCTAATGAGTAATCTCATTAGATTCTTGGAACAATTGTCCAATATACTATCCCACTCTTCAGTGAATTTTTTCTCATCCCTGAATGTGGAAGTTTTTAAAACTCGTAGGCCTCTGGGTATCAGGTTTGAGTCTAAATACTTCTGTAGTGACACTTGGTCCCACCAATGGCGGGTTTCGCTTGTGCATAAATTTTCCAATTTATTAAAAAGACTATGCATACTCCCATTATCTTCATTCACTACTGTCTGTTGAATTCTTATAGGATCTTTAATATAATTATTTCGTCTTTCTAACCTTTCAGTGAGACATTTTAAACTAGACATTTTTATGAAACCTGCTGCTTCTGTTCACAATAAAAAACTAAAACAATATAAGTGTGGCCACTAGGGACACTCAAAAGCGCTGGTTTCTACAGTAGATAAATGAAAATTAATATTTTTGGTACTTTAACCAAGCTGCAGCCTCCTATTCAGAGGAATTGTGTACCTCTCAAAAAGCCAGATATATAGATGTTGGGTAACCAGCGAACTGGTATCCCTAGGTGGCGCTGCTTAGTCAAAGGACACACTTAATCATTCAATTCATTGGAATAAGCATATATTTATTTAAAAATTACAATTCATCATAAGAAACATTTACCTAAACACACATGACATACTACACATAACATACAATATAAGATAAATTAGGCAAAGCTGATAATTAGCTTTCTGAGGCTTAATTTTATAGATCAAGTCATATCATAGAGGCAATTTCAAATGTTGAGGCTTGTATAGTTACCAGTCCCAAAGGCCGTTTAGTAGTGATCAGGTTTTTCACAGATTTTTTACTGCAATGTCCTATTGGACTTCCTCCCTTTATCTGAGCCAAATGTGAATTGTAATCCTTTGGATGGTCAACCTTAAATGATAAAGGGACCGGCTCCAGGTGGTGTCCGTCCAATGGAACTTTCAAGCTGTTTACTGTCAGTACCGTGTGCACACTCACTGCGGCGCTGGGCTGGATCACTTCCGGGCTGCTATATGCGAGGCTCCCAAGTACGCGTTTCTCCGCCTGTTTACTCGGTCAGCGGCTTCATCAGCTGGGTGCCTCCATAGCGTCTGCCTCTGTCCTTTATATAGGTCGAACTATCCGCAATTTACACGTAAGATATATGGAGCACAAAAGAAATATCTCTAAAATGATGCTTGGTAATAGTTTATATAAACATTCTGCAAAATGCCAAAAAGGGGATATAAGGGGAATGACCATGATTGGCATTGAACACGTACTCCGTACAGATAGAGGAGGGGATAGGTATGTACAGTTATGTAGACGTGAAGCTTTTTGGATATTTAGACTAAGAAGTCTGGTACCCCAGGGTCTAAACGACACTATTGAAATGAATAATATTTAGAAAAATTACTGTCCTTCATTGAATACGAGCTTTAGGTTATCACTAGGAAGTGGGGGGAGGGGTAGGAGGGAGGAGGGGGGGAGGGGTGGAACATCTAATGTAGAGATATAAGGAATTATAATATCTGAAGCTGTGCATGAATTATTATTTGTATTTTTATAAAAAAGTTTTTTATATATATAAATTCATCAAAATAGGTTTAATCCAATAATAGGAATTAGCATAATTTAATATAATGATTATGTATTATGTATTTGGTAATTGTATATGTTTTTATATAATTTAGTATTAAGTAACTGTGTATAAAATCATGAATAAATATAATTGTTAAAATTGGCGAGCTGAACTATATATAAATGATGAATGAGGCATATAGAAATGAGTAAAAATTAGAAAATGATTA
Source organism: Crinia signifera (assembly GCF_055691185.1). Classification (NCBI taxonomy): domain Eukaryota; kingdom Metazoa; phylum Chordata; class Amphibia; order Anura; family Myobatrachidae; genus Crinia; species Crinia signifera. Next base: position 20,899,227 of record NC_139220.1, read on the forward strand.
TGAGGCAATGAGGCTATAAAGTGAATAAACAAATAATAATATATAAAAAATCCGGGTTGTAAAACGAGGCTTGGAAAATATACTGAGGCTTGAAACGCAAGTGTATATGTGAGAGATATGCTTTCCTATACTTAAAAAGATGGCCGCCAACTTGAAAAGTATTGGACATCCAGAATGAGGCTTGGATGTAAAATTAAAGATGGCCGCCGAATTTGATAAATAAGAGTCACGAAAACGAGGCGTGACACGCATATGCGGAAGTTCGCGCTGGGAAACCGCGCGAACGGACACCGCATAAAAGGACAGAGGCAGACGCTATGGAGGCACCCAGCTGATGAAGCCGCTGACCGAGTAAACAGGCGGAGAAACGCGTACTTGGGAGCCTCGCATATAGCAGCCCGGAAGTGATCCAGCCCAGCGCCGCAGTGAGTGTGCACACGGTACTGACAGTAAACAGCTTGAAAGTTCCATTGGACGGACACCACCTGGAGCCGGTCCCTTTATCATTTAAGGTTGACCATCCAAAGGATTACAATTCACATTTGGCTCAGATAAAGGGAGGAAGTCCAATAGGACATTGCAGTAAAAAATCTGTGAAAAACCTGATCACTACTAAACGGCCTTTGGGACTGGTAACTATACAAGCCTCAACATTTGAAATTGCCTCTATGATATGACTTGATCTATAAAATTAAGCCTCAGAAAGCTAATTATCAGCTTTGCCTAATTTATCTTATATTGTATGTTATGTGTAGTATGTCATGTGTGTTTAGGTAAATGTTTCTTATGATGAATTGTAATTTTTAAATAAATATATGCTTATTCCAATGAATTGAATGATTAAGTGTGTCCTTTGACTAAGCAGCGCCACCTAGGGATACCAGTTCGCTGGTTACCCAACATCTATATATCTGACCTTTAATGTGTTGACCATAGCCATGACTATCTTTTATCTTTTGCATGCCTTGACCTTTTGTCTTTGCCGATCTTGAGCATGTCAATCATATGGTGTAGGGCAGGGGTGGCCAAACCTGTCCTAAAGATCTACCAACGGTGAATGTTTTCCAGGCAACCTGTGGATCTATAGTAGGAATGAATGCAGCAGGTTTTAAAATGTGACAGTTAGTAATGACTACAGCTGTGCACCAGCTAGGTGGTCTGGGGAATGTGACCGGTAGTAATGACTACAGCTGTGCACCAGCTAGGTAACCTGGAAAACGTGGACCGTTGGTAGATCTCGAGGACCGGTTTGGCCAACCCTGGTGTAGACCTACTGACCTATCATCCGAATACCAACTAGTTAAATATAGTTTGTTGTGTGTGCTTGTGTGTATATGTTGGCATAAGTTTGCAGTGTGTGTGTGTGTGTGTATATGTGTGTGTGTGTCTGAACATCAAATAAAAAATGTTCACTTGCACAGAGTTAAAAATTTGTGTTAAATTTAGCACAATATCAGTATAAGCAGCATCTTTGAGTATAAAACATGACTCAACGAACCAAGAATTACTTATATGTCTCTTAAATCTTTGATTCCTATATCAATCTAATGAATATGCATCGCGTTAATCTCTTATGATTTATAATTGAAAAAATGTTAATTTTTACATTTGTGCACAGCTCATCTCTAAATATGATCTTATTGACAAATAACATTCCACTTTGCATATTAACCTGAAAGTACAATCTGCCTTTTTTTTGAGCTGATCATTAATCTTCTGAAATTAATATCACGGGTTTACAGTCACAGACTCGGAACTAGTCTCCCAACAAACATATGTTTGGACTGTTCAGCTTCTATGTAATGAAGCTGGAACACGTTCAAATTAGCAGCAATTTCTATCATAAAGACAATACCCAATCTGTTTCCTGCTAAATAATTAAGAGTGTTTGAGGTTCATTGCTATTCTTCTACTGTTCAGCATAAGCAATCATGATGTCTAAAGTGCATAACAAATCACTTAAACCTCACAGGCGGAAGACAATTAGAAGATAAGGTACGTGTATGTTGTTTTTTTTTTTTTTTTTAAAGATAAATATTTTTTGAATTTCCACAAAAATTACACAACAGGGACACTCTATTGCCATTTGAAAAATTGCTTACATTTATGGCTGTGTACCGTACGTTTCCGCTAGAAACAAATGACGTATCATAGCAAAAAGTACTTTGAAAAATAAGTTGGAAATAAAGTTTTAGTAATCTTGACTGGTTTGCGCACAAGGACAATAGAGTTTCACATACATTCACATTGAGACTCATGAGGGGTTGAACATTCATCTGTTTTATTTGTGAAAAATAAGAACCCAAATAAAGTAAAAAAACATAATTATTTGCCTGTTTTGACTTATTGACTTATTATACTTACAACTGTTGAGACAGAATATTGGAGAGAAGAATTTGGCAAACATGAACCAAGCAAAGTAAGGTATAGTTCACATAATCTGGTCTAAATCAGAGGCAGTTTAAAGCCCCATACACACGGTGAGACAGAGGCAGAACTCTGGGAGGCAATGGAGTCATCTGCCGCCGGGATCTTGCTCCCAGGGGGGCACCTCTCCCAGGGGGGCACCTGCTCCCAGGGGGGCACCATGCAAGTATAAATCAGTTATTTAAAAGCCAACAATATTGCTTCTGTGGCTGAGTTCTGAGAAATATATATGTTATCTATCTATATTTTTTAACAGAAATATATATTTTATATAAGGTTTTATTGGGTTGTGTTGTTTATATGTGTGTGTGGGGGGGACACCAATATATATCTTGCCTCCGGGCATCTGGAACGAACTTACGCCACTGCGGTGTACAAGAGAGTTTGAATAGATGCACTGGAGATTTTGACTAAGCGATTTTGTCTACCTAATGATAGTCTATGACCTAGTCAAAATTGCCTTGCCTGGATAGTCTATCTATGCTAGGAGATACTGACAGTGTCGGTATCTAATCAGGAGAAAACTGGGAGATTTTGGCTAACCTTCTATGAGACTTTGACTATCTAGTCAAAATCTCATTCCAAAATCTCGCCATGTATACACCCGTTAAAAGTAGAGGAGACCAATGTGCCCTCTCTGTTAACCTCCCACCCCATATTCACTAGCACAAGCACATATTTTGAAACAGATTCAGAGATGAATGTTAATGGCACAGTGTTTCCAGGGGTGTATTAAGAGAGGAAGGGGCCTGTGTGCATTCTCTGGCAGGGCCCCTTATGCTCTTGATGTCAGCAAAAATATGTAGCACTGTTCTAGAGTCTATTAGAAGAATCTCAGGTTGCACCATTTTCACTGTGATTTCCCTACTTTGGATGTAAAAAACACAGTGGAAATGGCCACTGTTCCACAATCTAGTTGAAACTATCTTTCAGATCACTGCACTACAAGGAGTGGTGAACCTCAGGATATACTTTATTTAGGAAGGACAGAATGGGAAGAATTGGAGGAGGGGTTGCAATATATGTGAAAAAAGTATAAAGACTACCTTAATACAAAGTATTGAAGAAAAAACTGAGGCCCTTTGGGTGACCATAGAAACAGGGGAGAAGGCGATTTTTCGTATAGGGGTGATCTACAGACCACCAGGTCAGGAAGAGGAACTTGACAAGAGCCTATTGCAGGACATCAATAAAATGGCATTAAAAGGAGAGGTGATAATCATGGGAGACTTTAATCTACCTGATGAAAACTGGGAGCTGCCTGTTGCAAGTTCCACCAGAAGTAGGGACATGCTGAATTCCTTGAAAGGAGCATCCCTCCAGCAATTGGTGAGGGAGCCCACTCGTAAGGACGCAATATTAGACTTAATACTTACAAATGGTGACAGAATATCTGACATAAATGTGGGTGAAAACCTGGGATCCAGTGACCATCAAGCAGTATGGTTCAAAATAAAGACAGAGACTGACTCATCGCACACAAAAACAAAGGTGTTAGATTTTAGGAAGGCTGATTTTGTAGAGATGGGAAACTCTGTAAGGGATTCTTTGGCAGAGTGGAGGAACTTGGAAGGAGTGCAGGATAAGTGGGAAAAATTAAAAAGTGCAATTCTAAAAGCAACAGAACTTTGTGTCAAAAGAGTTAGGAAAAACACAAGAAAAAGGAAGCCATTGTGGTTTGCAAAAGAAGTAGCAAGTATTGTGAAAGCAAAAAAGTTGGCCTTTAAGAAATTTAAGCAGACGCAGAAGAATGAGGACAAAGAGGTGTATCTTGTTAGACAGAAGGAGGCTAAGAAGGTAATCAGATGTGCAAAAGCACAGGCTGAAGAGAAAATGGCCCAATCAGTGGGTAAAGGGGGAAAACTTTTTTTAGGTATATAAGTGAAAGGAGAAAAACAAAAAGTGGAATAATAAGACTAAAGACAGAGAGTGGAAGTTTTCTTGAGGGGGACAATGTAATAGCAGATAATATTAATAATTATTTCTGCTCAGTATTCACTGCTGAAAGAGAGGGGAAGGAGCCACAATTAAGTTGCAAGTATAGTCAGAAAACTGAGGGAGAAACAAGTACATTTACAGAGGAGAAAGTCCTCACAGAAATCTCAAAACTGAAAGTGGATAAATCAATGGGGCCAGATGGGATACATCCAAGGATACTAAAAGAGCTCAAAGGGGAGCTGGTAAAACCAATAACAGGATTATTCAACCAGTCACTAGCTACTGGAGTAATCCCAGAGGACTGGAAAACAGCGAATGTAGTCCCACTGCACAAAAGTGGAAGCAAAGAAGAGGTAAGCAACTATCGACCAGTGAGCCTTACATCAGTAGTAGGGAAATTGATGGAAACACTCTTAAAACAAAGAGTTGTAGAATATCTCAAAACCAGCAATTTACAGGATCCAAAACAGCATGGGTTTACTGGGGGAAGATCATGTCAAACAAATCTTATTGACTTTTTTGACTGGGTGACTAAAGTAATAGATCAAGGTGGGGCTGTAGATGTAGCTTATCTAGACTTTAGTAAGGCTTTTGACACTGTCCCACATCGCAGACTGTTAAATAAACTTGAAAGCTTGGGATTGGATTCTAAGATAGTTGAATGGATAAGAGCATGGTTGCAGGACAGAAAACAGAGAGTTGTAGTAAACGGAGTACAGTCAAAGGAGGGAAAGGTTACAAGTGGAGTACCCCAGGGATCTGTACTTGGACCAGTGCTTTTTAATATCTTTATTGGTGATATTGCAAATGGAATAGAGGGTAAAATGTGCCTTTTTGCAGATGACACAAAGGTATGCAACAGGGTAGACACACCAGGAGGGGTAAAACAAATGATTGATGATCTAGGTAGATTAGAGGAATGGTCAAGAGCATGGCAACTACAGTTTAATGCCAAAAAATGCAAAATCATGCACTTGGGTTGCACAAATCCAAAGACTAAATATAGTATAAATGGCACTATAATGGAAACTACTGAGGAAGAGAGGGATCTAGGTGTCACTATTTCAGGGGACTTAAAGGCAGGTAGGCAATGTAACAAAGCAATGAAGAAGGCAAGTCAGATGCTTGGTTGCATAGGGAGAGGTATCAGCAGTAGAAAGAAAGAAGTAATAATGCCACTGTATAGGTCATTGGTACGACCTCATCTAGAGTATTGTGTTCAGTTCTGGAGGCCATATCTCCAGAAGGATATAAATACATTAGAGACTGTACAAAAAAGGGCAACTAAAATGGTGCATGGCCTACATCACAAAACGTACCAGGAAAGACTAAAAGATCTTAATATGTATACTTTAGAGCAGAGAAGGGAAAGGGGGGACATGATAGAAACTTTCAAATATATCAAGGGTTTTAACAAGGTACAGGTGGGAGACATTCTTCACAGAAAGAGGAGCAGCAGAACACGAGGACATGCACTGAAACTAGAGGGAGGAAGATTCAGGGGAAATTTGAGGAATAATTACTTCACAGAAAGAGTAGTAAATAAGTGGAATAGCCTCCCATCAGAGGTGGTAGAGGCAAATACAGTAGTACAATTTAAACATGCTTGGGATAGGCATATTGATATCCTTACAAAAAAATAAGGATCAAATATGGTTTGAGGTAACATGTTTAAAAAAGGGGCAGACTAGATGGGCCAAGTGGTTCTTATCTGCCGTCAAATTCTATGTTTCTATGTTTCTATGTAACCTGGAATTATTGTTGCATGCTGGATTAAAGGTCTGTAAATTTCCTTCATGAACCTTAAAAAAATCAATGAACATGAACACAGTGCAAAGTGAAGCCTTTGGGGTGTATTGAATGTGGCCGGCAAGGGGGTTAAATGGTGGGGATCACCAAAAACAAGCGATCCTCGCCGTTTAACCGTTCAACATTCCGGGTGAATCTGACAGCAGGGATTCCCCCAAACAGCAGGGCTCGTGGCTAATGCAGGGAGTCCGATGCATGTAGCCATGAGCCTCACTGTTTTAGCGGCCGCACACGTAATTTTCCCCTCGTTCCAAAAACCTAGCGAGGAAGAAATTGCGTGTGCAGGGAGTCAGTTGAATACTGACCCTGCAAGCTGTAACAGCTTGCAGAAAGCATTGAATACACCCCTCAGTGTAAGTCATAAACATGTATTCAAATTATAGGTGAAAAAAAATTGGATAAAAATGGTAGTACGGGAATTTCCAACAGCCAACAGCTGCTTCAGATCCCATGAGTCTTCAGTGAAGACATTGACATAAAAATAACCAGCAGTAATATATACAGATGTAGCCGCTGCAATCCTTGCAGGAACTGGTGATTCTATCCCCCCGCCAGTGGCCGGCTACCACCAGGGGCACGCGTGCACGAGACGCTCGTGCGCCCTGTGGCAAAGGTGCCTGCCGGGGGTTCCTGCCACTCCACCCCATTACCGCCGGTTCCCCTCGCCGCCCTGACCTCCCCCCCCCCCAAACTGGGCAGCTTCTCCCTGAAGTGGAGACGGGCAGGGAGACGCTGCCCGACCGCTGTGATACTGGGACACGCGTGCGTCCCAGTTCCTATCGCCGGCGCACGCCAGAGAGGAGTCTCTGGAGAGTGCCGGGCAAAGTTAAAGCCGGCTCCATATGTATGTGTGTTTCTTTGTTGGTATGGTTCATTAGGTGGACATTGTCTTAGTCAACCCCAAAAGATGAACTTGACACAAGCAAATGGTTGAAGTGAAAACACGTTGACACGTGAAAAAGTCAACAAGAGTTTTTATAGATTTTTGGGATGCAAGTTTTAACTTTTAGAAGATGGACCGGCCAATTAGTGTACGCATCCCCATGCATGGCTCACTTCGATTACGTGCTTTGGGCAGATTACCATTCCACGATGTTCAGGGTTTCACAGTCACCAAGCCATTCACTCTGGCAGGGGTGGAATGGGGGCAGGCAGGGGGCAGCAGCAGGGGAACGCCCAGCATTTTATGGGTGTCCCCATAAAAATGCGCAGCCTAGCAAACAGGACTGAATCAGGCCATATATCCATTCATCAGAGTAGACTTTGGGAGATCCTGCATTAGATGAACTGCAGCAAGGGTGTGGTATGGTGGTCCAGCAATCGGAATCCCGATGGTCAGTACCATGCTGCTTAGACAGGGGGGCGAGTGCAAAGAAGCCCCTTGTGCTCGGGACTCATAGCCAACCATGACTTATTCTTTGTATAATTTGGGCAGGCTACACGGAATTAAGGGGTGTGGCTAAATGGGATGAGGGGGCAGAGCTACACAGGAGCAGGGCTGTTGTAAGGAGGAGAGGTTGAGCTGCCAGACAGATTTTAAGGTAAATAAAGTGTGTGAGAGAGTGCAATACTGAGGGGCATTACTAGTTTGATTGAGCAGCTCTCACATTGTTGTTTTTATATTCAAGACGCATTTGTTGGGACCTGCATTTGGAGTGCATGCTGGTTCCGGTAGTGCAACAAAGAGGATTTAGGGGTAACTCCTTTTAGGCTGGCTCTTAACTTAGATACAGATGGGTCTTTTCCCATCTTGGCAGGGGATGGCGCTGGCGTCGCCAGCCGCCATCCCCCGCCAGCGCCATGGCGATCGTGAGAAGGGGACGCGCGCGCACGAGAGGCGCGCGCGTCCCCTTCCGACGGCGATTCCATACGTTTCCCCGGGTCCCCGCCGGCTTGCCGGCGGTAACCCGGGGTCCCCGCCGACTGCCCGCACCCCCCCTACCCCCCCCCCTAACCCTGTCCGTCTCCCTGAGGCGGAGACGGACAGGATTTCCGTCGCGCTAGCGACGGAGACTGAGAAGCGCGTGCGCGTGAGACGCACGCGCGTCTCAGTCTCCTCGCTGGCGTGGCTGCTGGCGGGTCGCCAGCGCAGACGCCATGGCGACCCGCCAGCAAGGATGGGACAAGACCCATCTGTATATTAATAAGTGCTGTTATCATGTAGCCTTACAGTAGACAATTATTATATTGTACCTTCTATTATGTTGGTTTTTCAATCTTATTACTAATGCCCTTTTGCTGTGCTGGGGGTTAAATCCCTTGCAGCACCTGAGGGGCATTACTAGTTTGATTGAGCAGCTTTCACATTGATTTTAGAGTGCAATACTGTCAGCACCTGGTGTGAGCCTTACGCAGCACTACTACTGTCGGCGTTAAGCAGCGCTACTACATACCCTCCAACATGACCCATTCCATTAGGTACAAAATGCACTGTTTTTGGACTTCCATCTTAATTTATAACTGCAGTCACCTGTGTTGAACTAGTTCAGTGATGATAGCGGTGTTCCAGCACAGGTGAAGGCAATCCTAAATTTGTGTACCTAGTGGAATGGGTCATGTTGGAGGGTATGCTACTACTGTCTGCGACTGGTGTGGGTGTTACATATAGGCAGCTCTACTACTATCGACAACTGGTGCGGACATTACAGTGGCAAACGCAGGATTTTTTAGATGGTTGTTTCCAAATGTAAAAATCTCCCATTCTGCAGCGCATTGGGGTAAGTGTGGGAGTCTCAGGGAGTGGTAACAGCCGTGAAAATTGGTCTTTTTATGCACTGGATGCTGTATGAAATACAGTATTAATATGTAACAGTACAGATGGTCTACTATAGGCTGTTTCAAACATTTAAAAAAAGATAAGTGATCAGAAAAAGGTTAAACATATCATAATAAATAAATAAACATAATAGAACCAGTGCTGCACTTCCTAAGCTCACAATCTCCCACTTAAGGCTCCTGTCTCTTCCTCCTGGCAGCTGCTCTCTGGTCCATTGCAATGTTTGAGGGCTCAGACCCACACATACAGTTAATGTGGTAGAATAAGCTGGTACACTAGGCATGTGCAGCAGCTCTGTAGATCATACTATATACCAGTGCTACTGGTGTGTGTGTTCTGCAGTGCTACTACAGCCTGTGTTCTTCAGTTATTATACAGCAGCCTGTGATGTTCTGTTATGATTATACAGGGAAATCAGCCTGTCGTGTTGTGTTATTACTATTATACACGGGGAGCAGCCTGTGGTGTCCTGTTATTATTATATTAATTAAATATTATTATATTAATTAATAAAAAAAATGGAAATGGAAAACCTCAATTTAACAACGCACTGTTACGTACTGTAAGTACCAGTGCTCTGGACTTGCCCCCCCCCCCCCGGCTAAAAGTTGCGAGCAACCCCTGGCAGAAATCCAAAAGAATGAAAATCGGTAAAATACAGCCGCAAATGGAATGAACCGCAGGTACACCCAACTAGGCTGGCGGTGGTTAGAGCACACATAGATGAGACCTGGAGGCCTGGAATGATCCCAGGGAGGAACACCGTTGTTCAGGCAATTGACAAAACTACAGTACACCAACATATTTTTATTAACAGTATATTTTCTCAAAATATCTACAAGCTCCACCTCCCTGCTCTCTGCATAATTGGTTCTCTCATCCACACTCACTACCCACTTCCAGGTTACATTTCTTTATGGGGGTATTTTTGAAACATGCTGAGTGGTTGTGCAGCGTGATGTTAGTGGTACCCGCCCCTTCTGCTGCATCTGCCGGCACCCGCATGCCTTGTCTGCTGGTCCCCGCTCGCACTCTCCATCACGCCTTCCCCCCTGAAAACAACCACCCTCTCCCACCCACTCTGCCATCAAGAGGCCAATCCTGGGATCCCAGCAATCCCATGATTGACATTTTTTATGATGAAAAAAAATGCTCCGGGATTTGCCACTCAACCACAAATGTAACCTCTAGAAATCGACCCCAGGCCAAAATTGTTGTGTGACTGGACCATTTAGACCTGGGTATCCCAAAAATCGGTCTTCAAGGATCCCCAAAGTGCATATTTTGATAGTTGTGATATCACTCAGATGATTGCAAGGGAGGGGGAATCTTTGTTCCCTATAGAAACACTGTGTGATATCAGTAAACAGAATATACATGATAATAATAATAATAATAATAATAATAATAATAATAATAAAATTCAAAAATCTTGGTTACATATTTTTGAAAATACATGGGATGCTCCAAGCCAATCGTCAAGTCATCTCTAAGCACTGGGGGGTCCCTGTTGCTATATTTAGGTTCAGGGTGCAGCACCCCAAAAATAAAAATAAAAATAAAAAAACAAAAGTGTTAATAGGTTTTAGTGTAATACCTCAGAGCCATCCAGCCACACCAATGCAGGGGCACCACACTCCAATCACAACATAACCACTATGTGGGTCCTATAATCAGGGCCGGCACCACCACTGGAGGGCGCCAGTTTGCAGCAGGAAGCAGAGAGGTGAGTGGAAATGTAGTGATTATTCTCATGTATAAAATTCCTATGTCCCTATAGAATGTGAGCTTGTGAGCAAGGCTCTCTTACCTCTTTCAGACCGATTCGCAATGGATCAAATTTGTCTCCATTCTCAATGGCCGGGGTTTGCGCATACGCAGCCTAGCAAACAGGTCTGAATCAGGCCCCAGGTCAACATTGACAAAAGCCACTCAGCTCTGATTGGCTGAAAGCATCTCCATGGAGACAGGTACAGCCAATCACAGCTGAGTGCTTGTATTGCGTTGTGACAGCACTATACAAGCTGTCATTAGCGAGGAGGAAGCCGTCTCACCCCGCAGTCAGAGGGAGGAGAGCCGGCTCAACCCGAGGTCAGTGCGAGGTGCCTGGCTCACCCCCCGCTGTCAGTGCAGGGTGAGCTGCAGCACAGAAACACCCCTGGAGCCTGGATTGGTAAGTATATTGGTGTAAAATTAGTGTATGTGTAATAAAGTTTTACTTTTCTCTGTGTCTGTGTTTTTCTTTAAACATTCTTTTTATAGGTGAACTACAAGTCCATGAGGGCACAATATTGCCCCGCATGCTGGGACTTCTGGTTCACCAAGTACCAGAATGCAGGAGAGGTAGGTGTTCTTTTAAAAGGACATATGGTCATTTAACCCTTGCCAGACGAATCCTTGCCAGACGAACTCTATTCTTTTACATTGTGGATCCTCAAAACCGAATCCAACTCTCCATCTGAGACATTGTTTCTCAGGACAAAGTGGACTGGTCCATTTACCACAATCCGTGGCATAAAGATCATCTTGGAGGCACGCCACCTCCTAAAGGCCCGGCTTTCCTTTGTGGAAAAAGTGACATAAAGATTACAAATATTTGTTTATCTCTGGATCCCAACGAAAACCTATTTGGGTTACTTCCAAGGACTGGCACACTACTCTAACTACAAATGGGTGACTATTGACCTTCTGTCCATATTGTTTTACTTATCCTCCTATTTTTATCATTTTATTGATTGATTTTTCTTATTAAAGTGTTATTCATATTCACACCTGACCAGATTTTTTTGCATATATTATATCGTAAAAATATATTTTAGTGCTAGCGCAATCGACCACCTTTTGTTTTTCTTGTATATTGTATTGGGGGTGACTCCCCCCTTTTCCTAGATTGCTGCTCCTAGTTAAGCACACCCGTACCAAGCGCCTTTAAACTGATATAGTTTATCTATATCCTTTCTTTTTGACAGAATGCAGGAGAGACCTGCTGGTAGTTCACCTGTTAAAAGCAATGTTTTCTTAAAATATTTTATGCGTATCAGCCTGGTGTCCACCAGCCAGGGACACTGGGGGCAGCCCCGTACTTCAGCCTTGGATGCGTGAAGCCTGGCGGAGACCCCTTTACTCCCCCAGGTACCCCATCCAGGGCTGACCAGGCAAGGTGCACATGGTATGGCCAGGGGACCTTAGGTAAAGTGTCCCCTGGCTGTGGCAAGACACAGCAGGCTTTTGGAGCCTGGTGCTGATTCAAAAATACGGAGGACCCTCATTCCCCCCCCCCCCATATTTTTTTAAACAAGGAGCAGCCCAAGAGACCGGGACTGGTTTCATAAATACGGGGAGCCCCTACGCTTTTTGTACCCCATAAGTTTTGGAACCAGGTCCGGCTCAATTAGCCCAGGGCTCGTTATGCTCAGGAGGGGGGACCGCACAACAGTTTTTTAAAATACTTTTAACTTTTACACATTATGGGATATGGTCATTGGGTCTACAGCAAGTTGGTTGACAATCATTAGGTCGACACGGGGATAGGTCAACATGGTTCTAGGTCAACATGGGTCAAGGTAAACATTGGTTTAGGTCGACAGGTCATTAGGTCGACAAAAGCATTAGGTTGACAGTGTCTAGGTCGACACCTAGACACTGTCATGGGGTTTTTCACTGTTTTTCGAGCCGTCATGTGCCGACAGGTGGTATTTCATGCCCTACCATCCACTAGGGCATGGTGGGAGAATAAAATAGTGTGCCCGAAGTATCGCAAGCGATGCAAGGGGATGCAGTGCACTGGAAACTGTGTCCATGATGACTGTGTCATTATTCGGGTAAAAAAACTGTGAAAAATCCCATGTAAACCTTTTGACTGTCGACCTAGACACTGTCGACCTAATGCTTGTGTCAACCTATTGACCTGTCGACCTAAACCTATGTTGACCTAGACCCATGTCGACCGTGTCCATGTCGACCTCGAACCATGTCGACCTAACGATGTTGACCTAATGACTGTCGACCAACTTGCTGAAGGCCAAACGACCCCAACCCGATCTCAATGATCTGTGCACGGTTCTGTCAAATTCGCCAGTCAGAACCTGGTCTATTTTCTTTGTGATTTTTGGAACCATTTTCTAAAATTTGCTTCCCATTAAATTTGCGAGTTGCATACTTTATAATGGGAAAACATCTAGATGCAAAATTGAAGTGTGACCAAAAATCGACAGGTCAGAATGTGCAATTTTCGTGGCAAAAATTGCAGGTTTTTACAGCAATTCGCATCCTATTAAATTTGCAATTTTTGGAAAAAATAGCAAAAAGTTGGAAAATCGCATCTCATTCAATTTTGCCCTATATTTCCAATAAACCGTACAGGTCATTATACAAATGTTTCCTTGGCAATTTTCACACCTACTTTGACAAATTCACTTGACGCTCAAAGGGTTAATAAATAATCAAAGTGAACTTAAAAACATATCTTCTCTAAGATGACAAAAATGCATTTAGCTAATGTGGTTCATTTATCTGTGTGTTATACATAGCGGAAATAGTATACAGAAGCATAATAAGATTTCTGAGAGCGAATAATTATTGATTCTAGAAAGTGCAGTTTAGATATAAAACTAAGACATTAAGTAAATGCACTTAAAAGTTACAATGGAGTAAAATGTACTTACTTTAATCAGGTTCTCAATGTTTCTTTTATGTTGAGTAGCATTATGCTGTTTGCTAAACGCGACGCAAACTGCATAGAAATAACCTCTTCTTATTGTCTAGGATAGAAAGAATAAAATTGTATAACAAACACATGTATTACTGCGCAGCGAAATTAGGTTTAGTTGAAAGTTAATAAAAATAAAAGTAGGCATCCCATTATGTACTTTAAGAACTTCCGCTGGAAAGTTACATCTGCGATTAAGTTGTTTTCAATGAGAAAACATCTGGATACGATATCTGAAGTGCTATTTTTTTGAGGTCACGCCAAAACGTGCGATTTTTGCCCGCAAATTTCCTGCCGGTCAATGTGCGATTTTCAATGTTTTTGACCCAAAAAATTGCACGTTCTAAAAAAATCGCACCCTATATCTATTTATATCTGCAGAAACAGTAAAGTCCGCATTTTTTTAACAATGGACCTATTCTGTATTATTGCAATGCGGGATTTATCACTCATACTGTATCTCCTGTGTCCAGCGCAGTCCCTTGCACTTCACTTCCTTATACAAAATGAATACCTAGATTCAAGGAACAGAGGGCTGAGGGCTATGGCCCTTATTCTGAGTCGGATGGCTCCGGATGTTGGTGTTTGCGCATGTGCAGAGGCGTATCTGCGCATGTGCGAATGCCTCACACGTCCGAACACGGCGTGAGATCTATGCCGAAAATTATCGTATGAAACCATCCAAGCAGGGGGTGGAGAGGGGCGTGAAGGGCTGATTTTGCTCATAACAATATGGGTACGCCCGCGTTTCATGGGCGTTCCCATGAAACCGCTGGGCATACGTATGGTAATCCGGTCGTGACGCACGTGTGTGGGGGGGGGGGAATATGACATAGCCGGATGCCAGCTGCCTGCCCATATCCCTGCCGAGATGCCCGAGTGGTCTGGAGCACTCGGTGCTGCCTGACCACTCGGTCCAGCATTCGAAGGTCGGCGACCATCGTATGATGGGGAGGTTCCCACAGATGGAGGAGGTGTTCACATGAAAAATCGCAGTCCGTTCGGTCAGCATCTTACCGCATTCGGACGGTGTGAGCAATCCATACGGAAGGCGGGGCTAAGAACACTCGGTTCCTGTCCGAAAATATGCATCCGTCCGATTCAACTAGAATAAGGGCCAATGTGACTCAGAATACAGGTGAATACTCTCATTCTACTTCCGATTGTGGACATCACATGGAACTTTGCAAAAGTTCCATGTGTTTGAAAAGGTAAGGCTGTAAAGAATGGTCTGTTGCTGGTGTGGCTGCACATGGTGGGACATTCTGGAGGCGGTACCGCCATACCTACTTTCAACTGCAGGCCGCCATTTCCTCTATCTCATGACTCCCGAACTGTATGCCCATTTAGATGTTGCTGGAGATGATATCACTGCTGCTTCTTTTCGGCAACCACATCTTAATTAGGCCCTGTATGGGGAGAGGTACAATGTGTTCTCCCCTAATGCCAGCTATTTGGAGCATCTGTAAGACACTCTGAAGAGCAGCTAGTAAGTTGATGTACAGATGGAGCAGCTCTCATTTGAGATTCTATCGCCAGCTGCTGTCCTCCGACAGAAAGGGCGCATGCACACGAAACGCTTGCGCGCCCCATTCTGTACGGGCCCTTCTCCCTGCCAGTCAGCAGCAGCCTGCCCTCGCTCCCGACGATCACCGCACCCCACCGTTTTGCTGATGGGGACACGTGAGCGAATGAGATGCTCATGCATCCCAGTCAGCCAGTCCACTGACGGCGGCTGACGGCGCTACATCTGTGATCAGAACCACCCTTCATGGAGCGATTAGTAATGATGTTGTAAAGGAGCACTGTCCAGGGCACGGGTACACAGGGGAAGAAAAAGGAGAAGTGCCAGCGCTGGCTGAACAATTATGAAGACCAGACGGTTTTCTCAATAAAAAATTGAATAATTTACACCACAATCTCCTGATCTGATTGGATTACAAATTTTATGGGATTCAAGCTATATTCCTAATTTCCAGCCTAAAGGAGAAGACGCCAAATAGGGAGAACAACCCTATCCCAGCAAGGGAACTTTTTATTGGGGCATCATCACTCCCCCTTTTGGTGTATACAGCCACAACACCAGACAACATCAGATGGTAATATAACCTCATTATCATTCAAAAAGAAAGCCACACATGTGGAGCTCCGTATTGCAAGACTAATACAATTGCAAAAAGTCTTTCTGTGCTCATTAGCATATATTTTAGGTAATGTGTTTTTATGATAGTTTTTATGTGTTTAAAAATAAATTGTTAAATTTTTTAATGAGAAAACCGTTTGGTCTTCATAATGGTTCAGCCAGCGCTGGCACACCTCCTTTTTCTTGTATTACAAATATTTGGGCTTGACAAACCCTGTGCCAGCTGCTGTTGATAGCGCACCACTTACTTTGCCTTTTTTTACACAGGGGAAGAAGCCTCAAAATGTTTATTTGTATCCTAAAGAATTCAAACTGATAATGGTTTGGGGCCGGTGCGAACAACTAAAATATTGTCTGTAAACAGCTGCAAAATTCCATATCACTATGATCGAGTTTTTGTAAGAGAAAAAAAATGGGGTCCCTCTGCTTGCTGATAAGCAAGGGAGGAGTCCCCTAGGGGCGCAAGGTGTGACCTGCTTTGCTCAGGAGCAGCTGCAGTAAGATCAGGTGTGTCAAACCTGAGAATATACAGAAAAGGAAAACCAAGTTTTGCAGCGCTGGTAAAAATAAAAACCAATTACTAGTTGGATTGACTTCACAATTCTATATTAAAATATTTTTGAAAAAGAATGACACAATTTAATAGGCCACATGGCCACACATATAATACATATACTAATAGAAATAAAAATAAAAATGCATGGGTGCAGTAAGCAGAACTCGGATACACTGTATTCACTGTCCGTTCCTATGATGCCTGGAAATAAGTAATAGGACCGCCTCTGTGACCAGAGCGAGTTTATAATTACCGTCCACCTTGCTCAATTGGGGGGAGAATGGATCCTGATGGAATGCAAATTTCCCTTGGTATGTCCAAAGTCCCTTTTGAGTAGAGCGTCCTTTAAGTAAGGAGTGGGGCTTACCACTTGGTGTATGATGGAACTGGTTTAAGCGAATATTCGGTCCTTTCAGGCTGGTTCGGGCAGTTGGAATGGCAAAGGATTGCTGGAGCCAGTAGTCCGCTTCTGCTTCTGAGGTAGGTATCAGTCTAACGCGATTCGCTTGGAACAAGCTTTCTCAAAGGTATAATGGATGAGTTCTGCTTACTGCACCCATGCATTTTTATTTTTATTTCTATTAGTATATGTATTACATATGTGGCCATGTGGCCTATTAAATTGTGTCATTCTTTTTAAAAAATATTTTAATATAAAATTGTGAAGTCAATCCAACTAGTAATTGGTTTTTATTTTTACCAGCGCTGCAAAACTTGGTTTTCCTTTTCTGAGTTTTTGTAAGAGCTTTAAATATAAATAAACGCTCTTAACCCTATGAGTGCCAACGTCTCTTTGGCCCTTATTCTGATCGGTGCGGCCGGATCCGAATATGCGGCCAGCACCGTGCGTCCTAAACCCCGCCTTCCATACGGATCGCCAACTCCGTCCGTACGCGGTAAGAAGCTGTCCGAACGGACCGCACGTGTATTTCTCATGAATACGCCTCCTCCATCTCAGGGAACCTCCCCCATCATTCGATGGTCGCAGACCATCGAATGCAGGACCGAGTGCTCCACCAGCTCCCGCAACCTCAGACCACACGGACATTTCTCCGTGCAAAAGCAGGGATCTGGGCGGGCAGCTGACATCCGGCGATGTCATATGTCCGCCCCCTACACGTGCGTCACGACCGCATTACCATACGTACGCCCAGCGTTTGCATGGGAACGCCCATGAAACGCGGGGCATATGCATATGGTAATGAGCCCAAATAGCCCTTCACGCCCCTCTCCACCCCCTGTTCGTAGTGTACACATTTCATGCGGAATGTGGCCGTGCGTCCGGCTCGCACATGCGCAGACCCAAAACATCGGCGGCACGAACGCACGCGGATATTACCGCACCAACCAGAATAAGGGCCTTTGAGAGGTGTGCAATATATCAGCTAAAAATGCCAGCGTCGCTCACATTTATTATATAAATTCAAATAGAAAAAGGGTATGTAAAAAACAGATTATATTTCCTATATCAGGTTAACTACTGTATTACAGGTATTATGATGAATACAAATGTTTGCTGGGCAATTTACACACCAATTTTGTCAAATTCACTTGGCACTCAAAGGGTTAATAAGCCCCGTCCTGCATTCGTCCTGATATTTCTGTTATATTTTGTGCTTATTTCTTGCTCACATAAATACATTGTGTCATCTTCCCCCCCTGAAGACACCTCTCCGTAGTGTGCTGACCACTGTATCACAAGCGAAGGTCGGTGCCCAAGTGTTTGTGATCACTGTCTAAGCTCAAGGTGCCTCCGCGTACGTGATGGTGACAGAACGTGATCGGCTGTTTCAGAAATGTGCCCTTGTGACTGTTAAACGTTCTGAAGTCAAGATCAAAGCTTCTGATGATAACACGGAGGTTACAATACAGTTAAAGATCAGCTATAACATATACAGTAGCTTTGCCGCACTTGAACAGATAGTGGGTAATTTGACATTATACGGTACAAACATGTCTTTGAATAATGAATATGGTTTTATATTACGATGTGTGTGCAATTTTAAAGGGTGAAATGCTTAATACAGTATTCTTTTGTAATACAGAAGGCACCCAGGGACTAATTCAGAGCTGTAGATAAACCCAATGTTTGCATACCTCTCCAATATTTTTAAATCTGCACATGTGACAGTGGCGTTGAGAGGGGGGGAGCGGGTACTTTTTACCCAGGCCTGCTGTACAGGGCAGGTAATAGGTAAGTATACTTACCAGACCCCTGTTGGCATTCAATCCATCTGGATGCTGCCATCAGTATTCTGACTGCTGACATCCCCACGACAGTCATCTGTTTTTATTCCTTTTCCAGGGGCAGCCCAGCATCTCTGGGACTCCCGTAGTAACAAAAATGGGGGCTGGAATAACATAGACTATATGTAATACGCTGTATGTAAATAAAATCTTAAACAGTAGAATCCCGTTTTCACAGTAAGTGTGTCAATCAGAAGGCCTCCTCCTATGTCAGTCGCTTTCATAGGCTCACACTGACCTTTTAACAATGCCTTATGTTCATATAAAGGTTTAATTGTGGAACATCACCTTCTCCATGTAACCTCTGTACCGTCTCAGCACTTTAAAGGAGACAATCACTAGTGTGACCAATACTGACGTCAAATAAAGGCCCTATATTCCCATAAAGGAATCTTTATGTGACTACACCGCGTATACCGGATAATAACTCCTAATATCATCACAGACAAGGAAAACCTTAGTACGTGAACTAACCTCTATCAAAGGCCCTATATGCGTTTAAAAGTTATTTTGCTATTCTTCCCAATTCAGTTCACATAGGGTTTCATCCACAAAAAATGCATATTTATTACAGCAAAAATAAAAGATACAATGTATCATAACAAAGTACAATAAAAACATATAAAAAAGTATAAATAAATATACACTAAAGATTGTAGGACTACAATATCTCCCCTATATCCAGGGCCGGACTGGGACCAAAATGCGGCCCTGGCATTTTCAGCACACTGGCCCACCTGCTGTGGCCACACAGGCCCACTTGCTTGTGACATCCATTCATAATATTGTGGCATGCTGATGGGGCAGTGTGGGAACTCGCAAATCTAGAAATATGGTAATGGGTGGTCCCAGATCTAACTACTGTAGGAGGTGGGACCCTTGCGCGGCGAAGCCGCGTAGTGAAAAGGGAGTGTGATCTCAAGGAAAGGTGGCATGGTATCACAAAAAGGAGGCGTTACCCATTATACATTGTGGAACACACTGTAATAATACCCATTACAGAATAATCTGTTATGCCCATTACACATTGGCCCTTATTCTGGTTGGTGCGGTAATGTCCGCGTGCGGTCGGTCCGCCGATGTTTTGTGTCTGCGCATGTGCAGAGGCGTCTCTGCGCATGTGCGAGTGGGGAGTACGGCCAAATCGCGCATGAAATGTGAACACTCCAAAAAGGGGGTGGAGAGGGGCGTGAAGGGCTATTTGGGCTCATTACCATATGCATACGCCCCGCGTTTCATGGGCGTTCCCATGCAAACGCTGGGCGTACGTATGGTAATGCAGTCGTCACGCACGTGTAGGGGGCGGACATATGACATTGCCGGATGTCAGCTGCCCGCCCAGATCCCTGCTTTTGCACGTAAAAATGTCCGTGTGGTCTGAGGTTGCGGGAGCTGGTGGACCACTCGGTCCTGCATTCGATGGTCTGCGACCATCAAATGATGGGGGAGGTTCCCTGAAATGGAGGAGGTGTATTCATGAAAAATACACGTGCGGTCCGTTCGGCCACCTTCTTACCGCGTACGGACGGAGTTGGCGATCCGTATGGAAGGCGGGGTTTCCCACGCACGGTCCTGGCCGCATATTCGGATCCGGCCGCACCGATCAGAATAAGGCCCATTATGACATACACACACAGTATTGCCCATTAGATGTAAGGCTATACAATCTGTTATGCCCATTACACATGGGGGCGTAAAAAATGGGTCAGTGACTGCTGGGAGAGGAGGGGTGTGGAGGGTGTGAGGAGAGGGAGGGAGGCTTCTCTGTGTTCAAAAAGGGCAGGGGAGAGTTAGAGGCTCTCATCACATCCCTCATCATCAGTGTTCAGGGAGCAGAGACCCAGACAGAAGCCCCTGCATTCGGACTCACTCAGGACAAGAGGAGCGCTGCGCAGGACACTCTCCGCCAGCACTCTTGCAGCCCAGCGTGGATACACCGTCCACGTGATCACTGCGACAGTGCGACTGGCTCTGCTCTGCACCCCTCCGTTCACCTTCTCCCGTCCGCAGGATATTAAAGATGTGGTCCACCTCTGTCAAGTGGCTGGCCCCTCAGCCCCCCACACATACACACATGTGTCGCGCAGCTCCCCCCACACCCGCTGCTCAGCCTGGGGGCGGATCGAATGTGCGGTGGTCGCATCATGATTTGGTGACGTCAATATGCAAATGACATGGCCGCTCAGCGGTTAGCACAGGAGGCGGTGTTGTAAGTCTGAAGCCTAAAAAAAATGGATGCACAAATCGGCCCACACGGCCATCAGCCAGATGACCAGTCCGGCCTTGCCTACTGTATATCCAGACCAGGGAAACACAAAGTACCAGATGGATAAGAAAAAAGGTAAGGTCCCAACAAATCCTTCCTGCCCCTCCACTCACCAACATGTTTCAGGCACCCATAATGCCCTCTTTCAAGGTGTAACCATGCCCCTTCCTGTAAAGCCACACCCCTTCTCACGAGGTCATGCTCCCTTTTGATCATCTATAAGCCACATTGTCTGTCACCAGGACTAGTGAACTCCATGACAAACAGTAAAATATATTTCGCTGCTTTTGACGGTGAACAAAGGAAACGTTTTTATTTCTGTAATTCTGCCGCTAATTTGCTATTACGATACCTCTATCACGGGGTGCTAAACCCACCATGAAATGAGCACACCAATTAGTAACCATTTTCTCTATCCATCTCCTGGGAGAGGAAAAAATAAAACATTTAATGAAACTGGCATTGATGTCTCTGCGAGTGCGATGCTGGGGAATTTAATGACATCTGTACCCTTTGTTGAATTCCCATTTGTTCAAACTATTTTAAAAAAGAAACCATTTTGATAAAAAAGTAATTTGCATCACAGTAGCCGTGATCCTGTAACACAACAATGTAACAACGTTTTATCATTTAAAACAATATATTTTGGATGCTAAATTAAAGCATTGTTTTGGGGAAAATACATTTTTAAAGGGTGATAATTGCAAAATTCATCAACTTAAATAAACATAAATAACACCAAAGAATAAGCACAATATTTGATCACTCAGACATGGATGTGGTTTTAAAAAAAAAACACATAATGGTCCTCATTCTGGTTGAGTCGCAAAGCAGTGGTTTTAAGCTGTGTAGCGAGTCAACTAACACCGCCCGCATGAACGCCGCCCCCACCGCTTCCCGCCAAATGTCTCCGCAGGCCTGTGAGTGGATGTTTTGCATATACATCCATTCCCAGCCTTGCATGGGGACCCAAAATCATTCGATGGTCACTCTCTGGTGACTTCGATTTGCGGTTCCCTGCTCCATCCGTTGATGTCGCCTGCCCGCCCATGGAATCCGCCCCCATTCGCATGTGGATGCCCAGCATTTTCCTGGGCTCACCCAGCCTTTTCAGCATGTGAATGCTCCCAGCACACCTCCTGCATGCCCACCCCGCTTCGAGGGTCTCAGAGACTATGCAAGTCTCCGAGGGTGCCCTCAGAAAAGACCTGCACTTGCACATATGATCCTCAACATTAGACGCATTGCGAATACGCAACGTAGCATCCTAACCAGAATGAGGGCCAATGTCTTTTCCATTTACTTTACTTCCACTTTCTGTATATTTACATATTAGGTATTTCTTTCCAAGCCACCCATTTAAATGATTGCATTGCAGATTGTCAGGTCTGCGGATAGCCTATTGTATATTGTCAGTAGAATAAGGTATGGTTCTGCACAGTGGTGTGGTATAGAATTTAGGTCATTGGTAAATAGGTCAACACCAAATGGTCAAAGAGCATTAGCTCCAGGGCCGGATTAAGGAGGGGGGGGGGGGCACAGGGGCACAGTATCCCTGGGCCCACCTCTAGCTAGGGGCCCATGTGGTCGGCATGTATTAAAAAAAAAATGACCAATATTTTAAACCAACATGGTTTCAGATATAAATTAAATATTGCAGGATACTCATCAGTTAATACAGTATCAATAATATTTTGGGCACAAAAAAAATAGGACTTACTTTTTTTTTTTTTAATTCAAGCAATTGAATTATAACTTGGTTTTTGCACCCCAAAAATGATCTGTTTTCGGGCGACAACACACAGAATCTGTGTTAAGTTCACAGGTCTAAGCAATTTCATTGCCCGATTCACAAAAACATGCTGATGTCCCGTAAACCAAATTCCATTAGCCTGCAGTAAATTACTGTTGCTCAGTGATTCCAAAACTTTTTTGAATCACGGAGTCCTAGAGCATCAAAATGTTTTTAACCCCTTTCCGACATTTGACGTATATATACGTCATGGCCGGGAAGTACTTCCCGACACATGACGTATATATACGTCATGACTTCTAACTGTCACTGCGTCTAGAGACGCAGTGACAGAGGGACGATGTCTGCTGTCCCTGACAGCAGACATGTCCCTGCATGCCCAGGGGGGGCTGCGATGCCGCCCCCCCGTCGGCGATCGCTGTGATTGGCTGTTCAGTGTGAACAGCCAATTACAGCGTTTTCTGTGTCACCGGCGAATAACGTTCGCCGGTGACACGGGATCGGAGGTGATTGGTGCTGTAAAGTACAGCACCAATCACCGCGGGGTGTAAGGGTGACACTGGTGTCACCCCACCTCACCCCGCCCGCCCCCAAAGGCCGTGATTGGTCCGTCGGACCGACGGACCAATCACAGCCATGGAGGGGGGTTTAAACTAACGGTGACTGCACTGCAGACGCCATTCCGGTCTGGAATAGCGTGCAGTGCGGTCACCGTGCCCAGCTGTCGCCATTTACTGACCAGAACCTTGCTAAATACTTACCTGATCACTGCCTGGATCTTGCTTCTTCTTGTGACATCCTGTGCTGTGTTGTGCTGTGTTGTGCTGCTGCGAGTTATTAGATAGAGAGATAGAGAGAGAGAGATAGAGAGAGATATATGGCCCTTATTCTGATCGGTGCGGATATTCCCGCATTCTTACGGAGCGGTCCGCACGCCACGGTGTTCTGCCGCGTGCGGCCATCGTCCGTAGAAACGCCCACGGGTCCTCCGCATTCGGACGGACTCACTCTTTAAGAACAGGGCGTGTTTACGGACGACATACAAACCATGCGTGTGCGGGAGAAACACTCCGATTCTGCACGGTATTACAGAGTATTACAGAGTATGCTCGGGAATACCGCATCCGAACGGGAGCCAAGCGGTGCTACCGCACGTAAGCGGAGTATTTACGCCAAACAACCCACTATTATGTATCTTCTGCAATACATCACATGACCCACTTATTCAATTACCTATCCTCATAAAAAACTGCTTATTTGGAATTGGAATCAATTAGATGCCAATATATCCTTACAAGCATGCCTAACACATGCATTGCACACATTAACCCTTACAGCAATTGAAGTGCAATGGTTTCTATTAGACCCTGTGTAAAAGATTATAAACAATCTACACATATACTGTTTAATGTGCAAAGAAAACCAACAACTGTGAACTTGCATAAAACATTTATTATAAACCAAAATTAACATTTAAATAAAAAAATATAAAATTATAAATTAGATCAGGAGATCGCGAAGGTCCTGCAGATCTGCTAGTAACAGCCTCAAATGGTGCTCCGCCCGCAGGAGGGCCCCAATAACTCCCTCATCTGCCGGTGTGGTGTCATCTGTGGGCATGTCAAAGGGGCAAAAATTAGTCATGATATTCATGCATACATTTCACATACTGCTACATAAATTGCACAAATGCTAGGTGACATGTGTATATATATATATCTATGTAGAGAGATAGAGACACACATAGATAAATAGATATGACACATACATATCTACATACATACACACTTATTTACTACATACTGTGTTTTTGTCCCTCTACCCTTTACTCTGCAGAAGACATAACAGTCATAGTGTTTCTTCTCAGTCACAACCCACCCATGACTAACCAATGACAAGCATGTCATGGCCTCCGTCAATAAGAACTTGTCACAATCTCCTCAGTCTAAGTTCAGTGATGGTTCGTGGCATGGGAGTTATGCAAATGTCAGGAATGCACAGTACACATCCTCCAAATCATAATTCAGTCTAAACCAACCTACAATTCTGTGACGGCAAAAAAACAATCTGAACTACAGGGGGTGTTTAGGTAGAGGAGGCTCCTGGGACACTGGCAACTTGTGACTCCATTCCAAGGTAGGCCGGCCCATACTCCATTTATAGCATACATCCTATAGTTTAGAAATAACATTCACCAACAATATAGATTCCACTATTTGATGGGTCATAATCAACGCTTGCAGCAGGTGAATTTAATCCACAAATGATCCACTCATCCCTTTACTCCAGGATCCTGTTTAACTACAACGGTTATGTGGCAGTCAAAATGGAGCTCCAAGCCATCCCACAAACCTGTGTAATTCAGAGGTGTCCTGGATGAAAGGGATGCCTTGGACACCCCATCTAACCCGTACCTGTATCTGTAGCTACCCACTTTGGGGTCTGTATTAATAGTATTGTAACAACATTTATCATCACCAGTGCTACATAACAAATACCAGTACAACTACTTCATGAATGATGCATTATGTAAACATACCGATCAGATGTGACTCCGGGGCCTGACATGCCTCCTCCCCCTCGGAATCGGACACCTCTGGGGCAACCGTGGCCTCCTCAGCCCCCTCCTCCGCCAGCTCCTCCGCCACCATGACCTCGTCCACCTCCTCCGCCACAACCACCTCCTCCACCACCACCACCTCCTCCTCCACCTCCTCCTCCACCACCACCACCACCTCCTCCTCCACCTCCTCCTCCGCCACCAACACCTCCTCCTCTGCCACCTCCTCCACCACCACCTCCTCAGGCACCTCCTCCTCCTCCACCACCTCCTCAGGCACCTCCTCCTCCTCCACCACCTCCTCCACCATCTCCTCCACCATCTCCTCCACTTGCTCCTCCAACATTTCCTCCTCCTCCACTTCCTCCTCCTCCACCCTTGCCGCCACCTCCTCCTCAGGGTCTTGGGCCTCCTCCTGGGCCAGGGCTGCCTCGGCCTCTTCACGTGCCTGTCGGGCTCGGGCTCGTGCTGTGTGGTAGAAAAAAAAATCATGGTCAATGTCGGGTCATTGGGGCACATGTATTAATCCATAACAAGACATACATGGAAGGGTGATAATGATGGCAAACGATGCAGGAAAGTAGCTCCTTACTGTTAATGGGCTCCAAAATGTGACATTTAAATTATTATGTGATTGTTAGTAATTTGTTCAAACATTACAACCCTGGCATTTATCAATGTGTAACACATATTAGATCTGGCACATTGTATGCATCAGAATCCTCAATGCTATGTCATTACATATAAAAGCCACATGACTGCATGTTAACCAGGAAGAAGCACACATAACAGTCTATGGACTTTTAAACCCATGGACACCCACTTATCATGAGACACATTTTATTGTTTATATATGCTATGTTGTAAGTGCGAAATTTCATAGCTAAAATACTCACAATCAGCAATTTCGCCCCTGATTTGCTGTAGCAGCTGGGGCTGGCGCCTGCGGAGGTCCGACCACCGCCTCTCGAGCTGCCCGATGGACCTCCGCACCCGAGTGCGGGCGTAAATACGGCGCCCTGCCGCAGCATAGGCCCTCCGCTTATGGCGGTTACTGATAAAGGGCCCCGCACGGCCCAGCCTTGTCTCCATGACGGAGACCAGAACCCTCAGCTCCGCAGGTGAAAAGGGGTCTGCCCTTCGTGTCTCCGCCATGTTAACAATGGCATCTATCAACCAATCAGGTGGTGGCATTGGTTTATCACAGTTATTTGTGTTAATAACTTTATTGTTCATCTTTACATGAACAGCGTCTCTGCGCCAACACAAATGGTGACAAATTCGCATGCCTTCAAAACAGTAGTGCTGATGTATGGCAATGAACAAATCTGATATATATAAAACACAGTGTGTATGCACTTAGCAAATCCAATGACGCCTCGCTCCGCCAAGCAACGCGTGCTATAGCTTAGCAACGCATAGCTGTAGTTAGCATTACTTACTCTATGCATCTATGTGTATGCGTACATTTATGTTTAAAAGACACATACACATACTTGCAGGTATCCTGAGACCAGCATTATACACCAGCCCTGCCTGCCTGCCTGCCTGCCTGCCTGCCTGGCTGCCTGGCTGCCTGGCTGCCTGGCTGCCTGCTCCTTGAAATGTTGAAACATGTTAATAAATTCAAATATCATATATATAGATATATATATATATATATATCTGCAAACAAATCATACATCAACACAGGAAAAAATCCCCAACACATTAGAGAATAAATCAATGTACTCACCAGTCATCAGGGATAGTATCAACTACAATAATGAAGATATAACAAACACATAAGATCCCTTGTACAAGGTATAATAATGAGCACCTATATTGAACTTCCCCCAAAACTAAGCACATATGATAAATATCTCCTATTTCTTTGCCATTAGGAGGGCAGGCTGGCTAATTTTCGTTTTGTAACACTGACAACTAACACACTGTACTTATTTGAAGGGGTGATTTTTACTAAAATTGGTGTGTTCTGTCAACTCGATAACATGTACCTGAAGTATCTTTGCGCCACAGAGTCCCGCAGCTGGTATCCCCTCCGGCATTCAGGGGCGCGGGATGGGCGCATGGGCGGATCTTGCGGCTCAGATGGTACCTCCCACTCATCAAAGGGTATCTCACGCCGCACAGCAATGTTGTGGAAAAATATACACAGGCCCACGATCCTCGACACCATTTGAGGCGCATATTGTAAGTCACCACCAGTGCGGTGGAGCACTCTAAATCGACCCTTTAAAAGGCCAATTGAGCGCTCCACCACTTGCCTGGTGGCAACATGCACCCGATTGAATGCCTCCTGTGGGCCCGGTGCTGGGTAGCTGTACGGCGTAAGTAGCCAGGGCGTACATGGGTAACCGGAGTCACCCAGAACCCACGCATCACGGCCTTCCAGCTCTTGTAGTCTTTGCCATATCCCGGTTTGTCGGATGACATGAGAGTCATGGGCACTTCCGGGAAACTTCGAGTTGAAGGCGAGAATCTCCATGGATGGGCCACATACCACCATCACGTTCAGTGAGTGGAACAATTTGCGGTTCCTATATATCTTCTCACTTCGAGATGGAGGCACAAATGGTACATGGGTGCCATCCACAGCCCCTATCACATTAGGGAAGCCAGCAATTTGATGGAAGGCCTGCTGGCTTCTGCGCAGGGTCTCGGTGGCAAATGTCATGGCCATGAAGTGCCCCTTGCGCCTGAACATGGCCGACGTCACACGCCTCAGGATTCGGCAGAAGGCCGGCTGAGATATTCCAGCAAGTACTGCCACTACTTGTTGTAATGATCCTGAGGCGCAGAAATGCAACACCGCCAGCAGCTGTGTGTGAGGCGGAATTGCTGTCGTGATCCCGTGTAGAGGTTCCAGATCACTCTCAATTAACGAGAGCAGATCCAGAATGACATGTGGCGGTAACCGGTACCTAGTAAGTACCTCATCATCGGGCATAGCAAACAGAGTCACCCGTGTGCGATAGATTCTAGCACGTCCTGGCCTCCTTGGGCGACGAGTGGGGAGAGCCGCAAGTGCCCTTAGCCTCCTCTCCATGTAGCGCATCATTGCTTCAGCAACCTATAAAGAAATGAACATAAATACTGATGCACCTATGCACATAATGGCCATATCCGACTACAAATAGATTTGTATGCTTCAATACGTACAATAGATGGCCGCCCCGTGAAATCCCGCAGATCCATTTGACTCTATAATGATGTAACAATAATATGAACTCAATACACACCGTCCTAAACACACAGATAAAGGTGTCAGCATTTTTTGCCAACATCATGTACTATGAGACATTTCATCTATTGCTGGGACATGTTGTCCTGCAATAGATGAACCCACACAGGTTTAAGACCTGTGAGTGAAATAGTGAACATGTGACATGTTGCAATAATGCTACACGCACTTTGCTGGCCCAACAATCTGTAGGCAGTGAGGCAATGGTGCATACATTCATACACTTACATTGTTAATGGATATCATATCTACAAGGAGCATGGAAGAGCTTACCTTAGACCCTGACAAGTCCAGATCTGGAGACAAATGATTCTAGCAGCCAGTCACTATTTATAGGCCTCTCACATGTGTGGTCTATAACAGTAGAGATGAGTATTGCATGACTTGTGGCCTGGATTATCTAAGGGATTGGGCTACTTTTAGCTTGCAAACAAACTCCACAATACCACAGTAGTCATGAATCAAATGTCATGTCATGCTAGCAAATAGCATGTGTATTGTGCAATAGTCACAGGTGTATCAGAAGATTCTATGCAATGTTAGCATTGGTGACCAGTATTTCATGTCGAACTTTCGCCAGGTTTTACACAATGGAATTTCCGCCACCGTATGCGGCGCGAAAAAAAATAGCGACGTACGCTCACTCACGGAACGCAGCTGCCGCTGATGTCCGCCAAACAGGATACACAAACAGTATATAAAGGTGTATTAGAAGGTGACAATGTTGTTGCTAACATGTCTGGATCACAACCAGAGGTGGACCCAGACCTGCAGCAACTATTTGACCAGATGGACTCCAGCACCACCTATGTGCCACTGCACATGCGGCCAGTGGGTAATGAGGAGGCTGCTGGCCCTTCTACAGCAGGGCAACCTGCACCTGACCATTCTACAGCAGGGCAACCTGCACCTGGCCCTTCTGCAGCAGGCCAACCTGCAGCTGGCTCATATGCACCATCAGCAGAATTGTTTGGAACACAACCGGGGACTTCACAAGGTAGTACCATGGCCAGCACTTCAAGTGCAGCGACACGTGACAGGGGGCGTGGCCATGGACGTGGCAAGGGGAGAGCCAGGGCAACAGAGGAAGCACCAAAAAAAAATAAGGCATATGAAGCACAGGAGCTTGCCATCCTGGTTCCCCGAGCACGTGATTGGATTGAGTGTCCATCGGAGAAGCTGACACACACACGCAGATGGAAGATTTGGGAACAGATAACGGCAGAGATTAATGAAGTAGCGCCACAAGTTCGTGAGACGGACCATGTGAAGAAGAGGCAAGTTGTTTTGTGATACATGTGCCCAGTAATAGCCAAGTAATGATTTAATTGATGCTTAGATGGATTTTGCAAATGGCCCGTGAGGTTGTTACGATACACAGACATTATTGACATGTTATTTCGTTGAGAGTTAGAGTAGGGTGATTGTGAATGTGTATTGTAACGGTTGATATCATAGTTGCATGTCATATTATCTATTGGACATTAATCACATGTCGTAATATGTAGCACAGAGCAATGGCTGC
The DNA here is from genome assembly GCF_055691185.1 of Crinia signifera. Classification (NCBI taxonomy): domain Eukaryota; kingdom Metazoa; phylum Chordata; class Amphibia; order Anura; family Myobatrachidae; genus Crinia; species Crinia signifera. The sequence goes on from NC_139220.1 coordinate 20,929,179, forward strand.
AACAGCTAACATCTGGAGTGACATGTATTAATATGTCAACTTACATTGCAGGTGGCAGGACTTCAAAACCAACCTGAAGAGGAAGATGACCAAGCGGTGGGAACACAGCCAGACATCTGGGGCCGGGCCCATGCCATCAGGGCTAGAGCTCACCCCCCTGGAGTTGCTGGCCGAGAGCTGTATATCAGTTGAGGAGATCAGGGGGGTGAGCACGATGGATAGCGAGGCCCCAGCTGAAGTGTTTGCGTCTTTTATTGAAGGTAAATATTGGTCATGCCATAAACTTGTGCAAGTAATTATCTTAGAATGTGTCCTAATTTTGTTTATCTTTTTCCACAGACAACCCACCGCTTGGTGCCGACTCTGCTCAGGAGGTGGAGGAGTCCGTGCCACCTGGCCCCAGGGGTAGGCCTGTGCAGCAGCAGCCATCGGACCAAGCCGATTTGGCCGCCTTGGCCAACATGCTTGGGGACATCAACCAGCAGGGAGAGTTGGCATCAGAACGGATGCATAGGACCGAGGAGATCCTGGCGAGCTTGGTCAGCACCCAGCAGGCCATCGCTGCGAGCATGCAGGCCATGGCTGAGTCACATCAGGCCATGGCTGCAAGTGCTCAGGTGCTGGCCGAGCAAGCCACCCGCCAAAATGATCTCCTCCTCCACCATAATGAGCTTATGGTGGAGCTGGTTACCAGCAACAGGGTCCTAATGTCATCCGTTTCTGGTGCATTACCACCGGCAACACTCCCTGCTGGCAGGAGGGGTAGACCAGCCAACCCCTCAACATCATCTGCTCCACCTGCCCCAGCATCTGCCCGTGCCAGAAGAGCTGCTGCACAGGCCAAGGAGCCTCCCAAGGCCAAACGTGGTCGCAAATGAACTTGTGGCTGCATTAATCTCCACCGTTATGTGGTCCCAAATCTTCCATTGTGCTGTGTGTGTCAGCTTCTTGTGTCCAATCACGTGCTGAGGGTAACCAGATGAGCCCTTGCTTCATATGTCCTTTTTGGTGCCCCTGTTGCCCTCTTTTGCCTGCCATTACTGTCAGCTGTACTTGAAGTGATGGCCATGGTACTATCTTGTGAAGTCCCCGGTTGTGTTCCAAATGATTCTGCTGATGGTGCATATGAGCCAGCTGCAGGTTGGCCTGCTGCAGAAGGGCCAGGTGTAGGTTGCCCTGCTGTAGAATGGTCAGGTGCAGGTTGGCCTGCTGTCGAAGGGCCAGCAGCCTCCTCATTTCCCACTGGCTGCATGTGCAGTGGCACATAGGAGGTGCTGGAGTCCATCTGTGTGCAATTATATTTGTTTTGTATTCTTATTTATTTTTGTACATTCCTGCCATGTTGTTTTTGTTTGGTATTTTTTATTTTTTGGTCATTGCATCACAGTGGCATTGACTGTGACATGTATAGAAATAAATTTGTTTACTTTACCAAAAATGTGTGGTTTCATGAGTACATGTCGAATACACATGTGTATTGCTAGTATTAATATTCAGTCATGTCCATTGTTAGCAGTTTTAAAGTGTGTGACAAGTACAGCATATGTGGGGGATTAGTACGGTTTCCTTGAAGCAGCAATGGTTTCAATTAAAGCACTGACAAGCGTCCTATTAGTGAGTAATGAGTAAAGGAGTCGATTCTATTGGGTTCAGGTGTTAATGCTTGTAGTCATTAGGCGTACGTTCGCCTACCGCATGAACGAGTGGTGTCCGCAAAGCAATAGTACACTTGTGGACACCGCACATTTCTTCCCTTTTTGATCGCGTGCATTCGGAGTGGTATCCGAATGTACGCCCCCCAACATAAGTGTACTCCCCCGTGTCCGCCCATGTTTCCGCCCCGTTTTGCCCACTTTGAAACTACGCCCATGTGTCATTCCGCATGACGCCCATAATACGCCCATATTTCCCGACTGATTGCGGGGAACAGTTTTGGACGGGATTTGGCCGAACAGGTACGGAGTCAAGGCGTGGCACATGCGCGTTGCGTTCTCCACGCATGCGCAGACGCCGTAAAGACGCGATCCGAAAGTATGCGGTAAAGTACGCGTCAATCAGAATAAGGGCCATAGAGAGGCCTAGTGACAGAGAGTGCTATATTTTGTGCTGCTGCAGTGTAATAGAGTTATAGATAGAGAGATAGAGAGAGATAGAGAGAGATAGAGAGAGAGATAGAGAGAGATAGAGAGATAGTGACAGATTGTGCTATATATTTTTTATATAACTGACTGCTGCCCCCCCTTTTGTGCTGATCAGTATAAATCAGTACATCACTGATCATCTTTTTCGGCACAGGGTTGATCTATTTTTTTTTTTTTTGATCAGATTCCTGTTGCCTTTGAGCGCTGTTCAGTGACGGACGTTACTGACCAACATCTGTGCTCAATTTTTGGCGCAGGACCTTTTGTTTTGTTTTTTTTAACCCCTTCAATTTTATTTTTTTTAACCCCTTCAATTTTTTTTTTTTTAACCCCTTCAATTTTTTTTTTTTGTATAAAGTATTTTTTTTTTTCAGCACTACATACACACTACACACTACATACCCCCCGGGTTGAAATAAAGTTTGTACCCCCCCCTACACTATACACGTGTTGAAACATTTCACTACCAGTAACACAAAAATAAAAATGGCATCCCAAATGTCATCCCAAATGTCATCCCAGTCATCCAGAAGAATGTATTCAGCGGAGGAGGCATATGCCATGCTTGCCTCTGACTCTGACACAGCCAGTGAGGCAAGCGGGGAATTTGAAGGATTCGTCTTAAGCTCCTCTTCCTCCTCTGGTGATGAGGGACCCCCTCAAAGACGCCCCCGTAGAGCAGCTGAGACCCACCCCCCAATAATTGATCTCGTATGGACCCCACCACCAGACAATTTTGAGCCCCAGGTTCCTGAGTTTTTGGCCATGCCAGGAATCCAATTTGATTCCACAGGTCTCAGAGAAATTGACTTTTTCAAATTATTTTTCTCTGATGATTTTATAAATTTAATGGTGGACCAAACTAATTTATATGCCCAGCAGTTTATTGCTCAAAACCCCACGTCATCATTTGCTAGGTGGACCCCTGTAGATGCAGTAGAGATGATGACGTTTTGGGGTCTGGTGTTTCATATGGGCATAGTAAAAAAGCCAGAAATTAGGCAATATTGGAGTACAGATGTTCTGTACAGCACCCCATTTTACCGTATGGCCATGCCCCGGGCTCGATTTGAGACGATCCTTAAATTTTTGCATTACAACGATAATGCACAGTGCCCACCCAGAGATGATCCCACCTTTGACCGGCTATTCAAAGTCAGGCCGGTCATTGATCATTTCAGTGCCAAATTTGGGCCCTTATTCTGATCGGTGCGGATATTCCCGCATTCTTACGGAGCGGTCCGCACGCCACGGCGTTTTGCCGCGTGCGGCCATCGTCCGTAGAAACGCCCACGTGTCCTCCGCATTCGGACGGACTCACTCTTTAAGAACAGGGCGTGTTTACGGACGACATACAAACCATGCGTGTGCGGGAGAAACACTCCGATTCTGCACGGTATTACAGAGTATGCTCGGAAATACCGCATCCGAACGGGAGCCAAGCGGTGCTACCGCCCGTAAGCGGAGTATTTACGCCAAACAACCCACTATTATGTCAATTCTGCAATGCATCACACTGGCATTGACTGTGACATGAATATAAATAAATGTGTTTACTTTACCCAAAATGTGTGGTTTCATGAGTACATGTCAAATACACATGTGTATTGATAGTATTAATATTCTGTCATGTCCATTGTTAGCAGTTTGAAAGTGTCTGACAAGTACAGCATATGTGGGGGACTAGTAAGGTTTCCTTGAAGCAGCAATGGTTTCAATTAAAGCACTGACAAGCGGCCTATTAGTGAGTAATGAGTAAAGGAGTAGATTCTATTGGGTTCAGGTGTTAATGGTTGTAGTCATTAGGCGTACGTTCGCCTACCGCATGAACGAGTGGTGTCCGCAAAGCAATAGTACACTTGTGGACACCGCACATTTCTGCCCTTTTTGATCGCGTGCATTCGGAGTGGTTTCCGAATGTACGCCCCCCAACATAAGTGTACTCCCCCGTGTCCGCCCATGTTTCCGCCCCGTTTTGCCCACTTTGAAACTACGCCCATGTGTCATTCCGCATGACGCCCATAATACGCCCCTATTTCTCGAATGATAGCGGTGAACAGTTCTGGACGGGATTTGGCCGAACTGGTACCGAGTCAAGGCGTGGCACATGCGCGTTGCGTTCTCCACGCATGCGCATACGCCGTAAAGACGCGATCCGAAAGTATGCGGTAAAGTCCGCGTCAATCAGAATAAGGGCCCTGAAGAGATGTACATCCCAGATAAATTCATTTGCATAGACGAGTCCCTTATACATTTTAAAGGAAGGGTTAAATTCCGCCAGTACCTTCCCAGTAAGAGGGCAAGGTATGGCATAAAAATATATACAGTAAGCTGTGTGAAAGCACCTCAGGGTACACTCACAGGTTTAGGGTATATGAAGGGAAGGATTCAAGAATTGAACCGCCAGAATGCCCCCCCTCCCTCGTAGGTGTTAGTGGAAAAATTGTCTGGGATTTAGTGCACCCCTTCCTGGATAAAGGTTATCACCTCTATGTGGATAACTTTTACACTAGCATCCCCCTGTTTAAGGCCCTTGGTTCAAGAGGTACAGCAGCTTGCGATACTGTGCGCAAGAACCAAAGAGGCCTCCCAAAAACGCACATTGCCCAAGTAATGAGAAGGGGTGAAAGCAGGGGAATATGCACCGAAAATATGTTGTTGGTCAAATATAAGGACAAGAGGGATGTCCTTATACTGACAACAATTCACGGAGACAGTACCACCTCCGTCCCTGTACGAGGTACCAGTACCCACACCTCAAAACCTAATTGTATCCTGGATTACAATAGGTACATGGGCGGAGTGGATCTTTCAGATCAGGTACTGAAGCCGTACAGTGCCCTGCGGAAAACAAAAATCTGGTACAAGAAGCTGGCCGTGTATATCATCCAGATGGCACTGTATAACGCTTACGTGCTATTCCGTTCTACCGGCCAGAGGGGGACATTTATGCACTTTCAAGAGGAAGTCATAAAGGGCCTAGTATTTGGGAACCAGCAGGTAAAGGGCCCCAGTACTTCTAGTACTGGCCCCCGTATTGTACCAGGGCAGCATTTTCCGAACGAAATCCCCTCCACTGCAAGAAAGGGCAGGACACAAAAAAGGTGCAAAGTTTGCTATAAAAAGGGAATAAGAAAGGAAACTATTTTCCACTGTGAAACTTGCCCCGACAAACCCGGCCTATGTATAAAGGAGTGTTTTAAAATATACCACACATCTATGGATTATTAGGTTCATCATTTCACCGTGCTTCGGGGGTCTTGCTAATGCCACATAGCACCCACCAACATTCCACCAGAATCTGAGCTGCAAAATCCAAAAATCACTCCTTCCCTTCTGAGTCCTGCCATGCACCCAACTGGTATTTTTTGGTCACATATGAGGCATTGCCATACTCGGGAGAAATTGGGGCACAGATTTTGGGGTGCTTTTTCTCCTTCATACCTTATGAAAATGAAAAATTTTGAGCCAGAACTGCATTTTTGTGTAAAAAAATGTAATTTTTCATTTTCACTGCCCAGTTGTATCAAAATTGGTGAAACCCCTGGGGGTTTGAAATGTACACTATACCCCTAGATGAATTCCCTGAGGGGTGTAGTTTGCAAAATGGGGTCACTTGTGGGGTGGTTCCACTGTATTGGTGCTTTGGGGGTCTTGCTAATGCGACATAGCACCCACCAACATTCCACCAGAATTTGTGCTGCAAAATCCAAATATCACTCCTTCCCTTCTGAGTCCTGCCACTTTTTGGTCACACATGAGGCATTGCCGTACTCGGGAGAAATTGGGGCACAGATTTTGGGGTGCTTTTTCTCCTTCATACCTTCTGAAAATGAAAAATTTTGAGCCAGAACTGCATTTTTGTGTAAAAAAATGTAATTTTTCATTTTCACTGCCCAGTTGTATCAAAATTGGTGAAACCCCTGGGGGTTTGAAATGTACACTATACCCCTAGATGAATTCCCTGAGGGGTGTAGTTTGCAAAATGGGGTCACTTGTGGGGGGGTTCCACTGTATTGGTGCTTTGTGGGTCTTGCTAATGCGACATAGCACCCACCAACATTCCACCACCAAAAATCACTCCTTCCCTTCTGAGTCCTGCCATGCACCCAACTGGTATTTTTTGGTCACATATGAGGCATTGCCATACTCGGGAGAAATTGCGGCACAGATTTTGGGGTGCTTTTTCTCCTTCATACCTTATGAAAATGAAAAATTTTGAGCCAGAACTGCATTTTTGTGTAAAAAAATGTAATTTTTAATTTTCACTGACCAGTTGTATCAAAATTGGTAAAACCCCTGGGGGTTTGAAATGTACACTATACCCCTAGATGAATTCCCTGAGGGGTGTAGTTTGCAAAATGGGGTCACTTGTGGGGGGGTTCCACTGTATTGGTGCTTGGGGGGTCTTGCTAATGCGACATAGCACCCACCAAAATTCCACCAGAATCTGAGCTGCAAAATCCAAAAATCACTCCTTCCCTTCTGAGTCCTGCCATGCACCCAAATGGTATTTTTTGGTCACATGTGAGGCATTGCCGTACTCGGGAGAAATTGGGGCACAGATTTTGGGGTGCTTTTTCTCCTTCATACCTTCTGAAAATGAAAAATTTTGAGCCAGAACTGCATTTTTGTGTAAAAAAATGTAATTTTTCATTTTCACTGCCCAGTTGTATCAAAATTGGTGAAACCCCTGGGGGTTTGAAATGTACACTATACCCCTAGATGAATTCCCTGAGGGGTGTAGTTTGCAAAATGGGGTCACTTGTGGGGGGGTTCCACTGTATTGGTGCTTTGGGGGTCTTGCTAATGCGACATAGCACCCACCAACATTCCACCACCAAAAATCACTCCTTCCCTTCTGAGTCCTGCCATGCACCCAACTGGTATTTTTTGGTCACATATGAGGCATTGCCATACTCGGGAGAAATTGGGGCACAGATTTTGGGGTGCTTTTTCTCCTTCATACCTTATGAAAATGAAAAATTTTGAGCCAGAACTGCATTTTTGTGTAAAAAAATGTAATTTTTCATTTTCACTGCCCAGTTGTATCAAAATTGGTGAAACCCCTGGGGGTTTGAAATGTACACTATACCCCTAGATGAATTCCCTGAGGGGTGTAGTTTGCAAAATGGGGTCACTTCTGGGGGGGTTCCACTGTATTGGTGATTGGGGGGTCTTGCTAATGCAACATAGCACCCACCAACATTCCACCAGAATCTGAGCTGCAAAATCCAAAAATCACTCCTTCCTTTCTGAGTCCTGCCATGCACCCAAATGGTATTTTTTGGTCACATGTGAGGCATTGCCGTACTCGGGAGAAATTGGGGCACAGATTTTGGGGTGCTTTGTCTCCTTCATTCCTTGTGAAAATGAAAAATTTTGAGCCAGAACTGCATTTTTGTGTAAAAAATGTAATTTTGCATTTGCACAGCCCAGTTGTATCAAAATTGGTGAAACCCCTGGGGGTTTGAAATGTACACTATACCCCTAGATGAATTCCCTGAGGGGTGTAGTTTGCAAAATGGGGTCACTTGTGAGGGGGTTCCACTGTATTGGTGCTTGGGGGGTCTTGCTAATGCGACATAGCACCCATTAAAATTCCACCAGAATCTGAGCTGCAAAATCCAAAAATCACTCCTTCTCTTCTGAGTCCTGCCATGCACCCAAATGGTATTTTTTGGTCACATGTGAGGCATTGCCGTACTCGGGAGAAATTGGGGCACATATTTTGGGGTGCTTTTTCTCCTTCATACCTTCTGAAAATGAAACATTTTGAGCCAGAACTGCATTTTTGTGTAAAAAAATGTAATTTTTCATTTTCACTGCCCAGTTGTATCAAAATTGGTGAAACCCCTGGGGGTTTGAAATGTACACTATACCCCTAGATGAATTCCCTGAGGGGTGTAGTTTGCAAAATGGGGTCACTTGTGGGGGGGTTCCACTGTATTGGTGCTTTGGGGGTCTTGCTAATGCGACATAGCACCCACCAACATTCCACCACCAAAAATCACTCCTTCCCTTCTGAGTCCTGCCATGCACCCAACTGGTATTTTTTGGTCACATATGAGGCATTGCCATACTCGGGAGAAATTGGGGCACAGATTTTGAGGTGCTTTTTCTCCTTCATACCTTATGAAAATGAAAAATTTTGAGCCAGAACTGCATTTTTGTGTAAAAAAATGTAATTTTTCATTTTCAACGCCCAGTTGTATCAAAATTGGTGAAACCCCTGGGGGTTTGAAATGTACACTATACCCCTAGATGAATTCCCTGAGGGGTGTAGTTTGCAAAATGGGGTCACTTGTGGGGGGGTTCCACTGTATTGGTGCTTGGCGGGTCTTGCTAATGCGACATAGCACCCACCAACATTCCACCAGAATCTGAGCTGCAAAATCCAAAAATCACTCCTTCCTTTCTGAGTCCTGCCATGCACCCAAATGGTATTTTTTGGTCACATGTGAGGCATTGCCGTACTCGGGAGAAATTGGGGCACAGATTTTGGGGTGCTTTTTCTCCTTCATACCTTCTGAAAATGAAAAATTTTGAGCCAGAACTGCATTTTTGTGTAAAAAATTTAATTTTTCATTTTCACTGCCCAGTTGTACCACAATTGGTGAAACCCCTGGGGGTTTGAAATGTACACTATACCCCTAGATGAATTCCCTGAGGGGTGTAGTTTGCAAAATGGGGTCACTTGTGGGGGGGTTCCTAAATTTTAGCATCTTATGGTGCCTAGAAACCTACATGGTGCCTAAAAAATAATCTCATAAAAAGGAGGCTCCAAAATCAAGTAGGTGCTCCTTCTATTATGAAGCCTGTGGTTTGGTCAACGTGCACACTAGGGCCACATATAGGATATTTATGAAAACAAAAGAATTGGGGGAATCAATTTTTAGTCACATTTCTCTAGTAAAATGTACTGTGTTCCTTAGAAAAATTTATTAAAAGGCACCCCTAGGCCAAATGTTTCTTATTGAGAAATTCAGAAATAAAATATTAAAGTAAGTGCATTGTGTGTATCTGTCACAGTTATCTGGTGAGGGACAGGATTTGCTTCTGTTCGTCCACATATATTATGATTGGCAGGTTTTGCCTGGTACATTGACCATAAATAATATAAAGTGATCCTGCTCCACCAACCCAAGGCACCCCTGCAAGTGTCCCGAGGCACCCCAGTGTGTCTAGGCACATAGTTTGGGAAGTAGCTAATTGAGTCCGTCCCCCCCCCCCCCCCCCCGCCCAAGTGTTTTAGGGAACAACTTTCTTTGTTGTTGAAGCAATAACCAGCTCCAGTGAAATACCTGTATGTGATTGGATATACTCAGGGGCGGATTGGCCCGGTGGGCCGGTCCAGACCTGGCTGCTTTTCCCCCTGGCTGGGCCGCAGTCCGTACTATCGCAGCAGTTAGCTGCAGCAACCGACTCCTGCCCAAACTAAATATGGCTGTGGCCAGCCGCAGCTTTGACCACTAAAGATGGTCGTGGGAGGGCTGCTGCGGATGTGCGGCAGATAGTCAATCGTGGGTGACATCACCGCGCACCCGGGACTGTTGTGCGGCTGCAGTGTGGCGGTTCATGCACTCGACAAAGCGGGGTAAGTGGCTTTACCGTCACAATCTGCCTACGGGGCGGCAAATTGCGCCAGATTGCGCACTGTGTCTAAGGAGCTCTAGTTGGCACAATCCACATAAATGGCACTACTATGTGGTGTAATGTGAATAATGGACACTACTGTGTCATGTAATATGAATGGTACTATTATGTGGCCATGCCCTTTTCCCCATGAAGCCACATTTTTGGAGCAAGCACTGTGCAGCTCCCCGAGGTGTCTAGTTACGGAACTGTTGCTACTGGGCTCATTTGTATAAGAGTCACTACTACTACAGGCATTATACACTCTTTGTAAAGTATAGGAGGGCACAAATTCATAGATTGCAGGGTTGCGCTAACACCCTAACACTGGCCCTGAACAGAAGGATATGTGCGCTAGAAGAAAATCCAGGGCCACTTGCTAGTGTTTGTCCCCAGGCTAAAAGTAGCCAGCCCCTGTCCATGCTTGGGCATAGGTGACTTAATTAGTACTGTACCTCAGTCAATTCGATTTAACCTGATGTAATCTATGCTGAGCCATGGATATACTTATAATCTGGATCATTGGGGTACTTTGAGGACCCCATATAAGAACTTCTGTGTTAAATGATAAAACATAATATTCATGTGAAATTATTATTGCACAAAAAAATGAAATTATCATGAATCAATGGATAATATAGCGGTTATTTATTAAGCCTTCTAAAGTGGACAAATAGAGAAGTTGCACATAACAACCAATTAGATTTTGCCTATCATAAAATAAAATGTAGAAGATAAACAATAGCTGATTGGTTGCTATGAGTGATTTCTCACTTGTTCTCTTTAGAAGGTTTGACACATTTTCCCTTAATCCAGTGGTTCCCAAACTGTGTGCCTAGGCACCCCGGGGTGCCTCAGGACACTTGCGTGCCTTGGGTTGGTGGACCAAGATCACATCATATTATTTATGGTCAATGTACCAGGCAAAACCAGTGCTGGTGGCTGCCAATCATAATATATGTGGACAAACAGGAGCAAATCCTGTCCCTCACCAGATAACTGTGACATATAAACACAATGCACTTAATTTAATTTTTTTTTCCTGAACTTCTTGATAAGAAGCATTTGGCCTAGGGGTGCCTTGAAAATATTTTGATGCTCTAAGGTGCAGTGATTCAAAAAAGTTTGGGAACCACTGCCTTAATCATACAATTCAGTTAGTGCATGTTCTAAGATTTAAAACCTTTACAGATGACTACTGTAATGTATACAGTAAGTAAATGGAATGTGACAGTTAGTAATGACTACACTTGTGCACCAGCTAGGTGGTCTGGGAGATATGACAGTTAGTAATGACTACACTTATGCACCAGATAGGTGGTCTGGGAAATGTGACTGTAATGACTGCACCTGTGCACCAGCTAAGTGATCTGGGAAATGTGACAGTTAGTAATGACTGCACCTGTGCACCAGCTAGGAGGTCTGGGAAATGTGACAGTAATGACTACACCTTTGCACCAGTTAGGTGGTAAGGAAAATGTGACAGTTAGTAATGACTGCACCTGTGCACCAGCAAGGAGGTCTTGGAAATGTGACAGTAATGACTGCACCTGTGCACCAGCTAGGTGGTATGGGAAATATGACAGTTAGTTATGACTACACCTGTGCACCAGTTAGGTGGTATGGGAAATGTGACAGTTAGTAATGACTACACCTGTGCACCAGCTAGGTGGTCTGGGAAACATGAGCTGTTGGGAGATCTCAAGCTCTGGTTGGCCCTGGTGTAAGTGGTACAGTCACACTCAGTGATAACTATGGGTACTTGTGTATTATAGCGGTGCCCCCGATGTTGGTCATACGATGTTTTTATCGAATCGCATCGCATGCGATGCGACGCGATTTTTGCCCCCTATACGATGAAAAATTGTATAAGCACCATAAAGGGTGCTTTTAAGCACCCAAATGGGTGCTTACAATGTTAAATGCACCCCTAAACCCCCCCCCCCACTATAAACGTGAACCCGAAGCGTGGCGAGCGGAGCGAGCCCGCGAGGGGTGGCGGTACGCGTCCTACGACCTTTCATACCCCCACTATCCACGTCAGCGTGGAGTTGAGAATATAAAGTGTGGCGAGCACAGCGAGCCACCGAGCCCGAAGCGTGGCATGCGCAGCGAGCCCCGCGAGGGGACGTGGATACCTTCACAGGTATCCGCGTCCCCTCTCGGGCTTCACAGGTATCCGCGTCCCCTCGCGGGGATCGCTGCGCTCGCCACGCTTCGGGCTCGGTGGCTCGCTGCGCTCGCCACACTTTATATTCTCAACTCCACACCGCCGTGGATAGTGGGGGTATGAAATGGTCATAGGACGCGTACCGCCGCCCCTCGGGCTCGCTGCGCTCGCCACGCTTCAGGTTCACATTTATAGTGGGGGGGTGGCGTGGGGGTGCATTTAACATTGTAAGCACGCATTTGGGTGCTTATACAATTTTTAATCGCATCGCATTGTATGGCATTGTATGCCATATACAATGTCATACAATTTTAAAATGTTATGACATTTTACAACATCGCGCGATATCGCATACCATCGCATACCATCGCATGCCTTTTGGTATGCGATGTGATGGGCTCCGCTATAATACACAAGTACCTAACTATGCTTACTGCTGAATGGATGTTAGCATTAAAAGCAAGTAAATCTTTTTAAGAACACATCAAATACACATATGCAGTTGCCACGAGGGGCAAAAAATGGAGCAATTCAATTGTTGCTCCTTTTGGATGCTCATTAGCCACTGAGGAGACATTCTTCTCTGTGCCTCCTGAGGTGGAGAGAACAAAGTGTGAAAAGTATGTGGTTTAGCTGTTCAAATGGGAGTTCAGATGGGATTAGCGGCTGTTTGCGGCAATATGAATCGACCTGAAAGACTTCAGATTAAAAAAGATATGTATCAAACCTCAGAGAGAGATAAAATGCTAACCAATCAGCTTCTAACTGCCTTGTTGGGAGCCAATTAAACTACCAGTATATATTTGGATTGCAAGAGGAAACCAAGGTACCTGGAGGAATCCCATACAAGCACCAGGAGAATATACAAACTTAAAGCAGTTAAGGCCATGGTAGAAATCGGACACACAACCACAATTCTGTAAGGCGGTAATGCTAATCATTACACATCCATGATGCCCAATTGCTGTGCCATTGTACTGCAGGACACACTTCAATATATTGATGACTTTTTTTAAAATATATAAGGCAACCTAGGGGCTTATTTTGAGTCAAATCAATCTCTGTTCCCAGGAGCATTATCATGTTCCGCTTCTCTGGATCAGCTCACCCTTTTCATATGATATCCTTGGGTTTTCTGGGCATATTGTGTCTCCCAGATCACCCAATGCATGCTATATCCTGTACTGCCTCTGTTTCCAGTGTGACTGTGGGTCTAGGCTCGGCAGAGCATGAGCACAGCCATCCTGAGTCTCATAGTTTGATCACTCCTGCACCTATCTGGTTCCTGCATTATTCCACATGATCACTGCAGCCTATCTGCTCCAAGGACAGCCTATATAAACCCTTACTATTTACCAGCTCACAGCCAGAGCAATAATCCACTGACTTCCTGGTTTATGGTCTGCAATTTGTCTGCAGTCTCCCTATGAGTCCTGTGTTTTCTACATTGCTGAGTTTTCTCTTTGCAACTATCAGCACCGATGATATCTCCAAGCTACAGTACAGTACAGATATTGTTGCGTTTCCAGTGCATCTATTCAGCTAAAGCCACAGAGTTCCTAACTACAGTTGTTACCTGTCTCTCAAGCTGAGTTCAGCCTCCAGCTACATTTCACTGATTTTATTCAGTATGTTTAAGTTCTCAGCCTGCTGGAAGCTGCTTCTGAAATCTACAGCATAGTTTTTATCAATCAGTCAAACAAATAGAGATATTATGGTCATGCGCACACAGATGCTCGGTCAGTCAAAATACCAATGGAAGGTCCTTCTTCCTTCCAACACTAGAACATGCAAAATAAAAATATGGTATCAACTTAACCAGTGCTGAGTTCAAGATTTCATCTCCAATTCATTTCCCTCTTATTCAGATGGGGTCAATATCCAGATCAATATAGATATCCCAAAACAATAAGATATTCCATACAGTGAAGTGCATCTTTAATTAAACATCTAAAAAACATGACATAAAATCAACATAAAAATTTCAGTCACAAAACCTCCTTTTTTCCTCTGTATCTTTCAAAACAGGACCGGTCCAAGAGCCTGGTGCCGGTTTTGGAAATACAGGGGAACCCCAGTCACTATTCCCACCGGATTTCTGCAACCAGGGCCAGAAACCCAGGGCTGGTTATGTTCGTGGGGAGCCAGAAACACCATTTTTTTAATATTTTTATCATTTTCTTTTACTCACTTTTGCAGAAAGAAGCATGCACAGATCTCGCTGATCTGTGGATGCTTCTCTCAAATTCGCCTGCCAGAAGCAGGTATATTTTTGGGTGATTTTTTTTTTTTTAGTAAAATTAAGTGTGCGATTTCAAAAATTACACCCTATTACATTTGCAATTTGTATACTTTAGAATGGGAAAACATCTGGATGCGATTTTGTATTTGCAATTTTTGGTCACGGCAAAATGTGCAATTTTATCTGCTACTATTACATTTTCGTGCTGTTTTTGACCCAAAAAAGGCACATCTCCCAAAATCGTACCCTATTACATTTAGCCCATCCAGTCTCCAGCATCAAAGGTTGCAGCAGGCTCTCAAGCATCACCTGTACCAGCCTGGTCGGAATCATCACTGGTTTAAGCTCTGTCTGAAAAACCATCATTTCCAGCCCAGCCTCAAGCAACACCAGTTCCAACCTGGTCTGGATCATTACTGGTCCCAGTTTGGTCTCAAAAATAACCGGTTCCAGTTTGGACTCAAGCATCACTGGTTCCTGCCCAGTTATCTGACTAATGTAGGGTACACACCAGGACGACCCGCTCACGATGCACATCGTGAGCGGGTCGTCAGTGTCTCGTCTGACCCGCTCACGGTGACGCGGGGGGGCACGACCCGCTCACGATGTGCACCGTGAGCGGGTCCGATCCGATGGCGACCCGCACCCGGCTGTATGGTCGTCATTGAGATCCTACCTGCAGCAGGTAGGATCTCAATAACGACCGACCGACCCGCGGGACCGCGCATCGGATCGGTATCGGTCCACAGCAGGTCAGAAAAGGGCCCAATCAGCACACAATCTACATCCAATTGATCGGAATTGGATCGAGATTGTGGGGATCGGGCCCTAGTCGTCCTGGTGTGTACCCAGCATTAGAACAAATGTTCTGTGTTCTTCACCCCTTATTAATAGATGTGATATAATTTGAGGGATAATTAGTGAAAATGTTGGAGTAGTGTGCAGCCTTTGGTCTACAGGAATTCTAATCAGATATCCCAAATAAAGTAAAAATCAGATCAAAGGATCTTGGGCACCACAAGATATTACCCAAATGCACATTGCTGTACCCAACTCAAAACTAGTTTAATAAGACCCTAAAATGTGTTCTGTAAACACTTGTAAAAAACACAAAATTGCAAAGCATCACATGTAGGGTCTCAATAGTCAAGTAGCTTGTAAGTCACAGATTTGTAAAACCAATCATAAACATATATTATTATTATTATTCCATTTTATTTATAAGGCGCCACAAGTATTTGGCAGCACCATATATACTGTAGGGCACACATTAGTCCAATACAGGGTACACTGAACTAAACATTACAGAAAAACAAAAACAGACAAATGTAACAATGAGCAGCACAATTCTTAGTACACAATACAGCTGAGATGTAGGGAAGCAAAGGAGGTGTCAGCGTACTACCAGGGGCAGGTTGCCATTGGAAGAGATGAACGATTATGTGTGAGAAGAGATGCAGGTATAGATGGTCAATGAGTAAAAAAAAACTAACTGAATGTGAAAGAAGTGGACCACAAGAACAGCAGGGAAGAGGGCCCTGCTCAAAGGAGCTTACAATCTAGAGGGATGAGAAGGCAGACAGCTGAAACGAGGTGCAGGCAAGGAGGCCTAAAGGCAGGAAGTGAGCATGGCAGGGATGGTCAAGACATGAGGCGGCAGGCATGGAGTGCTGTCTTGGGACTATGTTATGTGGAAGGATATGCTTTGATGAACATGGTTTTTAGTGAATCTTTGAAGCATTGCGAGGTCTGGGAGAGTCTAATAAAGTGAGGGAGCTTGTTACAGCGAAGGGGGTAGCATGAGCAAAATCTTGGATCATGGGATGCAGTGACCAGGGTAGAGGGAAGGGGACGGTCATTGGTCCACCAGAGTGGACAGACGGACATATGTAGGAAACAAGGTTGGAGATGTAGGAAGCAGTGGAGTTAGAGAGGGGGAGGAGTTTAAAGAGAATGCTGTAGGGGAATGGGAGCCAATGCAGGAGCTGTGAGC
Source organism: Crinia signifera (assembly GCF_055691185.1). Classification (NCBI taxonomy): domain Eukaryota; kingdom Metazoa; phylum Chordata; class Amphibia; order Anura; family Myobatrachidae; genus Crinia; species Crinia signifera. The sequence goes on from NC_139220.1 coordinate 20,945,360, forward strand.
TGGAGGAGGGTGTGGAATACAGCCTAGTGCAGTAATGACTGGTACCGCCCCCAGGCTTCTAAAAATGAAAAAAAGGGGATGTTACCCATACAAACCAATCAAATTATGTCCATCATTTCTCTACTGCATGAGAAGGGCTGTTTGACATGACTGCAGCAATATGATATGAGGATACATCTGTACTTTCAAAGTCAACTGTTTGTTGACTTCTGTTCCGCATCAGTGAATGTTTACATTGTGTTAGAACAGTATTGATTCAAGATTCAAATCTCTTTAATTCCCTTATTCCTTTACTATTAAAGCTATTGACAAAACTTTGTTTAAGACTGGACAGGATTTTCATATTAAACTCCAAGGATCAACAATGGATTTAGCTGTTAAACTCGGTAATGCTAATATTTTATGGCTGAGATACAAAAGACCTTAAGGCCTTAATCAGTATTCTCCGAACATCACAGACTTGTTTAGGTGCCGCGCTCTAGAATAGGAGTTTGACTTACTAGGGCTCCATTTAATACTGTAATTATACCAAACGCCATCACTGATATACGGTTATGGGTCATTGGGTCAACCCAATACAGGTCAACATGCAATTGGCCGATCACTGAAGGTCGACACCTGAAATAGGTCAACATGGCTAAGGTCGATAGGGTCGGAAGGTTGACACACGCATTGGGTCAACAATGGGAAGGTCGACAGTCAAAAGGTCAACGTGCATTTTCACGGTTTTTGCCCCGAATGTCGAAGCAGTCGACATGGACACTCTCTAAGTGCCCAAGCTAGGTGATCTGGGAAATGTGACAGTTACTAATGACTGAACCTGTGCACCAGATAGGTGGTCTGGGAAAAGTGACCGTTAGTAATGACTACACCTGTGCACCAGCTAGATGGTCTGGGAATTGTGACAGTAGTGACTGCACCTGGGCACCAGCTAGGTGGTCCTGGCTAATGTGACAGTTAGTAATGACTACACCTGTGTACCAGCTAGGTGGTCCGGAATAATGTGACAGTTAGTAATGGCTACAGCTGTGCACCAGCTAGGTGGTCTGGGAAACATGACAGTTAGTAATGGCTACACCTGTGCACCAGCTAGGTGGTCTGGGAAATGTAACAGTTAGTAATGACTGCACCTATTCCCAAGCTAGGTGATCTGGGAAATGTGACAGTTACTAATGACTGCACCTGTGCACCAGATAGGTGGTCTGGGATAATGTGACAGTTAGTAATGACTACTCCCATGCACCAGCTAGGTGGTATGGGAAACATGAGCTGTTGGTAAATCTGGAGGACCAGTGTGGCCCTGGTGTAAGTGGTACAGTCACACCCAGTGATAACTACGCTTACTACTGTTTGCAAAATATTGAATGGATGTTATTACCCTTGTAACATTAAAGTGCTATGGGGATTAGGACTTCTCTTAAGCAGTTTTATATAAACTAACATGGAACAGTCAGGTTCTCTTTCACAAATATCTAGGGAAAATTGCACAAATAAAGGTGTAGAGCAGGGGTGTCAAACTCAAATTCATCGGGGGCTGCATCAGCAGTTTGGTCACCCTCAAAGGGCCGGTTGTATCTGTAGGACTGTGTGTCCACTCTTTATTATCATAAATTATTGTCACTGCATTCAATTATTGTATACTCAGCAGTAGCATTTCCCTCCTGCTATTGCTGTGAACTGCAGTGCATTAGGGCACACGCTGCCTGCACAGGGGGGCAGCACTCAGTCTTAGGGCATATGTCCTGCTTATTATCATGGGACACAGCAATTAATGATGGGCTGCAATGTGCCAGTGCACACACACACATAGGCAGAGAGTTTGACACTTACCCGCTCTGATGCGTCCACTCCAGTCTGAGCTGCTCCACCACCAAGGACACAGCTGCGCTCTCACACAGGTGCATTTCTCCCTCCCTCCTGTGAGTAGCGCTCCTCGTACTATCTATCCAGGAGTGGGGGGCAGCGTGCTCCCGGTCACTGTGCAGTGCACACTCAGCAGTAAGTGACCTGGAGCGCACAGCAGCAGCAGCACCATTCACCATGACGGACCTGCTCTTTCCTCTCTCTGGCTCCTATACAGCAGGTGGGAGCGGAGGAGGGGTTGACGACCGTCGGCACTGCGCTAGAGGGCAGACGTTCTCTGGCTTGTAGGCTGCCGCGCATGCGCTGAAGAGGCGGCTTTCTTGTTTAAAAAAAAAAATCGAGAATAAAAGGTGAAGGCTGGCGGCGGCTGCGCGGGCCACATGAAGAGGTCTGGCGGGCCGGATTTGGCCCGCGGGCCATGTGTTTGACACCCCTGGTGTAGAGCATGTATGTACAGCAAGGTGTGGTATAATATGTCGACATTCATCATGTTGACAGTGATTACATTTTGACATGTGGCAAAGCAGACCCTTCCCCTTGCCGAGGCATCTTCCGGGACCCAGTGGTCATGTGACTGCGACTTCCGGGTCAGATATCCAATTACTTCTCCCCTATACCTTCCCCTAATCCCTACTCCTATCCCTCCCTCTAGTAGTGCCTACCTATTACCTCCCAGCAGCCAAGCCCTAAACCTCCCGACCACAGCCTAACCCTAATGTGGATATTCTACAATGTCGGCATTGCTCCTGCTGCCTTTCAACTGTCAACATTCTGAAAGCATCAACACCACTGCCAACATATTAATTGCTAATGCTGTGGTGACGAAATTATATGTGTCGACGCTGTCATTGTGAACCCCTTGACCACATCCCAAACAAGCAAGAGGTAAGCCAATGTTCCCCTGATCATCAGCCGCTTTGCCTTTTTAAATGACCTCCAACGTTCCTAAATAACAGCGCATTGTCAATCATGGTGAAGCTGCATCGTTACGCCGGGGACAACCTTGACAGCAAAGGATATATACACAGAGAGCGTTACATCTGCAGGATCCTAATGAAGACTAAATGGCAAGGCTTCCTCTGATGCCGCTGTGTTTTATGTTGCCTTTGGTACATTCCTTTGTGTAGTAATGATATATTTATCTGTCATTTCTGAGATCTTAGAACACGATGCCGGTGCACTCCACGATTAAAGAATAGTAATTCTGTAACATTATTACTCTTTTCTCAGCATATGCTACACGTATCGGAGCTGAAAGACAATTATTTCTCTTTTTAGCAATTATACTCACTGTGGGCCAGGATTTCTAAGCTTTAAAAGTGATAAAAGGGAGAGTGATAAACAGCCAGCCAATCAGCTCATACTTGCCATGTCACAGGCTGTGTTTGAAAAATGTCAGACAGAAGCTGATTGGCTGGCTGTTTATCACTCTGCTTTTTATCACTTTTGAAGCTTAGAGAATCTGGCCCAATACCTTTTATCTGAATCTCATGTGCTACCGGTATGCTATGACTTCTCAGCAATAGCCATGCACTGGTAGGGCTATAATGGGCCCTCTGGGTCCAGGGGTGCCCACACCGCACTCATTGCACCCATTTGTTTTAATACATACCCTCTGGTGTATTGCATTGGCAGCAACACTGCAAAAACATCGAGAAAATGGCCACCGCACCATTTTTCTGGAGACCTGTGCATGCCCACTAGACTCCGTGACTGTGCGTGAACCTCCTTGTGACCCTAGTTCACAGATTCTTTTGGACTATGGAGGAGAGGGCCCGGACGGAGACAGCACAGGGGCCTTCACCTTTCTTGGTGTGCAGCTGCATCCATGTCTGTTTGTGTCACCCTGAAATCAGCTTTTGAGGACATACTGTGTATTTAACCCGTTACATGTATATTATCACTTCCAATGTTATAGCTCCAGAAAGCAGCGATATCCCAGATATCAAGATTCTGCTACAGTGATTCCCAAACTTACAGGTAGATGTATGAAGCAGGGATAAGGGAGGGGAAGTGATAAAGTGCCTGGTACTTTGTCACCAGCCAATCAGCTGCTGACTGTTAAGTTACAGGCTGGGTTTAATAAGAAACAGTAATTCCCAAGCACCCTGACAGTCTAGGTTTAAGGACCATTTACCTTTTGAATGTTGTCCTAAGGACCACATCCATCTCTAGATACAGTATCACCAAGACTCACATGCATGTCATTAATGCCACTTTAACTTCTAAAGAGAGAGAGAGAGGGAGAGAAAGAAAAGGAGAGAGAGGAGGCTGATTCACATTGACTCCGTAAGCAGTGACAACTCCGCCCACCGGGCGAGCAATGCGGCTCTACATGTGAAAAATCCTTTAGATGGTCACCAACTATTGAACGCATAAAGTCAGCCTAAACACACCCTCCCCCCCCCCAGTGGCAAACGCAGGATTTTCAGAAGGGGGTTTCCAGAGGGGCGGAGCAAAGCACGGCGATGGACACTTTGGTGACCCAGTATATGCCGGGTCAGTTAAAGTATTATAGATAGGCCAAATGTATAGAAATAATAAAATATATATATATATATATATATATATTACACACACACACACACACACACACCGGTCTTCTTGAAAGCAGACAATTTTTTCTTTATTTAGTCCATCTCACCAAAAATAAAGTGCAAAGTGCATGACAGTGGGCCAAGGGCCAACGTTTCGGTCCGCCACCAGACCTTTATCAAGGCCCCCACTATCTCCTCCTAAAGTGCATACATACAGGGGAGTCAACAGCAGTGTAGACCCCTGGGCATAGCAATGTATTGGGGCCCCTACTGATCCTCCAGTGGTAGGGGTGGGGGAAGCTTTGATGTCCCGCGGGTGGTAGGGGGTATTATATCAACCGCTCAGCATGTAGGGCCTGGATCAGTAATTTCCACTAATTGCCCCTTTACTGCACAGATGGTGGGAGATGGGGTGGGAGAAGGGGGCATTGGGCTGAATGAAGGGGCCCTAAAACATAAGGAGGGGTGTATAGTGGAGTGGGCTTATTATTCATAATTTTATGGTGGGAGGACAGCTTGCTTGACTGCAGATATCTCCAGTTCCCAAAAATAGATTTCTTAGATTTTAATTGAATTAAAAACTAGAGAATTCCACCTACCAAATGTTACTGGGGACTAGGGAATCAGAGTTCAGGAGGCAGAGCAATCTGCCAACGAGTACTGTATATAAAACTACATACCAGTTGTGTGGAGCTGGAGCAGTAACCAGCTGCTGGAAGGCTGATATCTCTGGTGGTAGGAACAGTAGAGACAAGCTACTAGTGTCCATCAAAGGGGGAGAGTCCCAGCTTTTGGAATATACCCTCAGAAAAACTCTAAGTCAGACAGAAAGTGAAATATCTGACTGGGAAGAGCAATTAACAGGCTTGGATGGGGACCACTGCTTTGAAGTCAGATATCTCTGGTTCCCAAGGGACGATTTTTAAAATTCTTATACCCATGGAAAGAGGGGACCCTCAGCTTTCAGCCTAGAGGCCTTAGACTCATGGGGGGGTTTCTGGGTACTCAGAAACCCCCCCTGCGTGCGCTACTGCCCCCCCCCTCTGTATGGGCGCCTCGACGACTGTGAAAGTCGCTGAAGGCGTTCGTACTACGGCCCTGCACATGCGTATATTCGCCTATACCACGGGCATCTTAACACATGGGCTTACTGGGCAGCTGCCCTAGGGCCCCAAAATTCAAATGGGTTCGCTGGTGCTTCCGGAGTTGCTTGTGAGGCTAGCAGGGCCGTATTTCAGTGCCTTAGCGCCCCTAGGCACCACATTTTTTTGCCCCCCCCCCAACAAGAGAGAGAGAGAGAGCGATACCTTCAACAGCGCAGGGCTGCAGTTCCCGGGTCGATCCCTGGCAGCACAAAACCCGGGGGCGGGGCCTAATCCCCATCTAGCTGCCACAGTCAACACCGCTCTGGGACGCCTGCTCCTGAGTCCCTATCTGGCCGCCGACGGTCCCCACTCCTGCCTCAACAAAGGTCAGGCAAATGGGTGGGGAAGGGGGCCATCGCAGAGCAGCCTCACTCCCCAGCACCGGAAGCACTATACTGGCTGCTTTTCCCCAGCGCCGGGTGCTCAGCAGCACCATTCGTTCTCCAGCGCCGAAAGTGCTACGCTCCTGTCACTGACATGACAGGGCTGCCTCTTTCCGGCGCTGGTCAGCAATTGATCCCCGGCGCCGGTACACAACTTCCCAGACACTGCAGGCAGAGCTAGGGGAGGGGGTGGCAAAAAAAATCATGCCCCTGCTTGCCGCCCCCAGCAGGTGCCGCCCATAGGCCCGTGCCTCACGGGCCTAGTGGGAAATCCGGCCCTGGAGGCTAGTAGAGATTGCTGCCTGGCTGCTTTGGTTGAGAATGACACAAAATCAGAGATGCTAGGAAACATTCTCTACCGGCTGCAGCCAAACGTTACTGGCTGTAAGCTGCTCATTGCTGGGTGGCTGATAGCCGGTGGAGGCACCGCAGGAAGTTGTCATTTTTTTTACTTAAATAGGGGCCCAGTGCATCGCTTTGCCTAGGGCCCACAATGCTGTTAAGACTGCTCTGGCCTGTATGTATGCTCAGACATCTCACGAATACGCTGGGGAACGAGTGATGCTGAATTAGGCCCAAAGAGAGAGAGAGAGAAAATACAAGGTTAGCTGTCTTTTCTGTACATTATTAACATTTAAGATTAAATCTTGTAGTTAAACAACAAAGCATAAATCGCTTTAATAGTGTGCACACACGGTAAGATTTGGCTTCCGATGTTCCCGATATAGGGAACATCGGAAGCCAAACCGCATGCAAATCGCATGCTTTTTTAGGGCTTCCGAGCCCGATGCGCTGCCGATGCGCGCTCCCGTGTGAGCGCAAATCGGCAGCCAGATAGAGAGGGCAGCCAAGTCTATATAGTGCAGATCTGCACTATATAGTCTAAATTGTGCCCCTCTAGTATGCCGTGAGATGCGAGTCCCGATGCGATCTGATCACGTCGGGACTCACATCTTACGGCATATCCTGCCGTGTGTACACACCTTAAGTCCTATTGGGAGAAAACTGGTATTATTATTATTTCATTATTATTATTATTATTATTATTATTATTATTATTATTAAGTTAAATCACTGTGCTATGTGTACAAAATAAAAGTAAAATAGTAAAATACACAATTTAGGATGGAACTGAGCATTGTTTGGTATAAATTCTGCATTCACTAATTATGTTTAATTGCACCAAATGTTGCGACATAACGTGATCACTTCAAGATATATAGTTCAGAAATTACTTATTTCCCTAGAATCTTTAATAACTGTACACCTCTGATGCGTTCATTCTATTATATGCACATTGTCATTTAAAGATAAACATATCACCGAAACCAGTATATCCAAGGTAAATGTCTATTTTCTTTGTCAATTCTTTGGATTTCTTTGCAGAGAGAGACACCTTGTGGACATTTTTATAATAGCAGCCCATATATTTTTGTTTCTTAATTCAAATGTGTGGAAAAAATAACATGAAAGCTATTTTAGATGGTTCTTTTGACAGTTTAAATTTGAACATTATATTATACTAAACTATACCAATTTCCTGAGTGCTGAGTTGAGACTTCTATACACTTTGGGTGAAAATTAATAGGATGAGAGATTCAGAAAGTGAGAGATTTGGTAAGAACTCTCCAGTTTTTTTAAAGCGGCAATCATTTACACTGCAAAATCATACTGGTTTTGCAGTGTAAATGATTGCCGCTTTAAAAAAACTGGAGATTTCTTACCAAATCTCTCACATTCTGAATCTCTCATCCTATTACATTTCATACTTTATATTTATTAGTGAAGGAATTTCTGCCTTTTTTATAAGGCGCCACAAGTGGTAAGCAGCGCCGTACATATAGAACACATTGGGGGGGGGGGGGGAGATTCTCCAACATTCGCTGTGAATTAGTGACATTTTCGGGTAAATACCGCTGTTATATCGCAGCGTTATGCCTCCTCTCTCCTCCATACGCTCTGTTATTTTCTTTCTTACTTGTAGTTTGCGTTATTGCAATGTTCCGGCGAACTCCTTTTTTTTTGTTTTGGTCACTTCTGCAAATACGCCCGCCCCAAGCTGGGCGGACATGCGCACTGGCATTTTCCGAAAAAAATACCACATAACAGATAAGAATTAGTTAATGACAGAAAATAAAGCAAAAGGCACATCAAAACTAAAAATTTATTTATTTAAATACATAAAAGAGCAGGAACAAACTTCTTTAGCCATAAACAATATATTTAATAAATATTACACTACCTGTCCGCCAGACAGATGAGGCGAGTTGTAACGCAGCTGATCAGAGCGCGGCGGGTCTTTCAGCATAGGGTGCGCGCGCCTCTCCTATACAAGTCTATGGAGAGAGCAGCGCGCACCGAAAAACAAAGAAATGCGGAAGTGCATAGAGAAGCACAACACCGCCAGGGGACAGAGAATACGGAGAAGAGACAGCGGCGCCGTTAAAGACGGCTCACCGCAGCGAAAAAGGTTAGAGAATCTCCCCCTAGAACAGTACAAGGTACACAGAACTAGACGTAACAGCGACAGAAGAAAAAAAATAGAGCACAATTCGCAGCACAAATCTTGGTACACGATACATTCTTTCTGTGTTGTTTTTTGTAACCCTTTCGTAAGATGCATAAAATGCATATATAATTCTGAATGCTGCAAGATTCACCACCTTTTTTCTTAGGCTGGATACATCATGCAAGATACACAATAATTGAAGGCCATTTTTGGTGTCTCAGTTGTTTTGCCAGTAATAAATACTTCTTCCACAAAATGATAATCAAAAGAATAGAAATAAATCTCCCGCAGTACCATATATGTTCAGCAGGTGGCACTAAAGAGCCATGCATTCTCTTTTGGTTTTTATTTCATTAAACCTTTGCAAACACAACCGGTTACTGCTGTACCTTGTATTTTTCTTGATGGTGTTCATGCGCTTGTGTTTGCATAATGCATATATAATCATACATGAACAACAAAACTCTTTTATTGGAAAATGTTATGAAGTGACACCCCACCGTCCTCCTCATTACATATAGCGGCCAGACTTGGGGGGTCTGGCCAATTGATCAACTTTGTCAGCAAGCTGGAAAGCAACCGGTGTTTTAAAATAATATTTTTTTTCTTCTGTTTTTTCTTTACATTTGGTTTTATTAACTGCTGATAGATAGATCACACAATGCCGACACCCCAAACCCCCTGTTCTTAAGGCTGTATTAGTAATAACATTATTGTCAGCCCTGGACAAAGCAATGCACTGATGCCCTATTCACTCATTAAAGAGAATATATAAAAAATAACTTGACATTCTTGCTGTAACTCTCTCCACATGCTTCCACAGGGAATGGCTGTCAGCACTCTCATTGGTGGATATCTACAGTCATTTACCAATCAGCATGCTAGCAGCCATTCAATATCTGGCTGCAGGCTGGGAGGCAGGTTGAGAATGTTGCACTCTGACTGGTGGATAGCTCCCACCAGCCACCAATCAGCATGCAGACAGCCCTTCAGTGTCTGGCTGCAGGCTTGGAGACTTTCTCATTCTTCCCCATGTCGTCCTCTCTCTCTCTCTCTCTCTCTCTCTCTCTCACACACACTCTCTCTCTCTCTCTCTACCCCTTGTCTTGTTCACTCTACTTTTTTGGTTCTCCAGGAGAAGTCCTGAGAGGAGATGCCCAGTCTGGGGGTCGGGAATGGACTCTGATGTCATATAGCCCCACCCACATTGAATCCAAATACCGTGATTTGCGGATCGATGAAGAGGGGGTGGGGCTATATGACTTATGCAATGTGCACCATTTGGTGTTATTTGTCTCAGCGGCCAATAAGGATGAGGGGACTTTCCAGGAGCCGGGAGGGCCACACATTTTTTGGGAGCCTCCCGACCATTGCAGGAGGCTCCAGTTCTTCCATCCCCATACCTCCCTCCCTCTTCCATGCCCCTGGTATTCATCTCTCGCTGCCTCGGGTCTCTCCCACTCGCTTTCCTCCTGTCTATTGTAGGGGGGAAATGTAATAGGATGAGAGAATCAGAAAGTGAGAGATTTGGTAAGACATCTCCAGTTTTTTTAAAGCGGCAATCATTTACACTTCAAAATCAAACTAGTTTTGTGGTGCAAATGATTGCCGCTTTAAAAAAAAACTGGAGATGTCTTACCAAATCTCTCACTCTCTGATTCTCTTACCCTATTACATTTGACCCAATACCCTGTATCTCTCTCACTTTCTGCCCCAAATCTCAGGTTTCTCTTGCACTCTCTTTCTCTCTCTCTCTCTCTCTGTCCCAGGTCTCTGTCTCACAATTGCTGTCTCTGGGCCTGATTCAGACACCTTTACAGGGCTGCAATTTTGCAGCACCGCCAATATCCATAGATCACGCATGCATACGGTAAGCTGTAGATATGCTCGAGGTCCCCCTGTAAACATCCTGGATATCGCTGGCTGTTCACAAGATGATTGACAACCGGCCGGCGCTTGTAAGTGGCACCCCAGCATCTTCTTGGAGTGCGGCCAAAAAATGCAGGTGGGCCCGGCCATTGGGAGGGAGGGACGCTGAGGTTATCAGTGGCCCCGCTCTTCCTGCGGCCGTTGAAGCACAGAGTAAATCTAGATGTACTCGGCGGCTGCACACGGGGGGAATGAATTTGCGGCCATGCACATAGGCTGGGGGGGACTCTGGCAGGGCGGAGTTTACCTGATCGCTGGGCTGCAAAGTTTCGCAGCCCAGCGAACAGGTCTGAATCAGGCCCCCTCTCCCAGGCAGGGGTACCAACAGGTCAGCCGGGCCTCGGTAAAATGGAGGCGGCATGACCACCAGTAGGGACCTGGTGGTCAGGTCATTTGTGCAAGGTGGCGGGCAGGATCCTCCTTGCACACATATAGAGGGATATAGATTACAGGCTGCCGCTGCAGCTGTCTCTCTCCGCAGCTCAGCAGGCGGCAGCCTGTTACCTTTCTCCCCACTGCCCGGCTCCCTGCAAGGAGGGAGGGGTGAGCGGGACCCTCCAGCAGACCCGGGCCCGGGTTAAAAAGTACCCCATCTTGACGCCACTGGTCCCAGTTCTGCCTCACGCTTGCTCTCTCTCTCTCTGTCCCAGACAGGGCTTAAAGTGGTCCTGGAGAGGTGGTGGAACTCATTTACCCTGCCATTTCCCCGCCCCACACACAAACACACACACACTCCACCCAATCGGAGGAACCCATGCCAGGTCCAGGGTAGCACAATCATATTCACATTACACCACATCTAATGAACCTGATTCATATTATGCCATAAAGTAGTGCCCCTTATTCATGTTATGACACACAGCAGTTCCCCTTATTCAAATTATACTACACAGTAGTATTCCTTATACATGTATGCCACACAGTAGTGTCACTTACAAATAATGCCCACAGCAGTAGTACCCCTTACAGAAAATGTCCACAGTAAATGCCCTTTATACACTTATGAATCTCTGTCCTTCCAGAAGCTTCCTCTTCTCTCTTGTTCACTTGAGCGATGGAGACGGCATGACATCACATACGCAGTCCCAGAAAAAGTAAGCCGCTGGGACAGGTTTTTCTGTTGGAATTACTGTTCCGGGCAGTGGTTGAGGTGGAACTGAGTTCCCCCAACCATTACAGGTGGTGAAACTCAGTTCCACCCAGTGTTCCCCCCCACTTTAACCCCTGGTCCCAGGTCTTTCCCACTCTCTCTCTTTCTCTCTCCATTTTGCCAGCACCAGGCCCTACAATATCCGATGACAACCCGGCATATAGAGAGAGATTATATTATTGTATGAAGCAAATGAATAAATCATGTGACAACATTTGTACTTTTCATACAGATTGTGCGACCTTCGTCCGTCTGTCTGACGGACGTTACCTTTTAGATGTCCTTGGTGCTTAAAGATTTATAACCCGGAAATATTTTAAACAGCAAATATGCCACAATACGTTCTTTATGTGCTTTTTATGCTTCCTCCGTACTAAACCAAACAGTCCTATGACATTGTCAGCGAGCCTTTCCTTCAAGTGAACAGAAAGATATATGACTTGTCGCTGAGAAATCCAGATGCATTACTGTATCTCTGCAGTGGTTCTTCATAATGACTAACACAGTGATTCATACGCGAGTGATAACCGGGAGTCAGGAGATGTAGCCGCACACAGATGCCTCTAAGATAGATCCTTGTTCAGCTTCAGAGGTCATTTAAGAGATCTTTAACATAAATGCATTTACAACATACGTCAAGAATACTTCGCCTATGACCGGTGACACATTGGTAAGGGATGATTGCCTGGCACCGAGATCATTCTTGAAGTTCTGTAGCTGTTTAAATGAGATCACAAAAAAATATTGAAATCAAAATAAAATTTTGCAACGCAGAGGGTCAGATTCAATTACCAGTGAGTAAAGGTCATTCGTTTTCCCCATGGAATCGAGCGCTAAGAGATTGCACATGAAATGCCTGAATCTATGAGGTTTCCCTTGCATTAACGCTTTGACTGACTGCCATCGTTGCTGTGAGTGATCCTCAAAATATCTGCTAAAAATGCCAGCGCCGCTCACAGCGACTGTTCTTATGGTATAAATCAGCGGTGGGGAACCTCCGGCCCGCGGGCCGTATACGGCCCCCGCAGCCTGCCTGTCCGGCCTGCCCACCCGCAGCTGCGGAGGGAGTCAAGTACAGGGGAAATCTCGCGAGAACTACCGACATGTCGCGAGATTTCCCCTATACTTGACTCCCTGCACAGCCGTCGGACCACACAGACCGGCAATTCTTAAACTGCAGCATCCAACGGAGCGTGGGGCGGTTGCCGCAGGTGAACTTGTAAGTGTTTTATTTTTTTCTTTTATGGCCCGCAAGCATTTTTCCCCTATACAAACGGCCCTTGTCCCCAAAAAGGTTCCCCACCCCTGGTATAAATAAATACAAATATAGCCAAGTCAATCCATGGAAGTTTAGTTAAATATTGCACCCAAAAAAATATTCGTCTTAGGGGATATTTTGAGTATCTCTCACAGCAATGTTGGAACTCAAAGGGTTAAGAACTGAAGGCGCACTTAGGGACCGATTCAGACATGCACGATAAACTGCATTTATTCGGCGCCAAATGCAGGCCTCCACGCCACCCAAATCCCCTCGCTATGCTGTGAGCCGATGTCTACGCCTCGCATGCCGGAAAAATAACTTACCATCGAAGGATTGTTCCTCTGCACGAATTAGGGGCCAGGTGCTGATGTCATCTGTCACAGCAATGTTGGCACGCAAAGGGTTAAGCAAATGCGCAGTATGACTTTGCCGCATGCAGAATACCCCCCAAAAATTGGTCAACTGCAACTGCAAAATGTCAGCACACGTGTGCACATTTATCATCCCCTTTAAAAGCTTTAACTTGTGGAATAAATCAAGGGAAAGATCTCTGGGGGGATCAAAAACTGCTCATCCCCCCCATTTCTGCATCTTTCCACTACTGTAAAATGATCGAAAAATACCAATATAATCTAATATGCCAACAAAAGTCATCCTTATCTGGGCAGAAGAATGGTAAATTAGAACAGACAGGCTAATTAATGAAGATGTCATTCCAATGTAACCGTAACATACATACAACGTGTAAACGGGAAATTGCAATGGCCATAAAAGACTTGGAGATTGAAGAATTTCTTATTCTTTTGGAGACTTTTACTTACACATTATATCCTATGATACCCTTCTTCTTGTTGTACCATTGGCAGATGAGGGGGAAAAACGAGAAGAACATCATGAAATTCCATCATTACCAACGACATCTGAGGTGGCTCTTTCCCCATATTTTTAATGTACAACCCTAATAATTATAATAATGGATCATATATTCCTTCCTAGTTAGTTAGTTACTTAGTTAGTCTTTAACTGCTGGCTTGTTTTAAATAGCAAGTTGTTTTTATATAAAACTTCAGTGCCCATGTTCGATTTGGATGACCATCATTGGGTTAACCCATGATGGTTACCATCAATGGTTCTATAATTGGTGGTTAACCTCAATGTTATAAAATCAGTGGCAATGGATGTTTTGCCCACCAATGGTCATCTTAGTTCTTTTACTCACCAAGTGGGAGTGGCATCAAGAGTTCCATTAGGGAGTGGGACTAGGTACTGTGGCCCTATGTCAAGGAAAAGAAAAAAAACCATGGGGAAGCTTTCTTTGTCATCAGTCGCAGAGAACCATTGGCTCTCCGCCATTGATGGAAAACCGATCTACCATTAGTGGTTGTCAACCATCAATGGTCAGTGGCCAACCCTACTTCTGTTTGGCAACAATCATGAGCTTCATACAGTATGATGTACATAAGACATATCTGTTTCTGTACATATTGTGCAGGTATATTGAGTATTTAATAATTGAATGAATTTATTCAACATCATTGTACTTTTCAGAGATTTATATTTCTGGAGGCTTCATCTTAATTCCTTCACCATCTTATATTTTTGTCAGACTCAAGGTCATTGTACTCCAAGCCAGAACACGCTTATGAAGACCAGGTGCGTAACAACTTAAGTGTTTATATATAAATACTTACAGATACTTATATTCTGTTCCTATTAAACATTGTAAATATTATCCATGATTTTGAAGGTTGTTGAGGGAGGCACACAGGTTCATTTCAAAGAGCGTGCACACCATACCAAGATAAGAGACGGGTTTCTTTCTCTACGTCTATTGGAACAAATGCATCGTTCTACCGAAGATAAGAACAGACCATAAGAGGAAATTGAGCAATAAAATATGTCAAGGTAAAACTCAGATGCAGTGTCTCTGCCTTTACGGTTATAGATAATAATCATATAAATATATAGTTTTATACTGCGAAGACCGTATTTGAACGGATGTATTTCTTATAGTTTCTGGTTCCTATACAGGTAGGTGGAGGGTGAGAATAAATTGGATTTTAAGAAAGAAGTGGCCTTTTCCCCTTTGACAGAATGAGTATCTTCACGGTATTGTATACTGTATATAGAACTCAGTTGACTATTGGGGTTTCCTGCACAAATTCAAATGTGGCTTACTGTAGTCTTACCTCTTCAATAAAGCTAAGCCAACGTATCTCGATTTCAATTGCAATATTTGTGTCAGTTGTCAATTCTTCTTTTGTAGCAATTTTTCATCAGTGACTGTAACCCAATAACCTGATAAATCGATGTTTATAAAGGGGCCCAGAAGATTATTCAGTCGGCACAATCTACCCTCAGTAATCTCGTATTACTTTCAAGGCCATCTTAAAGCATAGGATTGCTGGGCAGCTGCCCTAGGACACCACAACTCTAGGGGCCTTTGAGCAGGGGTTTGCCTGTGCCCCCGGAGATTCTGATGAGGCTAGTAGAGATTGCTGTCTGGTTGCATTGACTGTGCAACATTGTCTACCGGCCTGCAAGCAAAACCGTTACTGACTGTAAGCTAATGCTACAGATGGAGCCGGGCTGGTCCTTAAAGGGGATGCCGGCAGAATTGCCAGCCGCCATCCCCCGCCAGCCGCCACAGACGCCATCTGTATCTGCGAAAGGGGACGCGCGCGCACGAGATGTCCCCTTCCAATGGCGCTTCCCCCGGGGTCCCCACCGCCTCCCCGCACCCCCCCTAACCCTGTCAGTCTCCCTGAAGCGGAGACGGACAGGTTCCCGTCGCCCCGCCGCCGGAAACGTGTGAGACGCACACGCGTCTCAGTCAGATGGAGCGCCTCGCTGCTGGCGGATCGCCAACGGAGACAGTCTGGCGCTTCGCCAGCAAGAGAGAGCCAGGCTCCATCTGTAATTGCAGGATGGCTGAAGGCAGATTAAGAGACACCAAGGGAAGTTATTATTTTTTAACTTAAGTAGAGGCCCAAGTGCATTGCTTTTCCTAAGCCCCACAATGCCATTAAGATGGACCACCTTTGCAAACTAGGAAATATTTTTACTAAGAGGATAATGAAACTATAGCATTTTTTCCAGAATTTTTGACAGCCATATTATGCTGGTCCTCAAGCGCACATTCTGCGGATTCTCACGTTGTTTATTGTCACGTTGCAATTTTTTTTACTTATTAAACAATGTGTTATAATATTCCATCTTTAAATAGTTTATCTGCCAGGTATCTTCGGGGATGGGGGGAAGGAAGGGGGGGGGGGTGGGCGGGTTATATACTGTATCCTATATAATAAAACTTTAAAACTGCTCATTATCTCTTTAGGGATTTTTTAGTCCTGGGAGTCAGGACTTCTGTGCGGCGTTGCGGGCTGACACCAAAGATTGTGTGGCCTCATCTAAAGGGGGCATGTCTTAGCGGGAAGGAAGCTACCATAAGACAAGCCTCCCATTTTCATCACTTTGGGGGCATAGCCAGCATTCTGTGAGCTCCTGTATCCTCTATTTGCCGTCAATAGATGCACGGGTGACAGAAGTACTCCTAACTGCCACACACACCATGGGACACTGTTTCCCGCTAATTGGACGAGTGACTGTCTCAAAAAATGTAGGCTTGTCCCGCAAGACCAGTTGGGAGGTTTGCTTTAGCAAAGGTTGTGTTCCAGTGGTGGTTCCAGAGGTGGGGCTGCATCGCAGTCCAAAGTATGGGAGCCACACCCACTGCCAGTTAGTCCCAACCGGGAAAGATTTGGAGTGGCAGTGGCTCTGTTTCAATTTTGCACCACGCTGCCGCCCCACCTCTGGAACCACCAGCGGTGTGCACTGTCTCATTTGTTTAAATGATGGCAGTGCATCCACCTGAATCTGTACGGGTCACAAGGGTTATTAGTTCCACCAAAGATTTATTCAGGGAATTTCTGTCCCAACACTAAATAAGCTGTAGCCTTGATTTTATACTGCACACTCCCCAGCAGGGGGCGCAAACCACTCCTGATGGATACTGACTGCAGTCATCTCCCACTGTATGTATTATCTCAGTTATCTGTCTCTGGGGTCAGTTTAAGGTGGGAGTTCTATTGAAGATGTGATGTTGGCCCATAGAAACCAATCAGATTCTACTTATTTATTTAGCACCTTCTTTAAGATTATATATAGAATTTGATTGGTTGCTATGGGCAACATCACGTTTTTAACAAAACTCCCCTCTTAGTAAGTTTACCCCTCTATCTATGTTCTTTAATTGCCAGCAAGTGTGTGCCCTGGTTAATGAGCCATCAGGAGGATAAAGAACGTTCCAATACACTGTGTGATGATCCTGAAGCGAAAGGGAGAGCTGAACTCTGATGTAGGGGTGGACACATTGAATTTTGGAGTAGGCAGAGGGAACCTTTGGCCCGACAGCTGTTGTTGGAACTACATATCCCAGCATGCCCTGCTACAGCTATACTATATGCATACCTCCCACCTTTCTTATTTTCTAAATTGGGACTGCCCCAGAGGAGTGCCAGAAAGGGGTGGAGCGATTGTGCAGGGTGGGTGTGGCTTTGAGTAAATGGGGAGTGGCCTAGCCCAGCAACCCCCATTTTTAAGCACTTTGGGGGGCATGACCAGTGCTCCCATAACGAATGTGCAGCTCCCTCCCTGCGCTCCCTCCCTCCATGGCATCTCTCCAGCGATCACCACTCCAGATCCCCCAAACTGCCCCCCCCGGCCGGTTAGACATTGCCAGAGTCTAATCGGGCCAGTTGGGAGGTAAACTATTTAGCCATGCTAAAACTGTTGCATGGCATGCTGGGATGCGTAGTTCAACAACAGCTGGAGGGCCATAGGTTCCCCTTCCCTGCTCTAGACAGTCACAATTTTGCATTAGAACTTACACTACATTCCAGCCTTTGATCCACCCCAGGTTCGCCTACCCTCCCGGAATAACCTCGCGCCCCCGCAGAAAGTGGGGGCAACCCTCCCGAAGAGCCACCCATGCTCCTTGTTTGCAGACCATCGAATTATTTCTCATGCTGTGGGCACACGCAAAGGAAATGTATCTTCGTGACACATCCCCTGGCATCATGGCGAGGGGAAACGGCAGCAGGGGGCATGCATTCGCCGGGGCTGCGTTACAAGTACTCGGTAAGCTGCGAGTTTCGAGTCGCAAAGAATCAAAATTCAAAACTAGTGAATGTACAATAAATAAAAGTGTGTTTACACAACGTACAAGTATATCAGCTAGAACAGCGCAAACAACAATGTAATACGTTCCGCAGTATGTAATGGCAAGGGACAGTTCAGTCTTGTGTCAGAGGGAATTATAGGATAGGAATAATGGGCAGGAACCAGTTAAGCAGACCATCTGGCTAAGTGTGCAGATTGCAGTGCCCATCAGCGAGGGTGCTCCCCGCATGTTGCCACCGCTCTGTAGTGAGCGTGTAATGAGATGACGATGCTGTCAGCAGCTGCAGTAAATCTTTCCCAAGACAGAAGTTTTGCAGCTGAGCTGAAAAGGAAAGTGAGATGATTAAGGGCTGTATCCCAAATAAGACGGGCCCATTGCTGATTAGAGATCTGATCATCTGCTTTGGGATACAGCTGTTAATCACCCGGACTCTGCCTCTATCTGACATTCTACTATGGTTCAATCCACTAAAGCCCTCGCTCCGGTACAGATTGATTAAAGTGGTAACGAAGGAGCCAGCCCCCAGGATGTTGGTTCCAGGCACTAGTATGATGAAGACATTTAATGACTTTAAAACTATAGAGTCTATGGGGGAAATTTACTAAGATGGGAGAACTATTTCAGAAGGGATGTTGCTATGGGATGTTGCTATGGGCAATCAGATACTAGTATCTTGTAGAAGGTGCTAAATAAAAAAGTAGATTCTCATACCTTCCAACTGTCCCCGCGTCCTGCCCAGAGCCCTTAGCGTCCCACGGCAGGGGGACAGGGGGACGGGGGCAGTTGGGAGTTTGCCCTGTCGCCCATGAATAGACTTTGTGCTCATGTGTCTAATCTGGATACCAGAGGGGCTGGGGGCATGGCCAGCATTTTACAGAACTGCTGACCATGCCCCACAGCGCCAAATAGGGGCGTGGCCTGTGCTTGCACTGCTGGTCTTGTCTCCAGGCCATGCCTCCAAATTTCCGGGCCAGCGCCTTCAGCACGCGCAATGTCCCGCTTACCGTAGGTCTAATGTTGGGAGGTATGGATTCTGGTTTGGACCATATTTGGAAAATAGCGAGCCAACCTGAATCGCCCCTTTATGTGGGGGGAAGGGAAGACTGGAGCAGTAATCAACACCAAACAAATTTATTTAAGCATTTCATTTTTTTTGCCCTAAATAAAACTGGTGTTAATTACTTCCCCGAAATACCATGATAATTAATATTCACATATTGTGATGGCACTGACACTGAAGTCGGATTACTACACAGATCACTCTGTTTAGTGTTGATTACTTTCTAGCACAAGGATGGCCAAACCGGTCCTTGGCGGTGGTGGATTTATAATGAGTGCACACGGCCTCTAAGTCCCAAGGGGGGCCACACCGCTCACACTGAACCCATTTTTTAATACTTAGCCCCCTGCAATGAAGGCAGCTGCACTGCCGGAATAGCCCAAAAAATGGCAGCGGCACCATTTTTTAGGAGTTCTGCACATGTGCACTAGAGTCTGTGCACCTAGCTGGTGCACAGGTGTATTCATTACTAACTCACATTTTCCAGACCACCTAGCAGCTGTGCAGTCATTACCAGTGGCTGCTCCTACCTCCGTGTAGAAGGGAGGCGTCGGCTGGACGCGATAATGCACTCCCCCTCTGCTTCCAACGCTGCTGGTCCCCATCATCGACGCTGCCGGTCCCTTCTGCAAATGCCCCTGCTGGTTCCCACCAGTACCTAACAGGGTGCATACGCAGTAGGTAGGGAGAAAGAATGGGTGACAGGGAGAAAGAGACAAGGGAAGAATGAGAGTGATTAGTACAAGCAGAATGTCCTGCACGCAGTGGCGTAGCAATAGCTCCGCAGCCCCTGTGGTCTCTTGGAGGTGCTAGGGAAGTTTGGGCTCCACGGGGTCTGCAGAAGCTATTGCCGCTGCCGAATCTCTGATGCTTGCAGTGTCTGTCTGCTCCTCCTGGCCTCCTGTCATTTGTAAAATGGCCGCCCCCTTCACAGCAGACAGTTATTAAGGATGCTAGAGGAGGCAGTGACCTCCTCTTGCATCCCAAATAATGGTCTGCTGTAAAGCGGCGGCCATTTTGGATGTGACATTCAGAGAGAGGAGCAGGAGCACCGGGACTGAAGACAGTAGCAGGTCCAGGAAGCCGCCCAGGATCCCGGCAAAAGATGCAGCGGTGAGGGGGTAAGTGCGGGCGAGTGGGAGGAGGGGGAGTAGGAGGGGGGCGCAGACATTTCAGTGGCGGGGAGGTGCCCCAATTGTACTTACGCCACTGCCTGCATGTGCAGATAACAAGGGTTATGTACCTTGGTGGAGGCAGGAACACAGTGGCCCCTGCTCTGTCTATGACAGGCCCCCAATCCTTGGCTTTCATCAGTTTGGCACTTGTTCCAACTGATCGGTGTCAGGAACCACTATCAGGAACCACTATCAGTCCAGAACACAAAGTCGGCCCCGCCTCTATAATGCAAGGGCCAGGTCCCTCAGGCAGTGGGGCCCACCCTGCTCCCTGCACTGGTGCATTCATCCAACATTGCTCAGAATGGTCTGCGGGAGGGCCAGATGATAATTCATTGCTTTTTTGGGCATCAGTGGGCCCCTTAGTCCTGCCTCTGGCTGTGTCACATGTCCTATAGGAACACCCTTGTGAACTATAGTGGCAGAATCCACCACCTCACTCCTACTGTATCCTTTCTGTATCCACCGTTGATTCCCGTTGAATTTCAATAACGCACAAGTCCATGGTTGACTGGTTTTCATTACTGAATGCAATCATTGTGTTTAGACATGTTCTCCAGCGATTCCAGCAGCGACTGTACAAAGTAAATCAAAAGGGAAAAAAAATCTACAATCACAATTACCCCGTCTTAATATATGCTGAGAAGAAGAGCGTAATACATAGGAAGATGCTTGGCAGAGAATATATGTTTATTATATGAACAGTCATGTCTGTCATTATAATCTGTGAAGCGGCGATGGAAAATTGTTTTTAAATTAAAATTAATATATTAGTTTCATTTTATAAATAAAGCTTAATCAACGGCAAATGGTCCAGTGGCTGCGCGGAAGCACGCTTGTTTATTAAAGAAATAAAACGAAGGATTCCATTAACTTTGTTTGCATATCTAAGAACCATGAATTACGGTTATTAAAAATGTGGAGAATGAGATTTCATAGAGAGAAAAAGAAACGGGAAAAATAAAGGTTGAAGTTTTTTCATTGATTTTTTTTTCCCCTCTTAATTTACAGGTTTGCTCGGAAAGTGTGAAGCTCAGAGCGGCCGCCCGCTGCCAAATTACTTCATGGGAATTGTGAACTTTACGTCCCATCGTGTACACATGTTTTCACCATTTTGCCTGTGAAATTGCAGCCATTTAGGATGCTTGGGCCTTATTCTGGTTCACTCTCAGAGGCAAATTTCTTCTCAAATGGACAAAACCATGTGCACTGCAGGTGGGGTAGACGTAACATGTGCAGAGAGAATTAGATTTGGGTGACTTATTTTGTTTCTGTGCAGGGAAAATACTGACTGCTTTATTTCTACACTGCAATATAGATCTCACTTTGAAGTACAGAGGGAGCGTCTCTCTTTCTTCGCAGGGGCTGGCGGTAGAGTTGCCAGCCCTCGCCAGCCGCAGGAAGGGGACGCACGTGCGTTCCCTTATTATGGAGCTACCTGCTGGTCCCCACCACTTCGCCACCGGTCCCTGCCGCTCACTCCCATATCCCCGCTCCCCTCCCTAACCCTGCCTATCTCCCTGAAGTGGAGACAGGCAGGGTTCGCGTCCCCCGCTGCCAGGAAACTGGGACGTGCGTGCGTGTGGGATGCTCGGGCGTCCCAGACAGATGTAGCGCCGGCTCGCCAGTGGGGGCAGTCTGGCGAGCCCCAGCACTGAATGAGCGGCGCTACATCTGTAAAACCCCACCCAAATCTAATCCTCTCTGCACAAATTACATTTGCCCCACCTGCAGAGGTTTTGTCCATTTGAGAAGGAATTTGCCTCTGAGAATTAACGAGAATAAGGCCATTTGTGGAGAATTTTTTGCCAATGCCTTCCTTTTTTGACCACCCCCCCCCCCCCCCCCCCAATAAAAATGCCTTTGGTGAAAACGGATGCAAATGAATAGACGGGGGTTAGATTTGTTCCGTTTTTTTTTCTGAATAAACTGAACAAATTGAATACCACTCTTAGTATTAAAGCAAAAAGGTTTTCCACAATACATTTATTGAAAAATAATTTGGTATTTTATTTTTAGGTCTGATGTGAACACTGGAAACCCTACTGTGCAATGTAAGCAGGACAGATATCACGGTATCTCTTTCCCGTTAAGTCAATAAGAACTCCGCTGCCAGCTGATGATAATTATTCCACAAAGCTGATCAGTGCCATAATCCCGGCTTTCTGTAACGCATACGGCATGCAGGCTCTATCGGTAGTGAGCATCGCTCCGGCCCTGGCAGCTGATTTACACACAGGGCGTCACGTAGATACATAGCGAGCTGAGAGTCACCCCAGGAATTTAGAGGTCAATCAATTTATGAATAAAAGGAAAAATAAACATCACCAGAAAAATAACAGTAAAAAACAGTAACTCCTGCTTATGAATTTGGATTTCCATTTATCACTACTGGGAGATGTATCAAGCGGTGTGAAGAGTGGAGACATAGCAGCCAATAAGATTTGAGGTAGCATTTATGACGTACATTCCATCAATTGATATGGGCAATTATCAATTATGGGCAGCTTCTCAACTGGTCCACTCTTTACACTGCTTGATACATCTCCCCCTATGTGCTACAAAGATCTATTTATACATCACATCTGGCACTTAAACAGGGATTGTCAGCAAGATGCATCACCTGCTCACCAACAGCATCACCTGATCACCAGATGCATCACCTGCTCACCACCAGCATCACCTGTTCACCAGCAGCATCACCTGTTCACCAGCAGCATCACCTGATCACCAGATGCATCACCTGCTTACCAGCAGCATTACCAGATGCATCACCTGCTCACCAGCAGCATCACCTGATCACCAGATGCATCACCTGCTCATCACCAGCATCACCTGTTCACCAGATGCATCACCTGCTCACCACCAGCATCACCTGTTCACCAGATGCATCACCTGCTCACCAGATGCATCACCTGCTCACCACCAGCATCACCTGATCACCAGATGCATCACCTGCTCACCAGCAGCATCACCTAATCACCAGATGCATCACCTGCTCACCAGCAGCATCATCTGCTCACCACCAGCATCACCTGCTCCCGGCCAACATCACCTTATCACCAGGCACATCACCTGCTCAGCAGACACAACACCTGCTCACCAGATGCATTACCTGCTCACCAGACGCATCACCTGCTCACCAGATGCATCAACTGCTCAGCACCAGCATCACCTGCTCACCAGATGCATCAACTGCTCACCAGGTGCATTACCTGCTCACCAGACACATCACCTGCTCACCAGATCTCCTCTAGTTGAGGAGGTAATGCCAATGCCGGGTGACATGTTTATATTGGTCCCTGTGGATGTGGCATTATCCCCGCTCCCAACTAGTCACCCCTGGCCAGGATGCCCCGGTGGAGTGGGGATCTGCCCAAAAAAGGGTCCCCCGCTCCAGGCCATCCAAGGGCCAGGGGCAGAAGCCCGGTGATATGCCTGCCAGCCCTGGTTCATAGAGCAATAACGTGTAAAAATTAGAGATTGATATTGGGTTTTACTTGTTGAACTACAGTTCCCAGCAAGCCTCCCTGCATGCTGGTACCTGGAGAACAACTCACTTTATTACAAGCAGTGTTCCCATCATAGCCAGTGTGATCGGCTGACAGTGAACAGAAGTACAGAGGATTCTCCACTTTGACCAATCAAGTGTAGAGACTGTATCAATTTATCCAATTGAAATCACCCATCATGTGCATAACCATTCATGTCTGTGGCTCATTTATTTTTATGACCCGTTCATATCAGTCAGATTTATACACATAACCCGCGACTCCTATAAAATTTATGGGCTGCCGACATGTACGGCCATTGAAATCAATTTGATAAATTCAACACAATACAGGTTAAACCAAGCACATTAACCCCACGTTGGGTAGGCGTGCAACGCGTTCTCCTACAGATCAGTTGAGTTTGTCAACTGCATTAACATTCTTTCTATGCGCTGAACTGGAAAAAGCACCATCCAAAAAGAAACAACAACCTGGCTTTAACTATGCAGCAAGTTTAAATGCAAATGAATTTGGAAACGCGTAAGAGAAAAGGTTCCAATTTTTTCATCCGTTGCAATAAAAACACAAAACGTGATGCGTAAAGGGCAGCTGGTAGCCAACCTTATTGTCACATGAATGGAACGTGGCCTCCCGTGGGACGTATGCATGCAAAACAAATACATATTTCATGAGGAATAATTGTTTTGAGAGCCATAGAAATGCACGATAGTGCTGTCGGCGTATGAGCGCGATATCTTCTTAGCCATGATTCCTGAATGAGCCAGGAATTTTTTTTTTCTTTTTTAAATTAAAATTTTACATAGAAATATATCATTTGAAAGCGGCAAAGTCCAGAAAGAATATATTTTTTTTGTTTTACTTTAATATTTATTATGTATGTTATTATTTTGTTTTGATGCCAGAGTAGGCGGTTTTAAGAGACTTCTCTTTAGCCAGTGTTTATTTCAAGGTCATCGTTGTCTTTGCTGAGAGCTTTTGACTTCGAAGGTAATAAAGATCACTTTGCAAGGGATTTTACTCCCGATTAATTGTTCCCTGCATCCAGCAAACATCCCTAATCCTGACTTTAAGGAGACTGTTGGCGTGTTAAGAAATGGATTAAACACTAGATCAGGGGGAGGTTTAACTCAAAACTAACCTTAGTAAATACATTCCATGGTGTGTGTTCAACCATGTTAATAGTTACATTAAATCCAAAACCTATTACCCACAGTTTCTACTTTTGCCGGCATGGTTCAGCAGTGTGCCTGTATTGATAGAGCTGAAACCCATTTCTTTTGGCATGGCGCATTCTGAGCCAGTGAGTTGAAAAGTTACAAAGAATCAAATCTTCTGCAACATAATTGTTCTTGCAGCATCCACCGGACTGGAACCCTCGCTCGCACACATTGCATGAGCATTAGATTTTTATCCACGGTACTTCTTTACTTTCACGGCGCCAGCATGGCGCCGCGCGTCAGAGTCCCCTTGCGGGGCTCGCTTCGCTCGCCCACGCTGCGGGCTCGGTGGCTCGCTACGCTCGCCACGCTAATTAAAATCAACTCCATGCCAACATGGATAGTGGGGGTATGAACTATCCATGTTGGCATGGCGTTAACTCCGTTTATTTAACTTAATTAGTGGCGAGCGTAACCCGGAAGTACGCGCGGCGCCATGCTGGCGCCGTGAAAGTAAAGAAGTACCTTATCCACTTTGCTAGAGCTACACTTCTCCTGCCCACGAGGGGTGGTCTGTAGAAGGTCTGAATTCAGGGAAGAAAGATATATAAATGTTTATGCACTATGAACATTGAAGGCATTAATGGCAGTGCGACACAGGCAGCGATGATACAATGGTAGTCATGTGTTATAGAGAATATCATACAGTGCCGGGCTGCACAACATGGGAGTAGGGTGGCCAATCCCGGGATAAGGCAAAGTGGAATCCCGGGATTTGTCCCCAAATTGCCAGGATTTCAAGCCTGGATTTTCGGGATTAGACAGCGCATGCGCATGTGATTCTCCTGTCCTCTTTGCGGCTCTACACAGCGTAAGGTGGTCAGAGGTCATGCTGTGCCTTGCTCTAGGACGCACCGTTTGTCCGCCTCGCTGCCGCACCACACCATGTAGGCACATATGCAGGGGGTGGGGTTTTTTTTATTAGGGGAAGCCAAACAGTATTAATATCTAACGCTATAGATAGTCTATAGTATAGGTTGTATCAAACATTTAAATATATCAATAAGTGGTTATAAAAAGGTTAAAAATACCATAGTAATTAAATACACAAAAATAATAGAACCAGTACTGCACTTTCTTAGCACACATCCTCCCACCTCCTGTTAAGGCCCCTGTCTCTTCTTCATGGTAGCTGCTCTCGGGTCCAGTGCACCGATTGAGGACTCACTTCCACACACAGCAAACTTGGTAGAAGAAGCTGCTACAACTGGGCTTGTGTAGCAATAAATGTATTACATACCATTGCTATTGTTGTTTTAATTTGAGCCACTTGCCAAGGAGGGGGGGGGTTTCCAGGTATCACAGACTGTAATGGCGAAATTTTGGAAACTCTGCCTTAATAGAACATCATCAGATAATACTCACCACCAACAAACAATATATATGAGATATACACTGTAGAAGCATCTAGATAGTAAATGGTTTTCAGGTTACTTGAATGTTATCAGTCATCATTTGCTCTTCAGTTTAACTTATTGCCTGGTTGAACTTATTGCCTGGTTAGATGATTTTTAGATACTTACTAAAGCTCCGTTGTCTTAACCTGTAAAGTTTTTATTGCGTGAAATATGGTTTGTATTATGGCCATGCACGCGGGGGGAGAGGGATTGTAGGTGTAGGCAGAATTGGATTAAGGCTCGGGGGGCCCGGGGTACTAAAAGAAGGGGGGGGCACCATACAGCCACCGGTTGTAGAGAGGGGCTGGACACCGGGTGCAGAGCTGTGGTCTCCGTGCAGCCACCGGTTGTGGAGAGTGGCTGGATACATGGGGTGCAGAGCTGTGGGCTCCGTGGAAGGGGGCCTGGGTGCGGAGCTCCGTTCGCTATGCAGGCTCCAGGTGCGGAGAGGGGCTGGGCATTATGGCGAGCATGACTTATTGCCGCACATACATGGGGTGTGCTGGGCAAGTCTTTGTGCTGCTGGGTGTCTATAGGCTCCCAATAACAACCACGCACCCCCTTATCAGCAACCCAGACACGGAGCGCGCAAGCCGAGTAAGTAGCAGTTTTGGCGCATGGAAGGGGGTGTAGCATCATAGAGTGGGCGTTTTCGCTCGGACTGGACGCCGTGGATTGGCAGAAGATTTGTGCGCAGGGAGTGAGTGTTGCACGTCGAACCTTTTTGAGCCCCTGGGTTCGTATGTGGCGTCAGGCAGGGGTGTGATTGACGTGATTTGTCAGAGCGGCTGTGTATGGGGAGGAAGTGCGGGCACTGTGCTGCCTCTGTGATCTTCAAATCTGTCTTTCTGTGACTGTGTGGTATAACGCTGGGTGGAGTCACTCTATAGCTCCACCCAGCGTTATACACACACTCACAGATTGACAGTTCTGGGCAAATATACTAAGAAAAAAATATATATATCTATGTCGGCAAAACAGACCGCACCTTTAAAGAGAGAGCAGCGACACACAGATCGGCCATCAAAAGTGCGATAGCTACGGGCAAAAGTGAGCAACCAGTGGCCCGGCACTTTTTTGAGGCCAAACACCCGATTACATCCCTCAGATACAAAATAATCGATCATGTGCCGCCCCTCACAAGAGGCGGCAACAGATCACTAATGCTGCTAAAAAAAGAAAGTCGCTTGATATTCATGTTGGACACCCTCGCCCCAAAGGGGCTTAATGAAAATTTAGGGCTCAATTGCTTTTTATAATTAAGCATTGATTTGCAGTCTGATTTTAACATCTATCTAATAACATATATCTGATATCTAATAGCTGTTAGTCTTCTGATTTTCCTATACTCGTGAAGTTTATAAATAAGCGAGTTTGACCATTGATCATGTACTTATATTATTGAGAACCACATTCATATACTTTTTCAGTGGTCTTCAGTTAGCTTGCAGTCACATTTTTTATCCTTATTTTTTCTTGTACTTTATTAGCACTGGTAACCCCCTATTTTTCACTGAGATGATACATTACTGTATAAGCACGTTTGTTATAGTTTTCATTATTTATGTTTTGCTTTGTTGTGCAGGTACTCTTTACATATCACGGCGCCCATCGCGGGCATCGCGGGTACATTTATGTCTGGCCGCGACGCGACCGACGCGATGCCCGCGATTTCCCATTGAAACCCATGTTAAACATGGAAATCGCGTCGGTCGCGTCGCGGCCGGCCATAAATGTACCCGCGATGCCCGCGACGCGATGCTCCCGATTTCCCATACCAATCAATGTTAAATGGCCCGACCGACGCGATTTTACTGTTAAATGCCTCAATGGACCCGATGTGGCCATAGGAAACAATGTTAAATGGGCCTTAGAGCCCAAATAGTTACCCTGAACTCTGAAATGGCCCCCCCAATTGTTTACGCCACCCCACGATCAACGTCAACCCGAAGCGTGGCGAGCGCAGCGAGCCCGCGAGGGGCGGCGGTACGCGTCCTCCAAACTTTTCATACCCCCACTATCCACGTCGGCGTGGAGTTGAGAATAGAATAGTGTGGCGAGCGCAGCGAGCCACCAAGCCCGAAGCGTGGCGAGCGCAGCGAGCCCCGCGAGGGGACGCGGATACCTTCACAGCTATACGCGTCCCCTTGCGGGCTTCACAGGTGTCCATGGCGACGCGGACACCTGTGAAGCCCGTGAAGGGACGCGTTTACCTGTGAAGGTATCCGCGTCCCCTCGCGGTGCTCGCTGCGCTCGCCACGCTTCGGGCTCGGTGGCTCGCTGCGCTCGCCACACTATTCTATTCTCAACTCCACGCCGACGTGGATAGTGGGGGTATGAAAAGGTCGGAGGACGCGTACCGCCGCCCCTCGCGGGCTCGCTGCGCTCGCCACGCTTCGGGTTGACGTTGATCGTGGGGTGGCGTATACAATTGGGGGGGCCATTTCAGAGTTCAGGGTAACTATTTGGGCTCTAAGGCACATTTAACATTGTTTCCTATGGTAAAATCGGGTCCATTCAGCCATTTAACATGAAAATCGTGTCCATCGGGCCTTTTAACATTGATTCCTATGGCAAATCGTGGGCATCGCGTCGCGGCCATCGTGTGCACATTTATGGCCGGCCGCGCCGCGACCGACGCGATGTCCATGTTTAACATGGTTTTCAATGGGGAAATCGTGGACATCGCGTCGGTCGCGTCGCGTCCGGGCATCTTTAGCCCGCATACGACGCGACCGACGCGATTTTTTACCTCACGATGCCCACGATCAAGATCGTGGGCGCCGTGCTAGGTAAAGAGTACCGTTGTGCACGCTATTCAGCATTCACGTTTTTTGTTTACAGTAAATTGTATATCCCCATGACAACCATGGCTCACACTGACCGGCCCCCTGACGTGTCTCTGGCAAGCGCGCTGAGGGGAGATGACGTCATCACCCGGCGCCGACGTTGAACACGGAGGAAGCCTGTCCCTATTTAGGTAAGAACATTCATGTATGTAAGTTGTTCTCACGCTACACCTTGATAAAAAAACCCGCTGGGTTTTGAAACGTTGGTTTAACACCGCCTGTTCGTGTGTTTCTTTTATCTGAGTGCCGCCGCCCCCCATCCCTACTATCTATGTATATATATATATATATATATATATACAGACTCCAAAAGAATGGCACTCCAGAGGCAAAGTTCAGCATATGAAACAAGCGTGTATTAAAACATCAAGCTTTCGGGGTTTGATCCCCTTTCATTGGGCACCGGGGCCCGCTGTACATTTAACTTCATCTATATCATTGAGTGCCGGCAGATTTGGATCTTCTATATATATATATATATATATATATATATAAGGTTTTTACAGTATCTTCTTTTCTGTATGCAGATACATTGGGCTTGATTCACTATGGCTTGCTAAGCAGCGGTTGTTCTCAGCTTAGCGAGTGTCTGAATGCCACCCACCGCCCCACTGTCTATCAAATGATTTCGTCCCCCTTGCGGAAATAAAAGTCAGTCTAAGTCCGCCCGAAGAGGGGGCAGGCGCTGACATCATGTGACATCAGCCGTCCACCTTGGTTGTCATTGGCCTACCTGTGTTCCCATGGGAACGCCCATGGGCAGAGCTGCACCATCGGTTCACTGAATGAATACACCGGGGACGATCCAACATGAATCAGACCCATTGGCGAAGGTGTACCTTCTAAAGAAGGGGCACAATATAACTAAGCCCTGCCCCTCATGGCAAAATTTAGTGAGTCGTGTGTCTAATTTAAGGGGCGTGGCCAAAATGCCACAATTTAAATTAAATTGCATCATATTGGCTCCACTCCTCCCCTTGACCCACAAATCACTACAATTACAGGGCTTAGATATATCGTGCCAAGTATCTCCTATGTCGGGGGGAGGGGGGGTTCTGGGTACTCATAAACACCCCCTCTTGCATGAGCTGCTGGTATGAGAGGGAAAGTAAAAATACCACAGTCCTTCGGTATTCCGACAGTCAGGAATTTCGAACCCTACCCCGATAAAATGATAACCAGAAACGTCATTGGTTGCTACGTGCATCTTCTCCAACTGTGCTCCTTGGAAAGTTTGAAACGTCTCTACCTTTACTTTACCTTTGTCCTGCTTTTGTGAAGACGATAAAGTTGGTCATCTCAGACAACAGGACTCCGAATCTGAAATATAGATGGATCCCCTATAATTTTGTGACCAACATATACAATTTAATAGCAAGAATTCTATCACCATCACAGTATGGAAGAACTGATATTGTTATTTCTTCATGTTAACAAACGCGCTTTCATAGAAGTATTTATCATTTCATTCTCAATGTTGATTTAAGGGCACTCTAGCGTAATTGAAAGTCGTGTTTCTCTTAGGATAATAGAAAAACATAACATTACCTTTTGGTGGATTAATGATAAATTATGCAAAATTATTATAAAATAAGGATATTTTCATGCTTGATTTAATGTTTTATTGCATGTTTTCTTTTGCCACACGATTAGGTGCATAATAAAATATAATCAATCATCAAAATATGAATTACAGTGCAGCAAATTGTTACATTGGGAGATGTTGGTTAATTGTAAAACCTAATTAACTAATCAAGCCGCATGCCGGCTGTAAAAGGTCATATTTTATATCAATTCCCAAGGTTGGATTCGTTCTCTGTTGGACAAAATGTCAAAATTTGTTCTGTACGCTAAGGTGTCGACTCTCATCTAGAAATAATTAAACTGATTAGTTCATACTATTTATAACGCTACACATTAATCCTGCCGTGGGAAGGAGCATGCTCATACTGGTGACATTGACAATTTAAAAAGCCGTATAATTTTTTTTTTTATGTTGTCAGTTCATTAAGTTGTTGTTAATTAAAGATAACTAAACCACTTGAAAAATGAATTTGTTATTCAGGCAGAACTCCACATTTTTAAACATTTTTCATGGTAGGTCACCAAGCTCTGCCCATTTTTTAAACCATATTGTTATTTTAAACCCTATTTGATCCTTCTTTCTTTATAAGGATATTCTTATGTCCATCCCATGCATGTTTACATTGCTCTACTGTCTTAGCCTATGCCACCTCTGATGGGAGGCTATTCCACTTGTCCACTAGCCTTTCTGTGAAGTTATTGTTCCTCAGATTTCCCCTGAACCTTCCTCCAGTGTCAGTGCGATTACCTGAAGGATAAAAAAGGGGCAGACTAGATGGGCCAAATGGTTCTTATCTGTTGTCAAATTCTATGTTTCTATGTTTCTTGTCTTGTGTTCTAATACTTCTATTCTTTGAACAATGTTTCCCTCCTTGACCTTCTTAATACCCCTTATATATAGTCTATCATGTCTCCCCTTTCCCTTATTTGCTTCAAACTATACATTTTGAGATTTTTGAGTCTTTCCGGGAACATTTTGTGATGTAGACCATGCACCATTTTAGTTGCCCTTCTTTGTACCATCTCTAATGTATTTATATCCTTCTAGAGATATGGCCTACAGAACAGGGCACAGTATTATAGATGAGGTCGTACCAATGACCTATACAGTACAGGAAAGTACTATAGATAAGGTCGCACCAATGACCCATACAGAACTGGACACAGCATTCTAGATGAGGCCATACCAATGACCTATACCAGTGGTTCCCAAAGTGTGCTGTGGCACCCTGGTGTCCCTCAAAGCACTTGAACGGGTGCCCTGTATTGGTGGTTTATGTCCAATTAAAATAATTTGTGGCCAATGTAAAAGGCAAAATATGGACAAACCGAAGTGAATCCTGTCCATTACAACATAATTGACCTCAAGGATTAGATATAAGCACATTTTACTCTACTTTATATTTTTTATGACTTTCTCAAATTTTTGGAATATTATTGAAAAAAATCCTGATACTACGGGGAACCATGATTTAAAAATGTTTGGGAACCCCTGACCTATACAGCATTGGGCACAGTATTTTGGATGAGGTTGTACCAATGACCCATACAGAACTGGACACAGTATCTAGATGAGACCGTACCAATGACCTACTGTATAAATCGGTATTATTTCTTCTTTCTTTCTGCTGCTGATTCTTCTCCCTATTAAACCATGCATCTGACTTACCTTACGCATTTGTCACACCCCCGGACAATGGGGGGTTCTTCCCGGGTCCGGGGGCGCTGGTGGTGTGGGCATCAGTGGTGGAGGTCCGGGCGGTAGGTATCTCCAGCGGCAGCAGGGTCTCTACAGCAGCAGGCTGGGCAGCATGGTCCCTGGCCACTGCAGGAAACTGTGTGCAGCGCCGGTGCAGCGCCAGAGGACGAAGACACAGGCAGCTTCCGGGTTGACTGACAGAAATTTAAGGAAATGTGCTGAGGGCTGCAAGGGTATAAAAGGAAGTCTCTGGCAGGCATTCCCTGCCAGAGTATAGGTTCACGCTGCTCCAGCATCCCAGTGTAGTACTAAAGTCCTGATTAACGTTATTGACCCGTGCTTTCCTCTGACCATTCTCATCCCTCATCCTACTGTACCACCACTGTGTTTCCACGTATTTGACCTGCCTTGTCTTTTGGATCCTCCTTTGTCTCACCCCTTTTGGTACCTGACCTACCCGATTGTTACCGACCCAGCTAGATGACCACGCTTCCAAATTCTGCCTCACCTGTACCTATTCCAACTCTCACTGGAAACCTACCAAATGCCGATTGGTAGGGTCACTGGCAAAAAACCCTGGCACGTTAGACTCCACGCCCCTGAGTCAGGTCCCACCAATTTCCGAGTTGGTGGAACAGTACTGAGTTTGTGACAGCACTGCTTTGTTTAAGTATATTGCTTCCCTGCCTTTAAATCACCTGAAATAGTGACTCCCAGATCCTTTTCCGCCTCAGTAGTTTGCTATATAGAATCTAAAAATGTGACTTTCCATTTTGTTGGAGTAGATGACAGTCACCAAAAGATTTTTTTTTGTGAAGACCACCAAGTGGGCATAGTTAGATTATAATAGTGTACCGAGTGCAGTGAGGCATTGTGCCCGAAAATGAAAAACGAATATGGACGTGCTTTAGCCCACATGTCCTTTGATCGAACGATTGCATCTAACCCCTGTCACTGTTGATCTAGACAGCATCAATCCACTTTACCGTAACCAACTGTTGACCAAACCAATGTCAAACTACCCTTCAAGTCACACCCATTCCATCTGAATTTAGAGGTTTCTATAAAGGAGCAACCATTTACAAGGCAAAACCATGTATTATAAATGACTGCCCCTTTTTAAAAAAAAATGCAATACTCTGGTCAATCCGGCTTCCCTCTCTCTTCCCTTCCTACCCTTCAATAAATTGTGTTTTGTTTTGTCACGTTTTCCTTTACAATTTTTTGTTGTGTCAGTTTTATACATCCTTCTATGCAATTTATGTTACACCATTTCACCATTTTGGCTGAATCTTACTCTGGTTTGTCTTTTCTTTTACAACTGTGTTGGTCCGCTCCCTTGTTATGTGTTGTTTTCTCTTTGAAATGATAAATAAAATATACAAATTTTCAAAAAAGGTCTAAAATTCTGAACATAAAAAAAAACTCTACAGCAGTAGAACAGATGCCCGTCACATCAGACGTGTATTCGGATTCTCTTATATCCATTCAGGTCATGAGCGCAAGAAAAGTTTTAACTTTTTGTTAGTGAAAAGAAGCTTTTGCTGTTAAGTTTTCTGTACATACCAAATAACCTTCAGTAAAATATTTTTTTCTCCCATATGAGTGAAAGTAGAAAAATAAAGTCTAAATATATATTCAAAAAGTGTCCACAATTTCATGAAATATTCAATACAGTACTACTAAGTACCTATTGTATTAGTTAGCCATTGTTAGGGTGTATTTAAGCCAGCCCGCAGTGACGTATTTATAATGGGTACAATGTGTTTGGTGCACATGGGCCCCTGGGTCCTTGGGGGGCCAAACAGCGAACACTGCACCCATTTTTGAAAACATACCCCTCCGGAGTCCCAGAGATGTAGGCAGCAATGCTGAAAATGGCTGCGGCACCATTTTTCAGAGTCCTGCGCGTGCGGAGTAGAGTCTGAGCCCTCTAGCGCTGCAGCTGGGAGAGAGGAGGGGGCCTAAACGGAGGGGGCTGCATATGGGCCTCCTCCTCTCTTAAAGTGCCCCTGCCAGAGGACAAAACCAGAAGTTATACGGCACTTATGTGTCCGCGGGGAAGACGTACAAAAACGTGAAGAGTGGAAAGAGAGAAAATGAAACAGCCAATCAGCTCCTAACATGTCATGTTACAGGCTGTTCGGTCTATTTACTAAGGCTCCTAACTGCCATGTTGAAGCTAAGTGGTTGGCACTTTATCTCTCCTCACTTGATCTCTCTTAAGCTGAGCACACAGTATGCACTATTTTTAAGCAATATGCATGAAAACCAGTGGTGGATCCAAAGGGGGGGGGGGCTGCAGCACAGTTCAAAATTCAAATAGGTGAGCCACAACTGCTGCCACCAATTGCCATTCCAAACTGACTCACTGGCAGTGGGTGTGGCTCCCCTATTTGAATTTTGACTGCCACTGATGATAACGATATCATTGACAATATTGATGTGTATATCATCTAGTGTGTGCGCACTAGTTCATTAACAATACGCGCTCCCAAAGGTAGTAAATGACCCCCTCTGTCAAATCTGCCTACATGTCCAGCGGGGGGGGGGCACAGGTGACATAACTGAATGATAAATGCTCTAGTTCAGTGAGTATGATCTTCATAAGGGAGCACAGTGATTATTGTTAACGATAACGGCTGTGGAGCTTACCATAAACTGTTTTAGGCTTATTCCTTCTGTCCCTTATCTTTTACCAATTACAATTCATGTACGCGCGCTAGGCTAAACATCCCCTTCCCTCCCTTTTAACACCTATCTGAGCCCACGAAGGGGCACTTGTCAGTTGCATAGGTGCAGGGCCTGTTCAACCAATAAGCTGATCAGGCTGCAACCTGGAGCGCTGGCTCTACAGATTACATGCAGACGCCATTTAATCTGCGAAAACAGTATCCCAAAAATGGCCGCCAACTTCTAGGAGACAGATGCTAGAGGTCCTAGTCGACCTCTAGTGCCTGTCAGTGGAAGGCAGCATGCCCAATGCTACTCTGAAGTGCGGATTGCGGGAGCACTGGTGTGCTCAGAGCAGTAATCCCCTGGCCACTAGCACGTAACCCCAGGGCAACGAGCACGTAACGCCCTGGCAATGAGCACATAACCTCTGACAATGAACAAAAAACCACTGGCAACGAGTACAAACCCCTGGCAACGAGCACAAAACCCCTGGCAATGAGCATGTAGGTTAAAAATTCTAATAAATATATGGGGGGGGGAGGTCCGTCTGTATCAGCCTAGGGAGGCTGGAACCCTGCATATACAAATTCAGGTGAAGATGTTTTGCTTTTGCGGACACTTGCTGTACAAATTTGTATATTTTATGCTTGCACTGTATAACGTACCTACCCCTAAGTCATCCCATGGTGTCAGTAACATTACACATTCCTCTGACTTTTGGGATTTACGCTATGAACATTTATAATAAAACAGCTAAATTGCCCACAATGCGATCACACACAAGAGCAAAAGTATCAGTAATGATGAAAAATGAAAAAAAGTCCCAGAAAGCTCACACAGTAGGGTCTTAAATCTAATATCATCTCTAAAACCCTATAATAAAAAACAACCAAGGAAACAGCATTTACTAAATAGTTCAGCAGTGGGTATCACAGGATGGTAGGAAACAGCAGTTGCTATGGAAACCCTGCAATGATAGAGACTCTTACGGAACTGTGATCTACTCGCTGTCCAGCTGCCGGGGCCGCACAGCATGCTTAAAAAAATAGATTAAACATATCAATAAATAAATATTAGCTCTGGCCGGGATCCTGGGTGCAGTGGGGACCCAGGGAGGAAATGTGCTTAGTCTCCTTGTCATGTACATAACATAAACTCTGGCTGTGTAAGCACATTATGCTAGTTCTCAGATGCTATAATTTGGATACACAGCCTTAAGGCTGTATTGTATTTCTGCAGTCCTCAAATAAAAATAATATGAGGTCCCATTAAAAGTAAGAAGGCTATGGGGCTCATTGAGGTGTAGAACAGCAGACCCTTCTGGTAAAGATAAATGCTAGAAAAGGCATAATTGCTTATTTCTGAGTCCAAAGCTTTAGGGCGTGCAAAAAATTCCAAGGGGCATATTTATTAAGGGAAAATAAAGGTATCCTATAAAAATATTAAGCATCCCCAGAATGTAGGTATGTATGATGAACCGCAGGGGGGGGGGGGGGGGTAGTAAATTGCCATGCATTTAAGGTGTCGTGGGCTATGGGCTACTTTTTGGGCATTTCTTAATAAGAGGCATCATTCGGACCTCTCTTCATCGGTCCTCACTGATGCATGCGCAGTATGCTCACCGGGTCGGAACATGGAAGCGAAATGACATCACTTCCCGCTGGCTGGGCCTGTGGAGACTGCATACTGCTCACTGCCCGATGAGCCCCTGGGCTACGCTACTATACAGGCTTGTCTAGCGCAGCCACCCCCTCTTCCCTGTAGCCGCCTCCTATTCTGAGCATCTTGCTGCCTCAAACAATGCTTTATTCAGTTTTTATCTGTGGAGGGTTTCCATGCATTCCCAGATTTAGCCATGCCCCCCCCCCAGTACTAGGGCCCGTCAAAGCTCTTGACAGTCCCACATACGAAAATGGCAATGGCAGTTGGACATCACTCTGTATAAAATAACTGTAATCTTAGGGCCTGCCCCTGATTTAAATATAATGAAAAAGCAATTCTGGAGGCCCGCTGCAAATAGAATGTTAACAGAATGGGACGTATGCAATGCAGCAAATGAGGGAGTTAAATGGTGAGGATCGCCAAAAATAAGCAAACCTTGCCATTTAACCCCCGCACCAGTCACACCAGTATTTTCTAGAATATATATCCGCAGGAATTAATAACAAAAGCACACAGCAATGTGTTAGTTCAAAGATTTTTATTATTATTCTCACAATTTTGCATAGTATTTTACATATAATTTAATTTATGCACAAGCAGAAAAAAATAAAAAAAAATACAAAAATACAAATTCCATCAGAATAACTTAAATAGGGGACTTAGAGTGCACCCCACCCGAGTTTCTTTTTCTCCCCCCTTGTCTTTCAGTTGAATATTGACCTGCTAGCTGTGACGGTGAGCAATCAGCACTGCTCACCGTCACAGCTCGCTAAACAGCACCGAATACTGCCCAATAAGTATGTGACTATGGGGCTGATGTTTTAAGCCTGGTGAGGTGATAACGCAGCAGCCAATCAGCTTCTAACTGTCATTTTTCAAACCCAGCCTGTAACTCGAAACAGGAGTTGATTGGCTGCAGCGTTATCACCTTCCACTTTATTACAACTTAATCACTTCAACTTTTTCATTTTATTACATCTGTCCCTATACTGTTGGGGAAATTTACTAAAGGAAATTTGTAAAAAATAGGTGTATTTGTATACAGAAATACACTTATTTTTGACATTTACAATCCCGAAAATACGGCAATTCGCATTCGTATTGATAGCACATCAATACGAATACGAATTGCCGTATTTTCGGGATAGTAAATGTCAAAAATGAGTGTATTTCTGGATACAAATACACCTATTTTTTTACAAAGTTCCTTTAGTAAATTTCCCCCTGTATATCATACACATCTCTGTGAATTCATGACCCCTCTCTTCCATGTATAAGTGTAGTAGCCAATCAATACTTACCCTACAGGAGATCCAACTGAATTTGGCATCCTATTTGCATACACAGTACTCAGAATAGAGATTAAGCTGGCTGCACGCATAAACTACAATTTACTGGTCACCATGGAAAAGCCAGAGATGCGAAGGAATCTGAATTGATCATACGTAAAACATAATAAGCATAAGTTTGGAATGGTTCTTAAAGGAAAGTACAATTCCCGGAAAGATGCGGCAGCCAATAAATATATTAAACTAAACTTGACAAACAAAGAAAATAATTTACGAAAGAAAACTGATTATTCTACCTTGTTCTACCATCCAATTCTAGTCTGTACTTAAATAGATAATACGCCACATATGTTAGAGGCACCTAATTTACTAAGACACCTCATACGAAATAGATGTGAAATGTACTAATAAGCAAGTTCAAAAAGTAAGGGGTTTATTCTAGTTCACTCTTTCTGACAAAATCCTTCTTAGATGGACAAAACCATGTGCACTGCAGGGGGGCAGATGTAACATGTGCAGATAGAATTAGATTTGGGTGAGTTATTTTGGGGGAAATTTACTAAAGGAAATTTGTAAAAAAATAGGTGTATTTGTATCCAGAAATACACTTAATTTTGACATTTACTATCCCGAAAATACGGCAATTCGTAGTCGTATTGATGTGCTATCAATACGAATACGAATTGCCGTATTTTCGGGATAGTAAATGTCAAAAATAAGTGTATTTCTGGATACAAATACACCTATTTTTTACAAATTTCCTTTAGTAAATTTCCCCCTTTGTTTCTGTGCAGGGAAAATACTGACTGCTTTATTTTACACTGCAATATAGATCTCACTTTGAAGAAAAACCCCATCCAAATCTAATTCTCTCTGCACAAGTTACATCTGCCCCACCCGCAGTGCACATGGTTTTGTCCATCTAAGAAGGATTTTGTCAGAAAGAATGAACTAGAATAACCCCCTAAGTCTTGACGATCATTTGTAAGACGTCCCATCTTACTTAAAAACAGGTTGTAATCTAGGGATACGTGAGTATGATGGCCTGTTTTCTATGCCTTAAAGCAGTTTGACAGAAGTCTTTCAATATTGAAGACGTCGTATAAGTGTTCTAAGACTTTGAAGTGAAAATTGTAACAAGCCAAAGAGCTTGAGAGGTTCCGCGCAGAAAATATCAAATTTACACAGCAAATGTACAAGGAAAATAGATCTGAAGTCTATCTGTAGAGCGTGGAGAATCTGTCACATGCTCCGTGTCTGGAAGTTGCATATATTGCATATTAATACGTTGAAGTAATGTTTTATTCTGCCCTGAAACTATTCTCAGCGATGGTTGGCTCAACAAGACTTAGCTTTCAAATAAACAGAATGTAACTTATCTAAGTGGGTTGCATCTGCACAGTGGGGTTTATATGGTGTTTTATATATATATATATATATATATATATATATATATATATATATATACATATATGTACACTTGAAAAACCGCACACCATTGGGTGTGAATTCTGGGTGCCAGATCACATAAGAAATTGCATATGTGGGGTGTCTCCTTTAACAGAGAGTGGTCTGCACACCAACTTGAAGAAAAAAAGCATTTTATATTGATGCAAGATAAATCAAGCACATGGCATTACATTGGAATCAAAGCAAAAAGGTGCAGGTTACTTATCCATAGCCCATAACATCATCGTGGGGAACCCGCCACCGATCTTCAAAGCCAAGATACCCGACAGACTGTTTCGGTGGTGTGACCACCTTCCTCAAGGGTACAAACATTACTGAAATGCTAGCCATATATAAAGGCCCTGACGGCGCCAAAATCAGTTCAAACAGCACTCACCTGTCACTTAATCTCACCTGGTATACCTGTGCGGTGAAACGCACATGACACGCACTTCCGGTATCCAAACTCCGGATAAACTGAAATAAGTCCCAAATAACAATTGCTAAAATACAAAGTCACCTGTATTGCACCGCCCGCTGACCCCACTGCACGAGCACAACACCGCTCACCCCCTCCGGCGTGAGCGGCGTGTCCGGCTGTCAGATCGCTAGCGTGTGCTCACCTAACTGCCGCTGGAACGCATCCCGTCAGGTCGTGGAACGCACGGCCATGACACCTGCGTCAGCACAGGCAGGGTGAATTAAACAGGATATCCTAAAACGTCATCGCTGAAACACACACAGTCAGACCGTGGAACGCACGGCCATGACAGGGGCGCCAACGTAGACAAAATATATGGAACATAAGAACAATATTACAAGTGCGGGACAATCAATAATTTGAATAAATAACTAGATCCCAAGGTGGAAAATAGACTTATAGTGAGTATAGGGCCGTCTGTCACTGATAATGGCACACATCATTAGGCCCACACATTGGGAGTGCTTTCATCTTCTGCATATCAAATATCATCATTCTAAAAAATGCCATACAAAATATAACACATAAATATAATAATAAAAAAACCACACCTCACCATTGAGTGTGCCCCAATCAATGCAATAAATGTGATAATCAAGAGAAAAAGATTATATAAGTATAAGATGCGCCATTATAATAAATGTTGAATCAGTCTAGCATCAAAAAGGTTGTGGCAGCCTACAAGACCACCCAGTATAATACATTAATCACCTATGACATAAATACATAAGCAGTCCCACTATAGAAAGACATTCAAATTGATTTCTTCATTCAGGCCCTCCGGAGCTAGGGAATTCAAGTTATAGATGAACTCACATTCTTTCTGTAAGAGGGTAAGGTGACGATCACCCCCTCTTTTAGGGGCCCTGATTTGAAAGAGAGGCATAAATTTAAAGTCCTTCATAGTATGGCCAACCTCAAAAAAATATCCAGCCACCGGTGGGGTGGTGTGGTCACGAACAGTCATAGCCTTTTTAATCGATGAACGATGCATTCCTATTCGTTCCTTAAGCATCCGGATCGTTTTTCCGATATACAGGTATTTGCAAGGGCAAATGATGACGTAAATGACAAATTTACTATCACAGTTCATGCGATGTTTTAATTTGAACTCAATGCCAGGACTGGCATTGAGTTCAAATTAAAACATCGCATGAACTGTGATAGTAAATTTGTCATTTACGTCATCATTTGCCCTTGCAAATACCTGTATATCGGAAAAACGATCCGGATGCTTAAGGAACGAATAGGAATGCATCGTTCATCGATTAAAAAGGCTATGACTGTTCGTGACCACACCACCCCACCGGTGGCTAGACATTTTTTTGAGGTTGGCCATACTATGAAGGACTTTAAATTTATGCCTCTCTTTCAAATCAGGGCCCCTAAAAGAGGGGGTGATCGTCACCTTACCCTCTTACAGAAAGAATGTGAGTTCATCTATAACTTGAATTCCCTAGCTCCGGAGGGCCTGAATGAAGAAATCAATTTGAATGTCTTTCTATAGTGGGACTGCTTATGTATTTATGTCATAGGTGATTAATGTATTATACTGGGTGGTCTTGTAGGCTGCCACAACCTTTTTGATGCTAGACTGATTCAACATTTATTATAATGGCGCATCTTATACTTATATAATCTTTTTCTCTTGATTATCACATTTATTGCATTGATTGGGGCACACTCAATGGTGAGGTGTGGTTTTTTTATTATTATATTTATGTGTTATATTTTGTATGGCATTTTTTAGAATGATGATATTTGATATGCAGAAGATGAAAGCACTCCCAATGTGTGGGCCTAATGATGTGTGCCATTATCAGTGACAGACGGCCCTATACTCACTATAAGTCTATTTTCCACCTTGGGATCTAGTTATTTATTCAAATTATTGATTGTCCCGCACTTGTAATATTGTTCTTATGTTCCATATATTTTGTCTACGTTGGCGCCCCTGTCATGGCCGTGTGTTCCACGGTCTGACTGTGTGTGTTTCAGCGATGACGTTTTAGGATATCCTGTTTAATTCACCCTGCCTGTGCTGACGCAGGTGTCATGGCCGTGCGTTCCACGACCTGACGGGATGCGTTCCAGCGGCAGTTAGGTGAGCACACGCTAGCGATCTGACAGCCGGACACGCCGCTCACGCCGGAGGGGGTGAGCGGTGTTGTGCTCGTGCAGTGGGGTCAGCGGGCGGTGCAATACAGGTGACTTTGTATTTTAGCAATTGTTATTTGGGACTTATTTCAGTTTATCCGGAGTTTGGATACCGGAAGTGCGTGTCATGTGCGTTTCACCGCACAGGTATACCAGGTGAGATTAAGTGACAGGTGAGTGCTGTTTGAACTGATTTTGGCGCCGTCAGGGCCTTTATATATGGCTAGCATTTCAGTAATGTTTGTACCCTTGAGGAAGGTGGTCACACCACCGAAACAGTCTGTCGGGTATCTTGGCTTTGGAGATCGGTGGCGGGTTCCCCACGATGATGTTATGGGCTATGGATAAGTAACCTGCACCTTTTTGCTTTGATTCCAATGTAATGCCATGTGCTTGATTTATCTTGCATCAATATAAAATGCTTTTTTTCTTCAAGTTGGTGTGCAGACCACTCTCTGTTAAAGGAGACACCCCACATATATATACATATATATATATAACCTCTAAGGGGGAATTCAAGTGTTTTGCGCACTGGTAGCCACTAGATGGCATCCGACAATTCATTTGTTGCTCTGTTCAGGCACTTACAGCCCCCATCGCTTACAGCCCCCGTTGCTGACATTGTTGTGTTGTTGTGATACTGTTCTGTTATTTTTACAGGCTGGTAATTAGCGGTTTATATACATTTCTGCATTGGCTTCCTAGCACTGAAATAATAGGGTAGCACAAACCGTGGGGAAGGTGCCAATGTAAGGAATATGGAGTAGGCAAATAAGGGAAGGAAATGCACATGAAGGAAGGGGGCCCTGCACGTGAAAGCTTCCTAATGAATAATGGGTAACCATGAGGGATGCAGTTTAAATCCCGGCGGTCGGGATCCCGGCGTTCAGAATCCCGACGCTGGAATCCCGACCGCCGAAATCCCGACACTTTCTCCCTCCGTGGGTGTCCATGACACCCTGGAGGGAGAATAAATTAGCGTGCCAAGCGTAGCGAGGCACCGGGCCCGCTGCGTGGCGAGTGCAGTGAGCCCGCAAGGGGGGGCGATCCACGTCCCCCCCTTGTCGGGATTTCGGCGGTCGGGATTCCGGCATCGGGATTTTGAACGCCGGGATCCCGACCGCCGGGATTTCATACTGAATCAAACCATCATATAGTGATACCAACGGGTATATTAAATGTTCATCGGGCCTGATTCAGAAAGACTGCAATTTTTACATATGGACAAAACTATGCTGCACTGCAAGTGAGGTAGATGTAACATGTGCAGAGAGCCGGTCCTAGCTAATTTAGTGCCCTAGGCAAGATTTTGGTTGGTGATGCCTAGCACTGTTGCTAGATCCACCCCTGACCCACTGATCCTTATTCACAACATTACACCATATAGTATTGTATCTTATTCAAATTACAGCACACAGTTGTGCCAATTATACATATTATGCCACACCATAGTGCACCTTATACATATAATTCCACACAGCAATATCAACCCTTATACACAGAATGCCACACAGTAATAAACCTGTCATATAAATCAATACATTAGTAATGCCCTTATATGCATAATACCACACAGAATTTTTAAATTATTGTTGTCATTATTTTATTTGAATCAATGCAATGATTCCTATTCAGCCTTTCTACTCCTGTTTCATCATCAAGTTAAAAAAAATTGACGATTTGAAGGAAATTTAGCGAAATACATAAAGGGTGTGAATACTTTTTATATCCAGCATAGCTCCTTATCGGCGCTGTAAGATCTTACTGTAAACTGTAAATGACCTTTAGCATCTCCCCCCATACCGGCGTACAAAATCTGTTCTTCTATATATTGAGGCAAGTGGAGTAAATTAGTTTTTCCGTATGACTACCCTATTTTTCTGCAATAATCAATATCTCACTGATTCCTATGCCTACGGCTTGACATGAACAATGGCTGGATGGGGTCCTCGCTATATATCTTACAGAGGTGCGCTCACGAGGACCGTTACATGCACTGTACATCATACAGTTCCGTCCTGACATATGACAGATGAAGTTATATGTATGGAATAAAATGATATTATCTCCCGAAATTACAGAACCTCATGGTCTTCCGTAGCGCTGATAGATGAAGAAGTCTGGAATACTTTATCACGCTGAGCAATGAATCAGCCTTGGAGAAATGTACAGCGCAAATTGATATTAGATTGGAGATAATATCACGCTTGAATAATACATACATGTGCGTGTGGTATTAAATCACAACTGACACATGGCAGCAGGAATGTTAATTATGTGTAACAGGAATAGTATTAATTAGGTGTCACAGGACATTATTCTGATGCTGACACAATGGTATCTCCATGGGATGAACAGAGTAAGACTAGGGGGAAACACTTGTACATAATATATAATTAGTTATTATATATTATGTTACATACTATATTAACTCGTTTATAGGGTGGTCAAACACAAGGAATGTTTTGCTTTTGACAGTATTGGTTTCACCATTCGAAGGTGGCTTTCCAATGGTACAGATAGTGCCATCTTCATCTAGCCCTTTAATAGGATTTAGTGAGTCAGAGCTGTCTGACTTAATCCTGAGCTAATCCCCTACTGTATTGTTCTATGTATTGTATTGCAGCTGAGAACAATAGGCCTTGGTGAGCCATGGCTCACCATGGCTATCCAGAGAAGGCTAGCTGAAGAAGGCTCCATCTGTATCTGAAAGCGGTGGA
Source organism: Crinia signifera (assembly GCF_055691185.1). Taxonomy (NCBI): domain Eukaryota; kingdom Metazoa; phylum Chordata; class Amphibia; order Anura; family Myobatrachidae; genus Crinia; species Crinia signifera. Next base: position 20,990,246 of record NC_139220.1, read on the forward strand.
TATCCAATATTAAAATGAAGCTAAATTCAGGTGGTTAACATCAAGAAAGGCCACGGGTAGCTATTACACAAGGGAAATTATGTGCAAATCATCGGAATGTTTTTTTTTTTTATTAGCAAAACTGGTACTTGTTTCCTAGAACGGCCACAATCGTTAGTACTCGTGTACCTTAAGTTAAGGTACACGACTAACGCGATGGACCCGATTTCCTTTGAAATCAGGTCCATTTTGCCGGCAAAGGCAAAATCGCGTTGATCGCGTCGGTCGCGTGCACTAACATGGCACGTGACGCGACCGACGCGATGAACGCGATTTTGCCATAGGGTTCAATGTTAAAATATTTTTAACATTGCAATCGCGTTGATCACATTATAATGGCTCAAGATGCGATGAACACGATTAACAACATTTTACATAGCAAACAATGGGAAATGGCCCAATATGGGCCATTTCTCATTGTATATGCCCCCGTCATGGCAATTAATTAATGCCCCCCCCCATTGTGAACGGCACCCCACAATTAACGCCAACCCGAAGCGTGGCGAGCGTAGCGAGCCCGTGAGGGGCGGCGGTACGCGTCCTCTGACCTTTTCATACCCCTACCCTGACCTTTTCATACCCCTCGCGGGGCTCGCTGCGCTCGCCACACTTTATATTCTCAACTCCACGCCGACGTGGATAGTAGGGGTATCAAAAGGTCGGAGGACACGTACCGCCGCCCCTGGGGGCAATCGTGGGGTGCCGTTCACAATGGGGGCATTTGAGCCATCAGGGGGGTTAAAATTGGGGTCTGGGGACAATTTTACATTGAATCCAATGTAAAATAGGGTCCCAGGGACCCTATTCACATTTGAATCAATGTAAAAATCGGGTCCATAGCGTCGGTCGCATCGCATGCTATTTGGTCGCATGCAATGCGATCAATGCAAATTTTCCGACCCGATCAAAATCGGTGTGGCCGTTCTAGGAACCAAGTACCGCAAAATGTTTTGATGCAATGGTTAGTTATCATCACAATGAAAGTTTCCATGGCGGAAGCCAAGTCATCAGTTGACGGTTGGCTTCCTATGCCCATGTCTAGTACAGGTTGAGTATCCCGTATCCGAATAACCGTTATCTGAATTATTCCAAAAATCATACAGAAAGTGACAAAAAAAAACTCACTGGGGACATTTGCAACAGCACTACTGAGGACATGATATGTAACTGGCACTATATATGTACAAGACAATGATTGCTTAGCATTCAAACTCAATATCTGAGATAGTACACAAATTTTGTTTCATGTTTTGAAACCTTGTTTTTTGAACAAATAAAATATATTTGTTTGTATTTTATGTGGTTGATGTGTCTATACAGCATAAATGCAAGATACTTCAAAATACATCATTGAAATATTAAAATATTCCAAAATATGGAATAATCTGTTATCCAAAATTCTCCTGGTCCCGAGCATTTTGGATACGGGATACTCAACCTGTAATCTGGGGTTTCTCAATCCCAGGACCCCTAACAGGTCACATTTCACAAAGTGTCTTGCAGGTGCACATGTGTATGTGTTTAAAGATCAACAGGGAAACAAGAACCGAGGGACATGAGGACTGAGTTTGAGAACCATTGTCCCAAAGGGTCTCCATTTGGATGGAACTTAACTAATGGGCAGAACTTGAAGCATTTTTACAGTAAATCATTACTATAGAAATGATCAGTTCACACTTATTGAGTTTACCGTATATCACTAACTTTATTATGCCAGTTAATCAAATATATTAAATTGAAAACAATTGTTGCAATGCCCAAGCTTCATTGCATGGTGCTCTCCTATATAGTGGAAAGTCATGGCCTTTACTATTATTTGGCAGGTGATTGGGTAAGGCAAATAAGGCAGCTGCTTAGAGGCCCCATATTCTAGAAAGTAGAGCATACCGTAAACTGAACCTGAGAAAGGTAAATCCTAAATTATCATCCTACGGGGCCTACACATCATTGAAAAGCAGTAAGCCCCAAAATTATTTATACCTACAGGTGCTGGACCAGAGGCCAGGCATGCCCATGGTTGCAGGCAGGGAAAAGAATGGGGCTGGTGACTGGTCAAAGTCCCTAGTGGGCATCTGCCTATGTTTCTGTATGTCAGACAGAAGAGCAGAGCGTCGGAAGTCTGTGCTACTCAGCCAGCTTGTCTATATGTGTGGCCAGACGCCCAGACCGGCCGTCAGGCCAGCCTCCCTCCTAGCAAAGGTAATTGTGGAGGATGCAGAGAGGCCCACTTGATCTGTTTTGGAAACCCCAGAACTCCCTCTTATAGAATAGAGTGGGGATCAGGGAAACAGTGCCATCTGACGATGGCATTGGTTCTTGTAAACTAACTGAACATTTTTTAAGTTTGTTTAATATTATAGATGGCCCTAATAATGAATGTCCCCATTACTAAAAACTTGCAGAAATTAGTTTTTTAGAAAGCAGATCAATGTAATAGGTAACGTAACCAAATCTTTCTTTAAATATTTATCTAATACCGCATGAATTAATGTAACATTCACAGGTACATTCAGTGCCGCCGGGGGGGGGGGGGGGGGGGGCGTGATGTGGCCGCCTGGCCTCCGGGGGTCCGCGATGTGGCTACCCGGCAGCCGAGGGGGGGGGGGGATCCGTGAGGTGGTAAAAGGGGGGGTGCAATATGGCCGCCGTGCTGCTGGGGAGGGATTCACTCACCGAACATCTGCTCCTTCCTCCGGCTCTCCTGCTCCTCTGCTGCTGCTGTTTCTGCGGTGGTAGCTTTCTAGCTCACTACCGCCCTCCAGTGGCCAGCGCCCTAGGCAAATGCCTAGACCTGCCGAGTGTTGACGCCGGCCCTGGGTACATTGTGATATTTTAAGAAACTAAACAGCTCTAACTTCATTAACAACGCACAAAAGTACTGGAAATGTTGACCTAGAGTACATATTACAGTATGTGCATTATTCTGAGCGTTGGGGAAAAAATAACATGCCAAAATATGATTGATGAAAAACAGAAACGAAAACAAGCAGAATAACATTTTCATGACATTGCTTTGATATTTTGATCCCTGACTTGGCAAAATGCATTGAATTAGCCCCGGAGTTGTATTAAAAAAAAAAATTGTTGACTCTCAATGTGTCCTGATTAAGACATTAATACAATAAGCGGGAAGAAAAAAAAAACATAGCAAATTCCCACGTTGCTATGGATGGCACATTAATAATTGTATCACCAAATATCCGCCACAATGTACAACTTTCTTTAATATTTTAATGGTGAACTCAAAGTCAGCGGAAAAAAAAGAAAAAATTGCTGACAGCAAAGGTTCCGCGCTAAGCAAAACTACGATCATCAAGCTTTTGAAAGGTATAAATTAATTCAACAGTCTTCTTTTCTCGTGTGAAACCTTTACAGGAAATTTCGGTGCCAGCTGAAGGAATAGATGACAGAGGCATATTCAAATTCAGGAGTTAGTTTAATTTACTTTCATTAGCATGTATTATCTTGTCATTCCCCAAGTGTCAAACCGTCACGAAAAAAAAAAAAAAATACGGTAAACAATGTGAGTAGTCTTGTATAATTTGCAAGGGACTATGGCTCGTTTTAGACATACAACTGCTATTACAGCTCCTTAATATTACTGACAAAAGAGCATAATTCAGACCTTTTCAATAGTATGTATATGTCCGCAGAATGGCGAACAGGGACCCAACGTCGAGCTGGCTAAATCAGGGCCAGATTAGCAATGGGGCAGATGGGACTACAAACCCGGTCCTCCACTTAAAAATAGGCCCATCCTCATATCAGAGTGAGTCAGCCAGAAATCAAGTGTTAAAATGTTGTTTTTCATAACAAAATGATGCAATTTTTCTACTTTTACATTGGAACTGATAGTGTATAAAATGTACACACCCGACACTGGCCATGTTTGGTTTAAAACTGGAATACGACCAATCAGCTTCTAGCTTACATTCAGAGGTGGATTGGCCCACCGGGAAACCGGGCCATTTCCCTGTGGGCCGGACCAGATTTCCCTCCGGCTGGGCTGCCTACCTTGGTTCCAGGGTTGCCGGAACCAAGCGGCCGCAGCCTGGTCACAAACAGCAGCATTGCCCAAAACAAATATGCCCGCTGCATATATGCATATATTATATGCACATATGCGGTGGCCATATTTGTTTTGGGCTATGCTGCACTTTGTGACCAGCTGTGGCCGCTGGTCGCTGTCGGATGACGACGGAAGCGTGGCGGTACCTGGTGAGTAGTGTCCGCACCCCTGCCCCCCCCCCCCGGGCTTTATCGTTAGCACACACACACCCCCCATGGGTGTAGAGTCAGCAGGAGAAATCATTCAATGGTCAGCATACCTCCCAACAGTCCCGATTGTGGCAGTGTCCCGCGGCGAGGGGGGCTGTTGGGAGTCCACTCTGTTGGCTGCTGAGCAGCAGTGAATAAACACTGTGCGCACGCACAGCGTCTATTCCCGCAGCCAGGGGGCTGGGGGCATGGCTAGAGGTTCACAGAGCCTCTGGGTCATGCCCCCATAGCATCAAAACAGGGCGTGGTCTCGCAGATGAGCTGTGAGTATAGGCCACACCCTCTTTAATTAGGCAACGCCTCCAAAATGTTCACCACGCCTGCGGAGCGCATCCCTCTGTCCCTCCTCCGTCTCCCTAGAAGTTGGGAGGTGCGGGTCAGTGACCATCAAAATATTTCTCCTGCTAGCGAGGGGATGTGTTCTCATACACATGGTACTGAGGGGATTCAGCGGGGGGGGGGGAGGGGGGGTGTATTTGGCCGGGAGGCTGGCTGCATCTCAGGCGCTCGGTAAGCTACGATGTTCGCAGCTCATCGACCAACCCGACTTAGGACCTTAGTGCGTCTCTATGCCGCATGGACGGTAGCCAATAAATCACCTATTTTAATACATATCCCTATGGGGCAAACAAATGTGCATTATAGGGGCAAATTGGTAATATTTATGGTGCTGTTGCCTGCATTCCTATACTGCTGCAACTGCACATCACAGTCATAACCAGTGGCGGCTCTGGAGGAGGGGCTACAGGGCAGTTCAAAACTCAAATAGGGGAGGCACACCAACTGCCATTACAAACTGACTCATTGCCATATTTGAATTTTGAACTGTGCTGCAGGCCCCAACCCCCTTTACATGTTAGTATACAATATTGGTATCGTAAAACTTTTATTCCGAGTAGACATTTATCTTAAATTGCAACAACACCCATAAATACAAGTCACACATCATTGTACAATGAGATATTAAAGTCTATCTTTAGCAATATACCTCCCCATGCTGAGTGTCTTAAATACAACAGTTACAAAGAACAGCGTAGGCTTGACTATTACAACTATTATAATTCTCTGTGATAACTCACTTGCGTGTCCCCTGCTGGGTATCCTTGCCACTTACTGTGTCTGCACATGGTGACATTGATGACGTAAGTGTAAGTATAATAGAACAGGTGGCGAGGAGGCAAAGACAATGGCGTCAACCTGAATGCTTGCCGAGCTAGTTGGTGTTTAACTTAAAGTTGCCATACAGGGATTTCTATAGAGTGCAGGTAGATCCATGGCCAACCGACGGACCTTGGTGACAGTTGAGCATGACGTGATTTTGGCTTGCACTGAACGATTTGAAAGGCTGCTGTTGCCTGTCCGGTTTCTGTACCACTCAACTCATTAAGGGCCTAATTCA